>NC_139353.1:139392233-140592233 GCF_055883805.1 Amblyomma maculatum
GAGCTGCCATTTATCCAGTTCATGAGAAGCCTGATCTGCACAAAATGAATCTGTGGTGAAATCAAACGCTCAGCAACGTCGTTCAAACACTGGTAGGCCTGGTGGCTTAGGTTGGTAACGATACCCGTTTCTAATACTACAATGCGGGATTTTTTGCTTCAGTAGAATGTTCTTACACGTAACACACACACACACACTCCCACACGGGTTCTCCTTCCTAGCCCCACTCAAGCGCTGCTAAACTGAGAGTTTCACGCATGGCATACTTACCGGCGTCAAGAGTTTCTTATGCTAGAGTCTCCCGCAGACAACGCACACATAGCCAAACGGATTGCTCGTAAAGTCGGCTTCGAACACCCGCGTTGCACTGAAACTTTCCAAATTTTGCTCACATGTTTCGTTTTGCGCTGAGTCTTGACATCCTCGGAAGACTGGAAGCGAAGACTAGTCGTTGTCGCCGCTCTGCTCTGGCGTCGCCGTTTGGCCAGTCCATGTTCTCGCTCCTCTTGCGTTTCAACTGCCCTTTTCGCCTCACGTTGCTAATTGTCCCTTTTCTGGGCAGCCAGTTCAGCAGCCACGACTTCAGGGTTCGATGAGGTAAGCCTAACCAAACATCTACGCTGCCGTTCCGACACCACGTCATCCATGGTCACTCGGCTCAAATCGCTCTTCGGACAGGCGCGGCAAAATTGCGAGACGGTGGGAAATATAACTCGTCTCTCGCACGTCGTAGTCGTCATCACTCGGCTCAAATCGCTATTCCAACAGGCATGGCGATATGGCGAATTCCTCTGAAGACAGCTTTTCATTCGAAGCAAAGACCTGTCTTTGTCGCCGAACATGTCGAAGCTAAACCACATATAATTTTCGACCTTCGCGATGATGCGATAGCGTAAGCTACCAGCCAACATATAAAGCCCCACTTTAACCGAGCCGTATTAACGAGCCTGCGTGGTCCAGGGATAAAATGAATCCAAAGGTTTTGGCAGGCTGATTGTGATGTCACCCTCCTATATGAAAGGAGAGGCCTGTGTTGGCAGCCCATGCCAAATGTAAAGCAAGGAAGCCCTATTCTCAGTTAGTGTTAGGCCATGTCAGCTGCCAGCTACCGCCTCCCACCACTTCTTTCTTCTCTCTTCGGACAGGCACCGGACAGGCTCGGCGAAATGGCGAAAATGATTCAAATAGCTCTCGCTACAGAAAAAAAGCATCAAGCGTTGTAAAAAAAAACACGCATTGAACTGCGCACAGTGATCATTAGCACTTTTACGACACTTCATAGTTCTGTTTGGAATACAAATATAGGAAGATTGCAGATGAAGGCAAATACGGGCTGGTTGGTACATGCTTAAGAATCGAGTAAAACATCGCTAGGGGAGACAATACACGTGAATGACAGACACATGATTTTTTATTTAGAATGCAGATGAATGTGGTAACAGAGGAGCGATTCACAAGGTCCTTAGCCAGACCTCTATTCCCAAATGCGCATGTAAGAATAAATAACGAAATATGTTTATGTGGTGTCTGTGTTTCTTCAGGTCTTTGGTGGGTTTGTGCTTGATAGTTGTCATGCTAGGAAGAGACAGAGACAGGTGCTTTCAGCCGTCAATTTTGAGTGAAACTTGAAAAGCTAATGAAATGGTTTTAAACATAGGAACTTAGCCCACTTGCAAATTGGAGCTAATCCAGCCACTGCCAGGAGTTCCGAGCGTGAAATATACTAGCCGTATTTGCTCAAAATAAATGTTACTGCATTGCAATAACTGCTTTAAAATCTACTTATACTTGTTCTAATGTATGGTAACCAACACGCTATGTTATACTCGAGCATTGGTCGGACTAATGAGCAGTATGCAAGCAGTTGTGTGTCAGGTGAGGCGGCTTTCAACGTTCGTTTCTAGAAATAGAGGCCAGACACTGCTTTCGTGGTACCACACGAGAATCGTTTCTGCATTTCAAGGTGAAATACGCATTGAACGTCAATAGGCCCTAAAAGACTGCCGTAGTATATTGACACTGGCAACGTTTTCGCGAGTGCAGCTTGCATTGAGGCTAGTGTAGTAGTCCTCTTCGAGATGCCATATGGAATATTGTAGCTAGAAGGAAATTTGAAGCATAAGCATCATCACAATACTGACTGCACAGCTTGGACAGTAAATGCCGCTTCATTCTTCTTTATAATTAACCTGGTCCTGTCCAAAGTGCTTCCAGTTTATCTCCGCACATTTTCCAATCTCATCCGCAGAACCAACTTTCTGCCACATTGCTACTCATTTACTTCCTTCAAATTACTGATTGCGCCATAAACACAACTTGCAGATGAGTTAGAGTATGCATAAAGTATCCTCCTGGAGATCGAATATCAGTATAAGAAAAGTCAAAGCATAGACGACTGTAACCATAAGCTAACAAAAAAAATGGCAGTGCTGTAAGGGTAATTAAATATTTTAGGGAAGTCAACATAAATTATAAAGCGAAACCATATGAACTATCGGGACAAATGTCTTTGGACCATTTGTCTGGCTATTTTGGACTAGAAGAATAATGTAAGCAAATTATGATTTTATTTCCCTAGCACGCATGAAAGAATAAAGGCCAACTTTCACATCGACAAGTATAGTCCGTGGCTAGTGGCCGATACGAAAGTTATGCGCTTTGCTCGAAGTTTGCGTGGTCTAGAAACTTTTGTCCCCGATAGAAAATGGCCTAAAGAATGGAATTCCCCTGATAGCGTTCGACAGTAATTTACGCGTACATAAGTTAAATGTATGTACTAAAAGATGGATAATGTGCGTTCCTAAGGTCACTAAATATCGCATTACATTTTTGCGGCCTTTCTCATATATGAAATTCACCACTGGGAACAAAGCAAAATGGTTTAGCTTTCTGCCAGCCTCGCCGGAAAGAAAAGCATGCCGCTCGGATTGCATGCCCGGCAAGGTTTCTTTCGCGAGAAACCTCTCAGAAGGTACGTCTGTGGTCTTTCACAGGGGAAAGAAACGCGCTACACCATAACGCTAACAGTGTTCTCCACAAACGATTAAGTTATCGAATTCGGTTGCGAGTTTATTTTGAAATGTGGAACTGATGACTTCAAAAAATTTACTTTTGATTAATGTTGCCAATCAGTAGGAGTGAGCAGTTATATCACACCACATTATTTGCATTTAAATAAACGTGAAATATTGTGGGTGATTTCTTGTGACCGCCAGTGTTATTCCGTAGCTTTGCATTTAGAACATTGATATTCAGCTCTTGGCTGTGATAGAAGTGGTGGCATTCTCTTTCTATCTGCGATAAAATGTAGAAACACACGTGCGCTGCGGGATACGTTGGAGCATATCAAATCAAGGTGGCCTAAAAGAATGCAGACATCCACTCTGGTCAGCCTCTAAGCTCATGTGTTACATCGCGGCTTCAATGCCCGGCATTTGTCTTTCAAGTCGTTCCATTTTATGCAGGGCTTTGTGCACAAACATGTCATATAAAGAAACGTTGGCATGACTTTAAAAGGACAGTCAAGCATTCTCTAGGTTATTTTCCTAATTTCAAATCAAGGATTAAAGCTGCTGAGTGTTTGTGTCGAGTATAAAGCTGACAATATATTCCATAATGTGCCTTTTTTTATAGATTACGAATATGGCCCACGATTACCGGAGCCCGGTAAGCATCTGAGTTCCTTCTTGTTTGCAAGTGTTTGAAAATTACTATTGTTTCTTTTTTATTTCTGCCCCTGAAGTAGCCAATGTTTCAAGCATTCATGCACTTTAACTGAATGTTTTAGAAGTGCAAGATGCCGGGCTAGTTGGTACTGCATAATGAAATAAAACAGTGCGAGCAACGGGACCAAGCACGAAGGAAGGGAGACAAAGACACAGGCCTGTGTCTTTGTCTCCCTTCCTTCGTGCTTCGTCCCGTTGCTTGCGCTGTTTTATTTCATTATGATTGTTTTATTTACTCTGAGTAAAAAACTCACGCAAAATCACTCTTCGATTTTCAAATAGATATGAATACACTGAATTTATTTTTTGACTAAGGTTGAATTTCTCGTTTAAGGAAGGTGAATCTGCTTTTGAAGATAATTTCTGAGAATTTTTATTTGCTTGTTAAAGCTATTTTACTGCATGGGGATGACTTGTCAATCAGTTTTGCTTTTCTCGTGTTTGCTGGCTCCGAGAATAGTGATAATTTGAGGATAAAAACGTTAGGATATAAATCACCAGTGCGCAAATACGTTAACGAGTATGACTGCCATTATGTCATAGGCAGCGCTTTGTAGCCGGGCACGAACTATTTGCTACGTTTTGACTGCGGATCACACTAATCTGCTTCTTTAAACCATCATTGCGACGTTCGATTCTTTAAACCACGTATATCTGAATCTGCTTCTGCCATATATTTTTTGCGTATTTCGTTCTCGGCGAATGAAAACAATCCTGCACTTTCCATTTCACAAGGCACTTTCCTTGCCAGCCTATATTTTTCAGCTTTGATGCTTTTTCCGAGGAAGCTATAATCTGCTTATGGCTTCAAGAAATCAAAATAATGGAAATATTTTGCTACCAATGGCAGTCAAAAAGAAACGAAATCCCGTTTTTTAATCTACAGCCATTCGTATACTAAAGTCGTTCTAAAAATCACTATGAGTGCGTTTCTCCTCTCAACAGCGAGGCCACCTGGACATGTTGCCTTTTTTCCGCAATTCTTGGCACTGATGCAAGTTCAAAATAGCAAACCCGCGACTGGTAGTCGTAAAATTGCTTAAAACTGCTCAATACAATATTTAAACCAAAAGCTGGTTTTTGCGAATTTTATATTTTTTTGTCCTGTAAACAATATACGCAGTAATAATTAAGTGTTACCAATCTCTTCTTCTCTTTTGTCAAGAAACATTGGATTACAATAATTTCATTCACACTCTCGGGAATATCCCGTCTGCTTTAGGTAGAGTTATATTAAGGTTGGAAAGGCTGTTTTTTTTTTTCCCTGACCAAACTTTGCAATCTGCAGGCAATTTCTCTGAAACTTTAGATCTAGGGCTCGCCGGCCCCTCTGCGGGGGATTGTTAGCTCGTGCCGCTGTTTCAAGGCTTGGTTTCAGTCCTGTTGCCAACGTACACATTATTTTCATGCTGACCGTTCTGGCTACACTTTGGAGCAGTTCTTAGTTTAAGCATGTAGCATTTACTCTGCCTTCGACGTTCGGCTCGAGTACCTATGATTGGATTCGTCGTTTCTGTTCACATTAGGTTCCGGTTCGTTTCCCTGTTTACATTTGAAAACGTTTAAATGAACGCATATGCGCCAAACTTCTTCTTTCTACCTAAGCAGCATCAGCATGAAGCACGAGCTCGAAGATAAGATTTTTGCTGGAAGCATCATTCTACTAGCTCCCTGCTTCTGAGAATGCAGCTCATGTGCTCACACGCCTGTTCTATTTGAGGAGCGAAGGAGTCCTCTATTGCAGCTGAATGGAATCTACTTCTCTTGGACCACGTGATTTTCATAAGCGCGCCGACCATTGTTTATTTGCACTAAGGGCGTTATTCTGCGTTTGGAAAATACAGTGCGCAGTTTCAAAATTTAGGTTCATGCCGCCACTTTCTGCTGAATGTTTTTGCATATATCCAAGTGTGCGCAGTGCGCCGGATCGCTCACCCGGCCACAACAGACTCGAAGATTGCATTAAAAACGTAACATAAATAAATTGGAGGCGTACCTTTTTGAATATTTGCCTCATTTAACATATGACTTCACGAGCTCACAATGAGGTTTTTTGTTTACAAAATTAATATATTTATAAAGAACTCATTGTTCCAAACGCGAACCGTATGACTACCAAGAACTACCAATATAAAGGCGAGCAATGCCTTAAAACCGCCAAATATCCCATCTCCAGCAGTATATCTTCGCCCACTGAAGAGTGCTAAATCCGTTAAATTTATCCGGAAAACAGCTAACTTGGCCACACTGAATGCATCAGTGAATTTTCTATTCACTATTGTTTAAGGATTGTTTCGGCCTTCCTCTAAAACATAGAGTAATTGATACGTTCGTGAAGATAACATTTAAGAAAATCAGTTAGCAGTTGTAGTCGATATTGACGTCCGACGAGGTGAGTGGTTGGGAGAGCTGAGATGAGAGATAAACGAGATGAGAGAGAAAACATGCATTTGTCGTTATGTTTTCTCTCTTGTCTCATTTATCGTGCTGTAGATATGGGATATTGACGTCGTGAATTCTCCTTCTCGGTGATCAAAACAGATGCTTTAGATTCCAGTTTCACTCAAAGCAAACAAGATTACGCTGGTCCCCGTTATGTGATGGCTATGTTTAAAAGCAGCCGTTCGTATTTGTGCGCCAATTCAGTGCTCCTGAAGTTTGGCGACAATCGCAAAATTCTATATTAATTAGTGGAGTGCTCTCCTGGAGCCTTGAGACATCCGACTGGGCTTTCACTAATCTGCTCCGCATGGAGTTTGCAACTTAAATAAAATGTCAAATTGGTGTAACCTGATGCAGGTAAAAGCGGCTTTAATAAACAACATTAGCTGGGGGTTTAACTTTAGTTAAACCCGGTAAGCTGCGCAAGCAAAGCCGACGTAGCGTCTCTTTCTGTTCTTTCTTCTTCTTGTTCTTTTACTTCCTCTTCTTCTTCTTCTATTGCGGCTTGACGTGGCTACCGACCGGGTTTAGCCGAAGGCTTGAAGAGGCCCCCCTTCTGCGGTCAAAGTTCAAACGTAGCTACCGGCCGGGTTTACGCGACGGGCTGAAACCTGGCGGAGTATTGCTTACGCAATAATATGCTGTTACGTCGATCCCATACAAGCTAGTGCGTGGAATTTTTAAACTGTCAGTGCTTTTTGCGTTTTACCTTTGTTTCGGGCAGCATGTCCGTAGCGGAAATTATACCTTAAAACCAATTAAAAGCACTGAATCCAAAACACAAACTGGTAGTTCAGTCATTAGAAGATGCAATTTAACTCAAATTCTAGCAAAAAAGGAAAGAACGCCATTAAGATCTCTTGGTGTAGAGACAAGTCAATACTGACGATTCATTGGCAAATTATTACGAACGTTAATGCCATCCGCTATGTTCTCGTGTTGTTCGAGCTCCCATCCGTGGACTATTTATGATGAGCGAATTTAGAGACCAATTTCTATATGCGTGGCTGTCGAAGAATATTGTTTTGCTTGCCTAAAAGCCATCACCATGATTAACCATTGTCGTTACTGCGAAGCGCAGGGTTGCCTACTCTCAATTCGCTACTATTAGTTTGGCGCATCTAATGAAGTTGTTTGCAGAGAACAGAAACAACAGTCACTCTAAATATAACTTTCGTCAACTCGCTGCGGACACAGCGCTGCTCGGCGTGAAAAAATGATACCACTCCCTCATCTGAGATCAAATAAGCGGCTGGAAGTGACGGAAACGGTGCGGCCTAATTCCCTATAGTGTTGGAGCTGCAACTTTTCTGGCTCGTCCTTTTCGACCCCATTATCAAGTTTCGTCATTAACGCGATACCATTTCCGCAAGCAGATCTCTTCAAGAATCGCAGTAAAGTAGCGATCTCCTAGCCGTTTTGCTGAACCTCCTTGGACCAAGGTGATCACAAAAGGTTACTCGTAAAGTTGAGGGCAACGCAGAGGGCTATGGAACGCAAAATGGTGGGTGTAACGTTAAGAGATAGGAAGCTTACAGAGTGGGTCAGAGAAATAACTCGTTCCTGACATTATATTGGAGATCAAGAAGATGAAATGGGCATGGGAATGACATCTAGTGCGAAGAAAGAATAACAGATGGTCACGTAGGGTAACAAACTCGATTCCAAGGGAAGGAAAGCGCTGCAGGGAGCGGCAGAAAGTTGGGTGGGCAGATGAGGTTTAGAAGTTCGCAGGGGTCGAAGTGGATGCGGGTAGCACAGAACCAGGTTAAGTGGAGGAATATGGGAAAGGCGTCCGCCCTGCAGTGGGTATAGTCCGACTGTTTATGATGATGATGGTGCGCAAAGAGGCTAGAAGAGACTCTTTTATGTCAGATAATAATCGAACAAATATGGGATATCTTCACTGCCATCATGCTGCAACATATTGACTAAAGGATACCAGGGAAAAGTTTGGGCTTTCGATGCTACATTCAGAGCAAGTCTATCCTTGGGCATTAAAAGCAAACCAATGATCAGTAAGAACAACCAGGCGAAGTAAATAATAATGTTCTGTACCCTTAGTAGCTTATGTTTCGATCAAATAGGTAATTAAAGAATAATCATATGGCTCAAGAGAAATTGATGAGAAAATACAAGAAAAAGCATCCACTAGCCGCCAATCAGATTTTAGATCACGACCTTTAAATGTGTTATGTCTGCAACAAGGCTTTGTAGCCTTAGAGCGGTTCCGAACTTGGAATATTTTATGTTCGTATTTAGAATATGGTTCGTTTGCATAAATAAAATTGAATAAATAAGTTTGTTTAGATAGTTTCTGTATTGTATTGTTAGTAAATCTAAGTCTGCAGTGAAAAGGTTCCACGAGGCAAGGATGTAACCTGGCATTATATGCTTACGTAAAATTTGTTTTACAGTATTTGGCTTTTCTTAAGACCTGTTATTTACAGGTATGCACTTGACAGTTTGTCACAGATGTAAAACGAGATGTTGCATGTGTCAATACCACGATAAGAATTATCCATTTGTTAAAACAGCTTACCTTCGCGCGGCTTCATAGGGAGGCTGCGGCTTGTGAAGTTTTAGGCAGTCAAGTTATTGTATTTGAGATTTGCCCGGCTTCCTGACTTGGTACGTTGAGGGCAGTTCTAAAGGGTGGTCTTTGTTCATTAATAAAATAGATAGATGGATTTATTGAAAGGAAAGGAAGAGACGTTGGCCGGAATGATTAAGATCTGGCCTGCTACCGTGCACTGGGAAAGGGAAGGGGAGAAGAAAGATCATGATGGGTCACGATGTGGCAGAAGGTATATGATATATATACAGGCATAGTAGCTTGCTTTACAAGCACGAATCAAGTCCGATGGCGCACAAAAAATGGCAAAGAGCATGCTTTGCCTTGACACCCTTCCCCTTGTCCTGCCAAGCGCCCAGCAGCAGTTCCTCCGACAGAGGCATCTTGTCGGAACGCTTCAAAGAAGCGACTAGTACACTCCTTTTGCACGCATACACTGGGCACACCAATAACATATGGTCCACGGTCTCTGGGATGCCACAAGTGGAACATTCCGGCGAGTCCACCTATCCAATTAAATGCAATTACTTGCTCGTGAAAGCCACGTTTAAACGATGTCTATGTAACAACCATGCCTGATGATGCGGAATATCACGCGGAACATAAAATTACAGTGTACCATCGAGCCTTTTTAGACGAATGTGCCGGGCATCTGACTGGGCCCAGTAAGCTGCCGTAGCACTCTTCATACAGTTCGTAAGAAAGAACCTCGTACCCACTTTTGAAAAAGGCATAGCAATTTAGAGGCCATTGCTGAGCGCGCTTTTCGCTTCAACATCGGCCTGTTCATTTCCATGGAGCCCACAGTGGGCAGATACATTGAAACATTATCATGTGGCCTTGCAGTTGGGCAGGTGTGAGGAGCTCCATAATGTTTAGTGCCAGGGACTGGTAAACAGTGTGGCGTAATACGTTTTCCAAAATTTGCAATGCAGTCTTTGAGTTCGTGAATATGCACCATTTTGGTGGTGGTACGTTCACCACATATATGTAAAGAATATATGCCCGAATGGCTACACGTTCAGCAGCGGTTGATGTAGAAGTATGTCCTAAAAGTAAATGTAGAGCCGTTTTCAGAGCTGGTATGATCACAACTGCAGCGGATGCTTGTGTTGACACAGATCCATCGGTGTATACGTGAATATAATTAGGATATTCTGACCAGATGTGCGCCAGAGTAAGTAGTTTGAGTCCGCTAAAAGGCACCATTGATTTCTTTAGTATTCCGGGAACACGAAGGTGCACCAAAGGTTTATCCATCGTCCATGGTGGTTGGGCGGGACGATATGGGAGGACATATCCTGTCGGTATTTGCGACTGATGGCAGCGGAGTGCACATGTAAAACTGCTGCCTTGTTATCAGTGTTGAGTGTCTTCACGTTGTTCATTCTTTGTTACTGTCGTGTGGTGATATTGAGAGCAACCCCGGTCCTGACAAGCTAGACATTATTCTTGACGAACTAAAAAAGATGTCTTCTGGCCAGACCAAATTAGTAACTGAAGTGCAGGAGCTTAAGAGCCAACTTCTCTCAATGGACCAAAAAATGGCAGATTTCACCACCCGTCTCAGCACTTTAGAAACTCACTGCGGAAATCTGTCTACAATGCGCACTGACCTAGAAGCAATCCAAACCACTACGACCGAAACGACTCGCCTAGTTAGTGTGCTAGAGGCTCGCCTGGAAGACGTTGAAAACCGCTTCCGGCGAAACAACCTAATTTTCTATGGTTTACCTGATACCAACCCCTCTGAAACCTATTCGCAATCCGAAGAAATAATCACTCAACACTGCTCTCAATACCTTGATATCCAGTTAAGCCCAATCGAAATTGAACGTGCTCACCGCCTCGGAAGACACTCTCAGGATCGGCAACACCCGATTATCGTCAAATTTACATCCTTCAGAACAAAAGAATCAGTTCTTTCCAAAGGTCTAAAGTTCAAAGATACAGGCTACAGCGTAGGTGAAGAGTTTTCGCGCCGCGTCCAGAAATGCCAAAAACAGCTTATAGCTTTCGCTAAGGCAAAGTCTGTGTCTTATTCCCTAAAACACTGCATATCGGCCCAAAGCGTTACATTTTCGATGAAAGTTCTGAAACTGTTAAAGAAATATCTTAACAATCAACTCACCCCTGCCGGCCACCGCATTATTCTCCACCTACTCCTCGTGCCAACTTTTCCCTATCGGTTATCTTTACTAACATCCGCAGCTTCTTGCCGAAACGCGATATCGTGTCAAACCTTATTTCATCCTCAGGCAGCGATCTACTTGTATTAACCGAAACGTGGTTGAACAGCGATATAAATGACTCAGAGATCTTGTTTGATTTGCCAAATTTTCGTCTTTTTCGCGCCGATAGGAAAGAATCCCGCGGAGGGGGAGTTCTAATTGCCGTCAACCAACAGTTATCATGCTCCGTCATCAATGTCTGCTCGGACTTGGAAATACTATGGCTCATGTGCCGTGCTTCACCCCTGACACTTCTAATTTGGGTGTGCTATAGACCACCTCGAAGTAGTCCCGACTTTCCTCGCAAGCTTCACAACATCCTAAATCAACTGGTTTCAAAGCACCCTAAGGCACATATCCTCCTATTTGGGGATTTCAACTACCCCAATATCGACTGGAATAGTCAACCTCAGCCCATGGTCAGTCAGGAAGAGTCGAGGGAATTCCTTGATGTCTGTCTTAATTTTAATTTGACCCAATTAGTATCTGAACCAACACGTGTCGCAGGAGAAGCAGCTAACACTCTAGACCTCATTCTGACCACTCATCCAGATAGCTTAGAATCCTCTACGTACCTCCGCGAAATCAGCGACCATAAAGTAATTCATGCCACTTTCAGCTTTACACCTGTGTTAAAAGAACCTTCCCGGAAAACTATTATGCTCTACGACAAGGGAAACTACAAAGCAATCAACAATGAATTAAATAACTTCTTGTCAATGCTTGAAACATCCTCTCATAGAAGAAGTGTAAATGAAAACTGGACACTCTTCAAACATAAAATAGCTGACGTAACCAATAAATATATCCCGACGTGCAGTTTTAGGAAGCGTAATCAGAAGCCGTGGTTTACCAAAACACTAAAAAGACTAGAAAATAAGAAAAAACGCGCATTTCGTACAGCGAAGCGACAAGGAAGCACAAATGCGCGGGTAAAATACCATGAAGTTGAGCACTTGTACTTGGCCGCGATTGTTAAAGCTAAGCGCTCCTTCTACGAAGTCGACCTACCAAAAATGATAGTCGATAACCTCAAAAAGTTCTGGAAAGTGATAAACCCAAAAGAAACGCGCGCTATCACCCTCACTAACAATGCCGGTGTTACAATGACTGATACCGAATGTGCAAACGCGTTTAACACTGCTTTTTCGTCCGTTTTTACTGACGAATCCGAATTGCCCTGTTCTACATTACCACTTGTTATCACCACAGCCATGGAACCCATAACTTTCAACAGTAGCGGAATTTCATGCATAATAGATAAAATAAAGAACTCATCCGCTACCGGCATAGATGATATAAACTCAAAAATTTTAAAGAACGCTAAACTAGCTTGCTCCAGTATCCTTTGTGCACTGTTTACGCAATCATTGTCTGAAGGAGCCATACCTGACGACTGGAAAGTGAGGAAGGTCGTTCCCATCCACAAAACAGGTACTACTGATTCACCTCTTAATTATCGCCCTATTTCATTAACAAGAGTACCCAGCAAATTAATGGAACATGTCATTTACAGCCAAATCATACAATTCCTAGATTCAATCACTTCTTCCATCCGTCCCAGCATGGATTTCGGAAAGGATTTTCCTGCGAAACTCAGGTAGCCATTTTTCTTCATGACATTCACGCCAGCCTTGACACTAACCTACAAACTGATGCCATATTCCTAGACTTCGCTAAGGCTTTCGATTAAGTACCTCATCAACGCTTGCCTCTCAAACTCTCTCAACTGAACCTAGATCCAAGCATCATCGCATGGATTAAAGAATTCCTCACGCATCGTTCTCAGTCTGTCTTCATTAATAATCAGCCCTCCCACCCGCTTCCAGTAACCTCCGGCGTCCCGCAGGGTTCCGTTCTCGGTTCTTTGTTATTCCTTATTTACATTAACGACCTACCCCAGCATGTATCTTGTCATATCCGTCTGTTTGCTGATGACTGCGTTATTTATCGTTCCGTCACAAACCCTTCTGACTAAGAATCCCTACAGGCTGACCTAAACCATGTGCAAAACTGGTGTTTGTAGCGGCTGATGACACTCAACCCTAACAAATGTAAGTATATGTCTTTTCACCGCCGCCGAAATCCTTTTGTTTTGCAGTACACAATTTCTAACTCCTCTGTCGACCTCGTCCAGTCGTACAAATACTTAGGTATCACCATTTCTAACGATTTATCCTGGCGTCTGCATGTGACTAACCTGATATCATCAGCTAATAAAACACATGGCTTCTTGAAACGTCACCTGCGGGATGCCCCTCAACATGTAAGACTACAAGCATACATTTCACTCATCAGAACTAAACTGGAATTTGCATCGGCCATCTGGAACCCTCACCAAACATATCTAACAAACGACCTCGAAGCTGTGCAGAACAGGGCCACCAGATTCATTCATTCCTCGTATTCATACGACGTTAGCATATCATCTCTAAAATTGCAATCAGGTCTATCTAATCTTTCTGCTCGCCGTCGTACTGCCAGTCTCGTCTTATTTCACAAGTTTTTTTATTCGCCACTCAGGCAAGAACCCTACATCTCCGCACCCCCGCCGCGCAGATCCCATCGCATCAGTCACCCTCTTCAAGTTTTGCGCCCACGTGCCCGTACCACTGTTTTCTCTAATTCATTTTTTTGCCGAGTAGCAGCTGACTGGAACGGCCTTCCCCACGACATCGCTGCCATCACCTGCCCTGGAACAATCATGACTGCATTGAACACCTGTACTTAATAAAAACCCACCCCTTATGTAACACCCCGCAAGGGGCCTTTAAGGAAAATAAAGTGATGTGATGTGATGCAGTCCGGCCGCTAATCCAGAATCATGCTGAGTAGGTGAAAACAGTATCTTGTAAGTGCTCGTAAACATACACGAAGTGGTCCGTGTGACAAGTATATGGATATTGGGCGAGCATGTGCCTCTTCAATTGTGCCTTCGTTAGAGGTGCATCTGGGCAGTCCAAGGCATATTTTCAGTGCCTGCGCTTGTATACTCTCTAAAGTCCGCAAGCAGGAAGTATTAATAAAATAAACCGCTATGCAACCACCTCAGGGTATAAAACGCAGTTTTGACTTTTGAAGTGACCTAGGTGTAAATTGGTGGGACAGTTTGCGAGAATCAAAAATTGGAAATAAAAAATCATGACCAGTGATAAAGAGTTCTCAAAGGAATCAGAAGTGCTATAGTTCGGAGTCGTTGCTTAGCTGCGAATGGCAAGATAAGTTTTAGCTGTCTAGGCAAAGACACCTGCCTTACACTTGAGCTACTTGCCCATCATGAAACCGAAATGAATAATCTCCGAGTGGTCCAGAACCTAAAAACGAAACAAACAACACGCTTTGTATTCAGATATGTGGCGCAAATAAACACAAACACTTGCCCCTCAAGCCGTTATTTTGAACAACACGCTTGTCTTGCAATGTGCTCGTTCATCACCTCATTACTCAACAATTGTATTGAAGTGGGTCCGAATACAGCTTTTTAAATATTGATTGTCAGATCTGGGATATATAAGCCTTGTTTATGCCGACAATAAATTCCTGTAATGCTACACCAACTCTAATCATATGTGCAGTCAACACATCTCTGTTGCAGACAGAAAGCGCACAAAGCGACAAGCAACGTGCAAAATGTTTTGTTGCCGTGAATAATAGCAAACTGTTTGCAGCAAACCGACTAAATACACCAGTGTTGTGTTATCCAGTGACGCCATTTGTAGCGCGCCACAAATTGAGCTACCTTTGGGGGAGGGTAGCAAATTCTAGTTCACTTGTTACCTACCAAGCCGGGGAAATTTTATAGTGTATACTAAGTCTTTAAACGAGCGTTCAAATTTTTATTTTTGTAGGCTTTCGCAAAAGTCTGGAGGTTAACTTCAATGGTGTGGTAAGACGTTATAAAGTACTTGTTGTTTTCAGATCGCGCTGCAAGAAAAGAACGCGGTGAGTACAAAACGTTTTATGTCGCTAACTTCAGTAATACTATTAAAATTGAATGACACTGTATCGAATGAAACATTTCTCTGTTGCACCTTATCATAACATGGCAATGAAAAACAATTAGTCATGGGGCTGTTGGTCTTATGTTGGCCATAATACGCCGGTTCCCATACCCATCGCTTCATCGTGGCGTTAGTTAATTTCATTTGAAAGACCAGACATCAGATCACAGCATATTTGCCTTCTGTGAAAGGTCAGTTGATGAGCTATAATGTTTTTAAGTTATGATGTCTCTGGCAGATATGTTTTTCATGTATCTCCGCGCGTTTTTAAATGCACCGAGCAGGCTAAATGGAAATTTAGGAGACGACGTACGCTGTGAAACTTGGTGCTACAGGCCTTAAGGGCACAGTGTAGTGCACATTGTGTCGAAATGGAAACACTCCTATGTGTACTATTACAGCATCATGGTTGAACAGCGAGCGCTGGCCTCTCCTGTAGTTAGCGCTACTATACAATACCACAGTTGGATGTGAAGAATGAGAGGATTAGACGCGTGCCGTTAACCTGTATATTTTCAAATGTATTGATCTTCCAGGTTCAAACAGTACATGTTCGTCTATGCGCAGTCGCTGCTCTCTTGCAAACTACATAGTTTCCCTTGCTGCTTAGCTTTTCGCCCCATTCATAATAGCTGCGCAAAGTAATAATCAAAACAGCGCCATTTCCTCCTCATCATTTCCGCTTTTGCACGGGTTTCCATGTGCTTTGGCACTAAACACTTCACATACTCTTCCTGACATCAAACAAAGGGGGACCGGAACTTCCAGTTAAGGCAGCCACTGGATAATATTACATATATGTTCTGGGAGATTACACGCACGATGTAGACGAATCGCAAACTTGACGCCCATGGCTTCAGAGGCCTAGTTCATACGTGGTGTGTACACTGGTTGACATCAGCAGAGACAACGGGAACCTAAAAGCGCTGCACTGTACCATGATATTGCCTAGTCATTGCATTCGGAACCACGAAAAAAAAAATGTTAGTGCACCTACGCCTCACTCCACAAGGAAACTTTTTTTCCTTTCCTCGGATATTCTTTTTACTCTGTGGTTATGGGCACATTTGATGTGAATACTTCGAGCTGCAATATTTTACACTCAGCACGGAAGATTGATGTCGATTTACCGTTGCAAAATATCGCTAGATTGGGAATATTGCCGCGAACCATTCAAATGTTTATTTGTTCTTTCTCGACAGCCTCAGGCATGCGATCTTATTTATTGTGAATCTAGCGCGCGAATCACTTCTGTATTATTTGTTCATGCTCGTTGTCGCAAGACGCGGCTTTATCATTTCCTTTGTTGCGGCAGATGATTCTAGATGTGTCTAGAAGGATTGCAGCCATGCACGTGTATTTCTACAACGTTCCTGGTTATGGTAATCACTGTCCGCGGTTTTATCTTGATGATTCTATGCCACTTTTAAGTTGAGCGCTGCCGAGTAAAGCGGGCATTTTTTGTTCGACAACCGACGAGCACATTTCCTGTTTTCGCCGTCGCCTAGTTAGTTCTTTTGCGGGCGCAAGTCAGCCCAATAAAAGAGTTAATTCCAGTGCTATTACGCATGGGGAACAGCGCAGGCTAAACACGGACAAAAAGGGAGGACGAGACACACACATTACATTCTATTACGCATGTCTCTCTTTTTGGTGCCTACGGCCTTTGCACCACTACGTGACAATCTACTGATACGGGTCGACTCATCGACGATGAGGCAGGCAATGCTTTTGTGCGTTTGGCGTGTGCTTATGGCCCGAATCCTTGGCAGTGATCTGTGTTTTGAGACCCGGTGCTCCCAGTGCTTGTCTCGCTAGGTGTGAGCTTAACAGTGTTGTACATGGTGTAAACGTGTCCTGTCACGTAACATCTTGCTGGAAGCGCGGACGTTCCCATCCTCCGCATCCAGACCTATTGCATAACGGAGCATCGCAGCAGTCGTTACACTGGAACGGCCACCGTGACTCAACCCGGTGATTCGCAAAGTTCCACTGCTTTTACATTATTGGTGATGGCTCAATCCCGTGACCCCGACTTCTTTTCTAGTGCCTCAGGTGAAGCCACTGAGAAATGGATGTCGATGTACGAGCGTGTCAGCACCCGTAACAGGTGGGACCCTAAAGTAATGCTGACAAACGTCATTTTCAATTTTGCTGACACAACGCGGCAATGATACGACACCCACGAAGACGAAATAACGAGTTGGGACATCTTCAAAGAAAAGCTCGCTTTCTTCGGACCACCAGATGCTTTGAAACACGCAGCCCAAACACAGCTTAAGGCACGTGTGCAGTTCTCCACTGAAAGCTATTTCACCTACATTCAAGACGTGCTCTCCTTGTCTCCAGGTTGATATGGCCATGTCTGAATCTGCAAAGGCGGGCCACATCCTAAAAGGAATTGCGGACGACGCTTTCCATTTGCTCATCTGCAAAAGCTCTGATACCGCGGATGCCCTCATCAAGTAGTGCCACGTCTTCGAGCAAGTTAAGAGCCGGCGCATACTGCCGCGAACTATTCAAATATTTATTTGTTCTCATTCGACAACCGCTAGCATGCGGCCTTATCATTGTGATTCTAGCGCACTTATCTATTCTGTATCCCGTGTTTGTTCGTGCTCGGCGCGAGACGACGCTTATTATTTGCTTTATTGATCAAGATCCGTCGGGACGTATCTCGAAGATTCCAGCCGCTCGCGTGTGTTTATGCAATGTTCCAGGTCATGCTAATACCGTTTGAGGCTCACCACTTTTAAATTCAGTGCTGACAAGTGAAGCGGGCATTCTTTGTTCGGCGACCGCTGAGCATGATTGTTGCTATCGCCGCTGCCGAGTTGTTCAGTTTGTTTGCGGGCGCAAGGCAGCCATATAAAGAGTTGATTTCCGTGAAGACCATCTACTCATTTGATGCCAACGGTATTTTCGCCACCACATGATAATACTTCTACAGTTTCAGCGACTTCTCCATACGACCAGCACATCTTAATGTGTTAGGCAGCAGCCACAAACTACCACACCTACTTCACCCTTCAACATCCCCAGCGCTGTCACTCAGATCATGCGCCCCAAAATGGAGGCCTGCGTATCTGCACCAACCAAACCCACCGTCCCCGGTCACATATTGGCCGATGGCTCTCTTATTCAGGCCGTTGCGCATAAACAAACTGCGAAATTGGACCTCTCGCCTGTTGTCTGTTCCATCGGACATTCCAGTGTCCGGCCACCAAGCACGAATTTTTTCCGTCTCCAACCCTGTACTTTCGTCGCTTCCGAAATGCAACGGCCACGCCGTGACATGGCTCTTGGCTCCGGTCAACGGCTCTTGGCTCCGGTCAAGTTGCCCCATTGGACACAGATCATGCCCCAGCTTCTGCATACTCTGCCCACAATCCTACTTCAACTAACGCGTTCATGGCAATGGTGCCCTCTGATTTTCTCCCTGCACAATCGTGTCAGCTGCGTGCGCTTCTGTAGTCCCATTCCGACATTTTTGATCCTCATAACAGCGTCATAGGCCACGCTCTTACTGTCCCGCACCGTATCGACAATGATGACGCCCCTCCTATCCGCCGCAGTCCATACTGGGTCTCCGATGCAGAACTACAGGTAACCCAGGTGGATGTGGTAAAAACGCTGGAGAAGAACGTTGTTGAACCCTCTCACAGTTCCTGGGCTTCGCCTGTCGTCCTGGTCAAGAAGAAAGATGGCTGGTGGCACTCCTGTGTGGATTACTGGCATCTGAATGAGATCACTAAAAAGAAGTTTACCGCTTCCTCGAATCGACGATGCAATAGATTTCCTCTACGTAGCCAAATTCTTCTCCATCGACCTAAAATCTGGCTGTTGGCAAATTGCAGTGGACGACCAGGATCCGGACGAGTTTGCGTTTGTCTTTCTGTGTGGGGTCTACTACTAAGGTTACGCCTTTCGGCTCATGTAACGCTCCAGGCAGATTTGAACGCATGATGAACTCCTTGCTGGAAGTATTTAAATGGTCCACTTGCCTGTGCTATTCAGACGATGCCATTGTGTTTTCACCCACATTTTCCTTCCTCGTGGCAGACCTCTCTAAAGTGCTTTCACACTTTCCGCCATACCGAACTACAGCTCAACTCTTCAAAATGCCGTTTCGCCATGTCATCATATCGAAATACTTGGCCATGTAGTCAATGCCACAGGAGTTCGTCCCGATCGAGACAGGATCCGAGCAGCAGAGGACTTCCCAGTGCCCCGTTTCAGCAATTACGTCTGAAGTTTTTCTGGCTCGTTATTCCGACTTTCGTGCATTGCTTCCAGATTTTGCCGAAAGTGCTCAATGGCTCACAAATCGTCCTAAAAGGATGTCAGTTTTTTTCTGGGGGTGCTCCAGAGAACAAGCCGTTGCCCAGTTCATAAGAAAGCTTACCACCACACCGGTCTTGGCACACTTGGATGTGTCAGCTGCCACAGAAGTCTACACTGATGCCACTGGCCATAGTATCCGGGCCATCCTTTCTCAGCGCTAATATGGGACTCATGGCGTAATTGCGTATGCCAGCCGGCTCCTGTCCCATTCAGAGAAGAACTACTTCAATACCGAACGAGAAGGCTTGGTTCTAGTCTGAGTTGTTGGAAAATGTCGGCGTTACCTATATTGTAGGTTATTCACAGTCGTCACAGATCATCACGCACTGTGCTGGCTTGCTTCTCCGAAGGATGGTTTCGGTCTCCTCGGGCGTTGACGACTACGACGCCAAGAATATGCCTACGCTGTGATCTACAAGTCCGGCCGGTTGCACAAAGATGTCGACTGTCTCTCCCGTTACGCTGTTGCCCAAACTGATACTCTTACGAGCGCATGCACCATTGACGTTTTCTCTCTATCACCGTTTACGACTATTGGCAGAGCAGCGTCGGGATGCGGAGCTCCTCTCTATCATTGATCGCCTAACATACGTACAAACCGACCCTTCACTGAACCGTTTTGGTGTCATTGACGGCGTGTTATGCCGCCGATATCTTCAGCCTACTGGCTCCGACTTTCTCCTAATTGTCCTTAAGCTATTACGAGCAGTCGTTCTCTACGAACCCCGTGATCTACCAACTGTTGGCCATCTCGGCGTTTCTCGCATGTACGACCGCATCCGTCGTCGGTTATTTTGGCCTGGCGTATTTATTTATGTATTTCGACCTCAAAGGCCCATTGAAGGGGTATTACATGAGGGAGGGGGTTACAGGGCATAATATTGCTTCGAGTGATGCTTTGAACATTAATGGGTCTGTATGGAGCACGACGTCGGCAGGCAAGTTATTGCATCTTTTGCTGTGCGAACGAAAAACGAATATAGATGCGCAGATGTGCGGGCTTGCGGAGGATGGGTTGTCGTTTCGTGGTTCGTGCAGCTGGAGATGCGGTATGCAGGGATGATAACAGATTCGTGCGAAAGATGATAATAGAATTTATGAAAAAGAGATAGTCTTGCGATGCTACGCCGGTTAGCTAAATTTGATAAATGAGCATTGCATTTTAGTTTCGTTACGCTTTCATAATAAGAATATGCAGAGAAAATGAATCTAGCGGCGCGGTTTTGTATTGCTTCTAGCGTGTTAGAAAGATTAAGTTGATTATTGTGCCAAATAGCGCATGCATATTCTATTTAGGGCCGTACAAATGTTACATAGGCTAGTGATTTTAACGATGGTGGTGCTAGGCGTAGTGTTCGCCGAAAATACCCCAGGACTCGATTTGCTTCTTTAGAAGTTTGAGTTACGTGGTATGTCCGCTTAAGATCATGGGTTAAGTGAAGGCCAAGGTTTTATATGTGGTTACTGCTGCAATTTCTGAATTAGCTATTAGGTACTTAAAAGGTTGTTCAGAGGGACGCCTGTGAAAAGAAAGTAAAGAAGTTTTTTTCACGTTAAGAAACATGAGCCATTTACTGCACCAAGTTAAAAATGCGATCAATGTCAGATTGAAGAAGTTGGTGATCACTGTGAGTGATTATGGGACGGCACACAACACAATCGTCAGCAAATAGGCGTATGTTACAGCACATGTCAGTTGGCAGGTCGTTTATATAGATAAGAAAAAGCAGGGGCCCCAGGACTGTGCCCTGGGGTACCCCAGATATAACAGAGGAGTGAGAAGAGGAGCATTTATTAGGGAGAACAAACTGTTGCCGGTTAGTTAGAAAGTTACGAAGCCAGTCAAGTACCAAGGAATTGAGATTAAGCCGTGAAAGTTTCAAAAAAAAAAAAAGCCGCCGGTGGGGAACTTTGTCAAACGCCTCTTCCAGAGGAGTGAGAAGAAGAGCATTTATTAGCGAGAACAAACTGTTGCCGGTTAGTTAGAAAGTTACGAAGCCAGTCAAGTACCAAGGAATTGAGATTAAGGCGTGAAAGTTTCAAAAAAAAAAAAAAAGCCGCCGGTGGGGAACTTTGTCAAACGCCTCTTCTAGAGGAGTGAGAAGAAGAGCATTTATTAGCGAGAACAAACTGTTTCCGGTTAGTTAGAAAGTTACGAAGCCAGTCAAGTACCAAGGAATTGAGATTAAGCCGTGAAAGTTTAAAAAAAAAAAAAGCCGCCGGTGGGGAACTTTGTCAAACGCCTTTTTGAAATCTAAGAAGAGGGCGTCCACTAGAATGTTGTGATCAAGGTTGGAGCTTAGGTCATTAATAAATAGGGCTAACTGTGTGTCGCAAGAAAAGCCCTTTATAAAACCATGTTGGCTGGCGTGAAAGAAATTAACAGATAAAAGAAATTTCATAACGTGAGAAGAGGTTACATGTTCCATTAGTTTAGACGGGACGCTAGTAATGAATATAGGACGGTAATTATGACGGGAAGATGAAGGCCCTTTTTTTGGTACTAGAATGACTTTACCCACTTTCCAGTCTTGCGGTACAATGCCTGATGAAAGCGATTGCTGAAAGATATGAGACAACAGGACACTTGTGATATGTTTTGTATTTTTAGTACCTTTGCGTTAATATCATCAATACCTGCTGATGATGTTAGTTTCAAAGAATAAATTAATTTGACAATGCCGTGGGGTTCGAATGATATATCGGGCATAGCAGTAAAACCAAAGGGTGGAAAATCCGGTAGGCCCCATCTGCTTCACGAGTAAATACCGAACTAAATGTCATATTTATTACTTCAGCAACATCATGTTCCGCAATTGTAGCCATATCATCATCATGAAGTGTTATTGGGTTGCTAGGGTTAGGATTGATACATTTCCAGAATTGACGAGGGTTTTTTTGCGTAGCATTTCGGGGAGCGTGGTATTAAAAAATGATTGCTTAGCTTTAAAAACATGGACGCTAAATTATTTTTCGGCTACGTAATACTTCTGTCATGTATTAGGGGTTGTTATTTAGTCTGGCTGCTCGAAAGAATCTTTTCTTCTTGTTATTAAGACTCTTTAATGTATTATTTAACCAAGGAGTATCAACGCGCTCACTTACAGTAATTGTAGGGATGTATTGTTTTACAAGACTGTTCATTTTATTCTTAAAAAGAAGCCAATTAGTCTCGGTGGACCTTCGCTCAAAGTCGATAAGAAACGAAGTACAGAAATTGTCGAGTTCACGGTCAATGCTTAGATAATCGCCTTTATCATATAGAGTGAGTGTTTTAGTTACTTTCTAAACGTTACGTCTGGCTAAACGCCAGAGCCTAGAGTGGATGGGAACATGCTTTGCGATCTCTCCTGTGCCAGGTGAGCACCCCGTTGCTGCGTTATCAAAACCATGATAGCACCGAGCTCATGACGTCACACGCTATAGATAATTACATATGCACGGAACCAGGCAAGTGGCTGGCACCACAGCTCATCGGTAGGCACGAAAGAAAACTTCGGAATTATCTTGTATGTTGCTACCTCACTCTCAATATCAAAGCAAACCGAGCAACAACTGAGAGGACAGCCTCAGCTGGAAAGTCAAATTTATGACAAGACGACGACTTGCCTTCATCTGGCCTCCGTGTCGCCTTTAAGGCCTTGAAAACAATATGAACGCTGTATTTTTGTGCTATGTGCAGTGCAAATAATCAAGAACCACTTTTTGAACCCCCTTTTAGGGGCCCTCTCTGCCATTGTGAGGGCCCTTAGACAACAGAACATAGAGAACATAGAATACCATTTAAAAGCTTAAAATGGCACACTTTTCCGACGGGATAACAGAGGACACAGTATTTTTAATAATTTCAGGGAGTGCTCACAGTGGTATAGATGGCAACATCAATATACTAGAGTCAATTAAACGCTGTGAACACACATATAGAAGAAGCGGGAAAGACACCAGGCAGCCTCTCACAGAGTTTATTCCACGACTATCAATATTCTAACAAGGCTCTTAATCTCTACCATGTCCTCCCAGTCTCAAACCTCGTCTTCCTCTTCGTTTCACTGATGTCCACTATGATGAAGTCTTTGCGGAGATCTCGCTCGTGAAACTCGTCATTGATGACACTTTATACTCTGCGAAGACCGGCTTCCATCATCCGCATTTGGGCACCAACAGTGCAGAACAGGATCGATCCGTATGGGCATGGCAGCACAGATACAAAATGCACACTGTAGCCCACACTCTGTCCAATTCGCTAATTCGTCGGCGCTCAGTGACCACAATACATCGTTGATTGCGTTCGTCCATCATCTGCTTCAGTTTGGCGCCGTGGTCCACCTGATTGTAGTAACTGCTCAAGATATTGCTGATATGCTTGAGCCTCACCGTTGCCATCAATATTACACGGCGTATATGGGTTCCGGTTATGTTGGGCGACGACCGGGGCACCACCTTTCCAGGTATCGGCTGTGACATCACTTTCTCTGCTTCCAGAAAACGTGGTACTTAGAGAGAAAAAAGGTTCGCTGCGAGGTACTTGGATGGCACCTGCTTTTTGTAGCCCTGCTCATCGGCACAAATGTTTTATGGCTTTGTTCCACTTCACTGAAGCAGAATCGTCATCGATCTTGTTCATCTTAACACTGACGCATCTCACAATCTGATGCAACACTGTGATTCCACCGTGTTCTTCTTCTACGCATTGGCCTTTCTTTTTTAGTGTGCTTGTGAAAGAGTGGCCGCTAATTTTTTAGGCTGCTCGAAGATTTGCTGAATGTTTTCAACACTGGCACTGCAGAAGTGCTTGCAGCACTTGACGACTCCGTTCCCGTGTTTGCGTTTGTGTAATAACATCGTAGACAATCTATTCGGTTTTCACCTCCGCATCTTTTGTATTATCTCAGAGGTTGGCATGTCAGCTAGAATCACGGTTGCCGCGTCTTGCTCTAGTATATGTTTTCTAGAAGCCGCATACAGAGCTCTTCGAGTTAGGCTGAGTATATCTTGTTTTGCTCAGGGCCACTGAATGCGTTTCCATCGTTTTCTGTTTTTGGCTTCTGGGGGCCTTGAGTGAGATCGCTAGAAACGATAGATTCCTCCTTGCTAGTCTCGTATCCCCGCTGGCCGATAAAGTCGATTCGTTTGGATGGTCGCTGCCTGTGTAGGTTGTTAGGCGCAGGATCAACATGTTGCGCTCGATCGCAATCTTCTTTAGTTGAAGTACCGAAAATAATCTTGCTTTTAAAGACCACAGAAGCGTCTGCTCGACTTTCAACGTTCGTAAGTGATTCGATGCTTTGTTTACTCTTAGAGCCCCACCTGGATCGGTCCCTGATTGCAATACGTCTCACCCAAACGTCTTTCATACAGGACGGCAGGTGCTCCTCGGTGACTGCTGACGTCCCTCTTGGCCCTCAGATCAATGAATTTCAGCGATGCTTTTGTAGTGAACTACACGAGGATATACGAAGACGAGGATTAAGTAGGCGAGAATTTCACGAAGACGAGGATAAGGACGACGAAGTGCCGCTGCGCTGCTCGTGATCGCTTGTGGAGACTGAGACTGGCTGTGTTCTTGTGTGGTTCGCTGTGAAACTTCGACAGGGCTATTATCCCTGTTAAAGCACAGTAAAAACCCCCTTTCACTTGGTGGAGGTGAGCATTTCCTGCCGCCCTGGAGCTCCGCAGCCGCACACTCCCGACACAAGCAATGACCGACGCTACTACCCCCAGTCCAACCGGCCCCTCATCCGCGGTGTTCTGCGCTGGAGCTTTGCGCCAGCGTGATCCTCCTATCTTCAGCGGAACCGGTGACCATGACGTGGAAGACTGGCTGGCCTGATATGAGCGGGTCAGTATTCACAACCACTGGGACGACAACCAAAAACTCAATAACGTCATTTTCTACTTAACGGACGTTGCAAACCTATGGTTCCGCAACCACGAGGCCGATATCACATCGTGGTCTACTTTCAAAGCTAGTTTTGCCGATATTTTCGGCCGGCCTGCAGTGCGCAAGCTGCGCGCTGAGCAATGCCTGCGCGGCCGTGCACAGCTTCCTGGTGAGAATTTTACCAGCTATATTGAAGATGTCGTAGACCTCTGCAAGCGCGTGGACGCTTCAATGTCAGAGAGCACCAAGATTGATCACATTATGCAAGGAATTGATAATGACGCGTTCCAGATGCTTCTGGCTAAAAATCCAGCCACCGTCGTCGACGTTATCACCGCATGCCACAACTTTGATGAATTACGCAAGCGCCGTAACATCACTCGCTCTTCGCTCTCAAACCCCGCACCGCTTGCAGCTTTAACGCCTGAAGCAGACCAGTCCACCTTGCTGCCACAAATACAGCAGTTCGTTCGAGAAGAAGTTGCCCGTAAACTATCCCTCGCTCGCCAACGTCCTGACGCTCCCACTCCTTTAGTACCAAAGCTGAAGCAAGCCATCCGCCAATAAGTTGCGGAAGCACTCCCCACGCTTCCTGAAGCTCCTTCTGTTGCTCCTTTGACATACGTCGAAGCACCAATCCATTATAGTCAACCTGCTGTTCCAGCCCCTTTGACCTACGCGGCTGTGGCTGCGCGGCCTCCGCCTGAGCCGTCACAACCCATGCAGCCTGTTCTACGCCCTGCACCGCTTTCTTAAACGGCCCCGCTTCATCCGCCCACTGCGCGCTATTACAACCCTTGGCGTACTTCGGACAATCGTCCTATTTGCTACTACTGTGGTTTCGCTGGACATGTGGCCCGCCGATGTCGTCGTCGCATGGCCGAGCCTGCGTCTTCTGATTACTCGCCACCGCTGCTTCGTTCTGCCCACTCTCCGCCTGCGTATGCCCCAGAACAGCGTTCATATACAACCCGTCGTTCTCCTTCTCCGCGTCGCCGGTCACGGTCGCCAATGCGCCGGCGACCACCACCTGCTGACGAGGGAAACTTAGCTCCACGGTTCCTGAGGCAAGAACTGCGTACTCTGCGAAAAGCTCAAGGCCTCATATTCCGCCCACGAACATTATAATGATTTCTATCGATGGTCTGTCCGTATATGCGCTGGTCGATACGGGTGCTGTAGTGTCAGTGATTCATGAGCAACTCTGCCGACGATTACGAAAAGTTACGACGTCATTTAACGGTTTGTCGCTGCGCACTGCCAGTGAAAAGAGGATTGCACCTTTAGCAGCATGTACAGCGCGTGTCGTCATTGAAGGTATTTTGTACAGTGTCGAGTTCGTCGTTTTGTCATCTTGTTCCCACGACGTGATCCTCGGATGGGACTTCTTGTCTAAACATAACGCCGTGATCGATTGCGCCCGAGCTGAAGTAGAAAATTTCTGCACTGTGCGACGCACTGCCCGACGACAACCGTTCAGTGTGTCCTCAAAAGCTGACCATCGCTGAAGATGTCGACGTAGCACCATAGGCTTGTGCCCTTGTGCCTCTTTCGTGTCCTGCCGTGTCAGACGTTGGTGTTTTATTTACACCGTCTGCATCCTTCATCCACCGCAAGCACCTGCCGCTGCCATCTGCTGTTCTCGATGTTCACGGTGGCTTCACGAAGCTACTCATTTACAATCCGTCCCCACGCCCGATTACTCTGCTACGTGGGGAATCTCCCGGTTCCATTCAACCAGCCCACCTTCTCTCTGACCTGGATGCCTCCGAGACCTACCGCAGTAACTAGATTGATGCTCTGCAGTCCGATCCGACGCCTGATTCGTTGCCAGACAACTTCTTCCGAACAGCCATCGATGACGCTCTTCCTTCCACCTACCGGACTCAGCTTGTGGCCCGTTTACAGACATTTCGCTTTGCTTTCGACGCCGCCCACACACCTCTCGGCCGCACTTCCACAGTCGCGCATTACATTCAGACCGGCTCTAACTCGCCTTTTCGACAGCGCCCCTATAATGTGTCAGCGGCAGAGCGTCGCGTGATCAATGAACAAGTTGAGGACATGCTACAACGTGGTGTAATTCGTCCATCACAAAGCCCCTGGTCTTCACCAGTGGTGCTAGTGAAAAAGAAAGATGGCTCGTTTCGCTTTTGTATTGATTACCGGCGCCTCAACAAAATTACCCACAAGGACAATTACCCCCTTCCGCATATAGACGACGCTCTTGATTGCCTCCAAGGTGCCGAGTACTTTTCATCTCTTGATTTACGTTCAGGTTACTGGCAAGTACCAATGGCCGCCTGTGACAGAGAGAAGATCGCATTTGTGACGCCGGATGGCCTCTATGAATTTAACGTGATGCCCTTCGCTCTGTGCAATGCGCCCGCCACATTCGAGAGGATGATGGATAACATCTTGCGGAAGTTCAAGTGGCACATCTGCCTCTGCTACTTGGACGACATTGTTGTCTTTTCCACCGACTTCGCTACGCACCTAGAGCGCTTGCGGCAAGTTTTGGTTTGCCTTACTGACGCCGGCCTGCAACTGAATCTCAAGAAGTGTCACTTCGGTGCCAGGGAGTTGGCTATTTTGGGGCACATCGTCTCTAAGGAAGGTGTTAGCCCTGATCCGGCCAAGCTGCGCGCAGTGGCAGAGTTTCCTAAGTCGGTTTCGCTCAAGCAACTTCGAAGCTTCATAGGTCTATGCTCCTATTTTCGGCACTTCGTGCAGAATTTTGCTGCGATAATTGCACCCCTGACGAAACTACTCGGAGGAAACAGTGACTTAACTGCGTGGTCGGTCGAGTGCGACGAAGAGTTCAACGCATTGCGCCGTCTTTTGACTTCGCCACCAATCCTTCGCCACTACGACCCGACAGCACCCACCGAGGTCCATACTGATGCGAGTGGCGTTGGCCTCGGAGGTCTTGGCACAACGGAAAAACGGTTTTCACGAATACGTCGTCGCGTACGCGAGTCGTATCCTCTCTAAAGCTGAACGCAACTACTCAGTTACGGAAAAGGAGTGTTTGGCATTATGTGGGCATTAACAAAATTCCGACCCTACCTTTACGGTCGCCAGTTTGACGTCGTCACGGACCACCACGCGTTATGTTGGCTGTCTTCTCTTAAAGACCCGTCCGGCCGCCTCACACGATGGGCTCTCCGCCTACAGGAATTTGACATCCGCGTTATATATCGCTCTGGCCGTAAACACATGGACGCCGACGCACTATCTCGTTCTCCCGTCTCCAACGAACCTGCTTGCTCTACGGCGGCTGATCCCGTCCTCTCCTCTCTAACCATCGCTGACATGCCTGCGGAGCAGCGAAAAGACCCGTGGCTCACATCTCTTATCGAGATCGTGTCCACTTCTCCTAACGCTGCTGCGCCTTCTCGGGCTTTACGCCGTCAAGCACCACACTTTGCCCTACGAGACGGTCTTCTCTACCACCGCAATTATATGACTGATGGTCGACGGTGGCTTCTCGTCATTCCCCGCCATTTACGACATGAAATTTGCACCTCTTTCCATGCCGACCCTCAGTGTGCCCATCCTGGTGTAGTGAAGACGTTTCAAAGGATCTCTCAACGCTACTGTTGGCGCGGCATGTACGGGTATATTCGCAAATACGTCCGCTCCTGCATCGCCTGTCAGCGCAGAAAGTCAACCACACCTCGTGCTTCTGGCCCCTTACAACCACTTCCATGCCCGGCCCGCCCTTTTGACCGCATTGGCGTTGACCTTTACGGGCCACTTCCCTGCACGGTTTCTGGGAACCGGTGGATTATCGTCGGCATCGACCACCTCACCCGGTATGCCGAGACCGCCGCTTTACCCGCCGCTACTGCCCGTGAAGTTGCCCTGTTCTTGCTACATCATTTTGTTCTTCGCCACGGCGCGCCGCGAGAGGTGCTGAGTGACCGAGGACACGTCTTCCTTTCCAACGTCGTTGAATCTCTACTGGCCGAATGTCGCATCATACATCGGACCACAACAGCCTACCACTCTCAAACAAACGGGTTGACTGAGCGCTTCAATCGCACTCTCGGAAATAAGCTGACGATGTACGTTGCCGCCGATAAGACTAACTGGGACGCTGTCCTTCCTTTCGTGACATACGCTTATAACACCGCCACGCAGTCAACTACTGGATTTAGCCCTTTCTTCCTCCTTTATGGGCGTGAGGCGTCGTCCACGATGGACACTATTTTACCATATCGTCCCGACTCCTCCGAGTGTACTCTCCTTTCAGACGTTGCCAAACATGCGGAGGAATGTCGCCAGTTCTCCCGGTGTTTTACATCGCAATCTCAAGGCCGCCAAAAGCATCACCGCGACAAAGATCAGACGCCACACGTTTTTCCTGCAGGATCCCTTGTTTGGCTTTGGGTTCGCGGCACCCCACCGGGATTGTCATCAAAATTTCTAACCGAGTATCACGGCCCCTACCGCATTGTCCGTCAAACCTCCCCAGTGAATTACATCGTGGAGCCACTCACTATCTCTTCGGACATGCGTCATCGCGGCCGCGAAACTGTGCACGTGAGCCGCCTCAAAACGTACTACGATCCGCTCCTCTTGCCCTCACCATAGATCGCCAGGATGGCTCCTCCTCGCTCGGGGGGAAATTGTAGTGAACTACACGAGGATATACGAAGACGAGGATTAAGTAGACGAGAATATCACGAAGACGAGGATAAGGACGACGAAGTGCCGCTGCGCTGCTCGTGATCGCTTGTGGAGACTGAGACTGGCTGTGTTCTTGAGTGGTTCGCCGTGAAACTTCGACAGGGCTATTATCCCTGTTAAAGCACAGTAAAAACCCCCTTTCACTTTGTTGTACTGTGCTTCCTTCGTAGTTGCCTCTAAGGTCGAATAAACGGAAATCGGATATCGGCGTGAAAACGGTGGCACTTATGACTTCCCTCTCTTTAAGCTCAGCGGCAGAATCGGCAGTTAAGTCGAAGGGTGGTTCGGCGAAAATGTCCGGTAAAGGTAAGCCGTGCAACAGCTACAGGTAGCTCATCTTCGTAAAATGACGGCTATCGGCAGCGGGAGTGGGCGCCTGAAGGGCCTCGATGAGGCGGTTGCGGAGCGTCGTCGTTCGTGTGGTAATATCCTCGCGCTCCGGTACAGCTGCGAAGTGTTCTGCACGAACGTCGACTTTGAAAGCCTGAATTTTCTCATTCAGAACGGTCAGACCGTCATTGCAAGTTTTTAATCTGATGTGAACGACCTTTAAGTCAAAAATAGTCCATTCGTTAGATTTCTGTAGATTACTTGCCTCATGGCAGACCCGAGTCTTAATACCTCGTTGAATCATAAGCTTCTTTTATATCCAGTCCATGGTGTCTCGATGAAGCCCTATTCTCTCTCCGGTGGAGTCGCTGGTGGAGCTCCTGGTATCTTCCTGGAGGGTAGTTGGCGTTCCTCTTGCAACCTCCATAAAGGATCGTTGGAGGAGCTCACAGAATTGGGATGGCAGAATGTTCAGGTTTAACGCTATAGCTTTAGAATTCACCGTTCAACTAAAATTCGGCGTCAGCGGCCGGCTGCCGGTGTCCGTGACCGCCGCCGGCATCGCCGTTGTGAGCGAAAGTTCACGAGCATGGCGCTGGCAGGCGGTTGCTGGTAACTGACCTGGCCGAACCCTAAATATGCGTAAGGTTGCATGACATTACATCTGGCAGGGGATGCCGACTGAGCGCTCTCGTTTCATATGGAGGATGATATCAAAATTGGCCTGCCAGGTCCTTTTCAGTCACGTTACCCCCTAGGCCATGCAGGCACGTTGACACGGCGTGTATAAACCAGGGTTTTATAAGTGAGCCGGTTAGCTATGCTATCACGATACTGGCGATCACGTTGGCGCTTAAGCCATAATAACTTTGGATAGAAATGTTCCTATTAAAGGTCAAGGTAAAGATCAATGTCAAAGCTCAAAGGTCTGCTGAAGTGGAAAGTGTATCGCGTTGCGATAAGACGTGGGCCAGCCTAAGCTGCCTCATTCTTGCCACTCGGCACAAGGCGCGCCTCTTATCATTTCTCTCGCCAATCGGGCTGGCCGGGGCCTATATAACAGAGCATGGAATAAAGGCTGGTCATTCGCCTTCCTGATGTCTGCCTGTCACTTCACAGTTCACGGAATCTTACATGGTGTCAGAAGTGGCCCCCCTTCCTCGACAGCGCCCTAAGCAGACAGAAGACTTCGACGCCAGGCTGCAAGAATGAAGCTTCTGAAACACCCAGACCCACTTCGCATCACAGGTGACGTTTCCAAGAATTGGCAGCTCTTTAGACAGAAGCTGCAATTATACTTTACCGTAGTGAAGCCACATGACAGTCCGTTGAGCGATTCAGCAAAGACTGCGATGTTCTTGACTTGAGCCGGTGACGACGCTATCGAGGTGTTTAATAATTTTACATTCAACAATGGCGAAAGCAAAGGGGACTATAAGACCGTCGTAAAGACGTTTGACATCTGCTGGGGCGCACAGACGAATGAGGTGTACGAACGATAGTTGTTCCGGACAAGATTCCAGGATGCAGGAGAAACCTTTGAGCAGTTTTCAAGGGACGTGAAAAAGCAGGCACGACACTGCAATTTTGAAGGGTTAACTGATTCCATGATTCGCGACCAGATAGTAATTGGAATCAATAATGAGACCCGCAGGGCAAAACTTCTTCAGGACAATCAGCTAACGTTGCCCAAAGCGGAACAAATCTGCAAAGCATTCTAAGCAGCAGCTCTTCAGAACGAATCATGGGGACAGAAAGAAAAACAGGACGACCCTGTGAAGGAGAATCAAGAGGAAGGCTGCCAAATAAAGTAAAGTGCTCGAAGTGTGGCAGAGAACACAAGCCAATCAACTGTCCTGCTTATGGGAAGACATGTAGAAAATGCCAGGGAAAGAATCACTTCGCCGTACACTGCCGAAAACCAGCACAAGTGAATTGAGAGATGACAATGATGAAGACTTCGACATCTTAGACATCTGCGTGGACAGCGTGGCAAGTCGACGGGACTGGATGGTTAACGCAAACGTTGGTAATGCAGCGGTTTTGTTGAAAGTGGACACGGGATCGCAAGCAAACCTATTTCCTTACTCTGTCTACAAGAACATCAAGCCTACGCCACCGCTCAAGCACAGCAGTTCCACCCTGCGATCCTACAGTGGACGCACAATCAAGCACTTGAGCGTTATCAACCAACGCGTGGCTATCGGCGAACAAAATGGCAGCTAGAAATTTTTCGTGGTCAAGAAAGGATGTCAGGCGCTTCTTGTTCTTCAGGCAGCGGAACGGCTCGGGTTGATTTCCCGAAAAGTGGATTCGGTGATAAAGAACAGCTCCGAAAAACTGCTCGAAGAGTACAGCGACATTTTGCAAGGCACCGGGTGCGTCCAACGTCAATACAAGATGGTGTTCCGTGAAGGTTCCGTCCCAACCGTTCAAGCCACTCGGCATGTACCCTTGGCACTGCGGGAACCCCTGCGCCACGAGCTGCAACGAATGGAAGAGGCTGGCATAATAACAAATGTCAATGAGCTAACGGACTGGGTGAGCCCTTTAGCCATAGTTAAAAAGAAAGACGGAAAGCAAAGCATATGCATGGATCCGAGAAAGATTAATGCGTGCAGAAAGAGAGAGCATTACGAGATGCCGCGGAGGGAAGACATAGAAGCAGAGTTGGCCGGCGCGAAAGTTTTCAGCCGTCTAGACGCAAAAGCTAGCTTCCATCAAATCCCTCTTGGCCATAAGATTTCGCTCATTTGTACTTTGGCAACACCATTTGGGAGGTACCGTTTCTTAAGGCTACCATTTGGCATCTCTTCCGCGTGTGACGTCTTTCAGAAGATATTGAGCGAAATCTTCGAGTCTCTGCCGGGTGTGCACGTTTACGTGGATGACATTTTGGTATGGGGAACATCAAGGGAGGAGCACGATCAACGCTTAAAATCTGTATTTGAATCATCGAGGCGGGCCGGCCTCGCACTAAATGCAGAGAAGTGCAAGGTTGGAGTCGGGGAAATTGAATTTTTAGGCGACATAATTTTGAAAACAGGTATAACGCCTAACTAAGCACTCGTCAAATCTATAACTGAAATACCTGTTCCGTCAGATAAGAAGAGAGTGCAACGTCTACTCGGCGTGGCAAATTATTATTCGAAATATATTCCTTCTCTGGCACTAAAGAAGCCGCAGTTGCGCAGTTTGAATAAGCATGACGCAGTTTTTGAATGGACTCCCAACCACGCGCAAGAATGGCAAGAAATTTGCAAATGCCTGAGCCACTGCTTGCAATCTTCGACCCTAGCAAAGAAACATAAGTGGCGTCAGACACGTCACGGAATGGTTTGGGCTCGGCCATACTGCAGCTTCACGGCGATAACTGGCGGCCCGTGGCGTACAGGTCACGAACACTCACTTCAGTTGAGCAACTTTACTCGCAAATCGAAAAAGAAGCCTTGGTAGTCGTATTCGTCTGTCGGAAATTTCACTACTTCATCTATGGCCGACATATTATTTTAGAGACCGACCACCGACCCTTGCTTGCAATCGCTGAAAAATCAATTGGGGACATGCCACCAAGGCTTCAAATGTTCTTTCTGCGATTGCTGAAGTACAATTTCACTATGCAATATGTTCCAGGAAAACGGCTCCTTCTGCCCGACATGCTGTCACGAGCCGCAGCAGCCACTACAGAAGATGACGCAGCAGGTGAAGGTGACATCGAAATCCATGCTGTGAGTACGGTGAATGCTTTCTTGAGCGACGCCACGCTAAAGCGGCTTGTGGACGCCACTAATAATGACCCGTACCTTTGTGTAGTAAAAGAAAGTATTTATGCTGGAACACGCATACAAGGAGAGCTGAAACCTTTCGCCAGGGAACTTTCTGCAGTGAAAGGTATCGTGCTAAAAGGCAGCAAAGTGATAGTGCCAGCGAGCATGCGGAAAGAGATGCTGGAACGCATTCGTGAAGGCCACATGGGCATCAATAAATGTAAAGCGAGGGCACGAAGATTTGTGTTCTGGCCTGGTTTGAGTGCACAAATCACTGCTATGACTCAAAAATGCGCGGTGTGCAGACGTCACGGTTACAGCCAACCTGCGGAAGCACTGCTTATGAGGCCGGTACCAGACTATCCGTGGTATAGGGTTGGCGTCGACATATTCCAGTACGGGGGAAAATCTTATCTGTGTACGATGCTCTCTCAAATTTTCCAGAAGTCGAGGAGCTCAACGACACGTCGTCGGCGTCAGTCATAACAAAACGGGGGGCCATATTTGCAAGATATGGAATCCCGATGGAAGTGTGTACCGACAATGGGCCCCGGTTCGCCAGTCGAGACTTCCGCCTTTTCGCAAGCAAGTACAACTTCCGTCATGTGACATCTAGTCCGCACTTTCCCCGTTCCAACGACTTAGCGGAGAAGGGAGTACAGATAATCAAACGGATTTTGAAGAAAACAATGGAAGCGGGTGATGATTTTTCTCTTGGCCTCCTTAGTTACAGGTCGACTCCTCTAGAAGATGGACGGTCTCCGGGAGAGCTGTTACAAGGAAGACGGCTGAGGTCAACTTTGCTAGATTTCAAAGACCAAACCAAGAAGGTAGTACAGAAGCATGTTCAGACTGATCATGCACGAGGCCCACTTCCACCCCTTGAAAAGGGCCAAACTGTCAGATTCAAAAAGAAAATATGGTCGCACAAAGCGAAAGTTATCGCCACAACGCACCCAAGGTCGTACAAGATCTTAACCGAAAGAAACAAGGTCCTTAGGCGGAACCGGCAACATCTGCTTCCCACAAGCGAGCCTTTCAATCCGGAGGCGCTTGACTACGATCTCGTGGAAGAAGCTGATCACCGGAAAACACCGCCTGCAACAGTTCGTAAAACTTCGAGAACCATTTTTCCTGTTACAACACAAGCGCACACTCCTCACCCGAGACGATCCAGTAGGCAGAGACGACCTCCCCAGCGCCTTCAGTACGACAATAACTTTAATCAAGTCACCTAAAATAATGCGTTTTTTTTCGAGAGAGAAAAAAGATGTATCGCGTTACGATAAGACGTGGGCCAGCCTAAGCTGCGTCACTCGTGCCACTCGGCACAAGGCGCGCCTCTTATCATTGCCCTCGCTAATTGGGCTAGCCGGGGCCTATATAACAGAGCACGGAATAAAGGCTGGTCATTCGCCTTCCCGATGTCTGCCTGTCACTTCACCGTTCACGGAACCTTACAGAAAGTAGCTTAAAGCGTCGGCACCTGGATGACGGGACACATATCGCTGTGGTCAATCTCGAGTATATATAGAGCCGCTCCGCGCGTCACGGTCGGAGCTATCGCTTCATACTAGGTTTATCCGAAGATACACCACTGCCAAGTTATTTCAGATAATGTTTGATGATTTTTCCAGTCTCAAGCTTAATAGGTGTCCTCAGCAAGAGCAAATACCTCAAATTTTTTCATCAAGTTTCTTCTTCAAGTTTATTTGAAAACCGATGCAGATTATTCTTAGGATAATATAAAATTCGGAAAAAAATTTGAAGATACACTTCGCAAGGCCTGTCGCTTTGTAGGAAAATTATACAGGATTGGATAGTCTCGTTCTATGTTTGTAAAATTACAGCATGACATTCTGACTTTTTTTCTTTTCCAGCCATTCCCGGAGAAAAGGCTCGAAGTAAGTCGGCTATTTGGTGTGGCAAAAATTCTCAGCGTGATTTCATGCGTTCATGCAAGATAGCGTATCGCAAATGTGAAGGGAAATAACAGCAATCTTAAGTTTTGGAAGGCGCCTTCAGGCCTGCTTATGTATTATATGAGCATATTTTAGGAATGCAATGTGTCCCCCTTCCTGTCTAATATGCTATTAACATGACACCGCGAAAGGTCATCTTGTGCGGCCACTCCATGTCGGTGCTGGGTAAACTTTAGGAAATTCAGAAAACGTAATTGAAGCAGTAAGATAGCTCCGATGATTTTCTAATCTACCCAACCCAATAACAATGTAAAACAAATGAATAAGGCTAAATAATTAGGGGAATTGCGGGGTAGTTTTGATTTTTGGACACGAATCGCACGCGTAAGCCCTATACGAAAAAGGTACTTTCGCTATTGCTTAAAATGAGACCTTGCGTAGCAAATATTTCACATGGTCCGATGTGACTACTTGCAAATAATAGTTACACTGTTATCAAGATTGAGGTGGCAAAAGAGCTTATTGATATCTTCAACAAGATATGGCGGGGGACCTCCTTAGCCACCGTAAGGGTCTGTAACTAACTAGCGTTATATATTTACTGTTGAAATTAATTGCCTGACTATCACTCTGGTTCATGGCGGCAGCCCATTCGGTAGACGAAGTGTTTTGCGTAAGCTTTCGCGAGATCCATTCGTCGCTCAAACTGCTAGATCGGGAGGATGTAGGCCGCTGGAATGATGGCCCCCTGAAAGAGAATGGTTAAAGTTATGCATTCTTGGGAGCGTAACGCACCGCCGCATGTGTGAGCTTTTGCATATGCTTGCAGCTGAAATGAACTCTATCGCGATCCGCAGCATGCAAGACAAAATAAAGGGCAGGGGGCTACGCACTAAATGCCTGTTCACTGGAGCAAGTTCTGAAAGCACTGTTCTTTCTCTGAGCGGCTATAGCACTAGCTACATTGGCTGATCGGTGTATTCTCCGTGTTCATGAGTACCGGTTTCCGCAGCTCTCACTCTAGCCGTGACTCGCCACCCCGTAAACTTTGGAGCGTGTAATCTAACCAAGACGAACTCGCATGGACGTGCTCCCCCTTTGTAGCATGCAAGTCCAATCATGCAGCTACCTCAGCAAACATTTCACAGGCCACGCGTGATGTAAGAAATGTACAGTGTGAAGGCTATTCCCTCTGTATGAGAGCACCTCTTGATGCACCCCTTCCGAATGAAGCTCCTCGTGCATCAGTTGTTTCGTTTACATTATGTAAATGTGCGGTAAATGATTGAATGCCGGAAGAGCCTTTTGCCTAAAAAGGCTTTTGCTTATAGCTGGAAAGGGGTTCGATAATTCAGAACTGGTAGATGTTTCGCTAATGAAGTTTGCTTACACAGTGGCAATATTTCTGTATTCCGTCAAATAACAGCCAAACCAGTGCAAGCGCAGCTGACGAAGCTCGTCTGCCTTAATACTAATGTATGAAACTTTATTCAGGCATTTATTTTGTGTGGCAACATCCGTTTCTCAGGTATGCCAACTAAAGGTGTCATTGCTGTTATTTACGGGACATTTTTCCACGATTTCAAGATATTACATGCGGAACCGAAACCTATTACGACCGCGCATTGTGCTTTATATTACCATTGCTCATTAACCGCTCAATGTTGCCACTTATTATCCACAATAGCGCCAAATTGTTTCAATTTTTGTCCGCTCAATTGTCGTACCTGTACATATTTTTCAGTCTATGGGAATAAACAGTTCGTTTGTTTTTTGTTTCCGAGAAGTGGTGATGCTTTTCAAAACAGCATTTTCAGTAAAGCACTAAAGAGTTCATGCTTTCCTTTTCGCGGTAGCATCCTATCGATATTGGTATATTTAATTGAGAATAAAAACATGGAAACCAGATTGGGTAATTCCAGCTGGTATCACGCTATGATAGAATTGGTTGTAAGAAAGGCAACATTGTAAATGTGTTAAATTTTTTTATATCTATTTCTGATGCTCTTCATTCAAACAGAATTTCATAGATTACGCGAAAGCCATAAAATTTATTCTCCAGTTTCTTATCTCTGGACGAACACTGCGTGTAATTCACGTCTCTACTTTCCCCTAATCTCGCAAATATCCGTTCTTTTATGTTTACCATCTCCACTCAAGCAAAATATCAGCGCCCTTAAAGAGTCTTGTAATCCTATCTGGGAACAATAAAATCGCACTGTTTCGGCGAGAAATTGTTTTTAAAACAGTAGGTTGGTCGTCTAAATAACAATGACTTTTCAGTAAGTGGCGAAATTAGGCGTACATAGCACAATACCTATGGTAGTCGATCTCGCCTCTGATATGAGTAAAACTGTTCTCGGTGCATGTTACATTTCATTTGGACGAGTAAATGCTTGGAAGAATGTTTTTCGAATCATTTGGGAAGTCTCGAGGAGCTGGAAACTACTTTTGCCTGGATAGCCAAATACACAAGCATAAGATGTAAAGCATATTTGAAGTCTTTAACGTGCACGGCAGACTAACATGATTAAGGCGGTAAGCCATTGACACTCTAGGAGACAGAAAACAAAACAACACAATAATTGCGGACATTGAGGGATGATACTATGTCCAATGCTTTCATATCAAGGAAGCTTAATTTCTGGTCACAGTATTCGGTTAAATATGCGCATGCAGCAGTCACATTCTCTGTGAGTTTTGTGAGATGGTATTCATTACCAGTTGGAAAAACTACGAACGCCCATTTGAGCAGAAAGAAATGCTTTTTTCGCGCATTGCACAAAAGTGTAAATATTGGCGTATCTTTATTCCTTTTGGAAGTCTGTAAGCGCGTGATTGCTTAAACATGCCTGTAGTGGTCACAAAAACCTTCCATATTTTTCAGTTGAAATAAGTAGGCTTTTCGACATGGAGTCACAGGCACAGCCGCATAAGCCGAACTGAAAAATTGGAAAGGAAAGAAATGAAATAAGCATTCAATAAAAAGTTGACGAAAAGTATGCCAGGGATGATACCTTATCTGCATTGGGTACCGCACTATTGAGGCATATTGCAGCTTAGCGTATTGTACCTGTGAATTTGAACATCCCTCTCCCCCTCCTCCCTCTAATACTAGCTCCCTTGTGCAGTTAGACAGACGCTAAAGGCAAATATATATATATATATATATATATATATATATATATATATATATATATATATATATATATATATATATATATACCGGGTGTCCCAGCTAACTTGAACCAAGGGGTACAAAATAATATATTTGAGGTAGGTCAGTGAAACCAATTGCATTCAACTGCCAGCCTCCTTGCGCACTACAGGCAATTTTTTGTTTTGTAATTACTTAGTTAGCTAATTATGTTAATTTATCTAATTTAATAAATATCGACTTTAGACCAAACATGCAAATTGGAAACTTGTAGAGCACCTTCAGAAACCCTCATTTCACTAATTGCGATAAAGAAAGTCTCACGTGTATCTTTTTTTCCGGGCTCAGAAGAAAGCCCGCGAAATACAAATAATACCACGTGACTAGTGCATTTGTGCGCCGCGATTGTGGTGCTCTCAGTCGTGGTTTGAGCGAACGAAATCAGCTGCGGCCGTGTCGTCTTGGCCCCGTTAAAGCGGCAGGCCGATATGCCTGCGATGGCTTCTTCGCCCGCGTCAGACAGCCGGCCCACGTGACGGTGCAGTAGTAGCGAGAGCGGCGAGCCGACACCACCGACATTCTAACAAGGCCTCCTTCTCTCCCATCAGCGAACGTCACGACAAACGGATGAGCGATAAGGTATCAGGAATCCGCGCATACAGGCTTGGGTAAAGGGGGCGAGATGACATCATGTGACTCGACTAAAATTAGCGCTGCACCTTCATTTGCCGGTTCTTTATCGCCATCCGCCTGTCGTGACGTAGGCTGCTGCGGTGCGCAGGCCTGGCCAAAATCGCGGTGGCGACGGCCGAGCTCGAGCTCCCTCGAACCATCGCCAACATTTCTGCCTGCCGCTGCAACGGGACCATGTAGCTACATTCCTTGACAAAGGCCGGACCCCGGCCGTAACGTCGGAATAAAGTGTTGTTTTTTCTACCGTGTGTCACCTACTTTAAGTCTATGCCCTACCGGACCCATTTGAGCTTCAACCCCCTCCATATATATATATATATATATATATATATATATATATATATATATATACAGACAGACAGATTAGATTAGATGGATGCGTGGGTGGGTGGATGGATGGATGGATGGATGGATGGATGGATGGATGGATGGATGGGAAATGCAGAGATGTTGGGCGGAATAATTCAAATCTGGCCTGGTACTCTGCACTAGGGAAGGGGAGAAAAAAGATCATGATGGGTGACGATGTGGGAGAAGGCGTGTGAAATATATTGTATATCAGGCACAGTAGCTTGCTTTAGAAGTGCGAATCAAGTCCGTTAAAGCACAAAAAACAGCAAAGTGTACGCACTGCCTGGACACATTTTTCTTTGTCCTGCCAAGCGCCCATCAGCAGTTCCTCCGACAAAGGCGCTTGTCCAAACGCTTCAGGGAAGCGGCTAGCATAATCCTTTAACACGCGTACACTGGGTAAAGAAAAGAGAATACCAGTGCCGGTGTTGCTCACCTGGTACCAGTGAAATGCTAGAACATGCACATGGGTCAAACTAGCCTCTCTATTGAGAATCGCCTAGAGAAACAAAATCCCGATTTATAGAAAGCCGTGGGATGCCATTTACAACATTAGTGTAAAGCCTGTGAAGATGAACAATGTGAGTCAAGGAGGGCTGAAAAAACAACAACCTTAATGACACAATAAACTATTAGTGTTTATAGGCATTCAGCATGAAAAGAAACTAGTTAAAATGTGATCACCCCACCCCTTGCAATTTATAATAATGAAATCTTTTTCCAAATTATGATGCGTTGAGGCACGGCTGTAGTTAGAATCTCTCTTTTGAAGTGCTAACATAGTCCTCGTGGGCATGTTTTGTTTCTCTTCTTCCTTCTACTAGCATCTGCTGTGAATAAACAGTTGCAAGTTGAGCTTTTACAGTCTCTCTTTCTGCACGTTGTTTGTTTTATGAAAACATGCTCCAACCATCTCCTGAACAAGCGTTACTAGTAAATTTACAATATGGCCCAAAAGAATATTGTTTGCTTAGTGAGCCTTCGAAGTTTTGATTTCACCGATAAAAGTGTTTGTAAATATGATTTATACAGTTTGCGCATACGCACTGAAAATCACTAAGTTCATGATATGTGTCTTGAACATTGTGTTTAGTGTGAACTACGTTTTTCACACGAGTAAAACATGCATCACATAATCTAGGTGAAAGTAAGAGTGCTTTGCACAATAAATCTATTATAGCCTCCTTGAAGGGCGCGGTATCCCGGGTTTAGCTCAGCAGAGATGACATGAAATATATACCTACACGTCCGTTGCAAATATAGTATACAAGAAGCAGAACCGATAAATGTAAACATTTGTCCCAACTTCCTCAAAGGAGCAACATAATCTGCCATTTTCTTTCTCTTTTATTCTAACATGGCATGCCTTTTGTATCTTTAATAATCCAAAAAACAACTGACTGGGTAAAGAAGCCTGCATCATGCACCGCAGCCCGTTGCTAAAGACCATAACAGACACGGTTTTTGTTCTGCCACCGCTTCCTTTCGAAATTAGAAACGTGTCTCGTTTCCATATATTTTACAATTTTCTGATAAAGCTGCAAAATAAAATCAAATTCCCTGCCGTATCTGTATACTTTTGAATTACCAGGTCCGGGCGTTGCTATGAATTTAAGTCGAAAAGAAAAGATCAATGTTCACTGTACTTTCAAAATTTCAGAGCGCTACACACTTGTCTGCGTGTTCGAGTATCCAAGAGAAACACCATGGCCTGCAGACATACAGTGCACGGATTACGTATTCATCCGTTTGTTTAGCTTCACGAATGGCCCAGACATTCAGGAGTTCCAGTTTGAAAGCGATGTTTCAGGTAAGTAGGAGCTGCTGATCGGAAGACGCGAGTATTCGTTGTGGGAATTCACGGGTCATGGTTACATGAGGCAATACCTTAACTTTGGAACTAATAACGACTACACACTTGGTAATAAAATAAATATTTTCACATCATGCAGCAGAATATAAGACAAAAACTGCGTGTCGAACACTTTTACCTTCGAGTTCAACAGGTAGGAAAAAAGTGAATAATACCTGAGTGGGGAGATAATTTTAGAAAAATACAAGCGCATGCAATCTTGACTCATGTCCTCCTCATGTCTTTAGCAGCACTATGAGGCCTCCATGAAAAGCGCTACTGTCACAGCCACCAGGACATTTGAAGCATGCGACACTGTGACCTTCCTCCCCGAAATCATACCACATATTTCCGGCGGTATATAGGCCAACCACATGTGCCGCCACGAAAGCATCGCCAACTTCCCCGCCCCCATATTCACCTGCGTGGGAATGTTTCTAATTCGAATTGGGCTGCAAGTTATCAATTGATATTGGCTTACTGTTCGGTTTTGTTGCGGTTGGCATTGCATTAAAACGTTTCGATACTTCATTGCCAGGGCACACTGCGATAATTCATAAAATTACGGAATTCTGAGAATTGAATGTAAAAGCGGAAAAGAAATAATCGCAGAAAACATAGAGCTGCTACCTGTGACTATACAACGAGTAAAAGCCCAAATATATAAAGCAGGGATAGAAAACATATGAAATTGGAGCGAGTAAATTTATTAACGAAAGAAACGATTGGCAGCCCGATTGTAGTTACCGAGCGCACTATTGTATTAATACATGAATGGTTGTAGGGCCTATAGGTATTTAAAGTGGAATTTGCGATATATGTTTTAGCAAACGAGCTCTCCCACATAGATCTCGGTGATAATGGTTCAGCGTTTGTACTTCGTCATGCAGCGTCCGCAGCTGTTCTCACGTCACTCAGGGGATTTGCACAAACCCTACAATGTCTGGACAAGCCGGCCTATCGAGATAAATACCAGTCCTCGGGCTCATCATCATCATCATCATCATCATCACCATCATAATCCTGACCATACCCACTGCAGGGCGAAGGCCTCTCCTATATTCCTCCAATTAACTCGGTCCTGTTCTAGCTGCATCCACTTGAGCCCTGCGAACGTCTTAACCTCATCCGCCACACCAAACTTTTTCCTGCCCGTTTCTATGCTTTCCTTCCCTTGGAATCCAGTTTCTTTCCCAAAGCGACTATTGGGTATCCCCTCTTAGCACTACATGCCCTGTCCATGCCCATTTCTTCTTCTTCTTGATTTCCACTGGAATGTCAATAAATTGAGTTATTTATCTGACCCACTATGCACGCTTCCTGTCTCTTAACCTTACCCCTAACATTTTTTCGTTCCGTAACCCTCTGCGTTTTGCTAAAATAAGGTAGAACCCTCTTCGTAAGTCTCCACTTTTCAGCCCCATAGGTGAGAACAGGTAAGATGCATCTGTTGTATACTTTCCTCTTGAGCGATACCGGTAAGCTGATATTCATAATCTGCGAGTGCTTGAAAAATACGCTCCATCCCAATCTTATTCTCCTTGTTAATTCTCTTTCATGATCCAGATCTGCGGTTACTACCTCTCCTAAGTAGACATATTCGCCTACTACTTCCAGTGCTTTGCTACCTAATGTAAACCGCTGTTCCTTCCCAAGACATATTACCTTAGTCTTCTGCATATTGATTTTCAAGCCTAACCTCCTAGTTTTCCTGTCTAGGTCATAAATAATTCCTTGCAGTTCATTCCCTTAGTTAATTAGCAAGACAATGTCATCAGCAAACCGCAGATTATTGAGGTACTCTTCATTGCCCTTAGCCCTAAATGCTCCCACTCCAAGTCAGAATACTTTCTCTAAGCATGTTGTGAATAGTACTGGGGAGATTGTGCCTCCTTTTCTAACACTCTTCTATATAGGTGTTATGTTACTTTCTTTATGCAGAACTATGGTTGCTGTGCTGCGACTATATATATCTTCCAGTACTGTCATGTACGTCTCATCTACACCCTTATTTCGCAATGCCTGCATTACCGCCCAGGTTTCTACTGAGTCAAATGCTTTTTCGCAATCATTGAATCCTATGTATATTGGCTGGTTACACTCGGAGCATTTTTCAATCACCTGGTTGATGGTATGAATATGGCCAATGGTACAGTACCCTTTCCGAATACCTGCTTGCTATTTTCCTGGATTATAGTTTAAGGTTGTCCTGATTCATTTAGCGATTACCTTACTAAATGCCTTATACGTAACAGACAGCAAGCTGATTGGTCTGTCAATTTTAAGTTCCTTAGCCTCCCCTTTCTTATGAATTAGGATAATATTTACATTCTTCCATGCTCCCGGTACCGTCGATGGCAGTAGTCAATGCGTATACAGGGTGGCTAGGTTGCCTAGTACATCTTCCCGTCCTTCAACAAATCTACAGTTACCTGATACTCTCCAGCTGCTTTCCCCATTTTCATAGTTTCTAAAGTTTCCTTAACCTTGTCCTTCGTCACTGGTGGAACTTCTGATAGCTTTTCGCAGCTGCCAATCTTATTATTGTCCTGACTACTTTGGCTACTGTAGAGATTAGCATAGAGCTCCTTGGCTACTTTGACTATCTTGTCCATATTCGTGATGGCGTTGCCCTCCTTGTCCATTAGCGCATACATCTCACTTTTTCCAATGCATACCATCTTCTTCACCGCATTAAGACTTCCCCCGTTCTTTACAGCATGCTCAATTTTCTCCATGTGGTACTTCTTTATATCGGCCACTTTGCGCGTATTTATTACCTTTGACATTTCTGCCAACTCTATCTAGTCTGTTGAATTCGACGCTTTCATACTTTGGGGTTTCTTAATCAAATCTTTTGTCTCCTTAGACCGCTTACCGGTAGCCTCTCTAACTATTTCACTGTCTACTTCTACAACGCACTCAGTAATATCTCTGAAATTATTTTTCATTGCTTGTAGGCTAATGTCTTCATCGTCGCTTAGAGCTGAATATTATTCTGCAGCGAGATCCTGAACTCATCTGCCCTCCCCCCCCCCCCCCTTCCCCACCGTCATTGCTAATTCATTGGTAAACGCTTTTCTTACTAATCTGTTTCGTTCCCTCTTAAGATTTAGAATAATTGGAGACCTTACCATCCTGTGATAACTGCATCGCACTTTCCCGATTATCTTTCTATCCTGCATAATGGCGGGGTTAGAACACAGTATGAAGTCAATTTTATTGTTAGTCTTCACGTTAGGATGTTTCCATGTCCACTTTCGGTTATTTTGTTTGCAGAAGAAGATATTCATGATTCTTAAGTTATGGCGCTCTGCAAACTCAACTAGTAACTCCTCCCTGGTATTCCTAAAACCAATGCCATAGTCGATCACTGCCTGGTTTTTCCTAACCTTGGCATTGAAGTCGCCCTTTAGGACAGTGTACTGCGTCTTTACCCTCCCGATTGCTAATTCTACATCTTCACAGAAGCTTTTGATTGCCTGGTCATCATGGCTACATGTTGGCGCGTAGGCCTGTACAACCTTCAGTTTATACCGCTTATCAAGCTTAATTACGGCGCCTGATACCCTCTTATTATTGCTATAGAATTCATCTATACTACCAGCTATACACTTATTGACAAGAAAACATACTCCTTGTTCTCGCCTCACCTGTAAACCTCAATAACACAGTACATACCCACCCTTCATCCTCGATGAGTGCCCTGCATTAAATGCCCAGCGTCTTCGCCTGCGGTCAGCCTATCAGCAACTGGGTCTCCCCTGTCGCGGCTCAGAAGACCACCTTTTCCACTTACCTATAAGTTTTCATGGGTGCTCCGGGCCCTCCAAGACCTCCTTCAAGAGACGTCTTTCGTCACCTTAGTGTCGGTATTCCTGCGACTTCGACTGCGTGCGAATATTTCTTTTCCGCTGTTTTCCTCTTCTCGCCTCTCTCCTTTCCTCATTCTATCTACATGTTGGCAGTGGTGGTGACACTGAAACAAACATCAGTCAGAGGCTCATGTACTGTCCTTTATTATCTCTTCGTTCAACCTCTCTCTCACACACGGTTGTCGAGTGTGACTCGTGAGCGTCCTTAAAGTGCTGTTCTGCTCGCTTGGAGGGCACGTGGCGAAATCTCCCTGGCGGGCGCTGTGAGAAGACAGCTGCGTGTAGCCAGTCGCTTTCGGCCCCCTCGCCGACGTTCTGCGCTATCCCATTCCTGTAAATAATGTATAGTCACCTTTTGTTCATCTCGTCTCGTGAACTCGAAGCCTTGATACACGGATTAGAATCATGACTGTGGTGCTCTTGCTCTGCTTTGCTCGGACGGCACCTTGGAAGAATATGGCCCAAGCGGCACCGGCTCCCGACATCTAACCGCCTCCTGCAGTCCCTGCCGCTGACGCCTAGCATGGATAACAATGTTCAGCCGCCTGCACCACTGCTGTAGTTGATCATTGAATTAAGGTTCTTTGGCGCGGGGACATTTTAAATTGTCACCAGATAATTAACCAACGTTTCGGAGCGGCCGTGTGCTGGGTTCAGGCGTGCATTTGTAGGATAATGCTTGGCTCACCCATGGCCAGACTAGATAGACGGCTACGGCGCGCTCCTTCCGTTGCTCGCCCTGCGCAGTGGCTTCCGTAGACGGCTGCAAACTTGTGGGAGAACATCGTGTTGCCTGCAGTAAGCTGGGGGCACCGGAAGCACTGCGGAGCTGTGCGTACATCCGTTCTGCCCTCCACATATCATTTCATTGGTTTGTCCGTGACCTGAGTGTACTCGGGTTTTTGGGCGCGACGCGCCCGAGAAAGCAAGGCGGTTTGCTCGTCCTATGAAGGGGTGTTTGCAGTCGCGAAAGCGGTGACTGTTTTCAGACATAAAAGCATTTTCCTTTGTTTTTGGCAGTCGCCTTTTTCATGCAGCTTGTTAAAGACATTTTACTTATATTACTGCTCCCAATGTTTTGTTTGCCGTAGGCGGCATTTGCTTCTGGGGAGTCGAATTCAGTGCGCGTGCGCTGCAACAAGCTGCCAAGCAACACGTATATTTTCAGTGCCCGCCCCAGAGCCATCTGAAGGCAAAGGGCGATTGTAACAGATTCAACAAACCTGGATAAACCCCCAGCATTCACACCGTTTATCAATAACTACGTCATGATCTGCACAAACTCTGCATAAACAGCAGTGACTGTTGGCAGACTTAAAGGAATTTTCGGCCATTCCTGTCAGCCGCCTTTTTTATGCAGCCTGCAAAAAATATTTACTACAGTGTAAACGTCGAGGTATCTTGCGAAGGTTGTTTATAATGGTTGAGGTTGTTTTTCCTGGCTATCATATTGTTACGAGTGGAAATCATGCACCAGTGGGCAACACCACTCCGGAATCGATGGGCACCTCTTAACCGCTCAACTACACACTCAACGTCGTCTTCGTCAGCCCACCCAGACACTTCGTTTTTCACTGGATGAATGTCAGCATGGTACACCAAATGACATTACCCCCGCCGCAAAAAGCACAGTCCCGGTGCGTTCTAGGTAAACGAAGCAGAGCGTGAATAATACGGCATGAGTCGTGTCACACGCACAATGTCAGAGGCTTGTGGTGCAGAAAACTTTATGTTCAGAGGTTCGATTTCGTATGTTGACGTCGGTGACTCGGCGAAAGATACGGTAGGGGCTTGTGTAGCGTGATAGACGTTTTTCGCAGAAGGCCACCCGGCGGGATGGGAGGCAGAGCAGAACGAGAGAGACTGGAGCATAGTGCATATCGCGATGGCGATTGTTAGAACGGGATTGCTGGGCGCCTTGGGAGGCAAATAGCATGTCGCGAGCAATGTGGAGGCATCATTAGCGCGGGCGATGGGATCACGAGAATAAGTACTAGCGGCGGTGTCAGTTGCGTGTAGCGATGTATCAAAGGGGAGTAGTGGGTGTCGGCCACAGAGTAGATAAAAGGGGTATCATGACGAGAAGAGATATAGGCGAACGTTATAAATGAAGATTATTGTCCCAATCTCGGTGTTCGCCGGAGACATATATTGATAACATATTTGTGAGCGTACGGTTGAAGCGTTCTGTGAGGCCGTTGGTCTGAGGTAGATAGGCGGTGGTAAATTTGTGACAGACGGTGCACACACGAAGTAGTTCATCAATCACTCTGGAGAATAAAGTGGCAGGCAGAGCTGGCCCACACGGGTCTCTATGAGCAGCGCAGCCTGCTCACCAGGGCCCGGGAAACAGCCCAGGCAAATAGTATACTGGACTGATGAAACCACCCACGCTATTCCGGTAAACAATTAAAGTATACTCTCTCTCGCTCTGGAGAAGAAGCAGAGACCGCGATCCGTGAGTAGTTGACGAGAGACACCGTGTTGAGGTATCACGTCATGAAGGAGGAAATCAGCGACGGCTGTTGCGCGGCTAGTCGGGATCGTACGGGTAATTGTGTAAAGCGTAGCATAATCGGTCACTACGACGATCCATTTGTTGCCTGAGCAGACTGGGAATGGTCCAAGCAAATCAACACCAACATAAAAAAAAACGATTCCGGAGGGATGGAGATTGGCTGTAGGTATCCAGATGGCAGTACGGATGTTTTTTTTTTTTTTCGACGCTGGCACAGATCACATGCGGCCACATAATGACGAACTTAGCGTAAAGACCCGGCCAGTAAAAACGTCGGCGCAATCTGTCCTACGTACGGGACACTCCAAGATGTACAGTGGTGAGATCATTATGAAATTGTTCTTGAATGGTGGAGTGCAGATGTTTCGGAATGACGAGCAAGAGCTCAGCGCCATCTGGTCGCATATTGCGGCGGTATAGTGTGTCCCCGTGGAGTACGAACGTAGCGAGGGCAGCATGAGACTGGCCGGTAGTCGAACGATCCATGATAGACCGGAGCGCAGAGTCCAAGCGGTGTCCGTTGGGTATGTGGGGAAAGGCCGATAAACACGGAACGCATGTGTCAATGTCATAGTCCATAGAGCTAGGAGGATCGACAGGTGGCGGTACAAGTAGTCTACATCTTGGTGAAGCCGACAAGACTTATAAACCACGGAAAAGGTGTATTCTTGCACCCTTAACGCCCAGCGTCCTAAACGTCCAGTAGAGTCCTTGAGTGAAGAAAGCCAGCGCAAGGCATGGTGGTCCGTGGTAACAGTAAAGGGTCGCCGAACAATAAAGAGCGGAACGTCGCAATAACCCAATTAGAGCTAGGCACTCCTCTCTGTGATAGAGTGATTTTGTTCTGTCCTAGATATTAGGCGGCTGGCATACGCAATCACTCTGGTGCGGCCATAGTGTCACTAAGCAAGGATGTCTATAATGCCGTGACCACTTTCGTCAGTGCGGAGTTTGGTAGGGGCTGAAGGGTTAAAATGAGCCAAGAAGGCCGTGTGGGTGAGAGCAGCAACAAGTTCGGAGAAAGCTGCAGCTTGGTCAGGGCCCCAGGAGAAAGGTGCACCTTTTTCAGTAGGGCGGTGAGAAGGCGAGCAAGGGCTGCTGAGTACTGGACGAAACGACGGAAATATGAACACTCACCTGAAAACCCATACGAAATACGAACCCAGTACGTCCACCAAAGATGTTACGAGAAAAAATAACGCACCAGTGGGCAGCACCACCACGGAATCGATGCGCACCGCTTAATCGATCAGCTACACTCTCAACGTTGTCTTCGACAACCCACCCAGACACTTCGTTTCTTATTTGCTGAATGTCAGCATGGTACACCAGATAACAATATATTTCTGGCTGTATTTAATATTATGCTCAATTTATTTCTGGCTATCACATGGCTTCAAGAATCTCCCGCATATTTATAATGCACTGTTTTTTTTTTGCAGACAAATCTCAGAATATTTGTTTTGCTTGTATGCGAGGGCATGTAATTTGTTTCTGCCAACAGCGATATAGGGAACAATAATGCTTGGCTCATTGCATGGTTTAGCTTCACATTCTGCCAGCGGAGCAGCGGCGCCAATACATGGATTCTGACTAAGCGTTTTTGATATGTAAACAATCTAGAAATTATCTACCGATATGAACCTATCTACTGAATTCGATGGTCGGTAATGCTCGAGTATAATTTTGTTGCCGATAACAAAATGTTACATTTTTTCTTGCACTTTCGCTCTGACGATCTTTTTCAATGGCAGATATGAAGATAAACCACAAGATGGCGCGAGATCGCACGAGACGTCCGGCCTGACGTTTGACAGATGCCACATGCTGAAGCCAACCGACAGAACATAGAAATCATAAGACCTGATGGCCTATAGAAATTTAATGTCATGCCTTTCGGTTTGTGCAATGCTCTCACCACATTTCATCGCATAATGAACAACATCAACTGCGTGCTGAAGTGGCAGATGTCTCTTTCCACCAAAATGATATATTTTCGAAGGACTTTCCATCTCATCTTCAGCTGGAGGGTGTTCTTCGATTTGTGAGAGACGCAAACTTGCAGCTAAATTTAATGAAGTGACGGTTTTGGTGCTCGACAGCTAATTATGTTCGGCCACGTCCGGTCCAAGGACGGAGTCTTGCCGGACCCTGCCAGAAAAAGAATGTCTGGCGACTGTTTGGGGCATCACTAAATTTCGCCCTTACTTTATGGTCGGCCATTCGATGTCATCAGCGATCACCATGCTTTGTGCTGGCTGTCGTCCCTCACCGGGGGGGGGGGGGGGGGGGTAACTCCGATCTGGCGACCTGCTCGTGGTCCCCCCTGCCCGTTGAGTGGGCCAAGGTGGTTTCGGCTACCTGGCTTTGCCCAATGACTGACATCCAGCGGTCGGTATGGGTTCAGCCGGGGGTGCGGTGGCATAAGGGGTGGCAAATTCCCGGGGAGTTCCCAGCGTACTCCCTTGGAATTGTGACCGTGCCATGCACACGTTAGCCCGTTGCCGGAGCGGCGGCAGGTCCAGAGTGGGTCTGGGCGGGGCGCGTGTAATTCGGAAAGAGTCCAGTTTGGAGTCGGTTGGCAGGCCAAGGGAACGCCCTGCCCGCTGCCAAGGGAACGGCGGCGTAGCTGCGGAGGGAAACGCGGCTAGCTGAGTTCATGCTGGGCTCTCATTCAGCATTCAAGTTGGTCGACAGGCCAAGAGAAAGCCCTGCCCGCTGCTGAGGAAAAGCGGCGTAGCTGTGGAGTACGGTCAGGAAACGCAGTTAGCTAAGCTTGGATGCTGAACAAAGACCAACATGCGGAGTGGTCGGCAGGCCGAGGGAAAGCCCTGCCCGCTGCCTAGGGAACGGCGGCGTAGCTGTGGAGTATGGTTAGGAAACACAGCTAGCTGACTCTGTATGTTGGACCAAAAATTCCCCTCGTGCCTAAAGGTATTACCCAGCCGCAGACGCGTTGGTTTCCGTTGCCGAAGAGAACGGGGCCTCGACGGAAGCCTGGCGGCTGGGGCGAACCTAGCTCGGGTTCTGGGGAACTCACCTTTGGCTTGAAAGAGTGGAAATGAGATGGAGAGTAGCTATAAGCTGGTAATGACGAAACTTGGGAAAAGACTGGTGGAACACAGGTGGAAGCGCCTAGTACGGAAAGGCCTAAAGGCTGAGTACACACCCGAACGGGGCTGCAGAAACGGTGTGAAAGCCGACCTCGGAAACGGTTAGTAGCCGGTGAACAAATCGCCAAGTGCTCACGTGGGAAGTACCCTCTGTAGGATACAAGGACCTCCAGCACCAGAGCGGACATAAGCATTGGATGGGATTAAAGCGTTTCCTTTGTCTGGTCAGGACGCCGATGAAATGTACCTTCCAACATGCACTGCCGAGTGAAAACCGTGAAAGAGTATCCATCAGTGTGCGCCAGATTAAAGTCTGGCCACTTGCGGAGTACCTTGAAGCAGGCATGAACGTTGCAAAATCTATCTCTCAGTACTTCAACTAGAGTCGGGGGGGGGGGGGGAACTGAGCTGGGGGGACGGGGAACCTCAAAAGCGGCTTCATGTAGGGAGCCTGTCTTAGATGCCGGAGACCCGGCAAACGCATTGCGGTGGTGGAATGATCCAAGGGCCGAGGGCCGCATATTCGGCTAAGAGCGAGTGCTCGCCCTCTACGGAGGCCCATATGGGAGCTCGACTCAAATTCTGACAGTCAAATCCTACGCTGCGCACATTCCCCCAACTTCCCATAACCCTATCCTAATTCCTATTTCCCATTACCCTTCAACCCATCCCTTCCGCTACTTCCCAGGGGAGATAGGTGGGGTCTCCCCGGGCCCGCTTCCTGGGTTGTGGGTCGCTTTAGTAGCACCTCCCTCTTTTATTTAATAACTTCCAACCAAAAGCGTTTGTCTCATTGACCTATTCATTTATTTTTCGAATTGCGGAACTTTCTCTTCCCGCGATATATTAGTGATGCGGGCGGAGTCTGACTTTGGACTCCATCTTACCTTATATGTATATGTCGTCCCTCACCCGAGATACATTAGTAGTGCGAGAGGAGTCTGTCTTGGACTCCACCTTAACCTTATGTCGTTCCTCAAGGATCCTTCCAGCCGCCTTGCCCACTGGTCCTTGTTTACAGGACTATGATATTCGTGTCATTTATCGCTCTGGTCTCAAGGACTCCGACGCAGACGCCTTTTTCCTCTCCCTGGTGGCCTCTGACCCTGAAGCACACTCTGTCGCCGGCATCACTCCTTCCTCACTTGAAACCATGGATACGTATGTGAGCAGCGCAAAGGTCCCTAGATTGTTGCAATCATGAACTTTCCCGTCAATCAATCAAAGCGCCTCCCTTCTCGAGCTCTCCGACGTCAAGCCCATCCCTTTACTACCGGTGACAACCTTCTTTTCTCTATAACCTGCCTCCTGACGGCCGAAAATGGCTGCTCGTTATTCCCCGACATTTCCGTTTCCACATTTGTGCGCTAGCTATCACGACGATCCACAGTATGCCCATGCTGGATTTCTGAAAACATTTACTCGCGTCATTGCTACTACTGGCAGGGCATGTATCGTTTTGTTCGCCAGTACGTACGCTCTTGTATCAACTGTCAGCGTCACAAGAACGCACAACGACCTCCAGCTCCCCTGCAGCCTCTGCTGTGTCCACTTGGCCATTCTCACATATTAGAATTAAACTTTACGGGCCTCTTCTCTGCTTTTCCACCGGCACCAGGTGGATCATTATTGTTATTAATCACCTCACAGTATATGCAAAAACTGCTGTTTTAACAGCTGCCACTGCCCGTGACGTCGCTGGTTTTATCCTTGAGAACCTCCTCCTGCGTCACTGTGCGTGGTCGTCGTCGCGTATTTTTGTCTGATATCATAGAAGCCCTTCTTCAGGAATGCAATGTTGTTCATCGTACGGCGTCTTCCTACTATTCCCAGACAAACGAAATGATCGAGCGATTTAATCGTACTCTCTATGTATATGGCTATGTATATTTCTTCCACCCACACCAATTAGGACCGTGTGTTGTGATTTTTAAACCACGCCTACAATTCTGCTACACAAGCGACTACCAGTGTATCTCCTTTTTTCCTTGCTTACGGCCGTTAATCTTCTTTCACAATGGACACGATTTCGCACCCTACCGTCTTGACGTCTCCGAATATACACCATTTCTCAAGCCACTGCACATGCCAAAGAGTGCCATCAGATCGCACGTCAAATCACAACTCGAAACAAGTACCACCAGAAAAACAACCGCTCCGGTTCCACATGTATGCCGCCTGCTTATCGTGTAGACTCATCGGTGTGGCTATTGGTGCCCTCCTCTACCTCAGGCCAGTCACCCGAGCTTATGAGTCGATACCAGGGACTCTATCATGTGCCTTAAAAAGCTTTCCTGGTTGATGACTTCATCGTCAGGCTCACGCCTACAGCAATCGCCGCCGCGGGGGAGGTGAAATTGTCCACACTGACCGGCTGAAACCGTACTATGACCCTGCCATCTTGACTTCCACTTAATCCTGCAGGATGGCCTCTTTTCACAGAGGGAATATTGTAACAGAGATATTTGACCAGTTACAATGCAGCAAGAAAAGAAAAACGAAGACGTCGTTGAAGCCGACAAAGCGGATCAAACTCGGGCTGTCACTCTAGAACACTGGGCTCGGAAAATACAAATAAATAAATACGCTATAACATATACTGTCGTTCACACTCCGTAAAGCGCTTCATTGCAATATAAATACCCATTATACCGGGTGTCCCAGCTAACTTGAACCAAGGGTTACAAAATAATATATTTCAGGTAGGTCAGTGAAACCAATTGCATACAACTGCCAGCCTGTTTGCGCACTACAGGCAATTTTTTGTTTGGCAATTACTTATTTAGCTAATTATGTTAATTTCTCAAAATTTTTTAATATCGACTTCAGACCAGAAATGTGAATTGGAAAGTTGTAGACCACCTTCAGAAACCCCCATTCCATTAATTGCTATAAAGAAAGTCTCACGTGTATATTTTTTTCCGGGCTCAGAAGAAAGCCCGCGAAATACAAATAGTACCACGTGACTAGCGCATTTGTGCGCCGCGATTGTGGTGCTCTCAGTCGTGGTTTGAGCGAACGAAATCAGCTGCAGCCGTGACCTGATGGTCCTGTTGTAGCGGCAGGCAGAAACGTTGGCGATGGTTCGAGCGAGCTCGAGCTCGCCCGTCGCCACCGCGATTTTGGCCAGGCCTGCGCACCGCAGCAGCCTACATCACGACAGGCGGATGGCAATAAAGAACCGGCAAATGAAGGTGCAGCGCTAATTTTAGTCTAGTCATATGATGTCATCTCGCCCCTTTACCCAAGCCTGTATGCGCAGGTTCAGTGGCTGATACCTTATCGCTCATCCGTTTGTCGTTACGTTCGCTGATGAGAGAGAAGGTGATGCAAAGACCTTGTTAGAATGTCGGTGGTGTCGGCTCGCCGCTCTCGCTGCTACTGCACCGTCACGTGGACCGGCTGTCTGACGCGGGCGAAGAAGCCATCGTAGGCATATCGGTCTGCCGCTTTAACGGGGCCAAGAAGACACGGCCGCAGCTGATTTCGTTCGCTCAAACAACGACTGAGAGCACCACAATCGCGGCGCACAAATGCGCTAGTCACGTGGCATTATTTGTATTTCGCGGGCTTTCTTCTGAGCCCGGAAAAAAAGATACACGTGAGATTTTCTTTATCGCAATTAATGAAATGGGGGTTTCTGAAGGTGCTCTACAACTTTCCAATTCACATTTCTGGTCTAAGATGAATATTTCATAAATTAGAAAAATTAACATAATTAGCTAATTAAGTAATTGCAAAACAAAAAAAATTCATGTAGTGCGCAAGGCGACTGCCAGTTGTATGCAACTGGTTTTATTGCCCTACCTAAAATATATTCTTTTGTAACCCTTGGTTCAAGTTAGCTGGGACACCCGGTATATATTGTAACCGTCCTGAAGAAGATGAAGCTGACAGCAAAAGTGAAGGAGAAAGACGTTGGAAAAGACTCGTGCCGGGCGCAGCCGTTGACCAGCTGAGCTACCTGCTCTCTCGACTTGTTGTTAAGCGCTCCGATGTCGAACCCCCATGGTGACAAATTGGTGGAGGTGTGGGGCACGACTACGCTCAAGACGCATCCTCAACCACTGGAGCTTCGTCGGAGCCGTCGCCTCGCTAGTCTCCCGCCCTTTCCTGTAAGAATGCAGCAGACTACCGAGCAGCTCCTTACATCAACACGGGACCCTCTGCCCCCGATCTGGCGATGTGCCGCCGACCACCACGAATGCGACGCTACCGTTTCGTGACCCTCGTTGCTTTGGCGGCCAAGCAGGGGAAGATGTTGATGACTGGCTCACGCATTATGAACGTGTGAGCCGCTATAACCGCTGGGATTCGGTGGCCATACTAGCGAATGCTGTCTTCTTGAAGTAAACCGCCTTGATGTGATGTGAGAACCACGAGAGTTCCCTTGACAACTTGGGACAGTTTTCTCGAAACAATCAAGGAATGTTTTGGTGGCCAAGCTGCAAAGAAGAAACAGGCCGAGCAGACACTTGCTTAGAGGGCCCAGACAGCAGGGGAAACTTGCACCACCTACATTGAGGCCCCACGGAAGTTGTGCAAGACCGTCAACAGCAGGATGACCGAGGACATAAAGTAAGCAATCTCCTCAAAGGCATTGTGGAAGATTTCTATCACTTCCTCAGTGTCAAGGACAACTTAAATGTCACTATGTCACTACAGTGTCACTATGTCACTACAGTGTCACAAATGTCACTACAGTGGCTAGTATGGATGTGCCATCTCAACGCCTCCTGTGCGCCATCCGTGAAATTGTTCGTGATGAGATGTAATGACGTGAGCAGCTTGCCCGGCCCAATGGCTTCGCAAGTGAGGCATATGCTCTTCTAACCTTTGGAGGTGCGTGCCCGCCGATGTCCGCGAATGTCACCGACTTCGCCTGCCAGGAAACCCTGTACACCCTGTGACCACTACCTAAAGAGAGTGGCCAACGATTTTCTTACCATCAGCGCAGCGATCCTCGTTATTACTCCAATCGTACATCGCGTCAATCGCTGGACAGCTACATCGTCCCAGAACCACAATCTAGATATTCGTCGCGGCCTACCATGCAGGAACCAGCTGACACGCCCCTTTCTTATTGACATTTTCCAGTGTGCTACCGGTGTGGTGTCGCGCGTCACATTTCCCGCTACTGCAATCGGCGCTCATCGTTCAGGAATCCCCCGACAGCGTCGAACCGACGCGCCACCCAGCCCTACATCGATACCTATCGGCCAGAGCATCCTTCCCGGAGGGCTCGTTTGCAGAACGAATTTTTCCGCAGCCATTCTCCAGCATCTGACCGTAGTGTAACATCGCCTCCGTCGCTTGGTGTGTGCCGTTCGCCGTCACCCCGGCACCGGTCTCCGCCACATTGCTGGAAAGCTAGCCAGCACGACCGATGGAGGTGAGGTCGCTGGACAATGCGCTCTTCTACCTATTATTCCTCCGTTTGCGTACATGTTAAAGCACAAAGTTAATGTGGTGGTTGACGGTTTATCTGCAATGCGTTTGTAGACACTGGTGCTACTGTTTCGGTCATGAGTTTAGATGTAAAGAACCTTTTGAAGAACAAATTTATGTTTATTTGGGACAAAACTGGTAATTTTTATACAGTAAGTTGAGAGTTATTGTATCCAGTTGGGGAGTGCAGCGTAAACATTTCTTTGGGAAGCACAGTATTTCTGGTGGAGTTTGCAGTATTGCCTCGATCTACACGCGACGTAATCTTAGGAATCGACTTCTTGCGTATATGCGGCGCAACAGTTGATCGCCGGATAGGAGCGCTAAGTGTTAGTAGTTTTATTCCTCGTGAACTCTTGGAAAAGTCTTCAAATTATGAAGACGTTTGTGTGTCTGTGATGAAGTCGTCGTACCGCCAAATTCTGCAGTGTGCGTCCAGGTGTCCTGTTCCCGTGCCGTTAACGACTCATTTGAGGCTACTGCGGCGCCTCTTCATTCAGAGTGCGTAAAGAAAAATGTCTTAGTGCCGCGTTGTTCGGTTTGTGTGAAAGAGGGCCGTACTGGACTGTGGACTGTAAATTGCTCACCAGAACCGGTTATTTTTCCAGCGGCCTTGAAATTAGCCTGATGTAGCGCAGCTATCCCGATTTATGTAGCTCTCGTTTCTCCTTTCCCCGAAAACTACGCTTCTCTCTCGCCGCTGACCAGAAGCTTGTGATCAGCGCATCTTCGAACGTATCGCAACGCCAGATCTTGATGGATCTATTGTCTCAGCACGTCTCCGTCTTTGATTTCGCACACTCCGAGGACTCGCAACGTTTTCTTCTGTCTCGCGCACGCCATAGGATTGACACGGGATCTGCCCATCCAATTCGCCAAAGCCGTACCGTGTTTCACCATCAGAGTGTAAGATCATCACCGAGCATGTCAAAGACATGTTGAATAGGTGTGTAATACAGGATTGGTCCAGTCCTTGGGCTGCTCCCGTGATATTGGTAAAGAAAAAAGACGGTAAATGGAGGTTCTGCATCGACTACCGTCGCCTCGACTCCGTCACTAAAAAGGATGTGTATCCTCTCACGCGCATCGACAATGCCATAGGTTGCCTTTTCTCCGCGTCTTATTTCTCTTCGGTTGATTTGCGATCGGGGTATTGCCAGACTCCGATGGGCCCTGCTGACATGAAAAAAACTGCATTTTTTTTCGCCGGACGGCCTATTTGAATTTAATGTGATGCCATTCGGCCCATGTTAAGCGCCGGCCGCATTTGAAAGATTTATTGATACAATACTTCTTGGCCTTAAGTGGAAAATCTGCATGTGCTATTTAGAGGATGTTATTTTTTGGTCCGACATTTACTGAGCATAACACGAGACTCGCTATTTTTTTAGATCGCCTGCATAAGGCTGGCCTTGTCCAGAATTCTAAGAAGTGCCGTTTTCGCGAACGTCAAGCGTTGGTACTCGGACATCTCGTCTACCGCGATGAAGTTCGGTCAGATCCACAGAAGACTGCAGCAGTTGCAGCATTTGAAAGACCCCAGAATCAAAAGGGGCTCCGCAGTTTTCTGGGGCTGTGCTCCTACTTTCGACGATTCATCCAAGGTTTGCTGACGTGGCCTCCCCTTTGACGTCCCTTCTCCAAAAGGACATCCCTTTCGAGTGGACCTCAGATTGTGCCGGGCCTTTCCAGCAGCTAAAGTTTGCTTACTACATCCCATACTACGAAACTTCAACCCCTCCGCTCCGACGGAAGTCCACACTGATGCAAGTGGCATTAGTATCGGCTCTGTACTTGTGAACCGTAATTGCGTATGCAAGCCATTCTCTCAGCAAACCTGAGCGTAACTGCACTGTTACGGAGCAGGAGTGCCTCGCTGTAGTTTTCGCTGTTCAACGGTTTTGGTGCTACCTATATGGATGCCATTTCTCAGTTGCGACGGACCATCATATTCTGTGTTGGCTCGTAAACTTTAGCGATCCATCTGGTTGTCTGGTACGCTGGGCCCTTCGTCTGCAGGAGTAGACTTCTCTTTTTGTACAAGAGTGGCCGCAAGAACGCTGATGCAGACTGCCTTTCTCGTCTTCCCCTTCCTACGACCGAGTGTGACTCTGCTGACTTCGATCACTACATCGCCTCCGCCGTGCCCCAGTTTTCCGACGCCTCGGCTGTGCGGATTGCGCAAGAGACCGACGTAAGCCTCAAGCCACTGCTTGTGGTGGCGTGGAATTGCACATCTCCCATCCCATTTTGTGTCCGTGATGGACGTTTGTGCAAAACGACTTACTCAAGCACCGGCACGAATTTTCTACTTGTGGTTCCTGAGAACCACCGCTCGTGCATTCTGCGTGCCATGCATGATGACCCCACTTCCAGTGGACTGGGTTCTGGCCGAAGATGCCCGATGGGACTGAGCGATGTGTGACGAACTGCACTGATTGCCAAAGACACAAATGTCCTACAGCCACGCCACAGGGCCTGCTGCATCCTGTGACTCTACCACGTGGTGCATTTGAGACAGCCGGAATCTACCTTATGGGTCCCTTTCCGATGTCTTCCGACGGAAATCGTTGGATCGTGGTTTGTGCCGACTATCTCACTCGCTACTCCGAAACGGCCGTTCTTCCTTCAAGCACCACTTACCACGTGTCCTTGTTCTTGCTCTGTTCTGTCAACCTCCGCCATGGACCTCCGCGAGTAATCATCAGTGATCCAGGTCACCAGTTTATGGCAGATGTTGTGGAAGAGCTTCTCAGTTTGTGTGCGTCGCATTTTCGACATTCCACACCATATCAGCCTCAAACCAACGGCTTGACGGAGCGCCCAAACCGCACACTCGTCAACATGCTACCTATGTACATGGCATCTGAACACAAAAACTGGAATACCATACTGCCGTTTATACCATTTGCATTCAACACTGCAACACTTGAGTTGACCGGCTACAGCCCGCTCTTCCTTCTATATGCCCGTCCTCTTCGGTATTGTCTAGACACCATTCTTCCTTACCCCGTCCATGACGAAACGTGCATCGCCAAAACTCTTTGTTGAGCCGGAAAATCTCACCGTCTCTCCCGTTTGCGAATTCTCGCTTCGCAACAGCATTCAAAACCTCGGTACTTCGGTACGACCGCCGCAATACCCGCGTGTGGTACGCCCCTGGAGACTTGGTGTGGGTTTGGCGACCTCTACGAAAGCGTGGTTTAGCGCAGAAAATATCGGCGCATTACGCTGGCCCTTGCGTTGTGCCTGAGCGCGGCAGCGAAGTGAACTACCGAATATCGCGCGTGACAGCCAGTGGTCGTCGCTCAGTCACAACCGAGGTAGCCCATGTCGCCCGTATGAAGCCGTGTCTCTCTCGTGGGAACGAATAACTGTCTTGCCCGGTGGGCTTGTCTGCCCAGGGGGAAAATATAACCGTCCTGAAGAAGATGAAGCTGACAGCAAAAGTGAACGAGAAAGACGTTAGAAAACACTCTCGTGCCAGGCGCAGCCGTTCACCCACTGAGCGCTCTGCTCTCTCTCTCGACTTCTTCCAGCGCTCCAACGTGAAACCCCCATCGTAATATATATATATATATATATATATATATATATATATATATATATATATATATATATATATATATATATATATATATATATATATATATATATATATATATATATATATTTTTTTTTGAAAGAAGGCCAGGTCCAGACAGCAAGGTCGTGAAGGTAGGCCGTGTCAGCGTTTAATCTAATCAAGAAAACCCAAGCGCGCGCCGGAGCCGGCGCCGCGGGACGATGATGGTGGTATGTACAAGAGGAAGAAGAAGATCATGGTATGCACAAATAAAAGAAGATCCGTGGAGGGCTCACACAATTTGCCCGGGGTTTAGGAAGCGGCCAGCCTGGCCGCTCCTAACCAACCGGTGTACCGCGGCGCACAAACGGCTTCAAGCGACATACATGAACAATTTCAGTTCCACGGTGGCGTCGGTCAGCTGCGGGATCAACAGGTGTGACTTGGTAGTTTACTGGGGAAGTTTGGTTGATTACCTTGTAGGGACCAAGATAGCGGCGCTGAAATTTATCACTAAGGCCAGGTGTGCGCAGTGGTGCATAGAGCAGTACTTCGTCACCAGGACGAAAAGAGACCACGCGATGCTTCGAATCTTAGCGACTCTTGCGGTCTTGCTGGCACGCTTCTGTGTTGAGGCGGGAAAGATGAGGACATCTGGCCACCCGGGATAAGAACTGTTCTGGTAATGATGAGGAGTAGTCGGGCGTAGAGAAGAAGGAAGTGTCGAGGATTGTAGTGGGAGGACGGCCGAAAACGAGGAAAAATGGGGAGTAACCGGTAGTCCGCTGTACTGCAGTATTATAGGCGAATGTTACGAATGGTAGAACGGTATCCCAATTTCGATGATCCGGTGGGATGTACATGGATATCATATCGATAGGGTGCGGTGAAATCGCTCAGTCAGACCGTTAATCTGAGGATGGTAGCTTGAGGTTGTCTTATGGAGGGTGGATGACGCACGAAGAACTTCGGATACGACTATCGATAAGAAGGCCGTCCCGCGGTCACTTAGAAGCACCCGAGGAGCGCCATGACGCAATACAATTGACTGCAAAACGAAATTAGCTACCTCTTCAGCGGAACCAGTCGGTACAGGGGCCGTCTCAGCATAGCGTGTAAGGTGGTCGAGAGCTGTTATAATCCAATGGTTACCCCCATTGGAGAGAGGTAGGGGACCATATAAGTCGATGCCGACTACGTCGAATGGTGTGGCGGGACAGGGAAGGAGACGAGCGGGGGAAGGAGACGAGTGGGGGAAGACGTCGGCCGCTTGCAACGTTGGCACAGGTGGCAGGAAGCAACGTATTTAGCTACGGTGGTAGACAGGCCAGGCCAAACAATTCGTCTTTTCACGCGGTCGTATGTTTTGTTAAAACCAAGGTACGTGGGCGAAACACACGCGGTACGACTGGGAGCCAGCGAGTTCCATCAGAATAATACACGTAACGGCACAGGTGGCAGGAAGCAACGTATTTAGCTACGGTGGTAGACAGGCCAGGCCAAAAGAATCGTCTTTTCACTCTGTCGTATGTTTTGTTAAAACCAAGGTGACCTGCAGTAGCGTCATCGTGGAAAGCCGCTAGTATACGTGGGCGAAACCCACGCGGTACGACTGGGAGCCAGCGGGTTCCATCAGAATAATACACGTGGCGGCGTAGTATGCCATCTTCAAGCTTGAAATTGCGAAGCTGTCGGAGAAGCCAAGCGTTGGGTGGGCTCGAAGCGCCGAAAAGGCGGTCGATGATGGGCCGACAGTAGGCATCAGCTAATTGCTCTGAGCGGAGGGCGTGCTTGTTCTCAGAGCCGTCAAAAGAAACTACAATGATATGCGTCGGTGGAAGCGATGATCGGCTGTGGTCAGAGGTGGAAATGCATTGTGAAGAATAACAGCAGGTTGATCCGAAACCGGGCAGTGAGAAAGAGCGTCGGCGTCTTGGTGTTGGCGACCCGCTTTATAAACTACGTCGAAATGGTATTCTTGCAGGCGTAGAATCCAACGGCCAAGTCTACCTGTCAAATTTTTCAGGGAAGATAACCAGCAAAGAGCATGATGATTGGTCATAACTGTGATATGCTGACCATTAAAGTAAGGGCGAAACTTTTGAACAGCCCAGACGACGGCGAGACATTCCTGCTCGGTAATGGTGTAGTTTTTCTCAGCTGGAGTCATGGTCCGACTGGCGAAGGCAATCACTTTCTCACGCGAAGTTGCATCGCGCTGCAGAAGTACAGCGCCAAGACCGTGACCACTAGCATCAGTGTGCAGGATGGTAGGAGCGCTGTCGCTGAAGTGGCCAAGAACTGGATCTGATGTGAGGGCGTGCTTTAGGTCGTTAAAAGCAGTGTTGCACTGTTCAGTCCACACGAAAGGGCTGCGCGCTTTAAGCAGTTCATGAAGTGGGGCAGCAATAGTTGCAAAATGTCTTATAAATCGCCGGAAATCGGACGCCAGGCCGAGGAAACTGCGCAAATCTGTAGTCCGTTGCGGGCGAGGAAATTTCAAGACCGCGATTATTTTTTCAGGGTCTGGGCGAATGCCGTCATGGCTAACCAGATGTCCAAATATTTTATTTTCCTTCTCTGCAAAGTGGCACTTCTTGGTATTGAGCTGAAGGCCCGCTGAAGCAAGACACGTGAGGACTTCATTCAGGCGCGCGAGATGGTCGGTAAAAGTTGACGAAAAGATAACAATGTCATCCAAGTAACATAAACAGGTTCTCCATTTGAGGCCTCGAAGTAGAGTATCGATCATTCTTTCAAATGTTGCGGGTGCGTTAGAAAGGCCGAAGGGCATAACATTAAAATCGTAAAGTCCGTCGGGAGTTGCGAAAGCGGTTTTTTCTTTGTCGTCCTCGTGCATAGGTATTTGCCAATAACCTGAGCAGAGGTCCAAGGTCGGAAAATATTCGGCACTTTGGAGAGAGTCAAGGGCGTCATCAATACGCGGCATCGGGTAGACGTTTTTGCGGGTAATTTTGTTGAGTGCGCGATAATCAATACAAAATCGTACCGATTCGTCCTTTTTCTTAACTAATACTACTGGGGAGGACCATGGGCTTGTTGATGGACGAATAATATCCCGACGGAGCATGTCATTGACATTTTCTTCAATTACTTTTCGTTTGGAGAGAGAAACCCGATAAAGTCGTCGGCGTACAATTGAGTTACCTTTGGTACGGATGCGGTAATGTGCAACACTAGTCCGTCACAGTGGTGGGGAAGTGGCATCAAAAATGGCTTGGTGGGCTTGAAGCAATTGCAGCAATTCTTGACGTTGGTGCGGCATGAGGTTCGGATTGATTGTCTTCGACAGCATGGAAAGAGAGACTTGCGATGAATCACGTTGTGGAGGTAGCGGGGCAGTGAGAACCATCATGGATATAGGGTGAGCATCCACTATGCATGGCAGGGAAGTTCCTTTAGTCAGCACAAGGGATTCACGGGAAGTGTTCGTGGCAGCTACTATCGCTGAGCTGCTGCGGAATCGTACAAGACTTGATAGGAAGGCGATTCCACGTGCAAGATGACGATGAGATAGTGCGATGAGTACATCCCCGTCACCGATGTGTTCAGAAACAACGGTAATAAGTGTTTCGCACTGTGGAGGCAATACAGTATCAGCTGCGGCAATGAGGGAATGATGCCGTGCAGAAATGTCAGATGAAAAATCACTGTCTGTCATGTGGATAACACGGTCGCCACATGAAATTAACGCTGAAGTGGTTGATAAAAAATCCCATCCAAAAATCATCAAATGCGCACACGGTGAAAGCACAGCAAACTGCACATGGTGGCGGACGCCGTCTATAACAACTCGAACTGTACACTTTGCTGAAGGGTGCAGAGGGACGCCATTTGCTCCACGAAGTTCAGGTCGATCATATGGTGTCGTTACTTTCCGCAAACGGTGGCACAAATCAGCAAGAAGATCCGTGGAGAGCTCACAAGATACACAATCCCCCTTTTGCTTTTTACCTGCTGTCAAGTCTTCCAAATGAGTTTCATGTGCGTTGAACATTGCTACGCGGTTTAAGTTGGCCCTTGCAACCACGCTATCGGATCACGCTGAATAAATATTACCTTTTCGAAATCACAATACTTCAGGTATTCTCTGAATGCGATGGAAATGGGTATTGAAGATGTTGTGCGAGCTAAATATTACGATTTGAGACCGAAGGTTGCCCGAATATTTCCTATTTTTCTATATTTCAAATATGCCTGTCTATATTTCTATATTTCAAATATGTCAACTGGTCCTCCTCGAATGTGTTTTTTTTTTTAAAGTGCAGCCTCCTACCATCGGTTAAAATGTACGATACGAGCACCCTCACCACTATATTGGAAGCGGTTCGTTCAATGTTTTGCCGAAAATTAAGCTTTATAGCTGCAAGCCCCCTTCTAAGCTTTGAGTCTGACTAGCGATGGCTCATTGATAATTTTGTTTTCCGATGGCTATATGCGCTGAGAATTAATTACCTTACGCGCCGCGGTGCAATTCTTATTCATTTGTTTACCAAGAGAAAAGTTCTGAATATTTCGGTGGTTGTACTAGGATTACCATAATCGCGAGAGAGTAGCGTCGTCCTGGCAACATAGGGTACGAGCTCGCAAGTCTGATATTAAAACATGGTTGCAGTAGTAAGGCGTCAGTAATCATTTTGACAAATTTGTTTCAGTTATCAAGAATGGGTCTGACACGGAATTTCGCACAGCACGGGAGTTGGAAAAAGTAGTACACGATAACTTCAACAGAGTTCGCAACAAATACAGCCATGCCACTTGGTACATTGGAATGTGGGGTGTCATGTATACGCGCATGAGGTAAGGTCATCGTTTTGGCTGTATTTTATGGTTCTGTAGTCTCAATCGGATGTTACGTTGCGGACTGTATCAAGAAAATTCCGTCACTCGTGGGCCGGGAGCAAAAATAATATACACAATAAATGAAGACAAGAATTCAGAAAGACTAAATAAATTCTGGATGCCATAACTAAAGACACGGTGGACAGCTTTAACAAATATTTTGCAGATGTAGGACGTAATTACCTTGGCTACACAGTTTCCAGTGAATATGGATCTTACGTTCTCTTCAAAACCTGTTTCAAAGAGCCTAGGCATCTTTGAAATACAAATGCTCTTAGCGAATCAGTAGAAAATAATCTACAAGTTAATAAAGTGGCTGAGCTTGATAAATTTGTCAGATTAATAAAAGATAATTTAGACATTCTGGGTATCCACCTTATGCGCATGTTTCGTCGTTGGCAGAAGTCCAGTGTGTACCCGTATGAGCTTAGCTGGGTAAAGTCGTACCTATACATAAAGATGGAGACCATGCAAGTTACTCAAGTTAATGACCGATACGATCAGAGTAGATAACAGCATTTACATCCATGCATAGTACTATTAGTCCAAGTCAGCATGGTTTCTGGTGCCATAGATCCACATTAACGGCAGTACTGATACTAACCCAAGATATTAACGAAACCCTTCACAATAGTAAGATTGCCATCCTTGTTTTCCTAGCCATAAGGAAAGCGTTCGATTGCGTTAGCCACAACATATCAACTAAGCTTCATGACTATGGATTCAGGGCCAAAATACATCAGCTTCCAAAGTGCTACCTTTCAGACAGACATAAACGAGTAGTGATGTTATGGTATCGTTTCTTCAACCAAATCAATGGTTTCCAGAGGGCCACAAGGTTCAGTTATTGGACCAATACTTTTCTCACTCTACGTTTTTACCTTTCCTCCATTTTACTGTGCTCGAAAGCATTAATGTACGCAGATGATATGGCGCTAATCTTGGTTGGTGGCAGTTTAAATTAGCTTGTAGAGGTGTGGATTTACAAGACAGTATAGAATTTGTGACTGTCATGTTTGGTCGATGTTTTTTGGGCTGAGAGGAAGAAAGTGTCAATATCCCCTTGGTAAAGAAGAGGAAGAATAGAAGAAGAGGAAGAAGAGATTGGTCACCGCCATGTTTGGACAAGGTTATGGTCTGCGAGGAAGAGAGTGCCATTTTCCCCTTGGCAAAGAAGAGGAAGATGAGAAGAATAGGAAGTTGAGACGTGCCTGAGTGTAGAAGAGGAAGTGTTTTCCGGTTCTTCTTATAGTTGGTAGTGTGCGCGTGTGTTGTGGATCTTCTCCTGTGTCTGTGTTTGTTTGCGCCACATATCTGAAAACGAGGAACTTCATTCATTCCTGATTTAAAACAATCAAATATAAATACTAACAAAAACTAAATACATTAATTTTTGCTCGATGAAAAAAGCACCTTATTCTTGACAAGTTTATTCTATCCCTGATATCGGCACTTTTACAGCGAGTAGCGTCAATTATGTATTTAGGGGTCATGTTTGATTCAGATATGAACTGGCAATCTCATATTAGTAAGAAATTTTCGCACTTAGCTTATGTTTGCCACATGGTAATTAAAGCCAGTGAATGCTTTGGCCCGAAATTTCTACGAATTTCATACTTGTCATTTGTGCATAGTTACTGGATAGTTGTGCATTCGGAAAATAAAAAACGTTGCCTGTAATTGTGCATATGTATGTCCTTCTCGAGATCTTTGTCTCAATCTATCGAAAAGGTGCAACAGCTGATGAGCAGCGCTCTAATATCGTATTAGGGAGTAATGTTATCGTCGACAATTTTTTTTTTTACTTTTGAAACGTGCTTTTTGAAGGTAGTTTTGCTCATGGGCTACTTACATTGAATCACCGATATTAAGAAAACTTAGTACCCACGACAGCATATAAGGCTGCACGAGAAGTTTACGCGATTGGGAGAAGCACCCGGCGCATAGCGAGCCTGTAAGCGGTATGATATGACTTCATAACGGTGTTTATAAATAGCTTACAGCCGGAATGACGTAGCATACTTTGTCACACATTTATTCAAAGCACTCGAAGACTTTTAATGATCGGCAGCATCCACTGGTACTCTACTAAATGAGATAGTGTGGTGTGTTTACTACTTTTCTAATGGTCGCTCTACCAGTTAGCACCCCTATATGTCTCGCGGTGCTATATTACTCCCCCTTTGAAATGGCGTTTCATATTGGCACAGTTTGTTCCAGAATATTTGCGGTTGCTCTGTACCAAAAAACGACATCCTAGTCAGCGACGGCGTCGCAGGTGCCTCTGTTGTAAACACGGCGTAGGTCTACAAGGGTAAGACATACGAGAAGCTTGGCAGTTACTGCTTCAGATATTATCGATCCTGGCAAATGCACCAGCTTGATGTAGGGAACGTTAACGTAGTACATCCATGGAAATCAACTTGTGCGTCGCATAAGGCAGAATTAGCGATACGCGCCTTCTACGGTGGAACAACGAATGGATTGCAGTTGTTTGCCTTTCACGAATCATCTGCAATAAAAAAAAGAACATGCTGCATGTTTGCTGCTTAGCATGGGGTCATATCCAAACGTGTCTTGTGCTTTCTCACTCACAACGAGAACAACACGCAGACTGTTTAGCGAACGCACTGAGGTCAGAATTTCTGCATTTTCCCGTAACTTATATGCAGTACGCGAGACTCCAGCCGCGTATGACCCATGCGCAGTGAGCAGCACGCAGGCCGCCTACATACGAAAGGGTTCTGCATATGATCACGTACGTGGTACTGAAAGTCCCTAATGTCCGTTGCCCATTTAGGAAGAGACGATTAATTAGTGTTGCTTTTTCACTCTTATAAGCAGTTCCAAACTTTTTCTGTAAAGATTAGAAAGAGGGACGTCAGGCCCTTTATGCTCCTATTTTGGCTTAATTATGTTTACAATGTAAACGTCATAAGTTGCTCTAAAGTTATCGATAAACACTGTCTCGTGGCTGATGCATTTCTTAATCGTCGAAGCTAGCTGCACTGCTCCCTACAGTGAGTGCGGAGGGAAAAAAAGAGGGCACAGGCAAAGCACAAGGATGAACACTGGCTTTCATCTCAGTATTCTGAAGAGCAGAACCCGCACCACTGAAAGTGAAAAAATCAGAACAATGCGTATCGAATTTACATGCCAACAAAAAGCTACAGAACGCACCCCTCACATTTCTGTGATTTAGACGTCTGTCTACTCTTAATTTTTTTCACTTTCTATATTTTTTATGCTTTCAACTTGAAAATAGATGTCATGAAGCTGAATGGTCAACTATGCAGCTCGCTTGGGTCCTTTTGTTCTTTTCTGCAGTGTACGGCCACTGTTTTGTTGCCTGAGCCAGCTTATCGATTACAGAAATCACATTTAACACTTCATATGCGCAGCACAATGTGGTGGCATTGGTGACTGCTCCATATTGTCACGTAGTGGTGACGAGGTTGACGACACAAATGAAGGGTCGATGATTGCACTAAAGAAACTCTTTATTTGGGCTGACTTGCGCCCGCAAAAGAACTAAGCGACTCGGCGGCGGCGATAGCAACAAACGTGCTGGTCGATCGTCGAACAAAGAATGCCCGTCACACTCGGCAACGCTCAATTTAAAGGCTGCACAGAACAATCTAGATAACGTCGCAAACAGCTGCCAGCACGGGCTGGAACATTGTGGAAAGACACCCGAGTGGCCGGAACCTTCGAGACAGATCTCGGTGCATCTTTCGCTACAACAAAACTGATAAAGGTGTGACTTGCGACATCGAGCATTAACAAACAAAGATTACGGAACTGATACGCGGTCCAGAATCAGAGTGATAAGCCTGTATGCAGGCGGCTGTTACAAAACAACAAATACTGTTTGAAGGTTTCGCGGCATTACTCCCCCCTTAAAAAAACATCGCCTCGATGTTCCAAAACGAAGAAACTTAAACATAAACACTGCAAAGTTTAAACACCACAGATTATTTAACGCGCGTAATATGGCTTCAGTCGTACAACATGTACAATTTCTGGGCGTGCGCGTCGCCGTTGTGATGCTGACGTTCCGTCGGGAATGACTTCATAGTCCAGTGGTCCGACGCGGCGAAGGATTTTGTATGGCCCAAAGTATCGACGACACAACTTTTCACTTAATCCGCGACGGCGAATTGGTGTCCAAACCCACACTTGGTCTCCTGGATTGTACTCTGCATGGCGTCGTCTTTAATTGTATCGTCGGCTGTCGGTGCGCTGTTGGTCTTTAATACGCAGCCGTGCGAGTCGTCGGGCTTCCTCTGCACGCTGCAGGTAGGCGGCGACGTCAAGGTTGTCTTCGCTGGTTACGTGCGGCAGCATTGCGTCGAGCGTCGTCGTGGGCTCCCTGCCGTACACAAGCTTAAACGGGGTCGCTCTGGTCGTCTCCTGGACTGCCGTGTTATACGCGAAGATCACGTACGGCAAGATGGTGTCCCAGGTCTTGTGTTCAGCGTCGACGTACATAGCGATCATGTCCGCGATCGTTTTGTTCACGCGCTCCGTGAGGCCATTGGTTTGGGGATGGTACGCAGTTAGTCGATGGCTTGTGTGACTGTATTCCAGGATGGCTTGCGTCAACTCTGCCGTAAACGCCGTTCCCCTGTCCGTGATAAGCACTTCTGGGGCGCCGTGTCGCAAGAGAATTTGTTCGACAAAAAATTTGGCGACTTCTGCCGCGGTACCATTTGGTAGTGCTCTTGCTTCGGCGTAACGGGTAAGGTAGTCAGTGGCCACGATGATCCACTTGTTACCCATAGACGAAGATGGAAAGGGGCCGAGGAGATCCATCCCAATTTGCTGAAAGGGCAGGATTGGGGGCGGAATCGGGTTTAGTAGTCCTGCTGGTCTGATCGGTGGCGTCTTGCGTCGTTGGCACTCACGACACGTCTTCACGTAGTGGGCAACTTCGGCAGGCAGTCGCGGCCAGTAATGTTTCTCCTGGATTCGACGCAACGTGCGCGCAAATCCGAGGTGGCCTGCTGTGGGCTCATCGTGCAACGCCTGCAGAATTCCTTGCCGAAGGGTTTTAGGCACTACGAGAAGCTGCGCGGTCTTGTTGGGTGCGAAGTTCTTCTTCACGAGGAGGCCATTGCTTAACGTGAAGGATGATAAATGTCGCCTGAACACACCAGGAGGGGAAGCGGTCTTTCCTTCCAAGTAATCGGCTAGCGCTTTCAGCTCAGGGTCTGATCGCTGTTGTTCTGCGAAACTACTGGCGCTTACCGGTCCAAAAAAAGGCGTCGTCGTCATCGTCCTTCGGGGGAGCATCGACGGGAGCGCGGGATAAGCAGTCTGCGTCGGAATGCTTTCGGCCCGACTTATAGACTACAGTCATGTCAAATTCTTGAAGTCGTAGGCTCCATCTGGCAAGGCGGCCGGAAGGATCTTTCAAATTAGCCAGCCAGCAGAGCGCGTGATGGTCGCTTACCACCTTGAATGGTCGGCCGTATATTTATGGACGAAACTTAGAAGTGGCCCAGATGATTGCAAGGCACTCCTTCTCGGTCGCCGAGTAATTGACTTCGGCTTTTGTGAGTGACCTGCTAGCGTAGGCGATTACTTTCTCCTGTCCGGCACTCTTCTGGACGAGAACGGCTCCTAGGCCCACACTGCTCGCGTCGGTGTGAATTTCGGTCTCGACGTTTTCATCAAAGTGGCCAAGTACGGGAGGGCATTGCAGGCGGCGCTTGAGTTCGTCGAAGGCTTCTCCTTGCGGCGCTTCCCATTTAAAAGGTACGTCAGCCTTTGTAAGCTGCGTCAACGGTTCGGCGATCCGCGAAAAGTTTCTGACAAATCGTCGATAATAAGCGCACAGCCCAAGGAATCGGCGCACAGCTTTCTTGTCGGCAGGCGGTGGGAATTGTGCGATTGCAGCTGTTTTCTCCGGGTCTGGGCGAATACCGTCCTTGCTAACGATGTGACCTAGAAACCGGAGTTCTTCGTAGGCGAAGTGACACTTCTCTGCTTTTAGCGTTAGTCCCAGGACTTGATGGCTTCCAACACTGTCTGTAGTCGTTTTAGGTGGTCTTCAAAGTTTGACGAGAAGACAACAACGTCGTCCAAATATACCAAACAAATTTTCCACTTCAACCCTGCCAGGACTGTGTCCATTACTCGTTGAAACGTGGCAGGTGCGGAGCAGAGGCCAAATGGCATCACCTTGAACTCATAAAGGCCGTCCGGTGTGATGAATGCGGTCTTCTCGCGATCTCTTTCGTCGACCTCAATTTGCCAATATCCGCTCTTCAGGTCCATCGATGAGAAGTACCTTGCATTGCAGAGTCGGTCGAGAGTGTCGTCGATGCGGGGAAGCGGGTAGACATCCTTCTTCGTTATGCTATTCAAGCGGCGGTAATCAACGCAGAAGCGAAGTGTGTTGTCTTTCTTCTTGACCAAAACGACTGGTGCCGCCCAGGGGCTGTTCGATGGCTGGATTACGTCATCACGCAGCATTTCCTCAACTTGATCGCGAATGGCCTGCCGTTCTCGCGGCGATACACGATAAGGGCTTTGGCGCAGAGGTCGGTCGTGTTCGTCCGTTATAATGCGGTGCTTGGCCAGTGGTGTTTGTCGTACCTTCGATGATGACGAAAAGCACTCCCTGTAGTTTCGAAGAAGACTGCGAATCTTGTTTTTCCTGCTGTGGGTCAATACTGGGTTGATGTCAAATGTGGGCTGACGGAATTGGTCCGGTGCGTCTTCCAGTGGTTGGTCGTGGAGGGCGAATACGTCTTTGAGGTCCGCTAATTCGTCGAGAAAAGCGATGGTCGTGCCCTTGTTTAGGTGCCGGTATTCTTCAGTGAAGTTGTTACCAGCACCTGAGCTTGTCCTCTTCGGAATTTCGCGATGCCTCTTGCGATGCCGATACCTCGTTCCAGGAGCAATTGAATATTTCCTTCGACGATGCCTTCAGCGGTTTCAATGTCTGTGCTACCTACGCTGACGGCGACGCTTGATCGGGGCGGCACGGTCAATTCTCCGTCGAGGACGTTTAGAGCGACGTGTTGCGTCGAAGTCGTCGTAGCAGGTATGGCTTTGTCTGCAGAGAGCTTGATCAGCTTTGATCGGAGGTCGATGATAGCCCTATTTTCATTTAGGAAGTCCATACCTAAAATCACGTCGCGGGAGCACTGCTGCAAGACCACAAAGCTGGTGGGGTAAGTACGCCCATTTACGGTTATTCTTGCAGTACACCGTCCCGATGGAGTAATCAGGTTGCCACCTGCGGTGCGAATCAGCGGGCCATCCCAAGCGGTTGTAACTTTCCTGAGATGGGAGGCTAACGGTCCACTGATGACTGAATAGTCAGCTCCGGTGTCTACAAGGGCAGTGATTCTGCGACCGTCGATATCAACTTCAAGGTCACTTGTTCGCGTCCTCGCATTGCACGTGGGCCTTAGTGTCCGATCTCGGCTCCGTCGTTTCTTCAGGTCATGGCCGGGGCATACCGTTGTTACTTCGCTGGGCGGCGGTGTCTGCTTGCACTTTGGTCGTGTTGTCGTCGATGACGTCGTGTGGAGCGGCGGTGAAACGGCTGCGTCGTCGTTAGTGGTCGTCGGCGGCGGAGGATCTTCGTCTTTTCGCCGTTGAGCAACCTCACCTCCAAAGGTTGCTGCCTTTAGTTTCCCCTACGGGGGCTTGGGGACCTTCCGCGCACACTATCATCATAGTTACGTCCTGGCGACGCAAAGCGGGCCCTGTACGGCGATGGAGACCTGAATCGACGGCTTGGTGGCGCAATCTCACCGCTACGCAGGTAGTTGTCAATTTCTTGTGGTCGTTCACCTGGCGTGGTCGTGGAGCGTCGACTGCAAATCCGCGGAGACCGATTCGTCGGTACGGGCAGTGGCGCAGAATGTGGCCGGCCTCACCGCAGTGGAAGCATAATGGCCGGTTGTTTGCAGTCCTCCAGGCGTCGCACTTCCTGGGGTTTGGGGGTCGTTGGTAGGCTTGGCGGGCGGGGGCCAAGGGGCGGTTTTCAAGAGCAGGACGGTAGCGGCGAGGGCTGGGAAAGTCATCACGTCGGGGCGGAGGGCGACGTAATGCACCAGCGTAGTTCATCGCTGTTGCTTCTTGTGTTGGAACAGTCCCAGTCGTCGCTTTAGGAACGCCCAGCGCTTGCTGAACTTCTTCACGGACGACGTCCGCGAGCGTCGCCACCTGGGGTTGTTGCGATGATGGCAACATTCGGCGGAGCTCCTCTCGCACGATCTCCCGGATTAGGTCGCGAAGGTTCTCTCCGCTTGCAGATGTGATGGGGTAGTGGCATGAGTAGTTTGGTTGAAGTGGTCGCTCGTAGTGGCGCATCCGGGTATCCAACGTCTTCTCGATGGTCGATGCTTCACTCTCAAATTCTTCCACAGTTTTCGGCGGGTTCCGGACAAGCCCCGCAAAAAGCGACTCTTTAACGCCTCGCATTAAGAATTTCACTTTGTCATCTTCGGTCATGTTAGGGTCGGCGCGGCGAAACAGGCGTTTCATCTCCTCTACGTAGGCCAGGACGGGCTCGTTTGGTAGTTGAATTCTTGATTGGAGGAGGGCCTGAGCTCTTTCTTTTCTGACAGAACTTGTAAAGGCCATCAAGAACTGTGCTTTGAATATCTCCCAATCCTTGAAAGAAGTCTCGTGATTTTCAAACCAAATTCGGGCATGTCCTTGAAGAACAAAGTAGACTTGCCTTAGTTTCGCGGCGTCGTTCCAACCGTTGAATTCTGCCACACGATAGAAAAGGTCCATCCAGTCTCCCGCATCTTCATCCGGTCGTCCATGGAAGCAGGGGGGCTCACGGGGTTGGACGAAAACAACCGGTGCTGTAGGCTGGGCCATTGTCAGTGTTGATGCCTTCCGAGATCGAATGGGGTCAGGCAGCAGACCGTGTTCGGGTTGTAGGCCTTGAAGTCGGCGGCTGGCTCGGTGACCTGAGGGCGACAGGAACACGGCTTGGGTCTTCGCTTGAAGGTTCAAAGGCCGCACCTCCACCAGATGTCACGTAGTGGTGACGAGGTTGACGACACAAATGAAGGGTCGATGATTGCACTAAAGAAACTCTTTATTTGGGCTGACTTGCGCCCGCAAAAGAACTAAGCGACTCGGCGGCGGCGATAGCAACAAACGTGCTGGTCGATCGTCGAACAAAGAATGCCCGTCACACTCGGCAACGCTCAATTTAAAGGCTGCACAGAACAATCTAGATAACGTCGCAAACAGCTACCAGCATGGGCTGGAACATTGTGGAAAGACACCCGAGTGGCCGGAACCTTCGAGACAGATCTCGGTGCATCTTTCGCTACAACAAAACTGATAAAGGTGTGACTTGCGACATCGAGCATTAACAAACAAAGATTACGGAACTGATACGCGGTCCAGAATCAGAGTGATAAGCCTGTATGCAGGCGGCTGTTAAAAAACAACAAATACTGCTTGAAGGTTTCGCGGCAATATTGAATTTTATACTGGTTCACGAGGCTGAATGTATAATAACTATATATAATGCTATTACATATATTTGTGTCACCTCGCAAGTATCTTTCGGGAGTACAATCTAGCTCATCTTTAATGAACCTGACCGGCGCGGGTTGAATCCAAGGTACCTACTAGCCTCACTTCCTTTTCTAGAACCAAAACGTTTTCTGTGGTTTAGCTCTGGTTAACCCTAGTTGAATTTCGAAAGCAATGGCTGTATGGCGCTCTGGTTAAGCCTCAGGTTTAGCTCTATTGTATTGACAAGAGAAACTGTTCAGGTAACGACTAGACCTTTATTCTTTATCTTTATACCAATGATGACGCTGCGATGATCAGTGAAGTAGTGTGACTTGGTTTCCACTCTGCTGGCGACGTGCTGGTAAAGGCGTTTATTGCATCCAAATATGGGGGACACTTTAGGGTATGACGCGACAGTGTAGGCTACCAGCCCAATATAAAGCCCCGCTTTAATCAAGCCGCACGAACGTGCCTTAGTGGCCTATAGGGATAACGTGAATGCAAGGGTCCTGGCAGACCGATTCTGACGTAACCGTCCCATGTAAAACGAGAGACCCAAGTTGGCCATTTGTGGCTACAGCATACGAGCATACGTGACGAGTCGAGTGGGCTGGCGTAGTGTTGCTTTCGCAACAAAACGTAAGCTTTACAATAAGATTAAGCGTTGCCAAAGAGGGTCCTACCAGCGAACTTTGACAGCTCTCCGACCGCGGTCATGTGCTCCTCAGGAAGTCCCTTGCCGCCAGTGAGCTGCTTTAGACAACATTAGTTATGCAATATTAGTTGCTACGGAAGTCTTTATGCCCACTGATGGCAGGTCAGTCTTCTCACTTCCAATTCCTGACAGTTTAGAAAACGACAGAGCTATCACGTACTCTCTACTTTTCGTGCGCTGTCTACCCACGGCTGCTATGCGGAAAGCAGAAAGAGGAGGCTGGGCTGGAATGTTAAGTTCATTGCTCCTATTTATAGTATTTTATTTTCTATCTTTTATGGTATTCAGGCTTCAGTTAATTGCAAAGTCTCGGCCAATGCCTCAGAACAAACGACCCTGCCCTGTATACGAGAAACGCGCGAACCTATAGTTTTATTTTGTAAATAACGCTTCTTCACCCGAGTTTACATTGACGACAAAGGCAGGCTACTATTCAATGCCGCACTGTACCATGATTAGTGACGCGCGGCGACCAAGGCTTGCCTGCAGATTTAGATAATCACCACGGCCGTAACAAGATCACTGCTCGAAGCCAGAAAATCTCCCAGCTAGCTGCGCTGCTGCTGTACAGCTCTGCGGCTGTGGGGGAAATTCTCTACGCGCTACCGCTTTTCGTACTGCGCAAAACATGCTGGAGGAAACTGGAAGTCGAGCATCGCAAAGCACTCCACATTTGCCTCGGCCTTCCTGAGAACTCTCAATGCGCAGATACTTTGGCCGAGGCAGGCGCGTGGTCATTACAACACCAATAGAGTATCGGCATTTTTCGGCTTTCTGTAATTTTCGAAAGTTTTTTCTTTATCTCTGTAGTCCTGCAGCTTAAAAATGACCGATCTAGAATAACGCTACTGAAAAAATTCTATGAGGCAACAACCTCACATTTTGCCACACATTCTCACTCAATTCGCATAAGAAATCACATACAAGTCAATTATAATTGCTTAAGATCTCATAGTTTCTTGTACATTATCATAAAATACGGGAAATATTTTATGATAATGATGTCCAACGTACGAGTGTCTATGCGATTTGATGAGATTTTGTGAGGTTATTGCCCAGTAGAACTCTTGGTTTTTGAGTAGGGAAGACTCGCGCCTAGCTTTGGTCTGCCAAGTTGATGAATTTGATTTAGTCCCGCAATGTCAACTTAAAGAATGTCTTTCAGAGTTCCATCTACAACTGCTTCATGAAGCGCTGCAGGGGACCTTCCTCAGGTTTGCTTAAGCCGCGAACAATCAGATCACACCGAGAACTATTATTTCCAAGGTTATCAACGTTCTTGGCCATACATTCTACACGGTGCTCTAGTTCGGTTACCTTCCTCACGCACTCTTAGATTAGTTTTCCATGCACGCCAATCCTCTAAGTTTTTTTTGTCTATCTTGTTTCTTTATTTCACATATATCAGCCCAAATTACTTCCAATTAACCTTCAAACGAGGTGTCACCTGGACCTGGACTGAATTCGACATTGCTTCAGAGAACCAGTAAACTCCACAGGCCCCAATGCATCTCAAAGGCAGGCAAGGGGCATGGCAGCATGAACAGGCAAACACCATTACTGCGGTAGCATTTTCCATCGTCCGCTCACCGTTGCGAGGAACAGAAGCGGATTTGAGGGCATCATTCGGGATTTTCCACCTCGCCGACTGCTGAGCGCTACTTTGAGGTCATCATTTATACTGGCAGCTGTCGTTCACAATCGGCCCTGCTGTTCCAAAGATAAAACATTTGCACTGCTGAAAGGGCTGGTTTGGCTCTCAATAACAGACCTCAGCACGGTCGGCAGAGTTACCAGCTCGACGTCTCAAGCCCAAAAATGCACCAACGGCGGAGCATTCTTCGCTTTCGGTTCAGATATCAGCAATAATCCAGCAAAAACCTGGACGAGGAACAGAGGCGGATTTGAGGCCGCTATCCTGGTGTTGCCTCCGGCACCAGATAGATCGGCTTCTATGTCATCACGCTTAGTCGTTTCATAGTGTTCTCCTTTAAGATCCTCATTTTTCTATGGTCTATGAAAACACGGATGTTTGCTCCCTTTGTTTACGCTCTATGCGGGAAGGCTTACCCATTCTATGGGCTCTCATTCTGCCCATTGCGCCTCCCCGTCGCATACGCTCGAGCTCCTCTAGAAGCTGTTCATCTAGAGTAACTGGCACACGTCGCACCGGCCGGATGACTGGGAGTGCTGCGTCCCGAGATACCATGCGTTAGAGGTGCTGGATACAGCCTATACCAGAACAATATCCGAGCTGCTCTGCATTACGTTATGGTCTTGTAGGGATAAGAGCCCAAGGGTCTCGCACGCCTGCAAACTAACGATTGCTTGGCCTTCCCTTCGTACAATAAAGAAATCATGAGCGGAAGCATTGTTCTTATCTTAACCTCTCTTTATACAGATACCACAAACTTTGTTTTGCTTCCAACATAGGACCGCAAAAATGCACTGCCGGACTTCAGCTGTGGCTTTGGTCGTTTCTAAATTTATAGGCTGAACGTAGCAAATTAGCCTGAATTCGGTATCAACACCCTACTAAAAAAAATTTATTGAGGCAATACCTTCACATTTTCTCGTAGAATCTCACTCAATTCACATAACAAATCACATACAAGTCGCATATAATTGTATAAGGTCTCATAGTTTCTTGCACATTATCATACATTATGTACAATATTTTATGATAATGATGTGCACCGTATGAGAGTCTATGCGATTAGATGAGATTGTATGAGGTTATTGCCCCGTAGAAATTAAGGTTTTTCAGTAGGGATGTTCAAGTCAATAAACAGTCTATCTATTTTCGCGTTCATGATCCAGCCCGCCTGTCTGGTCACTTTGTTGACAAAGAGTAGTTCGAAATCAAGTTCGCTTCTAAACAATTCATCAGCTAGATTTTTCGTTTCGCAGTATGCCGAAATATCCTTTTTTCCTTGGCATGTCTGACAAGGCTTTCTAAAAGTTGAACATTTTCGTCCAGCACGCTTTCCTTCTACCGTACTTTCGATATTCCGAACACGCTTACTGCGCTGTATGAAACTTCCCATGTTTTTTCTTACGTAAGATCTACATTTGCTCCTGCATCAAAACATCCTGATGCAGTGCTGCTGCCTACGTTTTTGCGGCGTTAAGTGGCTGTTGGCTAGAGGCTGCCCTACTTATTGCCTGATGCCTGACAAAAACGGCAAAATTACAGTACGGTGCCCTTGTCTATCATGCCATAGTCTTTAAATTTCGAATAAAATGTGCAGAAGGCGCACCCGGCCCTTGAATTCAGCTCCAAAGTAGATAACGATGATGTACATTGTTGACTTGCCACAGAAGTAAATGTTTAATGCCTTGACTACCAGACCGTAGTCCTTTTTGACTCTTCTTCCGGGAAGGGAAATACGTAGACACCTCTTTCTTCTCCAGCGATACTAAGCAGCCACGCCGTCTTCGTCGCTTCTGAAAGTGGTCGAGCAGTGGCCACCGTTGCAGTCATGAATAGCTGCAACCATTGTTTGAACCGCATTTAACGCTCGCTTAAATCTTCATCCACCTGAAACGGCTCTGGCGACTTAACTAGCTACATCTTGGGTGCCTTCGTTGTTCCTGATGTATCCTTTAGATTAATCCAAAGCAGTAAGTGATAGAGGCTTCTGATACCTGATACATGTGCCAACTACACGTCGATTGCGTTGACCTGCGAGACAAGATTAACCATATGCTATGGCACCAATCCCTCAAGCTTCATTGTGCGCTGCCTTTTACACTGTGATATGGAAAAAAGCCTCTTCCACTCACTGTACTTATCGCTCGCAACTGGACGCTATACGATACATCTAAGATGAATTTAGCATATTTTCTGATGATTTACCCCACTTTACTGATGGAGAAATTTACATCCGTAATGACGACCTGTAGCGAGCTTGGCCTACAATGCTAGTGCCTCTCCTCTGTTCTTTCGACTTTGAAAGAAGTGGTCCTCTGTTTCGTGAAACCGACCTAAACCCATTGTGAACTGCCTTCTAGTAGTCAATGCAGTCGTTGAGGCTGCAGATTATGAGGCCTATGCCTCTGGACTGCGAATATCTCACCCAAAACAGGTTGTTCGTCCTTCCGCTTTTAGCATGCTGCATTAGAAAATAACAAACTCTTTTCCAATCCGTTTATGACTTCACCTTTGCATTGAATGGAGGGTTCTGCTGTAGCATAACTATTGAACGTGAATCTACTAATGCTTCTGCTCGTCTGACCAGCAAACGCATCATTACGCTCCTGCATGCTGGTTTCCCAGCGCCGATATGCACGTTCTCCACATGGAACAACACCGATTATGCCGCTACAAGTAGGCAGAAGCCCTTTGAAATGTGACGAATCTTGCGGCGGCAGCAAGTAGCAGTTGTGTACATTGTACGAAGAGGGGTTATACTACCTCGGATTATTGTCCTCTTTTTCTCAGAAAGAGCGGCAACGCATCGAGATTTTATGTCAACCCTGCCGCGTAATAACATTATAGAGAAGGACGTTTACCCACTTCCGCCGTTTCCACTCCTGTTACAGCCCCTTATGGTGGCTGACAGTATTAATAAATGAAATGAAATGAATGAAAATGACGTTGTGGACGGTCATAAAACCGCTTCCTGTTTTCCATTTGTGCCGAAAACTTCAGTCTGTTGGCAGGTTACATGCTTTCGTTAAAAACCAAACAGTGTTTATGCTAAATCACGTATTTTATGAATTTAATGCGATGCTCTTTTGGGTGCAAATACAGCTGCAGCTTTAGGAAGACTGATGCGCACTCTCCCGCCTTACAAACATGGTCTGCATTTCCTGCTCGGTGAAGTAGTTTTTGAAATCTAATTCTTGACTATAGTGAATACTTCAGTCTTGCAGTTGACTATATTCAACGGGCCAGTTGAATTTCGGACTAATGTACTGGGCATAACATCGGCTACCTGGCTGGTACCAGACCAGGGTTCTTAGATTTCTAGAGGTAGGACATTCCCGCCAAAGAGTTCTCCAGTATGTGAGACCAGGATGGGAGACATTTAGCCTTTCTTGCATATCATTTGCTACAAGTAAAAAAAAACGTCGATTTTTAGCGTTCTCTTTACCCTCGATTAGATCACAAAACAAATGTTGTCTACTAGAGGGTACAAATGACTTAAGATGCTGTGGATCTAGGTAGAACACGGTATGAAAGAGCACTAACAAAGGTAAAGAGGGAGAACCCTCAGTGCGCAGGTCGAGCCAACGTTTTCACAAGTGGACTTGTCTTCGTCTGGGCAAAGCGATCATCACTGGCAGGCATTTGCATACGCTTTTGCTTCCGAAGAAGAAAAGCCGAGGAGGGGGAGAGTGGGTAGAAGAAAGTAGGCCAAGATTTAGAGGGGGAAAATGGGTGAGCAGAAAGTAGGTAAAAGATTAAAACATACAAAAATAGTTTCCTCAGTATGTATTTCTCAGCCTGGAGCCTGTGGTCCTGTGGCCTGAAAAAGAAATAAAAGTGTCAGTACCAGGAAAAACTAAAATGCGGAGTAGATGACAAGACGATAGTAGATGATATGGGAAAGGCCTTCGCCCTGCAGTGGGTATAGTCAGGCTAATGATGATGATGATGATGAGATGATTAGACACCACCTAAAGCAGGATCAGTACAGACACACTGTTCTTGAAACGGGACAGACGTTTCAAAGGACCCTGATAAGGAATATATCTGCAGGGGAACGATTCTTAAAACTTTCGGCAAAGAGGGAGAGGGGGACAAAGAAACATTAATAACCGCACAGGGAACCACAACTGGCACACACAAAAAAAGGTTCGAGGGACAACTAAAGTAGTAAGTGATAAGGAGCAAACGTGTTTGAAGAAGCACGCGCAGCTTATGCTATTGCAGGTGGGAATAGAGTGTACACGTGCTGTGCATAGACTACAATCAACGCTATGTGGGATTGTTTTCTCGAATTTGGCTGATTGAACGGGGCAGCAAAGGCCGCGGTAGTCCTGGACTGAGGACCCAACCACTGGAGCTCTAGATTATTTTTCTTTTTTGCATTATATAAAGTTTTTTTTTCTCTCTCGAATCGTTATGATGCAGAGGGAATATACTTAAGTGATTCTAACGTTCGTTTAGAAATATTTATTCCTGCTGGTTCCAATGTTCTAAATTTCTGGATTAGATATGACTCTATATTGTCTGTCCTTTGCAGATTTAAAACCAGACTGGAGAATATGTAATTTAATTTCTTCGAACTTATAGTATTTCTGATTGAAATGCTGTGAAACTGCTTTCGGGAGGTTTTTCCATGTGTTTGCCCGATGTACATTAAGCCTTATGTTCATGGGTTGCCCTGTCTCTCCAATGTACTACTGCTTAACACAGAAGGAGCATTCAGCAGGTAGACAGCGTTTCAAGCTGTGCAGTAAAAGCCTGATTTTGTGTGAAAAGTAAAATCGCTTGCATTATTTTTAACCTTGATGTCTTTCTGTATATGACTGCACGTCTTACATCTAGGTGGAGAGCAAGGATGTGATTGTGTTGGATGCTTCCATGTCGAGTTTATAATGTACTAGAATATCCCTCAGGTTTGTGTTGCGTTCGTATGTTACCTTTGTTACCTCCTGGAATATTTTCATCAGGCGTTAATGACACGTTAGCATAAAGTAGTATTTCTCCACAATATTGTTTATGTTTGGAATGGCATTGAAGTATGTAGTTACAAAAGAAGGCTGGCGCTCAGTGTTGACCTTTTGTCGTTTCGTAAGCACATCTTTGGTGATTTGAAGTGCTTGCTTTTTCGAGGGTCATATTAAGGAAGGCACCGGGATAGTTCCTCTGAATAATTGTTGCTTTCAATGAATGTAGTTCGTTTAGGTAGTCATTATCATCACTACATTTTCTTCTAAACCGTGTCGCCTGTCCTGCAAATATTCCTTGCTTGCAATGTCTCGGTTCATTACTCGTAAAATCTAAGTATTGTTGCTTATTCGCTGGCTGCCTGTACAAGGAAGTTTTAAGTTTTTCATATTCCACTGACACCGTGGTGCCGAGAACGTCGACTTTTAATTGGGATGATTGAAAAGTGTATTTAATGCGAGTGTGATGATTAATAGGATGCGAGACGAAAGACTGGAGTGAATCTGATCCATGCTGCCATGTGATGAAAACATCATCAATATAGCGAAGGTATATAAGCCGGACATGAATTTAGTACATCGTATTCTAGAACGCCCATGAATATATTCACTTAAGTCGGCGCAAATGGAGTAACCATGCTGGTTCCAAATGTGTCTAAATAATAGGATTAATCGAACTCGAGATATTTTAAAGTTGGGGCTAGTTTAAGGAACGCTAGATAAACTTCAGAGGCATGCGGGTGGGGATTGTTGATTAAAACGTGAGAGAGGGCTTCGATACCTTCATCGATAGGAATATTAGTGTATAGTGTGGTGACGTCAAGTTTGACAAGTATACAATCATCTGCAATATTGGCCGTGTTATTAATACGCTCAATAATTCGAAGAATGTGAGGTTTGTCCTGCACAAACGAAGGAAGCTGGGTCGGGAGGCCTGCTTGGTGGTGATATAGGAATATTGAGAGGTTTTCAGTGGGCATATTATTGTTCGAAACAATTGGTCTTCCTGGTACGTCTGTGGTAAACAAGGCTTCTGCTAAACCTTGTGGATCTTGGGCAGTAGGTAAAATTGACCTGCTTGATTATTTGATGGCTTAATAAATATATAGTCAATCTCGGTAATTAGTTCCCTGGTGATTAGATCTCCTATTTTATTCAGGATGACTTCACTGAACTGTTCTGTCGGATCGGTATTTAACTTTTCATAGTGACAAAAGTTGTAAAGCTGTCTATATGCCGCTTTTTTGTACTTTTTAACTGGGAGAATCACTATGCTACCACTATGGGAGGTTTGCGTTCCTAAACTGCGAAAAATAATGTAGTGGATGCGATTGATGTTTCGTCGTGTGAAGCACACACATACGTTGTATTTAAGACTATAAATCCCACATGCGCCGGCGAAAGTTCTATGCCGCACTATGATATTGTAACTTTCGTACAAAATATGAAGCAAGTACGTTGAGTGCAAATTATTGCACTCTGGCAGGCCCGTATGAATTACTAACGCCACAATGCTACATTTTTTCTTCAGTGCATATTTTTCAAGTAGTGTTCGGGGCCAAGATACGATTTATGCGTAGCGGCTGATTTCTCGTGATCTTTTATTTATTTATTTATTTATTATATTTTATTTACTTCCTCTTATGTGGTGACTAAAATAAGGGCTATTTATAGCACTGTGTACCAAAGAGCGATGATTTGCACTACCATAGCATGTGTGTTCATCTACATTTCCTTGACGTTTTACGTAAATACGTTTAACTTGTTTTTGTTTTCGATAATATACAACGGGGAAAAACGTACGGCTCTAAGAAATACGGACAACGCTATATGCAAAAGAAAGTTTTTTACGAGTAAAATTACAGTAATGAAAGAAAGATTGCAATATGCGTCTCCAGCTGGTACCAAGCCGATGACGGTTACATATGTTGTAGCGACGAGTGTGATGTAGTTCGAGTCGAAAGATAGATAAAATAATTAGGACTCTTTGTTGCAATATCCTAATGAGGCGCTTCTATTGCATTAGGAGAGTGTGCGGTTTGTGGGGCATGAAGGAATATAACGTTTTGTTCCTTCGCTATATTGTCGCTTACTTTACTGTAAGTTTTGAGCACAGTTTTAATTATTTTATATAGTGCATGTAGAACAGCTTGGAGTGTATATGTCTCGTTATGTGCATGTTACGATATGCATTCCGACACCACATGTTCCATTTGTTCTCTTTGTGATTTACATAGAACATGTCATTCGGCATGTAACATGTCGAATGACAAAGCACCAGCCTCCAGTGCATCCTTCTTTGTGATACACATGGAAATTATGAGTTGATGCGACTTTTACTATAAAATATTCACTAGGGCTGACTGAAAACTGATGTTGGTATAATATCTGAAAGGCGACCTCAATCCAATTCTGTGTGCTGGCTCTTGCCATTGACGAGGAGAAGAACAACGTTTAATGAACATGTATTTTAATTCAGCGTTATACTACGGCACCGAAAACATGCTTTCTTATTTATTTCAGAATAATGTCAACCACAATTGGTATTGCAGGAGTAAGAACAAATTATTCATAAAGCAGGTGCAATGCAAACCAGAGAGCATACAGCAACGAAAAATACATGAAACACAGGCGATTACAGTACAAAGTGTCCTACATTAGCGTTAAACGCAGTTCATCACTGTCGTTAGTGGCAAGAAAAATCCCGATTTGATCACACTGTTCCTTCTCAATCATTTTTTTTATTGTAGGCAGAGAAGTAATAGCAGAATTGAATGAATTCTATCCTAGCACAGGTGCGGAAAATAAGAAACGCGAAAAGTGTAAATGTTACAAAAAGAATTGTAGTGTGAAGGCGTGCCTGTGTCGTGCCAGTCTGTTTTTTTTTTATCACGAAAATGGTGAGGCTCAGTTGTAGCGCATTGGGTAAAACTGTGTATAACAATTTTAGAAGTTGAATTCTTGCTCCAACCTGGAGGGTTGCGAGGCCGGCGCGAGAAAGGAGTTCGGTAGGTGGAATGCGGGCAGCTAGTGGTTCTGAAAAATCTGAGAACGCTCGCCGTCATGTGCAAATGGTGCGCTTATCTCTCCGAACTTAATAATTTGGGGCATTTGTTATGCACGCAAATTACTGTGGCTTTGCCTAAATGCTGGGCTGACTGGTGTCTACTATAGTACGCTGTGCCCTTGAATAATAGCGAGGCAAGCGACGCAAATATCTCTTAAGAGCTGAAGACGTATTCAACAAACATTACACTTTAAAAAAGCGCTCCTGGACATTGTCGGCTACTTTGTTTCACGTGTCTTTTTTTTGCAGCGCAAATTGTTTTGGAAGTGGTACAGTTAGCTTAAGTTTTCAGCACGTATTTACAACAGTGGAACGTCGTTTATGTGTGGTAAGATTTCCAGCAGGCAATGTAACGGAAACGTTCTTCGTTACTACTCTAAAACAATTGGCACAGGGCAAATTTGGAGGAGCTTACTATATTACAAGCTCTCACGTTTGATTCGATGCGGCGCTAACAGCCAGATCTATAGGCTCTGACTTTTAGCGAACAAAGGACGTATTCATAACTGGTATCACACTGCTACTCCTCGCAGCCATTAGGTTTCTTGTACACGCACATTTTCAGCTTCCAATGCGTTAATTAAGATAAACATAAGAATTCTCTGGCAAATCTTACACGACCAGGAAATCATTATATGAAGGAGCTTTTTATTCTACATTGCAGATCCCTTGCTTCATTTGCGGTCGTTCGTGACAGCCTTCAGAAGTACTTGAATACAGGGCTTCAGGCACATGGCTGGCGCAAAAGCGATTTTAATGGTCTTGCGATTGTCCATACAGTGCCACCAAATGACGTACATCGAAGCATCTTGGAGGAAGTAAGTAGAGCACTTCAACTTGTCCAAGGAGCTTCCTTAAAATAGTGAGTTCTTTTACCTCCACCCTTACCATCACAATGCCAGAGAGATAAACCTTTGAATATTTGCCTATCCCCCGATTGGTATTGTCGAACGGTCGGAGAAGGCAGTTTCAATAAGTACCCATGTTAGTGGCTTTTTACACGCCCAAGTCTGAAATGAATGAAGCCCCATGGTCATCGTGGAACTATTTTGAACCACTGGTTGAAAGTTGTTAGAGACAGGGTTATCGCGGGAGCGCGGAACTAATAGATAAGGCACAGCTATGCTGACAAAACGGCGGCGCCTGCTGACTAGGGAGTTCTCCGAATGTCGCTGCTGTTTTCCCCTGCTGACCTTACAACTTCGTCTTCTGGACTTATATTTTCTCCCTTGACAGACCAGGCCACCCGGACGATGTAGTTAGTCATTCCGAAGGGAGTAGCAAGGCTTCATCGGGGCGACATGGGCGACTTTGGTCGTGGCTGAGGCATTACGCTGGGATGTAAGGGCCAGGGTAATGAGCCAACGTTACGATTCATTTTGGCAATGCACAATTAATCATATAAAAAACCGGGAATATGACCCCATCAGCGTCCTGACGGAAAAAAGTAGAGGGTCTTTTAAGTGTCTATTGAGAGGAGATTGATGAAAGTGAACCCTACCTCTCATATTATTTGCCTCTCATTGTTTGCCTTTTACCGGTGTTCATTGCCGTGCTACATATAATTATAATTGGTTTACAGGAAGGACGCAGTGTCTGTCACAATTTCTCCGTTATAGTGTACGTTTCAACGGATACCGCGCTAGCTACGACACTCAGCGCCTACAAACAAATGCCATTCTTAGCCACTACCGAATATATTTAATTACGAACGGAGAATACAACCTGCCTGCCGGCACTGCGGTGACGGGACGCAGACCACACGAGACCAAATACTATAGTTGTTGTTACTGTGGCTGTAGGAAGAAGGAAAAAAATACACGGCCCTGCTACTGGCTCTGTAGCTGAGCCACCTGCTGTGGCTGTAGGGATAAGAAAAGAAAACGCACGCGACTGCTATGGCTCTGTAGCTGAGCCACCTCATCTGCCTCGTGCGGACAGAAAAAAGAAAGTAGAGAAGAAAGAAAAAAAAGGAGAGAAATACGCGCGCCGCAACAGCCGTCGTCCACCACCGAAGCGGTAGCGGATGCAATGCCGGCCTACAACAGAAAAGACCTACCAGTCCCAGCCCCGCAGGGCCAGGAGAAGCCACCCTTCACCACCTCCCCCATCCGCTGCTTGATTGATTTATAAGAAGAGAAAGGCGCGGTAACTGTCTCACTTGTTTTCTGTGACGCCTCAACTGCGCCGTAATGGAGGGGAGGAAGGTGGTAGTGAAAGTGGAAAGACTAGCCGTAGTGGAGGGCTACGGAGTAATTTCGACCACCTGGTGATCTTTAACGCGCGCTGACATTGCACATCACACGGATGCCTCTTCGCTTCGTCTCTAGCGAAGCGCAGCCGCCGAGGTCCGGTTCGAACCCCGGTACTCCGGCACAGTAGTCGGACGTCTTACCACTGCACCACCCCGGCGGGGCCGCTTCCTGATTTATTTATAGGAAGGGAAAGGCGCGGTAACTGTTTCACTTGTTTTCTGTGGACACCGCAACCGCACCATAAGTTAAGTTAAATTGGTTGACAGGAAGGTAAAGGCACAGTAACTGTCACACTTGCTCTGTGGACACCTGAACCGCGCCTAAGGGAAGGGAGGAAGGTGGGAGTGAAAGTGGAAAGAGAGAAAGGGGAGCCGTAGTGGAGGGCTACGGAGTAATTTCGACCACCTGGGGATCTTTAACGTGCTCTGACATTTTTCTCACCTCATACAATTGGATTGGTAACGTTTATTCGGGGCCTGCAGTAGTACGCGCGCTCGCGCGCGCGCGCTCCGGACGGGGCCTACGTCGTCCTCTGGGCACCGGCCGCGCGGCCTGGGTCCCCGCTCGCCGTGGCCGGCTGGCTGGTTCCCTGCCAGGCCAGCGCCTTGATGACCTGCTGGACGGCCCAGAGTTGCTCCTCTTGATTGTCGCTCCCTGCGGCTGCTTCCAGTCGCGGCGGGATCCTCCCAGACTTAGCTTCTTCCTGGTACTTGGTACAATTCCACAGCATGTGTACGAAGCCGGCCGTCTCCGTTAGGCAGACTCTGCATTTGTCTGTCGGGTGCGTCTCGGGATACATTCTATGCATCAGCGACGGACTGGGGAGTGAGCCCGTCTGTAGCTGTCTGAATAAAACGGCTTGCTCTCGACTGAGCCCCGAGCAAGGGGTGGAAGAGTTCTGCGAGCTAGGCGGAACACCTTGGTTATTTCGTTGTAGTCCGTCATTCGGTCTTTGGTGCTGAACCACAGCGGCCAGTCGACCGAGGCGCGGTCCGTTAGCGCGCGCGCCTCGGCGTGTGCCGTCTTGTTGTGGTTGGCGTTGCGGTCTGACGCCTCGCCCGCGTGCGCCGGGAACCACTTGATTCTCACTTGTCTGCTGCCATCGTCGATTTTGGTTGCCTGCATTATGAGCACAGCTTCTTTCGCTATCCTGCCTTTGGCGTAATTTCTCCCCGCCTGCCTCGAGTCGCATTGCACTGTTTGGCAGTCGCGGTCGGCGATGGCCACCTCCTCCGCTTGCTCTGCCTTGGTGCATCTCGTGCTGGCGATCGTGCGAACGGTGCCGGTCGCGTCGACGACGACCGTCGTGAACCCGTGTATCTTGGCATACTCAGCCGCGTCAACGTAGCCTGCGTGTGTGTCGGCCGCGTGCTGGTCTATCAGCGCCGTGGCTCTCGCTGCTCTCCTCCCTTTGTTATACTCCGGGTGCATGTTCTTTGGTACCAGTCCACTCTGATGTTGCCCCTTATCTCATCGGGGACGGAGAGCTGCGTCTGCTCCCTGTCTTGATATCCAATTCCCAGGTTGTCCAGGATTTTCCGGCCGGCCTTAGTCGTAGACAGTTTTTCGAGCTGTGCGGCACGTTGGACCTCCGCTATCTCCTCCAGCGTGTTGTGCACCCCTAGCTGCAGGAGGCGTTTGGTGCTCGTTGTTTCGAACAGTCCCAGTGCCATCTTGTAGGCTCTGCGGATGAGTATATCTATCTTGTTTCTCTCGCTCTTGTTACACTTGTGGTAGGGCGCCACGTACGCTACGTGACATATGACGAACGAGTGGATCAGTCTGATCAGGCTCTCTTCCTTCATTCCACTTTTCTTGTTCATGACTCGTTTGAGTTGTCTCGTGGCGTTCGCCGCTTTCGCAATGAGCCGGGTGACGGTCTCGCCGTTTCTGCCGTGCGTCTCGATCGTCATCCCCAACACTCTGATCTTGTTGACTCTCTGGTCTTGACTTTGATTGCCTCGTACTCTCTCGGGCTGCTCTTAGGTTTGCGGTGCTTGACGGGCGGGTAGACGAGGAGCTCCGACTTGCTCGGCGAGCATCTGAGCCCCGTTCCGTCGAGTTGGTCTTCGATCGCATCAACGGCCACCTGTAGGGTGGATTCGATGAGGGCATCGCTGCCCCCTTCCACCCACAGCGTTATGTCGTCCGCGTATATCGTATGTCGGACTTCCTTGATGTTCCTGAGCCTTTCGGCCACTCCTACCATCACGAGATTGAAAAGCACCGGCGAGATTACCGATCCCTGTGCCACGGCCGCTCAATGGACAAGTGCGCCTCCATTGAGCGGCCGTGCCTGAGGTGTGCCTGTGCTTCCCAGCTTCTTCTCCTGTGCTTGAAGGTCCCCCGCTCTGAGCTCGGCCGTTCTGTCCGTGAGGAAGTCTTTGATGTAATTGTATGATCTCTCTCCCATGTTGAGTTTCGAGACTTGGGATAGGATCGCTGAGTGCTTCACCTTGCCGAAGGCACTCTGCAGGTCGAGTCTCAGTACTGCTTTGTTGTCGCCAGTTTTTCCGTCGATGATCTTGTGCTTGAGCTGTATCATGGCGTCTTGGGTACTTAGACGCTGCCTGAAGCCAATGATCGTTTCCGGGTAGAGATCTTCTTTCTCGAGGTATTCTTGCCACCTGTTGAGCAGGACGTGCTCCAACACCTTGCCCACGCAAGATGTGAGCGATATGGGTCGGAGGTTATCCGTGTCGGATGGCTTGCCCAGCTTGGGGATTAGGATGATCTTGGCCTTCTTCCACTGCGTCGGCAGCGTTCCCGTTCTCCAGCGTTTGTTGTAATAGCTCGTGAGGCTTTCTATGGATCTGTCGTCGAGGTTCTTAAGCGCCTTGTTGGTGATGCGGTCCAGCCCGGCCGGCGACCTGCTGTTGAGGTCCTGCAGTGCCGTGCGAACTTCTTCTACGTCTATATCTCTGTCGAGACGGGCGTTGGCCAGCCCGCCGCACGGCCCATGGCACTCCGTGGGCGTAGTCGGCAGGTATCTGTCGCTGATGCGTTTCGTCACCTTATCGGCGCCGTGTTTAGTGACTTCTCGATGGATGAGTTTCGCCAGTCGGTCCCTTTGGTGTGACTTAGTCTTGGTTTCGTCGAGCAGATGCTTCAGCAAGTTCCATGTTTTCCCGTTGTGCATCTGGCCGTCGGCAGCGTTGCATATCTCGTTCCACTGTTGCGCACATAGCGTTCGACAGTGGTCCTCGATTGCTCTGTTGAGTTCTGCGACTTTCTTTCGTAGCCTACGATTAAGGCGTTGTTTCCATCTGTTGAGAATGGACTGCTTGGCCTCGATAAGGTGGGCCAGTCGGCTATCCATTCTGTTCGTTTCGAGGTCTGTTACTATGTCTTTGGTTGAGTTTCGAACATCTTAGAGGATCTTGTTGGTCCACGCGTCGATGTCGTAGATTTCGTTCTCTTCCGCTTCCTGATTTCTATTATCTCTGAGAGCAGACCAATCGATCCACGTATGTTTCCTGACTTTGGTACTGCTCTGCTCCGGTATAACGATTTCCAATATCATGTGGTCGCTACCGAGGTCCACCCCCGTGTTCCTCCACGTGATCGTGATTGGTTCGATGTTCTTGACGAACGTGAGGTCGGGGCTGGTATCTCGGAACACGGAGTTGCCAATTCTCGTTGGGTAAGCCGGGTCGGTTATGAGGGTATAGTCGAGTTCCGCCGCGTCTTGGGATAGGTTTCTGCCTTTCGCATTGCTTTTGACGTAGCCCCATGCCGGATCCATCGCATTAAAGTCACCGCATGCTATCAGCGTGCTCTGGCCGGCCGTCGTGCTTGCCTTGTTAAAATGGCTTTCAACCTCCGGAGTCTCCGCGATGGCTTACTGTAGATGTTCAAAATGAAGATGCTGTTTTAGAGCGCAGCTCTTTGGCGTCCGTTCCTGGGTTTCGCGTCGGCGTCGGCGTCGGCCTCGTAACCAGCTCCACCCCCCTTTCATCCCCCCAGCGCTAGCAGCGACCGACTGATACCGCTGGATGCCGCTGACGCCGCTACAGAGTCAAGATAACGTGACTGCATAGAACACTGTCACCGCCATGCAGAAAGAGGAGGGGAGGGTCCCCCCCCCCTGTTCCTGTATGGCGGATAGGGTGCTCTTCAGTTGCCGACGCGCCGTTTATTTCACGTAGGCCCCGGCATGTCGACGAATACGTGACCACCTTCCCACGGCTAGACCTGGTTCTTGGCGCTGCGGAAGCGAGGGTATCATATTGTTTGCGTCGGCATCGGCGGCGTTGTCCCTGAAACCAACTCCGCAGCTGGGGTTGACTCACTATCGGCGTCAGCAGCATCAGTCAGTCGCTGCTATCTCTTCCCTCCTCCCTTTATAGCGTTGCCCGCTTGCTGCGCGCGCTTCTGCCCCCATTGTTTGCCGCTGGGTGTACACGCCGCCCCCCTCCCCCCTCTTCCTGCGAGTCTCCGGTTGTCAAAGCGCCGGCCCGAACTTAATTCCTTTCTTCGCTCCTCCTCCAATGCAACCCCTGTGCGGTGGCCAATTTAGCTACTTTGTAGCTAGATTTAACTACTTTTGGACTCAACTAGCTACCAAGAAAGTTAGTTTAGCTACGAGTAGCTGTTTTAGCTCCTTTCTTCAAAGTCTAGCTACAAATCTAGCTATTTTGGTGAAATCTAGCTTAAATCTGGCTACATTTCGGAAACTTGCTATTCTGGCGTGAAAAATCTCCCCACAGACGCTACACATGATCACGGCCTGTCTCGAGGGAGAGCGCGCGCTCGCTCTCACCCTCGAGACCGGCCATGACATGATAAAACTGACGTCAGGCACATAGCGCCATCTGGTAGTTTTTAAACAAGACGCAAACCAGACACAGATATGCAATACAAGGCGCCACTTAGGGGGTGTTATATACCTCGCCGCCTCTGCCTTCATAGAGTTTCCTCCATGTCTACCTCAGCGGGAAAAAGAAAAAATAGCTGACAAAGTAAAGAGAGGCGAGGCAATACGGCTGATGCGGCGGCGCAGCTTCTGATAGGTGTCGCCTATCGCGCAGCGCGATGGCTCCGATGAGCATCGAAGTCGTGCTCGCGGCACACTATTGTGGATGTGTATACGCATTCCAATTACTTAAACTCTTAACGTTCCCTGCGCGGCGACCATAAGGTGCCTGGAATCGACTATCTGATTCGACTCTCTTTGCGGATCATGCGTGGTCAGCGCTGAGCAGATGCAAAAGAGCCAAGAGGCTCACCGGTCTGAGTTGCGTCGAGTCGCGGACTGAAGATATCGCCTGGACAGTCATTAACTTTCCGTTCATAGGCCTATGTGTACGCGCAGAAAGTAGATAAAAGTCCATTCTTTACACGTTTACAGGGCAGTGATGCACTCGCAGCTCGTCTTTTCTTAGCGCGCAAGCTTTACCGCTTTGCGAAAACTACGTCTGCCTATATTATCGGAATCGGAACCTGAGCACCATGCCTGAGCACATTTATCATTCGTTACTCATTAGTTAACACTTGTCATGCAGGAAACCGTCTTGATAGCTGTGTTTAATTTTTACAATAATAGAGCTGGCAAAAAATGCGTTATATATCCAAAATATAAAATAAAAATTTATGGGAAAAATCTAGCTACTTTTAGCTCCTTGCTAGATTTTTTAGCTACTTTTAGCTACTTTCACGCTGCCATCTAGCTACTTTTGCTCACCGACATTTGGCAACACTGAATCAGAGAGCCAGATCGGTGGCGGCGAAATTGCCGCTGCCGTTCGCCACTGCGAAATTATCTGAGACGACCGTCGCGGCGGCGGCGGCTGCTGCTGCTGCTGCTGCCGCTGCTGCTGCGCTGCAGCGGCAGCGGCAGCGGCGCTGCCGCTGCCGTTGCCGCCGCCGCCGCCGCCGCCGCCGCTGCTGCTGCTGCTGCTGCTGCTGCTGAACGAGCTGCCAGAGAAAAAAATTCTGTGATAGCGCATACATGTGTGTCTCGATTTCTTTGCCTTAATCTATCGAAAAGGTGAAACAGCTTATTTGCTGCGCTCAAATTTCGCATTTGGAAGTAACGTAATCGTCGGTAATTTTTTTCTTTGCTTGGTCAGTATGAGTTCGGTGAGCGTGTGTTCAATCCTGACATTGCTTAGCCGGTGTTCGACGAAGGTGAGTCCCTTCCTGACCAGGGTGCACAGACCTCTGCCGTCGGGCGGGCCCGCGTGCACCCTATAGCCGGGGAGGGACGGCTTGTCCGTTAGTGTTTCTTGGAAGAGGAGCACGTCGGGCTTGCGAGCCGCATGCCCGACTTTCCAGATTGTTGAGTCTATTGACGTTCTCCATTTGGAAGGCTTCGATGGCTTGCCTCATCGATTTGATCATATCCTCGAGGCTGTTGAGTTTGACCTCGACGTTGTTGTTGCTGCTGTCGGTGCTGCAGTTGCTCATGTTGTTCTTGGTCTTGCGTGATTCGACGGCCCTCTTCTTCGTTGCCGGCTCCTTGTCTGCGTAGGCCGTAGTTGCTTCGGCCTTGTTGTTGCCGCTCGGGCTGGATCTTTGCTGTTCGACGTTGCGGAGGGCGTTGCGGATCTCCGCGATTTCCTTGGTGAGGTTGTTGATGGTGGCTCGCAGGGTCGCGTTCTCCTTCTTTAGGGCCTCGTTGATCTCTCGTTCCTTGGTTGAAGCGTTGTCTTCTGTCTTGGCGTTGTAGCTCGGATTTGTCTTTATGATACCTTGTGCGGCGTTGCCCCAGCCGACTCTCTCACGCGACGGTGATCCTTGGGTTTTCGTTTTTCGCGCGTCTCTGCTCTGGCTCCTGCAGCTGCTATTTCTCGACTGCGCGCGGTCTCTCGATGGCGTTCTTGACTTATGGGCAGCTGGCTTGTCAAGTGGTGGGAAATCGCTCTCCGACGGCAGCTGATGGCTGACCTTTCGGCGCTCCCACTGACGCTTGCGAACGACGTAGGGAACCTTGCATCTGGCTTTACATTCTCTGTCGGCGGTAGGGTGAGCGCCGCCGCAAAGTTTGCATTTGGGTGTACATTTGTGGTCATCTTTTGGGTTCGCTTGGCCGCAGCCCCTGCAGATCCGGTTGGTTGGCGTCGGGCACACGTCCTTGCGATGCCCGACCCGACCACACTGGTGGCAGACGTCAATTTTCTTTCTGTATAGGTGGCACGGTATGAGCGTGACACCATATCGGACAAAGTTCGGTACCTTGGGTCCTCTGAAGGCTACTATGATCGTGGTCGTGTTGCCGATTCTTTTGGCGCCTACGGCGAGTGGGTTTCTGTCGTTTACAATGTTGCTGTCGAGATCTTCGGCTTCCTCGTCGACAGGGATGCCTCGGATGATGCCCTTCACGGTGTCGTACGGCGCCGTGCGGTACGCGCTGACTTCGAAGGTCTTGTCTTGAATGTATATAGCTTGAATTCTTGCGTAGCGGACGGCGTTTTCTTCCTTGGGCGTGCTGATTGCCAATATATTTTGTTGCGCGTTCGAGCAGATCGTGTCCTATGCGTTCTCTTCGTTTGTGATCTTGGCCGCGGCGAGAATGGCCGCAGCTACGGTCGTAGTGCCGATCTTGGTGATGTCGAGTCCCCCTCGCGGTCTGATTACGATCTTGTTTTCCTCCAGCGGCATGGTGGCATTCTCGCTGCCTTGATGGCCGAGGCTTTGAAGTTCTTATTTCCTTTCGCTTTCTTGCTTACTTGGTTGTCGGTGCCGGCGAGCTTCGCGTCGAGGTCTTGTTGACGGAGTCTTGACATGCGTTCCCCCGCGAGCGTCCATCCATGTCCGCGGTGGAATTCCTCGGGTGAAATTTCTTCGCCTTGAACTTGAACGGTCATTGGAGAGTCGGAGATCGTTGCCAAAACGGACGTTTCCTCCATCTCGGGGCTGAGTGGCTGCCGCCGAGACGGCGAGCCGCGGCAGCCGCGACAGCGAGGAGGCCTATCGCTCGCGGAACACACCTAGCGGGACGCCCCCCGCATGGCGGTGATGAAAACTGTCCGGTAAATCAAAGAAAAGGCGTACCTTTGGGAACTTTCAATATCCGTCGGTGCTTTCGGACTTCACGAACACATCGAGATAGAGAAAACTTCGATTCGAGCAAATTAGCACTGCGAAATTAATCATAAATGACGGAGCCGACGTGAACGCGTCCGTTCGCTTCGGCGACCGCAGCGCCACCCCCATCTCATACAAGAAAAAATTGATGGAGCGTGTAGTCAGGACCAGTCAGACACATATTTAGAACCAAGCGAACAGGATTGCGTATGCAGGGTGTGATGCTCCGCGTCAAATATGACATAACGGTTCCGCATTTTAGAGGCGCCAAAGGGCAACACTGAACGCCAGCCTTCTTTTGTAACTAAATACTTCAATGATCTTCCAAACATAAACAATATTCTGCGGAAATATCATTCCATCCTAACGTGTAATGAACACCTGAAGAAAATATTCCCGGAGGCACCAAGGGTAACATACAAACGGTAGCCAACTCTCGGAGATATTCTAGTACGTTCTAAAATCGACAACAAGCATCTAACACAATCACATCCTTGCGCTCGAACTAGACGTAAGACGTTTAAACACATACAGAACGACATCATAGTTAAAAGTAATGCAAGCGATTTCACTTTTCACATAAAACTAAGCTTAACTGCACATCTTGAAACGTTGTCTACCTTCTGAATGCTCCTTCACTCATAAACAGTACATCGGAGAAACAGGGCAACCAATGAACATGAGGGTTAATGGACATCGGGCAGGCACAGGCAAGAACCTCCCGAAAGAAGTTTCCCAGCATTTCATCAGAAAAACTATAAGTTACTATAAGTTTGATTAAATTAAATTATATATTCTCCAGTCAGACTTTAAATCTGCAAGGGACATCAATATATAGAAAGGCATAGTTAATTAAAAAATTTAGAACATTGGAACCAGCAGGAATAAATATTTCTAAAGGAACATTAGAATCACTTAGGTATATTCCCTCTGCATCATAACTATTGGAGAGAGAGAAAAAACTTTATATAATGCAAAAAATAAAAGTAATCTAGAGCTCCAGTGGTTGGGTCCTCTGTCCAGGACTCCCGCGGCCTTTGCTGCCCTACTGGCCCGTTCAATCAGCCAAATTCGAGAAAACAATCCCACATAGCGTTGATTGTAGTTTATTCACAGCACGTGTAGACTCTAATCCTTTCCGCAATAGCATAAACAGCACATCTTTCTCGAACACATTTCCTCCTTATCACTTGCTACTTGAGTTTGGCCTCGAACTTTTTTTTCATGTCTGTTGTGGTGCACTTTGAGGTTATTATTCTGTACTTTGTCCTTCTCCCCCTCCCTTCCTTTGCAGAAATGTTTAAGCTTTGTTCGCCTTAGATATACTACTTATGAGGGCCCTTTGCAAAATCTGTACCGGAGTACCCGGGTTCGAACCCGTCCTCGGCGGCTGCGTTTCGATGGAGGCGAAACGAAGAAGCGCCCGTGTGCTGTGCGTTGTCAGCGCACGTTAAAGATCCCCAGGTGGTCAAAATTACTCCGCAGCCCTCCACTACTGCTCCTCTTTCTCTCTTTCCCCTTTAACTCTCACCTTTCTTCCTTCCCTTACGCCGCGGTTGAGGTGTCCACAGAAAACAAGTGAGATAGTTACCGCGCCTTTCCCTTCCTATATATCAATCAGATTTTTTTTGCAGTCTGTCCCTTTTGTAATAATAATTGGTTCAGAGGAAGGGAAAGGCGCAGTATCTGTCACACTTGCATCTGTGGAGACCTGAACCGCGCCGTAAGGGAAGGGAGGAGGATTGAAAGTGGAAAGAGAGAAAGAGGAGCCATAGTGGAGGGCTACGGAGTAATTTCGACCACCTGGTGATCTTTAACGTGCGCTGACATCGCACAAGACATGGACGCCTCTTCGTTTCGCCTCCATCGAAACGCGGTCGCCGAGGTCGTGTTCGAACCCGGGTATTCCAGACAGTAGTGGGCCTCTTACCACTGTACCACCCCGGCGGGGCCCTTTGTAAGAAAGTGTATCTGCACCAAACCTGCTTAAGTAGTGACTGATCATCCATCCGGTATTGTAGTTTTCCCTATTACTGCCGCTTTTATTACATTTCCAGGCCACATGATCCCTGGTTCAAAACCTTTTTTTTTTAATTTTTGACCTACTCTCTTCTCACACATCCTCCCTCTACACTCCTTGACCTTTTTTTCTTCTCACCCACTTTCCTCCTCTCCCGTTTTGCTGGCAAAAGCATATTTAAACCCCTGCCAGTGATGATCGCTTTGCCCAAACAAGACAAGTCCACTTGTGGAAACGTTGGCTCGACCTGCGAACTGAGGCGTCCGCCCTTTACCCTTATTCAGTGCTCCTTCATACCGTGTAAACCACCTTCCTCTCGTTTTACCAAGAGGCGCCCAAGTAATTCGTGGCCTGGACTTGACGAAAGCTTTTGATAATATTAAACACGAAGCGATCCTCCACTGACCCGAATAAATCGGTGGAGGAGCGTGAACATACGACTACATCAAGGATTTTTTCAGATTGAAATGCCTGAATGAACTTAGATGATATTGAGACCTCCCACAGACAAGGTTGGAAGAAGGGGAATACCGCAAGACTCGATTTTCTCCCCTTTCCTCTTCTACGTGGCGATAAGGAGGGAAAACCAATTCTAAAGGTACATCAAATTCGACTCTTCGTGCTATTCATTCAGAAGAATGCATATACTGGAAGGCCAATCAAAAGATAGAGGGCTTCGCCACGCAAGTCTTCATAATACTTTGAAGTATCGCGCTGAAAGTACGAGGCCTAAAGAGAAAAAACTTGCTTAAACTATCCAAAACATGCGTAATAACATACATGAACTATGCTACGCCATTCTTAAGTATAAGTTATGAGGAGGAAAGTAAACTAGACTCGCTAGTTCGATGGGGCATAAAGAGGGCCCTGGATTTTCCGATTAGCAGCTCCACAGAGATGGTCCTCTGTATGGGAGTGCGCGATACCTGAGACGAAATAGCGAAGGCTGTCAGAATTTCGTAGCTCGAAAAATTAAGCCGATTGACCACAGGCAGAGCAATTCTCGAAATGGTAGGCCTGCAAATAAATAGCGGAGTGAATCAAGCATTCCGCAGGATTGCCGCAAAAACCTAATTATTTCCCCCTCCCTAGTCGTGGCTGTGACAAGAAGGGAACGAAATTGCACGGGCCTGCTACTGGCTCTATAGCTGAGCCACCTCAGCTGCCTCGGGCGGACAGAAGAGAAAAGAGGGAAGAAAGAAAAAGAAAAGCGAGAAAAAGACGCGCGCCGTCTTTTTCTCCGAAGCGGTGGCGGGTGCAATGACGGCCTACAACAGATAACAGTTCGGTGGCAGGCTGGACCCCGCCGCAAACGGCAGTGACCTACCTATACCAGCCTCATCAGGGCCAGGATCAGCCACCCTTCCCCGCCCCTCCCTAGTACCATTCATCCCATATTCAACACAGAGAGGAGGAAGAACAGAATCATTAATCAGACGCTTCGATTCGAACGGCAGCAACTCAGTAGCGTACGTGGACACGGCAAGTGGCAGATCGGGTGCGGCAGTTGCCTTGGTGGTGGACGTCCGAGGTGCCCCATATCGGTTGCCACCATTAGAAGTGGCAACACAGAAACAGCTAAGTTGCAATAGCGTTCGCTTGTGTTGGAACGGAAGGCAATTTCATAAGTAGCGATAGCAATACGGCCATTCGGAATTTCAGAAAAGATAAAATCTCGCTGGAAGCTGCAAACATTCTGGCTAATCGACGGATAAAGAGAAAAATTAGATTCATTTGGATCCTCAGACAACCGTTTGTTCCTGGCAGCGAAATGGGCCGCCAGTTCGCCCGAGCTCTCTACTTCCGGGTAACTGTGGATAAGCCGGACTGCCGGAACATGGACGAGCATCTTCGAAAATATTCGGAGATTGTCGAAAATTATAGGCATAGGCAATAGAGACTAAGTTGCATGGCGGCGCCTGCAAGCTTGGAACACGATAAACCTGGTCTGAATATATGATGTCCAGATTTATGATAGACTAGACGATAAGTGCAAGCCTTGTTTTGCGAGAGGGACTCCTGACCACATATCTGTGAATGCGCTAGCTCCCCGGAGGATAAACCAAATAAAAATTGTAGAGAAGCCTGGTGTTGCGCCACGGTCTCGCCTGGGTCATGCCCCCAGTTGTTAGATGTGGCTCGAGGCCCCATCGGTAGCGATGGCCTTGCGGCTCGGTGGCACGGCGGAAGGCATCAGCTGTCCCAGCAGAGACGAGGCCTTGACTAAAAATATCGTTTAATACAGCATCTCATAGGAACGGGCAGGGAAACTGGCCCGGAGAGAAAACTGACACACTCGCAAAGCAAGTGTCTGGCATCGGCTCTGCGAAGTCTCCCTGGAGTCTCTCTCGCAGCGGAAACAGCCGCTACTTTTATTTCGAAAGCAATAATACGCCAGGTTTCGCCTTTTCGCCATACCGGAGCCTACCCTTCAGGGTCGGTGGTCGGTCATGTGGCAACTAACGTCATACCAGAGCGAGAGACAGGGTAGCAAGTCGACTCTTCAGCGCGCCGTAGCTACGCTCCACGGTCGAGCGGCGGCGGTGGTCGGTCACGTGACTACTGACGTCATACCAGAGCGAGAGACGGGGGATCAAGTCGGCAGGTGCGCAGCTTCTGTCCCTTGCAACGAAGCTGCGCACCTGCTGGCCCGAGATCTCTACCACCGGGCAGCGGTAGAACAGCCCGAATGCAAGGGAATTAAAGATTGCGCTATCACATACAATGAGATCACAGAATCTTACAAATTAGATCGAAAAGTATACCCTCCCCCAGATCGGTCTCTCACTAACAATGAAGCACGCATCTGGAGGCGATTACAAGCCGATAACTACATCTGCCCTGTCTTGGTTTTTTTTTTAACACAGAGTGGGGAGGAAGAAGATTCTAAATGTAAAAGTTACGGACAAAAAGGCACAGTAGATCATATAATATGGCAACGCGCCGATTCCCCAGGCGCTGGCATTAACATTGATTTTAGAGAAGCCTGGGAGGTTTGGCTGCGGAGCGGAGATCCCACCGTTCAGCGGCACGCGACCCGCCTGGCGGCTGAGGCCGTGAAGAGTGCTTGTAACCTCACCTGACCTCAGCCTGCGGGGCCCTCCTGACCCGCTCCGCGGCCTGCGTGCCGGGAGCTGGAGATGAAGGGCTCCTTTTCGGTGGAAATGAAGTTTTCATTCATTCATTCAAGTCGGCTCTTCAGCGCGCCGCAGCTACGCTCCACGGCCGGTCGACCACCTGCGAACGGCGGCGGCAAGCGATTGACGTCATACAAATTTCAAGAGCTTGCAGGCCTTGCTGCGGTTCATTGGGCTACAAAAAGAAGAATCTGTGAATGAATAATAAAGTTTGGAGACGTCTAAAAAATATGCCTTTCATTTCGTGTGTACAGAGGAGATTAGCAAAGTGCACCACCACAAGCAAAACACTTTGCGTAGCCAAGCGGACATTGCTTGCTCAATTTCCAGTCTTAACTGAAGCTAAGCCCCAGCTAATTTGTATATGGTCGGCAGTTCAGATGGAAAGGGAGCATTCATGTCAGAGCAAGCTCTGCTGACTCAGTCACGGTGGCGCGACAGAACCTCCTCCACATCCTGTTGACGGACGAGGGCGACGCTCTCTTCCTCGAGCACCGTGCTTGGCCAGCGTTTGCACACACACGCACGCACACACATTACGGCGCGTGTAACTTCAACACGTCGGGGCATGTCCGCGGGAGGAAGCGTTTGGCGGCCGATCGCAAGGCGCTGAAATTGCTCAAAAGCTCGCTGCTTTCACTGATGCTCTTGCATTCACTGCATCACGCTGCGGCAGCATCGACTGTCGCATATGACGGTGGCGAATCGTAACACTAGCTGGGAAGCAATGCTACAGAGCGAGGTCGCTGCCCCACAGAAGCAAGCCTGGCGGAAGAATCTGCTAAGTCTCAGGAACTGTTTGCTTGCTTCTAATGGCGGAGGTTCCGGCCCGCATCCTTTAAATCTGCGTGCTTTGGGCGGGCAGTAGGGGGACTCCTTTTCTGGTCTAGCAAAAACATTTTGCCATTGTTTTGAAAGCGCGAACATGATAATCAGCCAGATGGTATCCCAGTAATTGTCATCTGATGCGGTGTACACGGAGAGCTAGTAGATGAGTGTCCGGCATTGCGCTCCGCGTAACCATTGGTTTGAATGTGATATAGTATTGAGTGTTAGAAAAATGCGACCTGCAAAAGTGCAGACGGTCCCCGGAACGTGTGCTTCGAACTGGAGACCTCGGTTACTGCTGATCACTCGTGGAGGTTTATGGCACACGATGCGATAGGCTGCTCGGGCGGATCAGATTCTGGGTAGGGTTGGGCTAATGTCGTAATTTTATAGTACTTGGACTATTAGCGATGATTGGAGTAGAGAGAAATGTGTCCTGCGACACTACACCATCAACACATGGGAACGGGCCAATAAAGAACAGACTCGCAGGCAATGTAGGGCGCGACTAAAACCCTGATAGGGGTATTGGGACAATGTACCTTTCCGGTAGTTTAGGCGATGCATGTTTGGAGTTACAGCGAGGACACCTGTTCTCATGCCAAGGGAATGTTTGTAAACTCGCCGAATCTTGTCCGCGGGGCGTCGAGGTCGTCATGCAAGTGAAGTTGACGACATTGACTGATGGATACCTGATGCATACGGGAAGATGCTAGAAGCGGATAGGTGTCATGTACGAAGCCAAATCATTTGCCGAGCTGCTCGCATCGCAACTAAATCAGGAACAATTTACGGATGGTGCGCATGAGGTTTGAGATCGGGTTTCTCCAATGCTGGCCACTCTGGTAACTAGCGCTAGAAGGCCAAACATCTATGTGATTCGACGAGTCTTGCGGGACTCCAATATCCTGCAGTAGCGCATAATGTCGGAGACCGAGCTCGTTGTCCTTGGAAATTAGGATGTCATATGCATCTTCCGAGATGCCTTAAAGCGGATTGCCTACTTTATCCTCTTCAATGTAGACAGGGCGCGTTTCTCCCGTTGTTGGTTCCAAAATGGAGGTAGAGCAGCCGTTCTAGTCATCAAAGCCATCACCGCAGTCAGGCACGATACCATCGCCGACACGGACATCAAGCACGCGCTTGTCGAAATCATTCCGAAAAAGCGAAAGGGAAGGAGCACATTCGTACTGAACGTGTACAGCCCGCCAAGACAAAGAAAAGCCAAATTCTTCGAACTCTTCCACGGAGCGCACAAGCTGGCCAAAGAAAATGCACTCATTATCGTGGGAGATTTCAACGCCATGGACACGAGTTGGGGATACCGGAAACAAGATATCAAGGGAAGAACATTAGCGGACGTGGCCGAATATTTTGGCTGCAGGCTAATCACAGATCCCGCGACCCCCACGAGAATCGGTATGAGCCTGAGCACGGACACTTGCCCGGACCTCAAGTTCGTAAGGAAGAGCAAGGAGTCACAGTGGGAAAACATGATGGAAAACCTAGGCAGCGATCACTTTAATCTCCGGACGCGAATAGCATCGAAAAGGGTAAGATGCCGGATCGGACAAGCAAAACTCATGGACTGGAACGCGTTCCGCGGGGCTTGCAAAATATCTGAAGGCGGCATCCAATCACTGGAAGACTGGAGCGGCATGTTGACAGAAACGCGCGACAAATGCACAAAAAGTGTAAGACGAACCACAACAACGCGCGAAGTAGACGGGCACCCTCTGCGACCATGGGAAGCCAGACGCAGTCTCACCAAAAGATGGCGGAAGCAAAAACACAATAGGAAACTAAAACTAAAGATAGCAGAAGTTACGGCAAAAGCTGAAGAATACGAAGCGCAACTCGCGAGACAAAATTGGGAACAATTCAGCGACTCGCTTAAGGGAACCTTAGGTACGGCCAGAACCTGGAATCTCCTAAGAGCACTAATCGATCCGACCAAAACAAAATCAGAAAACAATAAAAGCATCCACAGATTCATCCACTTCTTTGAGGGTTCGGACACCGACCTTTTAGAGAAGGCACGAAAAAAATGTTTCGGTGATCACAACCCATCACGATACCGAGGAACCTATCGCGGAGCCGAAAACGAGGGACTCGATCACCCAATAACTGTGGAAGAAGTTTATGCGGCCATAAGGAATACGACCAGAAACACGGCAGCAGGAGCCAACAAAATCGACAATGCCCTGATCCGAAACCTGAGTGACGACCACATACAAGAGCTCGTAAGCTTTCTAAACAAACACTGGGAGGCGGAGACGGTTTCCGAAGACTGGAAACACGCCGAAGTAATTATGATACCTAAACCTGGCAAACAGCTCCAAATTGAAAATCTCAGGCCCATCTCGCTCACGTCGTGCCTCGGCAAGCTTTACGAGCGGGTGGTGATGCTCAGACTGCAAAATTTCATGGAAGATAATGAACATGTACCCCTTACCATGTTCGGCTTCAGAGCAAAACTCTCGACGCAGGACGTGCTGCTTCAAATACAAGATGTGCTCCGCAACGTACCCTGAACAGGTAAAAATGTCATATGGCCCTTGACATCAAGGGAGGATTTGATAACGCCTAGACGACCTGGACTGCGGACGCAGAATCCACGGGTACGTCAAAGCCTTCCTGTCAGATAGAACTTCCACCATCGGCATGCGAGACCTTCGATCGAACAAAATTCACGCGCCAAACAAAGGAACACCCCAAGGATCAGTCATCTCACCTATCCTCTTCAATATAGCTATGATAAGTCTAGCACAAAAACTAGAGAAGATCGAAGGCATCAGGCACGCCATGTATGCAGACGAGATAACAGTCTGGACGAACACCGGTTCCCTCGGGGAGAAGGAAGAAAAACTACAGGAAGCGGCCTCCTGTGTACAGAAATATCTCGGAGAAAGAGGACTCGCATGCTCGACCGAGAAATCGGAACTGCTTCGAGTGTGGAGAGGCAAACAAAACCGGACCGTCCCAACCAGTGAGAACCTGAAACTGAACATCTACCTGGAAGGAATGCCCATCCCGGAAAAGACAACAATAAGAATATTAGGTATGTGGGTTCAATCGAACCAATGCAGTAGTCACACTTTTACCATGCTCAAAACAACAACGCTACAAGCGACACGCATGATTACCCGCATCACCAACAGGCGGCATGGCATGCGCGAAGAGGACACACTAAAACTAGTTAGAAACCTGGTAGTGAGCCGAATTATGTACAGCCTGCTCTACCAGTGCCTCAACAAGAGTGAAATACAACAAGCGGATGCCTTTCTACGCAAAGCGTTTAGGACGGCGCTCCGATTACCGCGCAACACGTCTACAGAAAAGCTCATGGCGCTTGGATTGCAAAACACATTCGAAGAACTACGCAAGGCGCAGCTTGAGTCACAAAAACTCAGGTTGCTGCAGACAACGACTGGAAGAGCGCTCTTACAGAGACTCGGATACCGTGAGTAGAAGCGAGAAATAGTGAGGACGGTAACGATCCCCGACGAACTTCGCAAGTTCCTCAAGGTAGCTCCAATCCCGAGAAACATGGATCCTAACCTCCACCAAGGTAGAAGAGAAGCAAGGGCCGATTTTATTCGAAAAACATACGCTCCTCAAGACACGACCGTGTACGCAGACGCGTCCTCGAGAGGAGGGCACAACAAAGTTGCAGTGGCCACGGTGGTCGATTCGTCTCTACGCGAAGTGACCAGCTCCTCTATCCGACAGTGCACAGTAGCAGAGGCCGAGGAAGTAGCCATTGCTCTAGCGGTGGCGGAGGGCTATAGAGCTGGGCAGTCGCTAACGATACTCACGGACTCTGAAACAACCTGTCGAAATTTCATGAATGGTAGGATTGGTTGTCACGCGACAGAATTAAAAACCACGAAGAAAACAAGACCAGACACAAAATTATGTGGGTACCGGGGCACATGGGGGTGGCAGGGAACCAGGATGCTGACAGGATAGCTCGAGCATACACTACTTTCCGAGCATCCGACGGGTCCGCGGAACTTTTGCCAGCACCCAAGGCATACTCGGCCATACTAGAAAAATATAGAGGAAGAAGAATGCGATATCCCCCGCCGCACAGTTCTCTCACCAGAGAGGAAGCTGTCATTTGGAGACAATTACATACTAAACAAAATGCACCCTACCAATACGCTGACAGATGTCCGTGGTGCGATGAAAAACCAACGCTATATCACATCACATGGGCATGTCAAAACATAGATGTGGTCCCCAAAATTTGAAACCCGAGTGCGGAGCAATGGGAAACTCTGCTGTCCAGCGACCGCTGCGAAGACCAGCAAGGTCTGGTACAGCGAGCCAACCGGGCGGCAGCATCCAGCGGAGCCCTGGACTGAGGGCAACCGACCATTGTGAAAGAGTGGACGAAGTACACGGAGAAGACTCTTGTGGATTAAACAAGCAGGCATCTCTGAAGACGTCCAAAATCCGCCTAATAATATAGGGCTAAATAAAGTTTTTCCTCCTCCTCCTCCTCCCGTTGTTGGATCCAATGGGCAAGTGCCTGTTAAACCTGTATTTTTGCAGTTAAATTGATTAAATTTTTTTGATGTCTCTACAAACCCCTACCAAGTGGTCAGTGTGTCGTCGTGGTTTTCGTGCCGTTCAAGGCGGTCTGCGTCAGGAAGAACACGAACACTACATTCCCAACGCTTACAGCGGCTCACATATTCGTAATGATTGGCATATTCGTCAACATATTCTGTGTTTTACCAGCATAGGAATAGCTTTGCGTAATGGTAACTTCGCTTGGGTGGTGGGAGAGGGCGGAACATTACTAGGCCGGAATGAAAGGTATCCTGCTTTGATGTACGCGACTGCTCAGTGCTCGGCTGCAATGCGGTTGGAACGGGAAGAATATAGCGAATGAAAGTTCTGAGTAGACTCCGATGGTTGTGGATGCGTCGGGTGGGTAGGTGTACCGCTCACATGCTTTCAACTTTATGTTACGGATTGGGTTTATTGTCGGACGCTTTACTGACGCCGAATGCAGTGCGCAGCTGACAACGGTTACGCGGGCCGATATAAGTTTAATGAACGTCGTTGTCCTTACCTTCTGTTGATCTTGTGCCTTTGTAGTCGGGGATTTTACATTTACACTGTTGTGCATTTTTTGGTCAGACAGCATATAGAGTTTTGTCAAATTGATTCTTGCCCTCCAACGATCATATCGATTGCTAGCGAGGTAACGGCGATGCAGGAAATGGCAGCGACATTCAAACTGTACTTGAACTGAAGTGCCACTTGCTATGGTGATATAAACTTACATCTCATTTGCATTAATCCCCTCTCTCTTCCTTCCTTGCACTTCATCCATCCCTAAGCGTTTACTTAAAGGGAGCCTTAAAATTATTGCGTTCGTATTCTTTCACTACCACTGCACAGGCGGCGGAATAGAGCATTACTTTCAAACTATAGCTTAAAAACTTGCCTGACCTCAAGTTGGCATTAAGTTTTTGACTGGCCTCCCACGGATGAGTCTTGTCATTAACGTGTCTTGTACGTCAACTTTATTTTGCTAACATTAGAGAGCAGCCAAAATTCTCTTTCAAGCTATTTACTTTCCAATATTTGGCTGGTTGGGCAAGTGATTGGGTTTCTTAAAAGTTGAAAACGGGGTCCACATTGTTTCTTCTCTGCTACAAAAACATCATAACCATCCTCAAAACTCTTCCTTTGAATCTTTATTGTGAACATGAGAAATGTGTTCTGCATAAATTTAAGTTTTTAGTCTACACACACACACACGTACAAGCCCCGCCGGGGTGGTGCAGTGGTTACGGCGCTCGACTACTGTGCCTAAGAACGCGGAATCGAATCCCGGTCTCGGTGGCTGTTTTCAGTGGAGGCGAAAAGAAAGCGCCCGTGTGCTGTGCGATGTTAGTGCATGTTAAAGAACCCCAGATGGCCGAAATTTCCGGAGTCCTCCACTACGGTCTCTCTCATAGCCTGGGTCACTTTGGGACGTTAAACCACACAAACCAACAAGCCAACACACACACACACACACACACACACACACACACACACACACACACACACACACACACACACACACACACACACACACACACACACACACACACACACACACACACACACACACACACACACACACACACACACACACACACACACACACACACACACACACAACACACACACACACACACCCACACACACACACACACACACACACACACACACATATATATACATATATATATATATATATATTCTTATGGTGTTGGTGACTCGGGCTAGCCTAATTCATCCGGTAGAGCTCCGGGCGATAATCCATGGTCACAGTTTAAAATACGTCCTGCGAGGGCGGAGCCAGTTCACTGCAATGTCTTCCGCTCCGAGCGCCTCCTGGCATTCCTCCCTCCTTAAGCGGAACGCACACAGGCACAAAAGTGGAGAAAACAAGAAAGCTTGAAGATGCAGTTTTTCCGTTACCGCTCAAAACATTCGAAACACATGGACTGTCTCTGAACGAGGCAGCCAATGGCCTCTCTGCTCTAACTGTCTGGGAGCACATTGTAGTTGACGTTGCTGAGGCGTCGCAAGATTTTATATGGTCCGCACCCACACCTGGTCCCCAGTGTGGTTGAAAGTTTGTCTGTGGCGGATATTGCACCGGCGTGAATCCTTGCCCTGTTGCTGGACGACGCAGATTCGTGCTAGTTGGCGTGCTTGCTCAGCATCTTGGGCAAACTGCTCGGCGTCAGAAGAAAGCTCTCTATCTATGTTGCAAGGGAGCATGGCGTTCAGCATTGTCTGAACTTCCCTGCCGTCAGCGAGGCTAAACGGCACGAAACGTGTCGTCTCTTGGAATACCGTATTGTACGCGAATGCCACGTACGGTAGGATCGCGTACCAAGTCTTGTGATGGCGTCGGCCCACATCGCTGGCATGTCTAAAATGGTGTTATTAATTCTTTCTGTCAGCCCTTTGTCCGCGGACGGTAAGCAGTAGCTTTTTTCTGGCCTTGTGTGCAGCCCTCCGAAAACTGTCGCAGAATTCCTCGCGGAAACATCTACGATATAGAAAGTGCTTCAGCAGCGAGCTTCGTCGCAGAATCGCACCGTCCACGCCGCTTCCGTTTCTGCCGAGTTACCATCGCACTGCATTGACACATCTGCGCTACGGGAGCTCATACGTTCGATTGTGCGCGACGAACTGCGACTGCTGCATGGAACACCTCACCAGCTCCTACCTACATTGAGAGCGTTACCCGCGACAAGGTGCAGCAAGCGCTCCGGCCCCCGTTTCCAAGCGGTGAACCTCGCCCTGCTCCTCCTCTTACGCCATCTGAGTGTTAGCGCCTCACATACGCCGAGGTTCTGCGATACCCTCCGCCCACGTCGCCTTCCTTCGTTCCTGCTAACGTTGTTGCAGATTGGGCAAGAATCTGCAAGCGGAACGACGAGGAAGAAGAAGAGGTTTTGGACTGCGCGCGGGTGGCAGAGACTGAGAGCCATGTTGGCTTACTGATAGACGTAAGGACAGCCGGGTATTAAATACAGTGTTAGAGGTGTCCTGGTATTCGCCCTGCTTCTTCTATATTTTATAGTGCCTAAACCCGGGAGGCAATGTGATCTCCTCCAACGATCCTTCCTGGAGTTTGCGAAAGTAACGCCAACCATCCTCCAGGAAGATATCAGTAGCTCCGATATCGAACCCCACCAGACAAAAAGAAGAGGGTTGCATTCAGACACCATGGATTATATGGAACGAAGCGCGTCCTCCAACGCGCCTTTCTGACCCGGCTATTACATGAGGCAAGTGAACCTTTGAATTCGAACGAAGTGGATATCATTGCGTTAAAATTTATGCTAGCGAGGCTGCGAACACGCAATGACAGCCTACGCGTACTTAACAAGAAAATGCATGCTTTTGAAGTCGATGTCTACGAGAATGAGTATGAGGAGACAGCCACACGGACAATGAGGCTACTCAGCCGCCACATTGAGGCCTTTTAGGCGCCTGCTGCCCAAAGTCTTTGTTTCATGAAGACAGGAGTGGAGCTTCCTGCAGAAGCCGCATCCTATACGAAAGCAGCAGCATCGAATATCAGAGAAAAGTTTCGCTCACTGCGGGAAAATAACGCTTGCGTTCAGAAGTTCTTTTCGGGACAGCTAGAAAGCTGCAAGGAAAGTTTCAGAGGAGTGACGTAGCCTATTGAGAATTTATGTAACGGCGCTAAGAAAGACTTCGAATCTTTTCAGACGACTTCAGCCACCCAGCCTCTTCTAGCTGCAGTCCGCAGAATGCATTCATAGCTTGAATCGCTGCTCGCCGTATCACCTCTCGACTCAGCCGCCGATTCTCACATTGTGCACGTTCGAACGTTCCACCGCGGTGACACCAATGCCTGACTTTCCTTTTCCAAAGCCAGAATGATAACAGTGATGATTCTAAGTGGGCCCTGAGTAATGTCAGGAGTCACCTTTTGAAGAAGCGCATTGCAATATCGAACCTACCCAGACGGGGCTCTTCTACTGTAAAGAAAGCATCGAGCAAGTTAGATGCGTTACACGGCGGGCTGACGCTTCTATTTTGTGCCCAAGCGAGATTGTTTTTGGACCGCTATCGAAAGCAGACTTTGAAGGAGCGCCCAAAGTTGATTGTGTACCTGATGTTATACCCTTAGAGTGACCAATGAATGTCATACAGAAGAAAACAATAGAGAACGAGTAAAGTGCATTCAATGACTCTGCGCAAGATAAAAAAAGCCAGCAGAAAGCCTTGAAGAATTCACAAGAGGAACTTCTGAAAATTACGTTGCGGAAGAAAGGCGCCTCGTCAATAATTTTATCAGACACGCCGACTTCTGTAGAGCTCGCAAAAGAGGCTGATGTGACAAACAAAAATATTTATACCAGTATTATTGCCCAATAGAAAGAACGAGGTCGTGCAATGCCGCAAGCACTTGTGCAGGGCGCAAGGAAGAGAAAGAAAACCAACCAACCATCAAACAGCCTAGAAAAGTGGTGGCGACCGTTTCAGAAGCCCAAAAAGAAAAAAGCACCTGTGCGCATAAAACGAACACGGTGGAAACACAGAGTGTTGTGAGATATTGATGTACTGTCGTCGATCAGCGCCGACGAACAGCACAGTCTGTTGCAGGGCATATAGGAGAAGAACACTCGAACGAATTTGGACACAATGTGTGGGCTAGCTAGCTACAGTGTGATTCGAACCTGTGCCGCCATGCTGCTACGGATTCATCTTGTTTACAGTGTTGGTGCGTGGTTGTGGAAGTTGGAAACCGGTCGTTTGGAGCATACCATCATTGACTGACGAAAGTCAGGAGCGAGTAGTCAGTAACCATTTCATAATGGTGGCCATTGAAGTGAAGTCAATGGTGGTCACTGTTCTAGCTTCGATCTGCGTTTAATCTCAGGGCGTGGTGCGTTTTGCAGATTGGGCAAGAATCTGCAAGCGGAACGACGAGGAAGACGAAGAGGTTTTGGACTGCGCGCGGGCGGCAAAGACTGAGAGCCATGTTGGCTTATTGATAGACGTAAGGACAGCTGGGTATTAAATGCAGTGTTAGAAGCGACCTGGTGTTCACGCTGCTTCTTCTGTAAACGTACCTGTGCCGACACCCCTGGCCTCCGTGATCTAGTGGGAGCGCAACGCGTGAACTTTCACCTCTTTCATCTGTATAGATCCATCATCATCATCATCATCATCGCTGACGGCTGCTCGGAGCGTCGCGCGCTGTGTACCAGCTGGTTCTGGAATAGAACAGACGTTTCGTGCAAGTTCTGTCCCACAAGTGGTGGAGGCGCGATTCGTATTCCCCACCACTCGCTTTAGACCCACCTACCGTTCTCCCTGGAGCTCCGTTCAGGCCTTTGCTTGCATCAACGGCCCTGTGCTATGGGTGAGGGCAACGATGCTCGCTCACCCCCGGCGTGTCCTGCTCCTATTGCGGCTGCCCCTGCCTGGACTGTCACCAGCCGCCAGCGCGATCCCCAAATCTTTGCTGGCCTTCGCGGTGAAGATGTCGACGACTGGTTCGACAACTACAACAGGGTCAGTACATTTAACCGCTTGGATGACGCTCATAAACTGCTCAACGTCGTCTTCTACTTGGCTGACGTCGCCAAAACCTGATTCCTCAATCACGAGGATGACATCGCTGACTGGCCTACATTCACGGATCAGCTAAAGAAAATTTTCGGCACTCCGGCTGGTCGCTCAGAGCAGGCAAAGAAAAAACTTGAAGCTCGTCTCCAGCAGCCCGACGAGTCCCATACATCATATATCAAGGACGTTCTGGCCCTTTGTCGCCGTGTAGACGCTGCTATGCCTGAATCTAAGCGCGTTCGCCACTTAATTAAGGGCATCAACATTGCTGCTTTCAGTGCCTTCGTGGTTAAAAATCCATCGTCCTTGTCTGACATCACATCCACATGCCAACGTTTGGACCAGCTACAGTCGTGCCGCCTCGTGCAAGACCCCAGTGATGGTGGCTCCCTCTTAAATGGAAATTTGCGGTCCCTAATACGAACCATGATCCGAGAGGAGCTCTACGGCCTCACAAACCCCTCTGCAGTATCTCCAACTCTTCCGCCAGCTACGGTGAATTTGCGCGGCATCATCAAAGACGAACTGATGAATTTCAACTGCACTGTGGCACCTGCCCCACCTCCCATTGCCTCCCAGCCTCCCTCGCCGCCTCCCATCGCCTCCCAACATCCCTTGTCAACCTATGCCAAGATTACTTCACGTCAACCCACCCCACCTTCCCCGACTTGTTCGCCACCCGTGTGCGGTCACGTCGCTGCCGTGGCACCATATCCTACAGTGCACCGTCCTGTTAGAGCCTGGCGCCCCTCCCGCCCTGTGTGTTACTATTGTGGGATACGTGGCCACATTGCCCGTGTCTGTCGCCGCCGCCAGCAAGACGAGCAACGGGGTTATACTCCCTTTGAACGTGCCCGCGTGCGCCAGCCTGATGATTCTACACTGCCCTACTCAGACTTTTACCGGCGTTCTTCCTTTCCTCCGAATTCCACCGATGTTACACGGCCATTGCGTCCTTCCCGACGCCGATCCCCTTCGCCTTTTCGCCGCACGTGACCGGTTCGTCCTGCCTCGCAACCCTTCCAACCTATAACGGAAAACTAACCGAAGCAGTTTTTGGAGGGAAAGCTGCTTCGAGATCGAAATCTACAATTCCTCCTGGGCGACCGTCGAATATGTTAGTAGTGATTGTTGAAGGATTGTACGTTGAGGCCCTCATCGACACCGGCGCCGCTTATTCCGTCATGCATTTCTCTCTGTGTTCTCATCTGCGCAAAGTTCTAACGCCATACATCGGTCCGCCACTTCGTGGAGCTAATGGAACTCTTATGAAACCCACCGGCCAATGCACAGCACGTGTCTCATCGATAACCAGCGGCATCATATTGAATTTATTGTGCTCCCCACGTGCGTTCATCTCATGATCTTGGGGTGGGATTTATCTTCGGCTTCCGCCCTGATCTCTTGCCGTGAGCGCCTTATTCATCTTGCGGACCCCGATATATTACCGACTTCTGATTGTTCACCACCACACGTATTCGCAGCAGTTGATTTCGTTTTGCCCCCAGGACGCGAGCAGCTGATCATCGTGGCATAGTTGCGCCGAAGTGGCAATGATTCGTTCCGCCATCGGACAACAATAAGCCCGCCTCGCGCGGCAAAAGCCCATTATGTGGCGCTTTTTTTTGGTTGTTCGAAACTAAGCCCCCGAAGGAGCACAGCAGGGTTAGCAGAGCCTCTTCCAAACGCACACCCCTGAAAGAGCCGGGCGACGGGCCGGGGGACGCTTGTACCCAATTTTACCGGTGGGTGTCCGGCGGCGGGTTTCGAACTGACCACCTCGATGGCGAGGCCTTCGTTATGCCCGCTCCTCGGTGGACCTCCGACAGCCTAGCTCTTGCCTCGTGCCTCACCTCCTTCACCCGTGGTTGCGTGGTGGTTGCGGCCCTCAATACAACTCTCCAGCCGCTCTTACTGCCCAGAGGAGCCACAGTTGGGTTTATATTTGACTGCAATCCCGTTCCGCTCAACACACTTTCCAGCGCACCACCGCCTGCTGCCAAGCCTCCATTTCCGACATCCTCTGCGCTCCCAGCCGCCATCAGCCCTGACTTTACATCCGAGGTGTCCACAGCTCTGCTAGACGTCCTCTTGCGGCACCGAGAGTCTTTTAATGTGTGCGCCTCAGCGTTAGGGAAGACCTCCGTCACCTCTCATCGCATAGAGACGGATGGCTCTGCTATTGTTCGACGAAGGCCGTATCGCGTTTCAGCAGCAGAACGCAAAGTCATTGAGAAGCAAGTTGCTGACATGCTTGCTCGAAATGTCATCCAGCCATCAACGAGCTCTTGGTCCTCACCTGTGGTCCTCGTTCGAAAAAAAGATGCCTCAGTCCGCTTCTGCGTGGATTACCGGGCACTTAACAAGATCACCCCCAAGGATGTTTACCCTTTGCCTCGTATTAATGACGCATTAGACTGTCTCCAAGGCACTGAGTATTTCTCCGGTATCGACCTCCGCTCGGGATACTGGCAAATTCCTATGCACGATGCAGACAAGGACAAGACTGCTTTTTCTACCCCCGACGGTCTCTACAAATTTAACGTGATGCCTTTAGGACTCTGCAATGCACCGGCCACCTTTGAGCGCATGATTGATACCGTGCTTCGCGGCATGAAATGGAAAACATGCCTATGTTATCTCGACGACATCATTGTCTTCTCGTCAAACTTCGCTCAGCACTTAGAGTCTCACTGAAGTCCTCACGGCCCTTGCCCAGGCGAGGCTTCAGCTGAATACTAAGAAATGCTACTTTGCCAGTAAGACCATCAAAGTACTCAGCCATGTCGTCAGTAACGCAGGAATCCAGCCTGATCCCGAAAAAAGTACGGCTGTCTTTAATTTTCCTCGGCCCCAACGTCAGAAAGATCTTCGCAGCTTCCTTGGCTTAGCCTCCTACTTCCACCGTTTTATTCGGAACTTTGCAACAATTGCGGCTCCGTTACACAAGCTCGTGTCTTCCAAAGTGTTTTACACCTGGTCCACTGAATGTGAAGACGCCTTCAAAGCTCTCAAGCAGGCACTCACTTCCACTCCTGTGCTTCGCCATTTTGACGCTGACGCGCCCACCATACTTCACACAGACGCCAGTGGCCGCGGTATTCGCGCGGTTCTCTTGCAACGCAACGCATTGCCTGAAGAGCAAGTCGTCGCATACGCCAGTCGTACGCTTACTGCAGCTGAGCGTAACTATACTATTACTGAGCAAGAGTGCCTCGCCGTTCTTTGGTCGGTTCCAAAATTTCCACCTTATTTGTATGGCCGCCACTTCACCATTGTCACAGACCATCACGCATTCTGTTGGCTGTCATCGCTGAAGAACTTATCGGGTCGACTGGGTCGCTGGGTACTACATCTTCAAGAATACACCTTCACCATCACTTATAAATCTGGGCGAAAACACCTCGACGCTGACGCCTCTCTCGCTGCCCATTGATACCTACTGACTCGGCCCCACATACGGTCTCCTCTCCCTCCTGTCATCCGAGTCAGCCTTCTGCTGGCCACCTGAATGTTGCACCCATCGCTATAGCTCCACTCGACAACAATGCTGATTTCTCGTCCCTGCAGCTGACTGACCCTTACTGCCGCACAATCATCGCTCGCCTCCGTGGAGAATCAGTTGTCCCAAACATTCGCTTACGCCGTCAGCTTCGTCGGTTTCGATTTCACCATGGAAAACTTTACCGCGACGTTTATCACCCTACGGGTTAACGCTGGGTACCCGTTGCCCCTCGCTCCCTTCGTTTTAAAATTATGGAGGCCTACCACGACGACCCCACTGCTGGACATTTAGGCCACTTTAAAACTTACGACCGTATCAAGAGCCGCTACTTCTGGCCTGGACGTTCTGCCAGCGTCGTCAAATACCTTTCATCATGTCCGTCTTGCCAGCATCGCAAGCGTTCAACATCCCCTCCTGCTTGCCTACTGCAACCTCTACCTTGCCCATCTGTGCCTTTTGACACGGTCGCCATTGACTTGTTTGGTCCTCTCCCTTTGACGTCAGACGGCAACCGTTTTGTTGTCACTGCCATCGGCCATCTAACTCGGTACGCTGAAACCGCACCTCTTCGCTCCGACGCCGCCTCTGAAGTGGTCGATTTTTTCCTGCGTGCGATAGTTTTGCGTCATGGTGCTCCTTGTATTCTCATTAGCGACCGTGGAAAGACATTTCTTTCTCAAGTCCTTGAGGAAGTACTGCGCGCAGCCAACACCGTCCATAAGACTTCTAGCTACCACCCTCAGACCAACGGACTCATCGAGCGGTTTCATCGCACTTTGTCCGACATGATATCCATGTATATCGCTCCTGATCACCGGAACTGGGACAACGTTTTACCTTACGTCACCTACGCCTACAATTCCGCTGTTCAGCGCACTACTGGTTATAGCCCTTTCTTTTTAGTTTATGGCCGTCAACCATCGACAGTATTCGACACTACTTTCTTCTCTGCTCCCTCTACGTCTGAATCTCTGGGCGAAGAGTTTGCCACTCGTATGGCCCAGTGTCGCCAACTTGCCCGTTTGAGCACTGAAGATGCTCGACAAGAACGCAAAGCCCGGTATGATCAACCCCATCGAACTGCCTCCTTTTACCCCGGTGATGAAGTTCTCCTGTGGACACCAATCCGCATTCCTGGCCTGTGTGAGAAGTTTCACCATCGTTACATTGGCCCTTAAACGGAAAAGCAGGCGAGTGGCGTACCCCCGACCAACGGCCGTTGGGCTTTCACTGCGGCGAACCGTGTCATATCAATCGGCGCTGACCCTACCGTCGACTGTGCTTCGAAGATTTTTCTGCCGATTCTCCGCGGACTCGCTACGGTGAACGAACCTGAGCCATTGAAGATTTCGTCAATGACCAGCGCCGGATTGTTCCGCCTGTTTGCGGCAATCTCGATCACCTTCACCCAGCACTCGCATTTCGCCATCTGCCGCTAGTTCATGGGTAGACTTGCTGGACATCGCTGCGCGAAAGACCCCCATCGAGGCAGACACGGAAAGACTGCGCATCGACATTGAAATAGTCCGCGATTAAGATTATAATGCCACTTCGACGTCACCACAAACACTCAAGCGTTTGCTAGCGGCCGGGGAGAAAAATCCCGGGTCACTACATTCGTCAAAAGGAACGCAGCGGTGATCGAACATGAAATTAGTTCTCGCGACATTGAGGCGGTTTTCGTTGAAATCATCACGGGCAGGGAGACGGAACCCTCTATTTTCGTCCTAAACATATATAGCTCTCCTCAGCAGCGCAAAGTTACCCAAGTAGCACAAAGTGGGCTATGACATGGGGGCCCGCGTTGGGCCCGTGAGGGCAGCCCATACGGGCCCCATGCGGGATTTGCAACACGTACCCAGATGGGCCCCGCGTGGGCTGCCCAATTCTGCCGCTATCAGTCCCAATCTGTATCTGTGTGGGCAGCCCAAATAGGGCTGTCCGCATTCAGCCCAGGTCGACGAATGTGGGCAGCACACCAGAATCATTAATGGGCCCCACATTTGTGCAGGCAATGCCATCCCATTGATCAATGTAATTTTTAATTTGGTTAATCCCTCCAATACCTGAATTATAAAGGCGCGGGATTTGCGAAAGCCAGTTCGTTTCGGGCTGACCCATGTGCTGCCCTGATGGGTTGAATCTGGCATTTTCGGGGCTGCCCAAGTTGTAATAATCATCAATTGCGAAACATTAAGCGCTATTTTGTTGCTTGTATGCGACACTCAGTAACATGAGAGAAATTTATTCCCAACACTACAATAATGTGGGCTGGCCCACATCAACCCCAACATGCTGGTCTGAATATTTATTTCGGTGGTGCGTGTAGAATAGCAATGTCGCAGGAAACATTTGGAGGTCGTTCAGTGCATACTCGTAAAGCGGAACAGTTACTGTTGCATATTTTCTGTCGATGCTGCATAATTAACGTAGTTGTTAGAGTAAAAATTAGTAGTCTTTATTCATAGCATAGATATGCTTAGGACAGTTATGTGAAACCTTGAAAAGAGGCAATTAGTAGCCGGTATAACATGATTTACATAAATAAAATGGTGCCTTAAATATAGGGTGGAGACGTTTCAGAGCGGTAAGCCCGCCTACGGCCAATATGGGGCCCACTGCGGCATTTCAAGGGCCGTCCCAATTGGGCTGATCTTGATTTTACCGCATGGACTCTGAATATATGTGTTGCATTTTCCCGCAAGTACCCCAAGAAATACCCGTGTGGGCAGCGTGGCGGTGTGGTCGCTTTTCAGCCCGGCCGCAAACCATGCGGGACCTATTCGGTTTTTGCGTGGGCAGCCCCAATCGGACTAGCCCGTCTTCTATTTGCTTTAGGCCCACATTTGCATCGATCGCATCTGCCCTAAATGGCCCCGCAAGAGACCGATGCGGGCAGAAGTGGGAAGGAGCAATTGCCTGCCACGCTAACGCCCACGCGGAAATTATCTAGGTTTTTTGTGGGCAGCCCTGTTTGGTGCAGCCCAGGAATTTTCTGCATGAATTCCAAATTTTCGTCTTACCTTCCCTCAAGTACCCCTCAAGGGTCCCATGTAGGCTATGCACGGGCATACCCGTATTTAGCCCCGCCGCGGCCCATGCGGGACCTATTCGGCTTTTGAGTGGGCAGCCCCAATTAGATTAGCCTAGGCGTTTTCCACACAAAGCCCAAATTTCATTTGCATCGGCCCTAAAATTTCCCAAGCGGGACCCTTGAGGGCCAGATGTGGGCATATGTACTCAGTTAGCCCTTTACAAGCCTGTATAATGCCCAGAAGGAAAAAGCAGGGGCAAGACCAATTTTTGCTTGCCCGCTTGATCCCTAATGCGGGCCCTCGTGGGTGTTATTGTGGCTGCCCAAGTCCAACTTGCCCATACGGGCCCCCGGTGGGCCATGCAATGTGTGCTACTTGGGTAGGTTCAACACATGATTTCGCAAAGCAATGAAGGCAGCCGGAGCTAACCCCCTGCTAATTGTAGGAGACTTCAACGCCTGCCACCAAGAGTGGGGATATAATAGGCAAGATCCGAAGGGCAGGCAGTTATGGGAAGATTTTCACGAATTAAACCTCACCCTGCAGACAGACTCTGGCGGCCCGACGACGGTGGGAAACAGTGTGAGCAAAGACACAACCCCAGACTTAACATTTACCAAAAACATAGAGGAGCTTAGGGGGAAGAACACAGAGCTCAACTTTGGAAGCGATCATTACGTCCTCGAAATAACGCTTAAACGGGGAGTCAAAGTAAGACGAGAAAAGATCATCAGCGCAATCGAATGGGAGAAATTCAGACAAATTAGGGAATCTGCAAACATGGACGAAAAAATTATTTTTTTTCACCATCTGCAGCAAACACGTTCCCCCACCTGTTTTCTTCTTTTCCTTTTTTTTTCTTTCAAGGTTGTTCCGCGGTTGCCTGTATTGTGTATTGTATACAGGTGATTCCCGGCGGCCGGTGCCTTGGGTTGATGACCCTTTGGGCCTAGCCTGCTCTCCGCACCTGTGTGTGTTGTGCGTGTCCAGCTGATTCACCTGTATGTGCCCATATTCTGTTTGTATCACCTCTTGCAAACGCTATAAGAAGACGAACAAGAATCATGTACCCTCAGTCTTGAGAAAGGCAGGGCTCCTGCCGAAACGTTGACTACAAATAAAGTTGGAAACAGTATGAAGCAATTTTTCACTTATATGTAACCTCTAGTCACCAAGTACGTCTATTTACTTATGCTATATATATATATATATATATATATATATATATATATATATATATATATATATATATATATATATATATATATATACACAGTTGAAGAATTATCTCATTAGCAAGTGAGCTTCAATGTTTGCAAAAGGGTTGATAGAGCCGAACTGCTGGTCCCCAAGAAGGATATAGAGCGAATACCTACATTGGTCCTTTATGGCCTGCGGATGTCGTTGCATAGGACTTTACTAATAGTGACGCTTTCTTGAATTTCTATTCCCACTTTGCTATGTTTTCCTTTACTACAAGGCTCATTAGCCCTTCCTTCAATTATCGGCGAGCATACTGAACTGGTGGTGTTAAAATAACCATCTAATGCTCAACGCTTCCTGTCTAACTTAATTACTCAATTTTTCTTTCATCAGTAATAATCTTTGGCTTAGTTACATTTGTTAATTATATTTGTTAATTCCTAATGCGGTGTTATATGACATTTTTTTTCATATATATCTCATTCCAGTTTCACTTACTTCACGGTTGTCACGCCTGCCGAAATTATCGGTACTTGGGCGAAATGCGATATCATGTTGTTTTCTGAACAGGATGTGTAACGAAGTGATCGCAAATGCCATTTTCTTCACTTCTATTACAGATCAGTCAGTATCAGTAGTAATCTTGAATTTTTCTAACAACCATTTTAGCTGCTTTCAAAATAAAAGTTTAGGCGCTCATATTCACAAAATCCTAACCTAGGTTGGCCTACTTATTGTATTGAGCGCAGTACTGTGCAGTAAATTGTAACAAAAATCACACGTTATATTTACCATTGCTTAGATAATAACGATGCCTTTTCTACTTGAATAACATACATTCCTTCTGACACTACTAACGGCATTCGTCGGACAGCACTACTTAGTGAAATTTTGAAATGCCATATTTACAGCAAAAATGATTAATTGAGCTTTCTTGAAATTTTATTCAGGTGTGACTCATCTTTATATTTTGTGCAGAATCAGATTGTGAGCATTCCCTCCTTACAAAGCATTGACATAAGGATTTTATCATTTGGAGAACTGTTAAACATAAACTTTTCCGATGACAGCAAGGACCGCCGCCATAGATAGTTTCTACCACACAAAATACTTTAAACGGAATAAAAATTTCATCATTAGAAAAATTAAGCTTAATGATCTCTATGAGTTTAAGAAGAGATGCCTTGGAGAGTTTCTAGTATTCCCCATTGCATTAACTGTAAACCTGCTAAAACAAACTTCGGGCTTTATTTCCTAGCTTCTCATTCCAGTGCACTTCATTTTTAATGGCTGCCAATGTAATCATTTTTCTTCATACGACTCCAAATACATTTGAATAGAACTAAAAATATTTAAACATTTTTGTGTATGCCAATTCAGGTAGCAAAATGAATTATTTTAAGAAACAATAATTGTAAAGATGAAGGATAAAGTCTGATTGTTACACCTAAGAGATTTGGACAATAACACAAGTACTTTCGTTGCATAGAATAAGTCTCTACAAAGTCAAACATTGAGAGTGTTGAATATGCGTTTCGCTACTAAGGTAACTAGACATAACTCCTTGGTTCTTCCTTGGTATCCTGTTAATCATAATATTTATTTGGTAATAACTTTTGATCTCAAATGAGAATATTGAAAAAAATCGTTAGAAGCGTTGACAACAATTTTTGGAAATAGCAAAATATTTTTATTCTTACGACACTGCAGATAATTGAGACCCCGGAGGACAATATTCGTAATCAATGTCTCCCATGAATATTGTGGAATTACAGACCCCGTTTATTAGACCAATAGGAAGGAAGAATGCAGAGGTCTGGAGCAGCAGGAACAGAACAGTTTCAAATGTGTTCAAAAGTAACAAATTACCAACAAATTGAGGTGGGCCTTATTGTAAAGATTGCAGGATACAAATTTAACTTATAGAACTGTTCAGCTCAGGTAGGCTAAGGGTGAAAATGCAGTGGTTAAAATTGCACACTTTCCTTTAGGATACTGAGCCTTTGACTGGAGACTTGAAAAATGACCTTGTACCTCCAAATTGGAAATTCCTCCACACAATTACACCAACCTGGAATGACCCCGTCTCTTGGAGGCCCTACATGTACCACAACTTAAAGTGAGTTGTTTTCAGCGCACGCATCCTGGTGTGTGCGGTGCAATGGAGCAAGGAGATTTTCTTTCATTTCGAATGAACACAATGGCACGACAGTTTTCAAGGGAAGGCAAAATGCGCATGTAAATAAATAAAGGAAGGAGGGTATTTAAATAATAGTTTTGCACAAAATTTTCAAACCGTTACAAAGCCGCCTGAAGAACTGGGCTCATATAGTGCCATTGTGAAGGAGCTCTATAACATTGCAAGTGTTAATTTCCGACAAAATGCTGCTGATGTTGCATTGCGTTATATTATGCAGACCGTAGGGTTGTTCGGACCTTACCACTTTCTTCAGCCAGCGCTGATGCCTCGAGAGCCGCAAATCAGGGCAGCAGGTGGGGCTAGGTCCCCTCGTGCAGGCTTCTGCCAGTGTTTCATGTAAAGGCATCTGGGGAGCTAGTGTAATTACCGAATCCGGCTTAACTGTGGTGAATTTTCTTTGAGAGAAAGATAATGTATTTCTTGGGTTTTTAAAACCCAAAGGAACGCATATATCTTTCCCCATACATTAAATGTAGCCGAATCACAAGAACTATACTGGGAGCTTTCTCGCACCGGCCCCTACGTAATTGTCATAGCTGATGTTTGGCGTTCCCGCTTAATATAGGATGTTATATAAAGTGTAGAGGGAGGGGGATAGGATTTCTTTGAGTTAGAAGTAAACGTTCGTGGCTTCGCACGCTCAATCTTCCACGCAGTCCACTCGATCTCGAGCGCTTGAGGCGGCCGAAACCGCCGGAGCCACTATGTGCGTGATTTCAGGCTTGCGTCTTTTTTCCCGTTTTTTTAGAGAGTTCCTTGGCTTCGGGTATTGCGAGTGCGGTGCGGGGAGCAAGGATTTTCTTACACTAAGGCAACTGTGCGTGACTTCAAGCATTCTGTCTCCTCGCGTCGTCCGCTCGAGTTCGAGCGTGCTAGAGCCGCTATGAGCGTGACAGGACATTGCCCATGTTTTTGGAGTGCTCATAGGACTTCAATTCAGAATACCTGTTTTCTGTGTTCATGTAGTTTATCAGATTAAAAAGCATGTCTATAGGGTAGTGTGTGAAGCTCTGTAATCGCCTCCTTCAAACGGAGAGTGGCTGTGCAACCTCATTATTGTTCAGACTTATTCTATATTACCTAGAATATTGAACAGAATACCGTATATCGCTTTCAGATATAATTTGCATTCTGCAACCTCTATCTGTTCGAAATTCCTAGTAATTGAAACCGCGCTTACCATCGTCATCCACTGCATGATCTCGAAACTGCTTCTGCCCACCTTGGCCGTGAAGCCATGACTTAGTACTCTGTACTTGCTCAATATGGCTATATTTAGGCCCAATAAGTCTCTCCAACCTTCTAATTATACCTTCTAATAAGCTGAAATAAGCTAACCACTCCTTCCTTTTATAGCAATCTGGTCTTGCACAGTCCGAGATAATACATGGTTGATGTAGTGCGTGAGCTGCTATTGTAACGGGTTCTTTTGCTTACCGGACGGCTCTTCAGCGTTACAGGGCCAAAGGATGGGGTTGGAGCGCTGAGGCACAGGAGGCAGAGAGCAGGCGCTTGACCAGGCAAAGCAGCGGCGGCTTACAGCCGCGATTTTCGTCTCTTCCCCCTCCAGAACTGACACGGTTAGCGCGGGTTACACTACTCCTTCCCCTGAAAGGCGCATTGGCCCGATGCGCGCTCCAGCGTAACTGAAACGTTAAATCGAGCAGAGCGCAGAGTCAGAATACGTAGTTCTAGCGTTCATAGTAAGGTTTGAGGCGAAGCACATGCACCACTTCAGAAAGAGGGGGCCGACGAGATGTGCTCGAAACAATAGGAATCACCGCGCAATTCACGTCGCTTATACGGCGAACGACCTCGTATGACGCCAAAGTAACGTTTTAGGAGCTTCTCGCTGAGACCGCGAAGGCGAACAGGACCCAAGTAGCACACATTGCATGGCCCACCGGGGGCCCGTATGGGCAAGTTGGATTTGGGCAGCTACAATAACACCCACGAGGGCCCGCTTTAGGGAACAAGCGGGCAAGCCCAAATTGGGCTTGCCCCTGCTTTCTCCATCTGGGCTTCATATAGGTGTGGAAAGGGCTAACTGAGTACATATTCCCACATCTGGCCCTAAAGGGTCCCACTTGGGAAATTTTAGGGCCGATGCAAATGAAATTTGGGCTTTGTGTAGGAAACGCCTGGGCTAATCTAATTGGGGCTGCCCACTCAAAAGCCAAATAGGTCCCGCATGGGCCGCGGCGGGGCTAAATACGGGTATGCCCGCACATTGCCTACATGGGACCCTTGAGGGGTACTTGAGGGAAGGTCAGACGAAAATGTGGAATTCATGCAGAAAATTCCTGGGCTGCCCCAAATAGGGCTGCCCACCAAAAACCTAGATAATTTCCGCGTGGGCGTTAGCGGGGCAGGCAATTGCTCCTTCCCACTTCTGCCCGCATCGGTCTCTTGCGGGGCCAATTAGGGCAGATGCGATGCAAATGTGGGCCTAAAGCAAGTAGAAGACGGGCTAGTCCGATTGGGGCTGCCCACGCAAAAACCGAATAGGTCCCGCATAGTTTGCGGCCGGGCTGGAAAGCGACCACACCGCCGCGCTGCCCACACTGGTATTTCTTGGGGTACTTGCGGGAAAATGCAACATATATTCGTAGTCCATGCGGTAAAATCAAGATCAGCCCAATTGGGGCGGCCCATGAAATGCCGCAGTGGGCCCCAAATTGGCCGTAGGCGGGCTTACCGCTCTGAAATGTCTCCACCCTATCTTTAAGGCACCATTTTATTTATGTAAATCATGTTATACCAGCTCCTAATTGCCTCTTCTGAAGGTTTCACATAACTGTCCTAAGCATATCTATGCTATGAATAAAGACTACTAATTTTTACTCCAACAACTATGTTAATTATGCAGCATCGACAGAAAATATGCAACAGTAACTGTTCCGCTTTACGAGTATGCACTGAACGACCTCCAAATGTTTCCTGCGACATTACTATTCTACACGCACCACCGAAATAAATATTCAGACCAACATGTTGGGGTTGATGTGGGCCAGCCCACATTATTGTAGTGTTGGGATTAAATTTCTCTCATGTTACTGAGTGTCGCATACAAGCAAAAAAATAGCGCTTAATGTTTCGCAATTGATGATTATTACAACTTGGGCAGCTCCGAAAATGCAAGATTCAACCCATCAGGGCAGCACGTGGGTCAGCCCGAAACGGACTGGCTTTCGCAAATCCCGCGCCTGTATAATTCAGGTATTGGAAGGATTAATCGACTTAAAAATTAAAACCTTGATCAATGGGATGGCATTGCCTGCACAAATGTGGGACCCATTAATGATTCTGGTGTGCTGCCCACATTCGTCGACCTGGGCTGAATGCGGACAGCCCTATTTGGGCTGCCCACACGGATACAGATTGGGACCGATAGCGGCAGAATTGGGCAGCCCATGCGGGGCCCCTCTGGGTACTTGTTGCAAATCCCGCATGGGGCCCGTATGGGCTGCCCTCACGGGCCCAGCGCGGGCCCCCATGTCATAGCCCACTTTGTGCTACTTGGGGAGTCCACACCCACACTTTATCTCCAGGTGCAAAATGAACTTCACGATGCTGGAGGTTGTGCCTGCGTGCATAGAAGCGCTGGCGGTCATGGATGCGTAGTTGTGCCAACTGTCGGGCTTCTTCCGCATGCTGGGTTACCAGTTGGACATCGTCGTAAGAGTAGGCGTCCGGCTCATGGGAAAGCATGTCGTCAAGCATGGTAAAAATCTCTCGGCCATGCACCAGGCGGAACGGGGAAAACCCGGTTGCTTCCTGAGTTGCGGTGTTATAAGCGAAAGTTACGTAGAGAAGAATGTCGTCTCATGTACGGTGATCGACGTCCACATACATAGATATCATGTCAGCCATAGTCTTATTAAGGCGCTCAGTGAGTCCGTTCGTTTGGGGGTAGTATGCGGTAGTTTTGCGGTGGTACGTGTTGCTTAAACGCAAGATCTCAGCCATTAGCTCGGACACGAACGCGGCACCGCGATCTTTGATTAAGACTTCGGGTCTCTCGAGAGGCAGTCAGCATCTGTGTGCCTGTGACCGGACTTGAGCCCACCGTGCAAGTCGCCCTGAAGGGTCTCTCAGAGTGCTGAGCCAATATAGAGAGTGATGGTCGGTAACCACCTGAAATGGGCGTCCATACAAGTAGTGTCTGAACTTATTAATCGCCCAAACTACCACGAGGCGTTCTTTATCAGTGGTCGAGAAGTTAGTCTCTGCCTTCGATAATGTTCGACTTGCGTAAGCCATTACACGCTCGGTCCCGTTCTGTTTTTGAATGGGCACGGCTCCGAGGCCCTTGTTGCTGGTATCTGTATGAACTTCAGTCTCGGCGTCCTGGTCAAAGTGCTCGAGTACAGGGGAGCTATGGAAGCTAACCACTCCTTACTTTTATAGCAACCATGTAGGTTATTCGCGCTCTGCTTATTTGCCACGAATTTCACTTCTTGTTCTCTTTTCTCCGGCGAACCATGACAGAATATGTGTTAGCAATGGAATACAGTATGCAGTTTATTTGTCCTCCCAACGTCACTAATGATAAAGCATGCTATGCCTTTAAGCAGTACTGCTAGTCTAGCCGCATTGTAGTCGTGTACAAGAGAAAAGCATGTTTTGCACATAAAGAACCCCCGTACTTCCAACGGCTGCAGGAAGTTTGATTAGACCAGCTAGCGTGGCACGGAAGGATGTAGAAGAGCGATAGAGGATTGCCGCAGTTTAATTGGGTCACCAGCTGTTTTATATACAATGAAGCCACAGTGAATCGGAATAACCACGGCGTCGTATTAGTGAATGCTTCTCGCCAGTGTTGAGTGAAAAGCCTCCACAGAGGCCACTTTTTCTGGCTCTAGAAGATTTTGGATGATGTTTCAAGGTTAAGCATGTTTAAGTTCAGAGGTGAAGTTTCAAAGGTGGCCTCTCTGGATCAAGAAAGTACCTTATTCCGCGTCTCAGGCGAGACCACCACTTTGCTAACTTACCCAGCAACCGCTGCTAGGTGAGGTCGCTTAGTTAATTGGTATACTGTTGTCCAAGTACTACATAACGGTGGCCGAATCCAGTTTTCCGGGAGGAGTGCCATTCCAGCTGTGGTCAGTGAGGTCAAGCTGCACTGTAGACCTGGGAATATAGTAATTCCACTGACATGCTCGCGTCTTCACTTTTTGTATACAGCAGACGAGTGCGCTGCACCATTATTTAAACCACAGTTTTGTTGCACGTGAGAAAGATTTTCCACCTCTTTCTCACAGACCCTATTAGAATATAAATCTGTAAACAGCAAAAATGCCACCCGGTATATGAATGCACTGCAGAGCGCGAGGACCATTTTAACGACCCATTGCCCAAGAAAAAAAGACAAACCACTCAGTCGCAGTCTTGTCAGAGTCTTTCAACATTTATGTCAGAGCAATGTTCTTTTCGTGTAGTGCACGAATATAGGTGTTAAAAGTACGGACCTTAAATGCAACTTGAGCGCTGTTATTGGTGCAACTACGATTGAAGATACACTGTATCGCAGCGCGACTACAGTAGTGACAGATCTCAGTTACCGGAAAGCACGTGCACGGTTAGGACCCGCGTAACTAAGAACCTTCGTACTTAGGTGCAAATGACGCGTCAGGTGCCGCAGCAGGGCGTAGGAAAGTTTCATGTATCCCAATAGCGGAATATTAGCGGTTTTTTCAGGTGGCGGAGGTGGATTAGGTTGTATCTGTAACGACATCCCATCACAAGCGCAAATACGTATGGTGTTTGTGTTAGGCCTAGTTCACGCAGTCGGTCACCTCTCTGACGCCGCGCCGACAGTGGGGGAACCGCGCCATGCAAGGAGAGGAGCGATGTTCAAACAGAAAGCCTGCGCAACGCACCGGCAAACCACTTTATGTGGGTCCTGTCTGTTCCCCGCAAAATAACAATGAACATCTATCTCAGCACCAGGGGCTTTCCAGAAGCATTACCGTTTGCAAACGTACTGACACCACCAAGAGTCCGCCGCCGTCTCTCCCGCTCGTAGCTGCAAACAAGGCATGAGTAATGCGAAAGAAGCGCGCTCTCGCTTACTGGTTCTTCCCCAAGCAGCACGCCGCCAATGGACCGCCAATGGTCCAATATTGCGATATATTGGTCCCAATATTGGTCAATATTGGCGTCTGATTGGGGCGCACAAAGAGCCAAGATATATGCCATCCAATTCGATCGGCTCTCCTATCAAAACTAGTATTGGCATACTACCTTGTTTACTGGCATTCAACGGCACTCAATGGCTACTCAATATCTTCCGCCCAAGCTCACTCACTGGTTGTTATATCACGGCCATCCCGCCAAGCTCACTGGCCATCCAATATCTTGTATCTATGCTTATTCACTGGATATTCACAACTGGCATCCAGACAGATTTATCGGCTACCCAATATTTCCAATTGAATCTTGCCCACTGGTTTTGCATTATTGGCATCCAGCCAGAGCAATTGGCAATCTGGCACCACGGCTAGTTGCTTTTTCGTGCTATGACTAATAGGCAACTGCAAAGCCATCCCCTACCTATGCAGTGCAGATATTTTTCATGCAGCTTTTTATTTAAATAAAGCATGCTGAGAATATCCATGCACAGAAAATAATACAGCTGAAAGGTTCAATGGATGGTGATTTGTTAGGTGTGCACGTGTTACAGGGCATGGAAAATTTTAGGCAGAACTCTTAGACTTCAGTGCTCCTCCTGTTTTTGCGTCCCTTGGCAAGGTGTTCTCAGGTCCCAGGTTGGAGGAAGGTGCTGCGTTCATCGCCGCTTCTTTTGTGGTCGGTTGTAGGGGCAGCAGCTCCATGCAGCCTTTAAAGATATGGACTTGAGCAGCGTGCATAACAATGTATTTCCATTCGCAGATGGCACCTGGAAATAAAAGTAACATTCATAAATCCTATTAAGACAGAAAACTTTTGGAAAGTGGAAGTGCAGCTAGACCGCGGAGTAAAAATTCAAAATAAAGCACTACCTGTTGGCCCTCAGGCAACTTTCTTGTCTGATTTACTCAGGTGAAATAAGCTGCATGCTCAGTGAGGCCGGCCATATTAACTTGGTTACATTGTTTGCGACATCTGGCAGTGCACGGCTTCCCATGGGGATGTGTTGTCGACGCTGAAACATAAAACAAAATGACATTTGCCGTTATCTATTCGTTAAACGGTAGTCAGTGCTTGCCCCTTTCTACTTGTAGTGCCTTTGTGATCGAACACCTGTAGAAGAAAGACGTCGTCATAACTACATGCTTCAGATAAATAGCTTTCCTTTGAATAGTTTTCGTTAGGGTAGATTGCCGCAAGAACTAAAAGAAACTACAAAGAAAAAAGAGACGCAAAAAATGGCAGTCGCACTCCGACCGCGGCTGCTAAATTTAGTGTGCACCGCATCATTACTGCAAACAGAACGTTTTAAAAGTTGTCAAAGCTGCAGCCAAAACAACGTACGACACAGATGCTTTGGGGTTCGTATGATACACTCGAACTGAAAAAATAAAGAAATCCGTAGCTTAGGATCACGTTTGTTGTGGGAACAAGTTTGTACATGTGGTAAAGTATAAGAACTATGGTAGCAACTGTAAATACCCTATTTTAAGCGGCTATTTTATGACACTTCTACTACTCGGAATTAGCGCAAGTGAAAGATCAAACACGTGAATAAGCTACGCGTCGTTTAGACCATTCTAATAGCGCATTCATAACGGCAAATTACAGTATTAAATATTCGCTCGTAACTAAAGATCATGTCCCAGTAAGCTCAACTTAACTCTGAGTTTTGAATATAGTATGTAAAAGAAACTGATCACTTCAGACACACAACACACGCGCGATGAAGTTGTAACCTGAAAATCACACAAAACACGCGTCATGTTTTACAGGACCATGTTTTTCTTTTGCAATAAAAATTGGCCACCTCTGCGCCGTAAATCCAGAGTTTATGCATTCAAAATAGTGCGCTGAAAATACAGTTCAGAACTGACTGGCCTGGTGCGGTCGAAATAAATGACTTTCCGTTCTCGCAAGCATATCGGTTATTGACATGGTGATCAAGGCTGACAACATACTGAACCAAATAATGCAAAAAAAAAGTATCTTACCATACGGCTAGCGTAGATTTGCAGACCTCAGTTGCAACAATCCAAAATGAATGCTGCCACGCAAAGTACATCCCAGGGATCTGATGCTTTATACACCTGGTAAGAAAAAGTTGCGATCTTACAAGGAGACAAAGCAAGAAATAATCTCAGAGAGCTCAGTTATGAACAAACAACTTAAAATGCTGGCGGTACTCACAAATATCCTCTTTCAGGCATGGTCATTAAAACGAATTGGAACTTTCACAAGGCTTGGTTTTTCGGTTCTGCTGTCCAAAGCTGTGGGAGCTCGAGCAGCTCAAGCGGGTGGGGTTTGTGTGGCCGATTAGACGCCTCTGAATCAGCGGCTTGTATCGAGTTTTGAGGCACGGTTGGAAGGGGGCAGAAGGATCCTTGTTTTTTTCTCTCCTTTTTTTTTTTGCTTGAGATCTGTCGAAAGAGTAGGCATAAAGCTCGAAAGGGGGTGAGAGAAATGAAAGAGGTCTCGCAGGACCACGTGAGCCCAGAAGGCTGCCGGCCAGGAAAGTTGACGGGAAGGAAGGGAAGAGTGAGGGGGAGTAGAGTGGGAGGCATTGTGAGCAACGCCTGCCTAGCCGGGAGAAAAGAGAGGGCAGTGAAGGTCGCTGCCCTTCCGCGATGACTGCTTCACGGAGAGAAAAGGCTACAAGGCGGGAAGTTGAAAGCGGTTTGGAGAATTGCTTTAGTCAAGGCCCTCGGGCGGAGAGGCGACGAAAGCACGAGAGAATGGAAACCATATATTCTTTGCGCCAAGCTTGTGAGGAGGAATGCGCAGAGTTTTGCCCTTGGCTTCGCTAAAACAACGAGGAGTGCGTTCGGAGCTCTTTGGTCGCCTCGACTGTTGACTCGGTAACATTTTCAGTGGAATGATAATTTCGCTATATTTTTTTTTTGTTAATGCAAAATACGTTTTACTTCATGGTTTCAAATAATAATCACATACGTAAAACAGTCTTCAGTTTTCACGGAATCGTCCTCGGTTCGAACAAATGGACATACTTTTTTTATTAAGGATGACACACAGGTCGCTGTTCATGACGAAGTGCTCTTGAAACGTCATCACGCGCAACTGAGAGATGCAGCAGCCCGTATACTTGCTGTATTCTTATTAAGGAAAAGAAAAGCGAAAACGAAACGGGTACTTCAAGGTTAAAAATTCCAATGTTATTCATTTTTATTTTTTAAAATCAGGTGGACATTTAGAGCAAGAAAAAATCCGCGTAGAACTAAGCGTGGGCATATCAAGAAATACAGAATACTCGACGAGCTAAGATCTGAAGAACTAAATTGACAGTAAAGAAAAAATAGAAAGAAAGCAAGGGTCAACATTGAAACTATATCTACGAACTTGGGCAAGGTAGTGCAGTGCTGTTGATTTTGTTTATTATCTTTTACATGTACACAACTTTTTGGCAGTGTGCGATTTACGTCGCATTAGAATACGAACCATTAAAGGACAGTTCAGATTTGTTTTCTTGTCAAGTGAATTAGCTAGACATCGCGTCGAATATATGTTGCTTGTATTTTTTCTTTGAGCTGAAATATTTTATGTGCTGCTGCACCGATGACCAAAGTCGTTCAGTCTTTGTGTGTTGCTGAAGCCCACTGCAGAGCGCAAAAGAGTACAGTACAAATTTGTGTTTACTAGATATTACAACTCGAAGGCCCTGAAAGCAGCCCAACATATCTGTCTATAAACAGCTAGTACTGAGGCGTGGTATAGTCGATCGGTGCTTATGCTGAATGCCGGAATCGATCGAATCGAATAGCGCGATCGATCTCTCCCATCTCTGCTATAGCTTGAACGTGTTGGGTTTCTTTCCATCACGTAAAAAAAAAAGGCGGAAATAATGATGCTACGCGGGCGTGTTTCCAATCATGGACAAACGTTTACAGGATGTGAATTCACCGGATATATTCGATCGTTTCTGCGTTTACTATCCAAACGTAACCCCTGGTGTTTGCTCAAGCGGCACACGCGTTCTGTAGCGTCCTTTGCATTTGAGTACCTTGCGTTTCTTGACTGCGCAGGATTTTTTTCGCGGACACGCATCTATTAAACATTTGCTTGTCAGATCAGATGTGTGTGCGCGTATGCTTGTGCACTCGTATGCGTATAAATAGGCTCATGGAACGAAATCTCATACGCGAGAGTTGTGCGCGAGATGTGTTCGGGATCTGTGCATGGACATATCTGTGCATCGGATCTGTGCATTGATATGTCAATCACTTTCAATCTTCCTGATTTGACGAGATCAGAAAAACAAATCGTCTCCACCGGGAATCGAATTCCTAGCCTAGTTAACGCTTTAACCAACTGTGCTAGACCCTGGATCGTGAAACTAGCACCATCCGCAATTAGTGATAATGACAATGATGACAGTATCAATGGTAATGACGCTGCGTTTAGTTGATAACGATAATGATACGTGATGCACCGTATGCAGTAGCATTAATCTCGCCTTCGCTAATTTCTGCAGTGTAGATTCCTCGTGCTGTCAGAATTTTTTCAACACTCGGCGAAAGTTTAGAACACTATCTGTGTTAGCTACGTCCACGCGGGATCGACATCCGGGCCTCTAGTCTGCAGGAATTCTCTTGAAGATATTATATGCAGAATTGTACATAATTAATCGTGCCTAAAGTCGTAAATAAAAGAGTTCTCTACCAAAATTGTCAAGTATAATCGCAGGTCATCCACAACAATTAGCGAATCACGAAAAATGTATTCAGAAAAATATATTCTACATTTTCCGTGATGGACACTTCTGTGCATTTTGTCTGGTCAGCTCAGTCAAACAATTTTAGGACAATCTATACATTAATCCCAATAAAAATTATATATATGGTGGCCCAAATTACGTATGGCGTATGAATATCTTCTACAGTTGAACGTGAACTGACGTCCGGGCCAGCGAAAAATTTAGTTGGGACGAAATTAGCCCAAAACCACTGTCATATTGGGATGCAAGCATTAGAAATGTCTGTGTCGGTTAGAGCTGCTTCTGCTGTTTTTTTAGCGCCGCCGCAGCCTGAAATGTGCAAAGGTGGCCAGCCATCAAAGCTCGTTAGAGAATATCGACCACTAGAAACCATGATATATACAGTGTTGGGATGCCATCAAAGCTGATGGGACAATATTGACCAATCTATGTCAAGATATATGCAATGTTGACAAGCCATCCATATTGGCAGAACATTATTGCCCAACATATGCCATTAGGGTGCAATGCTGGCTAGCCATCACAGTCCATCGAACAATATTGAACAATATAATGCATATGTATACATTGTTGGCAGGCCGCCATGACAGGCGGGTCACTATTGACCAAATATGCCATGGTTTATTTATTGCTGACAAGACAACCATAATGGCCGGACAATATTAACCCATTTATGGCATTATATGTGCAATGCTGGCCAGCCATCAGACCTCATTAGGCAATATTGACCGCTATAATCCAAGATATAGCGCCGGTCGACGGTGACGTAGAACAGTCCCTACGGCACAAGCCAACGGGCCCATTAAGTGCCCACCTCCATCAGATGCCGGCGTGACGGAGGTGACGCAGCAATGAAAAAACTTAAGCGAAACTGTTTACACAGGCAACATACAGCTGCTAAATACCACACATAAAATACAAACCGGTGATGCCGTCGTGGGGAGAAGACAGATTGGCCAACAAGAAGTGAACTGTGGCCTCACTGCCGCTCCCCTCCCCACTCCCGGTAGACTGAGGGTGGAGAAACAAGAAGTTAGTTTCATCAATTTCATAATCATCATCATCATCATCAGCCTGACTATACCCACTGCAGGGCAAAGGCCTCTCCCATATTTCTCCAATTGATCCGGTTCTGTGCTAGCTGCATCCACTTGACCCCTGAGAACTTCTTTATCTCATCCGCCCACCTAACTTTCTGCCGCCCCCTGCTTCATCAATTTGGTTTTGCCTAATGCCATGGCATTGAGAAAGGCGTAACGCACTCTGTAGGACCACGTAAGCACGAAAAGAAAAAAGCAGAGTACCGCGCTATCGCACCAATAGCTCCAAATTCTATTCTCAATGTGATAAGCTTACCATAGTCAGTGTCTTAAGGGAGTAATTACTCATTGACAACCACCCAAGCGCAGCTTTATGGCTACAAAGGAGACCTATACAGCTTTCTCAGAAATTTGTCCTGATCCGGGGATCTAACTCGAACCATCGCCGTTCCTTAGTAGTCGCTCTACCAACTAAGCTAACAGGAGGGTCAGCACAACAGAAGACAGGGCGAGAGAGAATTAATCAAGTTTTGGGGGATTTCCCTGAATATTCGACCAACACGATTCCCGTTTCAAATTATTGATCAGTTCGATTTCGCCATGCAATTTGTTGTGCTGTCCATCCTAGTTATCTCAGTTGGTGGAGTGACTGCCCCGCAAAGGCGGTATTCTGGGTTAGATCCCCGGACTCGGATGAATTTTTCTTTAACCACGAAGTTTCTGAGAAAGCTTTATAGGTTTTCTTTGTAGCCGTATGGCTGCACTTGGGTGGATCTGAATGAGGAGTCTCTTAGCACCTTGGAGGATACGCCTAAATCCGACCAACGCAATCTGTGTCATATGGCCGAATACATCTCATCTTCCTCTCCCATACTTTGCGACCCGCAGTAACTGGCACGATATTCGGGTAACAAAGTTTTCGGAATCTGGTTAGAGGTCGTAGTTGTCTGCGGTCAGCTGTTGTTCCTATCATACTTGCATTGCTATGATATGGCGGCAATGTGGTGGGCACAAAACGTGTGAACAATCTCGTGGCATCCTCTTATGATGTTGGACCAAACGAGGATTGTAATCGAAAGAGCATAGTGGGAGGATAGAAAACAAAAGAAAAATGTCAATACAATGGCTAGCTAAATAATTGGAGTCAAAAATGTAAAAGTAAAATCAATCAGATGTCAAAACAGCCATACAAGTAATGTCGACGTCCAAGGGATGTGGCGCCATGTAGACCGGGCGTAGATGTGTTATTGACTTAATGACCCAAATAAATGTGTCATAGTAATCAGAAGTGTCTAATGAGTTTTAGTTAATAAAATATAATTAGGGCTTAAAACAAAAAAGACCAAACAAATGCGCAAAATGGCTATTCATATGTAGTGACGTCACAACGGTCCGGTTGTCATGGCGACTGTCGCCGGTGACGTCAAGGCGCAGCCTAGCACGCGTGACTTCATCGTGGCCCGGCGGCGCTTATCTCTACGGCAGGAAGGCGGTCGTTGACTGTCACCATGACGTCACGTCGCATCCTGGCTACGTGTTACGTCATGACGTCCGGTGGGGCCGTCTCCTACGCCAGCTGCTCTGACGTCGACGACACCGGATTATGCGGTGCCTGTGTGCTGCGTGGACGTGTTGGGGTATAACAGTGCGGAGAACGTAACAGAGAACGCTGGACAAAGAAAGAAATAGATTTTAGAGAGATACGGGGAGAAAAAAAAATAGAGGCAAGGAGTAGTTAGGAGGGGGAAAAGAGAGGCGAAGGGAGACAAAGGGAGGCAAGTAGGGTTGAAGAGACTCAAAAACAGACAAAGAGGAGCAGCGAGTGTTGAGGAGGTGACTGCTTTTGCATTCCTCCAATGCATATTCTGCAGTATTCTCGGAATTTGTACAGCACTGCTGTACCGCTGATTAAATCTGTAAACATGGTTAGCTGATGGCTTACATAGCCTCTTTGTTAGGTAATATTAAATATGACTCAACAGGTATAACAGGAATTCATTTCACGCTGAGGATAGACAAAGCGCCACACTGGACATGTGTAGCCTCGTGATTGTAGGCCATTACCCGAACAGTGTCTATTCTATTCGCACATATGTTTGATCGTGATAGAAGCGTGTATTCTTTGCTGGTGACACCTTGGCTCATTCATCTGTCTGGCAAAAGATACCCGATAAGGTCCTTAGGGGCCACATGTTTTCCAAAGCCTGCCATCCCCGGTGTCCACTCCAAGTAACGCCAAACAGAGCACCACGAAAGCAAGACCCAATTTTATAAGGATGGCGGGATACATAAAACTTGCAAGCAAAATAATAATAAATGCCTAAGGGAGATCTACAAATTGTGTATACCGCCCCTTAAATAACATAATGCTCTCCTATCAACAACATTTTTGATGATCTATTTTTTCCCGCAGGAGTGCTGACATTGCCGGGATATCAACGAGCAACACCCTTTATGTCCCAAATTGGGCCGCAGATAACTTAACCCAAATGTGGCGGTTTACTGCGCCAAACCCCACATTCGAATTAAACTCGCAACCTTTTATGGTAAGCATTTTCTGTTGCTTCGCAAAATACTGAATTATTTAGAAACAATTGATAGTAAGCCTAAGCTGCGATATAAAATGGCTCCCCAAAACGTTTGCGCCGTAAAGGTGCACCTTGAATTTCATTTGGGCTCGTCGCTTAAAAAGAGAATGATTATAAATCGCACGATTTTCTAGGCTGACGAGTGGCGCGGAGAAAGCCTGTCAGAGAGCCTTCGCACATACTGACACTAAAGAAAAAAATCGTGTCACCAGAGGAGTCTAACCACCATCTGAACAGATCAGTTTCCTTGGCACAGGCACGAGAGCACTACACTATCGCAGCTTTTGTTTGTTTATTGCCGGGCTTCGTAGTACTATACTATCGGCGCAATCGACCACGTCGCATTTAAAAATGCAAAGCAATGTGGCGCTGCGATGTGGTCATCGCACTCGTGATGAAATTCCATATTCACCGGCCGCTTCGTCATTTTTACCTGGATAAATGCTCCATATACACACGCCATATAGCTAAATGCGGCCACGGTCCGCTGGCGCATACTGTCGGTCGAGTTTTCATTGGCTGTGAGAGAACTCGCGATGCTTCACTTTTTTGCATCTGCGCAGACACACATAATGGTTGCATTTTCTCTACACTAGATCTGCACAGACCGCACCGACCCGTCTGTTGAAAAGCTTAAGAAAAAGCGATCAATCAAGAGTAAAAACGACCACCCGCTGTTTCTATCAACATACACGGTATAGAAGATACGGCAATTTGTGACTATCAAAGTGCTTTATAACCTGATAGTCTGTTATGCCATCATCTAGGTCTGAGTGCATGAAAATTTATCTTTTGTTTAGAATATAAAGAATTCCTCAAAGGGTCTATGAAACAAATGCTGTGCTTGACTTGGGTTACAGATCGCTAGCTAGAGTGTGCTGCGATGGACCTGCGAGTGAAATACCCCTCTATCTAAGCCCACAATCACATTCCAAAGTTGGCGGGCGTTCTCCCTTGACATTTTAACTCACTTTTTCTTTCCTGTGCAAAGGTTTTATGTATTACAGGTTTTGAATGGGTATTGGGTAGCTTCTTGTAAACGTCACACATCTATTATACACATCTATTATATATCTATTATGTCTTTATACACATCTATTATACACATCTATTATATATCTTTAATTCTAAACCTTAGTTAAAAACGAAAAACGCGCCTCGTTGGTGCGCGACTTAAAGGGAAAATTCGATACTATCAAGCGTTCCAAAACCTTACACAACCTTCAAAGCACGCACTGCGCAGCTTGATCCTATAAACACATCAAGAATATCTTTCAGTCGTCAAATACACACAAGAGTGGACAACACAAGATCCAATCTACTTCACTTGGGCACAAAAGGGCACACCACAAGGGAAGATGCTTGGTATTTTTATTTACAATGCTATCAGTCCTATTCCGGACTAAGTAAGAGTGGTTTGGTTTCATCAAAATACACATGTAATAGTAAACTAAAATACACATAAAATACAGTCATGACGAAAAAAACAACAATGCAAAAAAAGCAAGCCTGGTCGGCAGTCGTCGGTCTACGATTACCAGGTACATTTTTCAGGGTTGCATTTTAAGTCGTCACAGAAATATCTAGATAAAGACGCAAAGTGTGACTAGCAGAACAGAACACATTGTATAAACAGACGTGCGAGGCTAGGACCTTTCGCGATACATCTCGGTTCATTTTGTGCAGCAATGAAAAATAACCACATCCAGTCTCGTGCCAACGAGAATGAAAAAGACTACGAGAGTGTTCCGTGTGCTAAGCTATATGCCGCGTGCTAGCGGCTGCTGAAAATAAAATAAAGTTTTAAATGCCTCGTGGCAATACTCTCCCTTTAAAAAGGCATCGCATCGATGCTATTCAAGTTAAACATAGAAAGGTTAAAATCATCATAAATAAGGACACCTAGGGCCTTTAGTGCGAGTAATAGGCTTGAGGCGCACAAAATGCACAATTTGTGGATTCTCATGGCGCCGCTGGGATGCTGTCACGCTGTCGAGAATCACCCTATAGTCCAACTGCCTGACTTGGCGAAAGACCTTGTAGACGCCAAGTTATCGGCGTAAACGTTTTTCACTGAATTCACAGCGGCGAACCCACACTTCATCTCTTGGCCCATAATCTGCGTTACTTCACCGCAAGTTGTATAATTGGGCATCAATACGTTGCTGCTCATTATTGCGCAGCTGAGCGAGTCGTCCGGCATCCTCAACAAACTGCAGGGCGAAGGCGACGTCTTGGTTGTCTTCGTCTGTCACATGTGGCAGCGTTGCTTCGAGCGTACATAAGCTTGCCGTACATAAGCTGAACGACGACCCTCTGGTTGTCTTCTGGGTGGCTGTACTCTACGCAGTATGGAGTCCCATGTCTTGTGTTCAGCATCGACGTACATATCAGTTACGCCCGCAATCTTTTTGTTGAGGTACTCCGTAACTCCACTGGTCTTAAGATGGTACGCTGTTGTACGTCGGTGGTGTGTATAATTGTATGCTAGGATGACTTGTGCCAGCTCCGTCCTAAATGATGTTCCCCTGTCTGTTATGTCACTACGGGAGCGCCGGGTCGCAGAAGTATGGGTTCGACAAATGACTTGCCGGCTTCTGCTGCGGTACCACTAGGCAGGACTCTTTCTCCGAAGTAGAGCGGGTCATTTAATCAGTTGCCACGATGATCAACTTGTTGCCGCTTGTCGAAGTGGGGAAAGGGCTGAGGAGATCTATCTCAGTTTGTTTAAAGGGCTTAATCCGAAGCGGTATTGGTTTCAGTAGTCCAGCTCGCGTTACAAGGTGCGTCTTGTGTTGCTGGCACTCACGTTACGTTTCATATAATCTGCAACATCAGCAGGTAACCGCTGCCAGTAATACCTGCCTTGGATCCAATTCAAAGTACGTGCCATTCCAAAGTTTCCTGCTGTCGGCTCATCGTGCAAAGCCTGAGCAATTTTCTTTTGGAGTGTGTTTGCAAGACAAGAAGGTATGTGGTCCTGTTGGGCATGAAATTCTTCACGAGGACGTCGTTGTGCAACGTGAAGGACAGCTGACACCTGAACGCAGTCGGAGAAGAAACAATCTTGCCTTCCTTCTAAATAATTCGCTAGGTCTTCCAACTAAGAGTCCTAGCGTTGCTTTTGACTAAGCGCTTATATGCTGGTCAGAAGAGTCGACATCGGTGTCGCCTTTTTGAGGGGCGGAAAGAGTGGGCCGGGACAAACAATCTAATGGCTCGTTCACACTTGAGCCCTCGGCGGCGGCAGCCAGTGAAATCGAATGGCGCGGCCGAGAATCCGCCTCAAAGCTTGACGGAAAACCAGTTCGGTCTGTGACCGAATAATGCCACCGGAAAAATTCCTCCGATTTCCTTCAACCAATTGGACGGCGAGGAAGTTAGCCGCCGCTGCCCTCAGCGTCGACCGGTAGCATTACTCAGGGGTTAACATTCGACGAAGAACTCGCAGTTGACCATCGGCTCACAGTGAGGGACGGCCACAGCCTAAATACTTATCTACGCCATGAAGCTATATCGTGTGCTGTAGAACAAGCGTCACCCCGAACACAAAAAGAATGAGTTGAAGAATGATAATTCCAATAATATAGACGCTATCCTTGGTATGACCGGTGCACGTATGCCCCTTTTTTATAATGCCTGCAAATAGCATGTTGAAGCTCATATTACCACAATAGTTTCTCACAATTCGACGGTAGTGTGCGCACAGTACATGGAATCAGCGCATGCCTTTTGTCAACTTGCTATGGATACGGCCAGATCGCACGTATTTTGTTTGGGTCTGGACGAACTCCGTACTTGCTTACAATGTGGCTCAGGAACAGCAGCTCCTCGTAATTGAACTGACACTTCTCTGTTTTAAGCGCTAGACCTGACGACTTGATTGAATGGAGCGTTGCGCAAACCTTTTCCAAATGGTCTTCAGAGTTCGAAGAAAAGACAGCAACGTAATCAGAGTATACCGGACATACCTGCCAGTACGTTATCCGTTACCTTCTGAAATGGGGCTGGTGCAGAGCAGAGGCCGAATGGCATCACCTCGCAATCGAAGAGGCCATCTAGCGTAATTACCGCGGTGTTCTTACCATGTCTTTCGTCAACCTCAGTTTGCCAGTATCCGCTCTTCAAATTCATCGATGAGACGTACATTGCACTAAAGAGCCCGTCCAGTGTGTCGTCGATACGAGGGAGCGGGTAGACATCTTCTTTGTGACGTTGTTCGATCGCGGGTAATCGACGCAGAGAGTAATGTGCCGTCTTTCTTCTTCATAAGAAGATGGTGCCACCCAGAAGCTCTTCGAAGGCTGCATAAGGCCGTCGCGAGACATTTCCACGACGCACTTTGTCGCACCTTAGAAAAAGACGAAACGCACTAGCTGTAGCTTTCAAGAAGAGCGCGAATCTGGTCTTGCACCCTCCGGGATAATACATGGTTGATGTAGTGCGTGAGCTGCTATTGTAACGGGTTCTTTCGCTTACCGGACGGCTCTTCAGAGTGACAGGGCCAAAGGATGGGGTTGGAGCGCTGAGGCACAGGAGGCAGAGAGCAGGCGCTTGATCAGGCAAAGCAGCGGCGGCTTAAAGCCGCGATTTTCGTCTTCTTCCCCCTCCAGAACTGACACGGTTAGCGCGGGTTACACTACTCCTTCCCCTGAAAGGCGCATTGGCCCGATGCGAGCTCCAGCGTAACTGAAACGTTAAATCGAGCAGAGCGCAGAGTCAGAATACGTAGTTCTAGCGTTCATAGTAAGGTTTGAGGCGAAGCACATGCACCACTTCAGAAAGAGGGGGCCGACGAGATGTGCTCGAAACAATAGGAATCACCTCGCAATTCACGTCGCTTATACGGCGAACGACCTCGTATGACGCCAAAGTAACGTTTTAGGAGCTTCTCGCTGAGACCGCGACGGCGAACAGGAGTTCACACCCACATTTTATCTCCAGGTGCAAAATGAACTTGACGATGCCGGAGGTTGTACCTGCGTGCATAGAAGCGCTGGCGGTCATGGATGCGTAGTTGTGCCAAATGTCGGGCTTCTTCCGCGTGCTGGGTTACCAGTTCGACATCGTCGTAAGAGTAGGAGTCCGGCTCATGGGAAAGCATGTCGTCAAGCATGGTAATAATCTCTCGGCCATGCACCAGGCGGAACGGGGAAAACCCGGTTGCTTCCTGAGTTGCGGTGTTATCAGCGAAAGTTACGTAGAGAAGAATGTCGTCTCATGTACGGTGATCGACGTCCACATACATAGATATCATGTCAGCCATAGTCTTATTAAGGCGCTCAGTGAGTCCGTTCGTTTGGGGGTAGTATGCGGTAGTTTTGCGGTGGTACGTGTTGCTTAAACGCTAGATCTCAGCCATTAGCTCGGACACAAACGCGGCACCGCGATCTTTGATTAAGACTTCGGGTCTCTCGAGAGGCAGTCAGCATCTGTGTGCCTGTGACCGGACTTGAGCCCACCGTGCAAGTCGCCCTGAAAGGTCTCTCAGAGTGCTGAGCCAACATAGAGAGTGATGGTCAGTAACCACCTAAAATGGGCGTCCATACAAGTAGGGTCTGAACCTATTAATCGCCCAAACTACCGCGAGGCGTTCTTTATCAGTGGTCGAGAAGTTAGTCTCTGCCTTCGATAATGTTCGACTTGCGTAAGCCATTACATGCTCGGTCCCGTTCTGTTTTTGAATGAGCACGGCTCCGAGGCCCTTGTTGCTGGTATCTGTATGAACTTCAGTCTCGGCGTCCTGGTCAAAGTGCTCGAGTACAGGGGAGCTATGGAAGCTTTGTTTAAGGTGGTCGAATGCACGCCGCTGTTCATCCGAGCACTGGAAGGCGACGTTCTCCTTCGTGAGATGAGCAAGTGGGGCAGCGATATGAGAAAAATTTGCGACCAAAACGCCTATAATAAGCACAAAGGCCCAGAAACCTCCGTGCGGCGCTCTTGTCCGATGGTGTAGGAAAAGAGGCGACGGCGGCTGTTTTATCGGGATCTGGACGAACACCCGCGCTACTGACGACGTGGCCAAGACATTTTAGTTCATCGTAAGCAAACTTGCACTTTGTTGGCTTCAGAGTGAGGCCTGCGCTTCTTATAGCTAGTATATTGCTTTCAGGCGGAGAAGATGATCGGAGAACATGCTTGAGAAGATTACAACATCGTCAAGGTAGACCAGGCAAGTTTGCCACTTCAGTCAAGCCAAGACGGTGTCCATAACGCGGTTAAAGGTAGAGAGGACGAACGGCATCACTTTAAACTCATATAGACCATCCGGGGTGATAAAAGCATCTTCCCTCTGTCGCGCTCATCAACTTCGATTTGCCAGTAACCACTTTTCAGATCTATGGATGAGAACTAACGGCCATGCCGTAGATGATCAAGTGCATCATCAATGCGAGGAAGTGGATAAACATCCTTCTTGGTGGCGTTGTTGGGGCGGCGATAGTCAACACAGAATCTAAGAGTGCAATCATTTTCTTTTACTAGTACCATTGGAGATGCCCATGGGCTGTGCGAGGTTTGGATTATATCGTCGGCCAGCATTTCTTGCACTTGGTACGGAATAACTTCACGTTCTTTGAAAGAAACTCGGTAAGGCGACTGACGAACAGGGTGAGCCACGTCATCGGTAATTATTCTGTTTGGCAATGGTCATCTGGCGAACTCCAAATGACGTAGAGAAGCAGTCTTAAAATTATGCAGGCAGCGCTATTAATTTGGTTCTCTCGCTCACAGATTACTTGTAATGCTTACACCCAAATGTGCATGGTTCTGCTGCGAAGAGAAGGAAGAGAAATCACCTTCGGACAGGACAATAACTTGAATAGGGGGGGTAATGTTATCAATGGTACCAAGAGCCTTGGCGTTCGCAAGGCGCTGTGAAGTGCCACAAAAGCTGGTGACTAGGACGTGTGCGCAGCCAGTATCCAGCTGCGCGAGACCTCGAGCAATGACAAGACCCAGTACAAAATGCAGCTGAGCACTTTATTCCAGCAGAACTTCGCCAGAAGCAACGTGGTCGGACGTGACAGGGAGAAATACGCTAGACTGGGACGATAAGGTCACGTGCTCCGCCAAGACAGGCGCCGTGCAAACTTGGGGCTTTGTTTGCGCTGCGGTATATCGAGGCTGACGAAGCGATAGGCGGCGGTCGATAAAGTCGATTACAGCGCTGCAATCACTCAAAACATTCATGCCGAGAATAATATCTCTGGAACATTTCGATAGTATAACAAAGGTAACCAGCCACCTGAGAACGTTAATCACAATACGGGCAGTACATCTGCCGACTGGTCTCACGAGGTGGCCTCCAGTGGTTCTGATATCGGGGCCATCCCACTACGTCGTTACCTTGCGAAGTCGGCGGCATAGCTCCCCACTCATAACAGAATAGTCTGCACCGGTGTCAACGAGTGGCGTCACGTCGTATCCGTCGACCACTACATCAAGGTTATTGTACGCTGTGCCGCGACGGCTGTTGGGAGCTCCTTCGGGGGGTTCGTCGTGAAGTTCGTCAGAAAGGTCGGCCGGAAGTTCGGCGAGAAGTTCGGCGCGAAGTTGGTCTGGAAGGTCGTCGGGTTGATTGTCGGTTCGCGTGCGGAAGCGGGGCGAGAAACGTGGAGGCTCTTTAACAGGAACGGGTTCGGCAACATCACGTCCAGACGTCGCCGGGCTTAGTTCTCCCGACGAGGGGACAGGCTTTCCCGTCGATTCCTACGAAGGGGAGAATCGTACCGGCGGGACGGTGGCGAGCGAAGGTCGCGACGTGAAGACCGGTCGGGTGGTGGTGAATGGCGCAGATCATCCGCGATGTCGCGGGGTTGCTCGCCGAACTCCGGGCGGGAAGCATTCCGCTGGAAACCGAGAAGACCAAGCTCGCTGTAGAGCAGCGACGGTAGACCTGGCCTGCTTCTCCGCAGTGGACGCAAAGCGGACGTTGGTCGGTTGTCCTCCACATGTCGGCCTTGCTCATCCACTGCTGCTGCGGACGAAGATCGTACGCAGGGATACGGGGTTGCGTAGGCAAGTACTGACGGCGAACAGGCGGTGGAGGTGGCTGCTGCGGCGGCGGGCGACTAACAACGGACGCGTACGTCTCAACGGGCTAAGTAGGTGAAGAAACAACGGGAATAAGGGTGAAGAAACAAACGTGGATAAAGGGCACGTTGTACTTCTTCGGGGACAGCATCTGTGAGTGCGCAGGATGCTATACCATCAGCAGGTGGAAGCAGCTGCCGTATCTCCTCTCGTACAACTTTGCGGATGATCTCGCGCAGGTTTGCGATGTCGAGGGAACCAACCGGAAAGCGAGCAGCTGAAAGGTTCGAAACGCTGGGACCTTCAGCAAGGCGACGATAATGGTTCGCTCGCGTAACCAAGGCTCGCTCGATGTTCGTCGCCTCATTTACAAATTGTGCCACTGTAGTCGGCGGATCTCGAATAAGCCCTCCGGAAATGTCACTCTCGACGCCCCGCATGAGTGCACGCACCTTTGTTTCCTCGGTGGCACGGGGAACAGCCCGAAGACGTCTTGAACAAAACTTGTCGTAGTTTTGTCGGGTAGTTGCACTCCTGTTTGCAGAGGTCTTCTGCTCGCTGTCGCAGATACTGATTGGCGAACGTCCGTCGCAGTTCTTCCTTACAGGTGTCCCAGGATGTAAAGGAGGCCTCGTGGTTTTCGAACCAGTGCCGAGCAGTACTGGCCAGGCAGAAATACAAATGTTGAAGACAGTTTTCGGCATTCCAGTCATTGTGGCGGGCCACACGTTTGTATTGTTCCAGCCAATCCTCTACATCTTCGGAGGCATCGGCATGGAACGTGGCAGCCGTACGAGGAGCCATCGGTAATATATACCACGGAAGGTGCGACAAACGAGTTCATCTGTTGACACTGCATCGTGGTACTCCGGGCCATTGCAAGAAAGTCGCGGAGAGCCGGAGTTCGGCAACAGATCAAATTCAGGAGCAAGCCCTTGATGTCACCGGATGGCACGTATCTCGGCCTCCTCGTCGAAGGAGCGGCGGCTGAGACTTGGGGCGGATTCAGAGTAGCGGGTGTTGAGGGGCTGTGGAGGGGCTGTGCTGCCTATATGGCGCGTCTCCACCAGAATGTCACGGGTTCTTTCGCTACCCGGACAGAAGTACAGAAGGACAGGGTCAAAGGATGGGGTTGGGGCGCTGTGGCACAGGAGGCAGAGAGCAGGCTCTTGACCAGACAAAGCAGCGGCAGCTCAGAGCCATGCGCACTCCACAGGATTGTTGTCTTCTTCCCCCTCTAGAACTGACACGGTTAGCGCGGGTTACAATATTTTAGAGTAGATGAATCGTTTTTGGGATGGTCAGGAAGGGCGAAGACTGACAGCGCATAGAGGACGCCCATAGTCATGCCCTTAAGGAGATGCTGGTATTCGGTGAAGTACATTCCCAGCACCTGAACTTGTCCGCTTCGGATATAGGCGTTACCTCTTGCCAAGCCCTCGTTCCAACTGGGTGTTTGCTTCGACAATGCCTTCCACGGTTGCGATTCCTGCGGGGCTCACGAGGCGATGACGCTTGATTGCGGCAGCATGGTTAATTTAAATGAGACCAGTTTTCCATTTAAATGAGACCAGACTCCGTAATGAGACCAGTTTTCCAAGTCTGTCTAGGGTGAAAATTGTCATGAAGCAGCACCAGGTCATTAACTTGTAGGTTACTTGAGGCTGTAGGTATGGAATGATGGTACGACCTCAGTAAACACAGGTATTCGGCTCTCCATCGTTTCCACAGATTTTCAGTGAGGCGCTGTCGGTATTTCCAACGACGAGTGAGCTCGCTAGTGTTGGCAGCTGTGGGATGCCCTCCACTGCAGGTTGGTAAGGCTGTCAGGCGCCTACCAACTAGAAAGTGTGCCGGCGTCAGTGGCTCTGGTTCTCCTGCATCAGAGGGAACCGCGGTTAGGGGTCGCGAGTTAATCACAGCTTCTATATCCGCCAGAATGGTGCAGAGCTCTTCAAAGTTCACGTAGCTGCATCCAAGCACTTTCTTTAGTGTGGTCTTTACGGATCGCACCATCCGCTCCCAAAAGCCTCCCCACCAAGCTGCCTTTTCCACGATGAATTTCCATTCAATCCCTTGATGAGACAAATAGTCTTGAATATCTGAATTGCGCGACACATTCCATAGCTTCTTCAGTTCCGCTGTAGCCCGATAAAATGTCTTTGCATTGTCAGAGTACACCGTGCCGCAGATACCGCGTCGCGCTATGAAGCGGCGAAACGCCAAGAGGAAGCTATTCGTTGAGAGGTCGCTCACAATCTCTAGGTGTATTGCTCTGGTCACTGCGCAGGTCAGGAGCAAGATATAAGACTTTTTTATCTTACCTTCTGTCTTCGTCAAAACGGGCCCCGCAAAGTCGAGACCTGTAACTGAAAAGGGAACTGATTCTGACACCCTGTCGCGTGGCAGTGGCGCTACGGGCTCTGTGGCACTCTTGCGGTTCATTTTACTGCATACCATACAACGGCCCAAAACTTTCTTCACGATCTGACGGCCTCGTATGATCCAAAACCTCTCGCGCAGCTGGGTCAGTGTGTCCAGGCATCCCGCATGTAGCAGTCGTTTGTGAGTGCTTTGGATCAAGAGCTCGACGAAAGGGTGAGACGCAGGCAGAACGACTGGATGAGCAGTCTCGTAGCTCAGGTTTGAGTGCTGTAGACGCCCTTTCAGTCGCAACAGACCGGTGTCATCCAGAAACACGTTTAAACCTCTAAGTTCTAAGGGTCCTTGAAAGTGACCGTCTTCATATAAAATGCTGTTTACGTCACCAAAAGCTTCTCGCTGAACCTCCTGGAGCAAACATTTCTGCGCCTGTTGGATTTCGAGTGCACTGAGCGGGCCCTCAAGTCGATCTTTTTTTCGATCACAGTTGTGAACAAAGCGCCGCACCCAAGCTGTGACTCGTTGTAGGCGACTCAGATTGCTGAAACGCTTAATTTCCATCACCGGCAGAGGTGCTTGTACTGAAACATGGCTGACCGCCAGTTTTTTACTCTTCCTTTCTTCGTCGGCTCTCTCGGTCGAAATATCAGCCGGCGGGTTAGGCCAGGTTGTTGGGGACCCTTCAAGCCATTTAGGCCCTTTCCACCATTTTTCACACCTCTTGAGCGCGTCTGCAGAAATTCCCCGAGTTAGGATATCTGCTGGGTTGCTGATCCCTGGGCAGTGTCTCCAGTCGCTTGGGTTTGTTTTCTCTTGGATCTCTTCGACTCTATTGGCTACAAAAGGTTTCCACTGAACAGCTGATCCCTTCACCCAATATAGAGCAATCATGGAATCTGTCCACAGTGTGACCTTGTCGATATTCAGTGCTAATGATTCCTTGAGGTATGTTACCATTCGAGCGGCTATCAAGGCACCGAGAAGCTCTAGTCGTGGTAGGGATAGTTTCTTGAGCGGTGCCACACGAGTTTTGGCCATGACAATGGAAACCGTTGTTTTCTTGTAGCTCTCCCATCTCAGGTATGCAACTGCTCCATAGGCTTGGGGGCTTGCGTCCGTGAATATGTGAAGTTCGGTTTTGCTGTTTGGTTGGTTATCATACCGACGACGGATGGAAATATCACTGAGGTGATGCATTGAATCGATAAATTTTCCCCATTTATCACTCGCACTTTGCGGTAGTGGCTCATCCCAATCTAAACCAAGTACCCAAAGCTCTTGAAACAGCATTTTCGCTGTTATCGTCACTGGGCTCAGGAGACCGAGTGGATCGAAGATTCTCGCTGAGGCTTGGAGCACGAAGCGTTTAGTGTTCCTGTTGACAGTAAGAAGCTCCAGCGCCGTTTTCAGGGAATACTTCAGCTCGTCGTTTCCTCTGTCCCACTCGAGCCCCAACACTCTTGCCATGGCTGAAGTCGTCGTCGCAGTGTCAGCGCAGGCATTTCCAACGCCGTCAGCATCAAACCGTTGTTGTAGGAGTTCGTTGTTAGAACTCCACTTTCGCAGTTTCATTCCTGCTGAGCTCATTATTTGCTTTGCCTCCTCATAAAGTTTCGTCGCCTCTTCCGCGTTGCTGACTCCAGTTATCAAATCGTCGACGTTCAGGCAGCTACCTAAGATTTGTGCGGAGTGAGAGAGGTCCTCAGAGACGTTAGCCAGATGATGTCGTATGGTGGCAGCCAACATAAAGGGACTACTTGTGGCACCAAAAGGCACTCTTGTCATGCGCCAGACCTCTATATCACCCTCTGATGAGCCCTCAGATGACGCAGATGAATACCAGAGGAATCGTAGTGCGTCGCGGTCCTCACTTTTGATGCCAATCTGAAGAAAGGCCTTCTCAATGTCGGCGGTCAATGCAATTTTGTGGCATCTAAAATTCAGAATAAGCCGCAGCAGGTCGGGGTTTAGGTTCGGGCCGGTGCTGAGGGCATCGTTGAGTGACAAGCAGCCTTGTGCTTTCGAAGATGCATCGAACACTATGCGAACTTTGGTGGTAGAGCTCTCGGAACGGAAAACAGCACGATGAGGCATATAATACACTCGAGACAAGGTGCTGTCGATTTCGTCGGCTGGAACCTTTTCAGCAAAACCTTTATCTAGGTAGTCACGGATGGCTGCATCATAGATCATTAGTCTGCTCTTGCTGGGTCTAAGACGCCGCATCAACCTGGCCAGGCGTTCTCTTGCTACAACTTCATTGCTGGCTAGCCTTTGGTCAAGTGCCTTCCACGGGAGGCTCGCTTCGTATCGCCCATCGGTGAAAGTCAGAGAACGAGTGAAGTCTTCTCTCACCTGCTGCTCCTCGCTTCCAAGTAGGCAGCTGCTTGAGGAGATACCGAGGCTCTCCAGCTCCCAGAACGCTCGAAGTTCGTCTGACAGGTTGGCGTCCATGTCACAGACGCTGGTGCGCAGAACGGCAATGGTGGAACACGACACACCTGAAGCAGAAAGTGGTATCGGTCCTTGCAAAGTCCAGCCGAAGTCAGTCTTAAGCGCAACCAAGGGCCCTTGCACTTTCTTTACTTTTGCGTGCACAAAAGTCCAGTAATAATCAGAGCCTATTAGAACTTCGATGCCTTGTGTGAAGAGGCAAGTTGGTGAGATGGTAACATCCGCTAATTCCAAATCAGCCACCTGACTCATCTCAAGAGCGTTTTCTGGAAGCAGCAGTTGGTCGGAGCAGATTTCTTCAATTTCGAGGGCTTCGACGCAGTGCTCCTTGCGGTCGTACTGGCTTCGTAGCCTGAGCTTCACTCGGCGTCGTTTTTTCTTCATAACGTTGGCCGAGCCGCCGAAAGGATAAATGGTCACTTCCTCTTCACCGATCACCTCAAGATCCAGTATTCGCGAGAGCTTCTCTGTTATAAACGATCGTTGACTGCCTCCGTCAAACAGACAGCCCATTCGGCCGGCAATACCCGAAACAAAGCCGCGCAAAGCATCGCACCATAGCTGTCCGATTTGACACCTAAAGTTTCAAGTCCTGCGATGTTTCGCTGAACATGATCGTGGAGGCGTCGCAGCGCGTTCACGTCACTGAGAGCTCTAACCTGGGGAAGGTTTAACAGCTGCGTAAGGTGTTCTTGCACGAGCACGTCCTGACGCCCGAAACGCTCTTGGAGTGTCTTTACAGCGTAGTCGTAATTCATCTCCGTCGCTTGAACGCCGGTCAAAGCGGCCGCCGCCTTTCCTGTCAACGCTGTCCGCAGGTACAAGAACTTTTCTATGCTGGTCAAGCCGGTATTCTCGTGAACTGCTTGCCGGAATTGTTGCCAAAATGGTTGCCAGTCGAGCTTGCTGCCGCTGAATTTCTGAAGCTCCAGCTTAGGCAACCTCAGTTGTCCCGAACGGGCAGCAGGTAATCTGGACGCGGTTTCTTCTGCATTCAGTGTGCTTGTTGCACCGTTAGAAGTCGTTTCACCGCAACGCCGAAGCTTTGTCCGCATTCGTGTCATCAGAGCTTGGCACTGACGAACGCCTTTATATTCTTCCGCGAGGCCTTCGTCACGCACATGCGGCTCAATCAGGGCATCTAACTGTTTCAAATCTCTCGAAACAATGTCCAACTCATCTGATATTTCCGCGAGGAGGTCTCGTTGCTGGGGGCCGAAGTCATCCGCCGTCGTTAGTCGCTCAAGCTCCTCGTTGAGTCGGTTCAGTTCGGCTCGCGTAACTTCTCTCTTCGTTTGGAGACGCTCCATCGCTGTCGTCCGTTGCAGTTGGAACGCTGATTTCAAGTTGCCGTTGTTGTTCGCTTACTCCCGGGTTTCGGCACCAAAAAATATGTTCGTTATTCCATGACGTTGGGGAGAAACTTTTAAACAACCACAACATGAAATTTTAATTATCCACTGCACTCACTGTGGACACTGCTCGGAGAGCGGCGTCTCCATGAAACTATACACTGCACTTCTGTTGTCGCTGAGAGTCTCTTCTTAAAGGGAGCAAGCGCACAAGCGTCCCTCTCTTGCGCCACCCACCGACCACAACACACAACACACGCGCACACAGCCGTACCCCGCGGTGAAGAATGGGCTGTTCCAGTCCATGTACGTCCATCCCCCGTTGTCAGTGGGATGGCCCAAATGTCATGCCGTGAAGACCGCGGAGCCGGCATCCGGAATATTCAACAAATAATACAGTAGAACGTTGAGCTAGTTAGTCAGACGTTTATAGAGATGTTATGCGTCGATGTCATTGTAGGAGGTATGGAGTTGTCAGTCCAGAGTCTTTATGAATCTAAAAGTCTAATGTATCATCTGTCCATGTAGCTCGAGGCTGCACTTGTTGCGCTGCAGCCCTGCCCCGTCTTCCTCCAATGGATCCCTGGACATTCGGGGACTGACGACAATGAGCTAGCGAACCAGCTCGCTCGTAAAACTCGTAACCGAGCACCGTTCATCCCTTGGCCAAGATCCTTGGAGGGCGGGTCGAGACATTCGCTTCGCGCAACCATCAGCGAATATTAAAATGCTACTCGCTTAGACTGCAAGCTCTACCTCGACCCCCATACTAATCTCTCCGTTCGGGAGGCTCATGTCTATCGGTTGATACTGCTGAATACTCTCATAACCCCTGCACGGCTCTATCTATACAAATTCCGTAGTGATCCATCACGCCCCAACTGCCCTTCCTCTTATGCCAACCTTTACTACTGCCTATTTTCATATCCGGCTGCACTGCAATAGGAATTATTTTTCACCTCCTCCCATACTATCTGTACCTGGGTGGACTGGCTTGGTGCTGAGGGTGAAGAACTACGCCTGCTCATCCAGCAGGCCATCGATGTATTAGGCGCCTAAGTGTTGCACCTCAATAAAGTCTTCTACTACTACTTCTACTACCTTTGAGCGAAGGTCGATAATTGCCCGTTATTAACTGAGAAACTCCATACCCAGAATGACGTCTCGCGAGCAGTTCTGTAGGACAACGAAGCCAGAAGGATAAGTACACCTATCCACTGTTACCCTTGCTGTGCGTCTCCCGGACGGCGTAATAAGGTCACCACCAGCTGTGCGGATTAGCGGGCCATCCTAAATGGTCGTCACATTCTTGAGCTCAGCGGCGCACGCTCTACTGATGAAACAATAGTCAGCTTCGGTGTCCAATAAAACAATAACAGTGCAATAGTCGATAGGAACTTCGAGATCACTTGTTTGTGTCTTGGTTTTGCATGTTGGTTTGGGTGGTTGATGTCTACTTCGTCGTGTGATGAATGCCACGATCGAGACACACCGTTGTCACTTGGCTGGACGGTGGTATCGACTTGAAGTCCGGTCTTGTAGTCGTCAATGTTGCCATTGTGGCCCTTTGAAGTCTGGGCGCGCGATTGTCAAAGGTGTCTTCATAAGTAGAGCTGGCGTAATGGCCACGTCGTCTTCACTCGTTTGCGGCAGATCTTTGTTAGTTCGCCGTAAAGCTAGGAACCTTCCAATGCATGCTGCCGTTTGTTTCGTCAACGGGGCTAGGGGACCATCCTCGTACGTAAATGCGGCCAGGCGAAGCAACTATGGTGTTGTACGGCGATGAGGAATGGTACCGACGGCTTGGTGACCCTGCCATGCGCACGTACTTGTCGATTTCATCTAGTCTTTCGCAAGAACGGGAACGTGAGGCGTCGATCGTTAAGCCGCGCAGGCCTATGCGTTTTAGTGGCAGTGCCATAAAATGTGGCCTGCCTCGACACAATGGAAGCACAGCGTATGATTGTCGGATGGCCTCCATGCGTCGCATTTTCTGGGGCTGGAGGGCAGATCATAGGATTGGGCAGTGGGAGCCAAGGAGGGACGTTCTGGAGAAGCTTATTCGCGTGAAGGGATGTTTGGTAGGTCACGTCGGGGTGCAGGACGGAGTGCGTCAGTGGCGGTGCTAATAGCTTGAGATTGTTGCATTGTGTCCGTCAAGGTAGGGTTCCCAAGAACTTGCTGCACTTCATCACGGAAGATGACAGGGAATGTCGCTACCTGGGCTGTTGGGACTAAGGTAACAACCACTAGTTCTCGAACGACTTCGCCGATTAGGTCCCGCAAGTCATTTGTAGTGGTCGCCGTATCCAATGAAGTTACGCTGACTTGCACCGAACGATTTTATTACAGAGTCCGGATATTGAGGGTCCGTTCGGTGACGGAAGCTTCTGTTTCGACTTGGGCCGTGGTTCTGGGTGGGGTTTCAAGAGGCCAGAAAAGATGACCATTTCACATCTCACATAAAGAAATTGAATTTCTTATCTTCCGCAATGCCGGGACCAGCCCGACTAAAAAGGTGCTTCATTTCTTCGACGTAATAAAGCATGGACTCGATTGTAAGCTTGAGGAGTATTTCCGCTCCTTTTCTCACAATGCTCGTGAACACATTCAAGAGCTCCCTTTTAAACTCATCCCATGTCGTGGGTGAGGATTCATTATTTTCATACGATGTTCGAGGGGCTCCATCAAGTGGCAAGAAGACTTTCTGTAGCTTCAATGCATCATCCCAATTGTTAAATACAGCAGCTTGTTCGTACGTATTGAATCAGTCTCCTGGATCTTGTTCCAATGTTGCTTTGAAATTGGATGGTGATCGGGGCTGCTAGATCACAACCGGAACCGGCACTGTGCAGTTAGCCATACTTTTTGCAGGAGCCTTCTTCCGAGTGTGGATGCGGTCTGGTAGTAGGCCATCTTCAGATTGGAGCTCTTGAAGTCGGCTTCTGCTCCGTGGGCTGTGGACAGACGTGTTGGAGAGACACCTACAGGGCTGTTGTCTCGGCTTGTGGGATGAGTCTGAAACATGAAGGCCAGCATCTCCGCTAAATATCACGTAGTGGTGAGAATGCCATTGGCGACAAATGAAACTGGAGTCGCGCTCAATTGAACCCTTTATTGCACTGACTTGAGCCCGCAAAAAAACACATTATCGGCGACGGCGATAGCAGCAAGCCTGCTCAGCGGTCGTCGATCTATGAATTTGCGATGCACTTGTCAGGGCTACATTTTTTGTCTCGAAAACATCTTGATAAAAACACAAAATAAGACTAGCACAACCGACAACGTGCGTGGCTGGGACCTTCGCGATACATCTCGGCTCATCTTGCCCAAAAAATAAAAATAACATCTCGTCTCGCGACAACAAGCATTCATTTATTTTATTTATTACAGGTTCCTGCAGCGCCCGAAGGTATTATTGCAGGGGGGGAGATGACAAGTAATCTTGCTGGGAACGCCAGTGATAAAATACATAAAAATGAAGAAAATAACACAACACAAGTGATAATGCAGAATGAGAAGCATGCATCTAAAGGGGGCAACTGCGCGACGAACAAAGTGATGAAAATACTCAGAAACACAGTAATGAAGGAAACACACGCAAGAGAACTGGGCGCCACGTCACACATCCGATAAAAAAGCCCGAAATAAATTTTCAGTGCAACACTCAGTGATGCCAGCTGGCAGCCGGTTCCACTCATTGATCGTCAGTGGAAAAAACGAGGTGTTATACACATCTGTGCGGCATTTTATTTCGCGGATCTTCCACTGATGATCAAGTCGTCTAGACAAAAAGTGAGGTTGAAGCAGGTACCGGTCTTTGTCAATGCTGAACTTTCCAAAATAAATGCGATACATGATCTGTAGTCTGAAATGTTTTCTGCGGTGAGCTAAAGATTCCCAACCAAGATGATGTTTAATAGACGTGACACTAGATGAAAAATTATAATTGTTAGACACAAATCTGGCAGCATTATTTTGGACGCGTTCGAGCATGTCTGATAAGTAAATAAACTGGGGATCCCATACAGGGCATGCATATTCAAGAATTGGCCTTATGTAAGTGAAATACAGGAGCTGCTTGACATTTGACTGCGCTTTGCTGAAATTAAAAACTTAAACATTCTGCAGGCTTTCGATGTAATATGCTCAACTTGTCTCGTCCACGTAAGGTTAGATGTGAAATATACGCCGAGATACTTATATTCAGAAACGTTTTGCAGGGGAACATTATTTATTGAGTAGCAGGTCGGTAGAGGGGAACGCTTACGAGTGAACGAGACAAGTTTCCATTTTGAAATGTTCAAAGACATTTGCCATTTTGAGCACCAGTACTGTATAAAATTTAAGTCTCGCTGAAGTTTTAATGCGTCAGAAGAACTTTCCACAACATGGTAAAGCACACAGTCGTCAGCATATAGCCGAACTTGGCAGGTGAGGTCAAGAACAATATCATTAATAAAAATTAGAAAAAGAAGGGGTCCAAGGACAGACCCCTGGGGCACACCTGAGGAGACGTTTACGGAATCTGAGTGACAACCGTTAATTACAACACGCTGCATGCGGTCCTGGAGATATGAATGAAGCCAGTCGATGATATTGGGATGCAGACCAAGACTACGCAACTTATGTAATAATAACACATGAGGTACAGAATCAAAGGCTTTTTTTAAAATCTAGAAATACACAATCAATTTGATATCCGTGGTCAAAAGAGGAAAACAGATCATTGCTGAACTCAAGTAACTGGGTGGTACAGGAAAAACCCATTCTAAAGCCATGCTGAACTGGCGTAAAGAAGTCATGAGAGTCAAGGTGTTTCATGACTGCACTGTAAATTATATGTTCCAATGTTTTACAACACACGCTAGTCAGAGAAATGGGTCGGTAATTAACAACAGACATTTTCGAACCGCTTTTATGCACCGGGAAAACATTAGCATTTTTCCAGTCAATTGGCAAACATGCCGAGTTAAGCGATGTTTGGAACAAGGTGACTAAATAATGAGCAATTTCATTCGCACATGATTTTAAAACAAAGGTAGGTACACCATCAGGGCCGCTGGCGGAGGCGGCCCTGATGTTATTAAGCAGTTTTAAAACACCCTGGTAAGCAAAAACAATTTCAGGCATGGTTTCGGTAATAGATTCACGAGTGTTCGGAAGTTCTCCGATGCACGCTGGCGCAAAGGCAGACTGAAAATATGCATTAAAGTGGCAAGCTTTATCACCATTAGTACTAACAAGGTCGCCATCGACGTCTAAGTTTGGGATTCCGACTGGTTCGCGTCCGTTGTGTTTCAGAAACGTCCACAATTCCTTGGGAGTACTACGCAGTTTAGAACCCAGATTATTAAAGAAGTTATCCTTACGATCGAGCTTTAATTTCAGTTTTTAGTGTACTGCCAAGGGCCCGAATTGACTGCAATACAGCAGGGCAACGATTCTTTTTGTGCGATTGAAGAAGGCGATGTTTTTTCCTGACAAGCCGTCTGATTTGTCGCGTGATCCATGGTTTGTCGCGGCGCCGCTTACCAGAAAGAAGTTTTGTTGGGATGTATTTATCAATTAGGCTGCCCAATTTATTTTTGAATACCTCCCAGAGTGAAATGCAGTCTAAACTCTGACTTAGAGTAATAAAATTGGGAAGGAAGGAAGCAAGTTCGTTATTCATTGATGTATAATCACCCCTGGTAAAAACAAAGACTTTCCTAGGGAGACCTTTTGGAATTAAATAAGGAAAATGCCTAACATTAGCAAGAACACAACTGTGATCACTTATTCCTGGTATGATAACAGTGCCGCGCACTGCCGATGGTCGGTTACAGAAGAGTAAATCTAACACTGAAGATGAGTGCTGAGTTTCCCGAGTAGGCTCAGTGACGTACTGATATAGATCATTAGTAGTAATTAATTCACAAAAAGCCAAAGACAATGAAGATTGATTCGTACGAAGAGGTTTGTAGTCAACCCATTTGAAATCAGGCATATTGAAATCCCCGCCAAAGAGAAAGTCATTTTGTAAGCCAAGCAAGAAATCAGACAGTGGCCTGAAAACGTCAGGGTTGGTAGCGGAAGGGGGACGGTAGACGGAACCAATAGTCAGGTCCCTTCCATTACTTAGGCGTAGGTTACACCACACTGATTCACAGCCAACTAGGGGCGCTGTTATTGCTGAAGAGCGAAAGCATTCCTCGACTAGTAGAAATACCCCTCCACCATGCAAGTGTCGGTCTCGACGATATACGTTATAACCAGTTGGGAAAACTTCCGGGCTCAGAACGGAATCATCCAGCCACGATTCAGTGCCAATTATAACATGAGGCTTAACGGAGGAAACATGGGCAGCAAATTCATCAGTTTTATTTTTTATACTCCTGCAATTCACGATGAGAATTGTCAATTCAAAATTTGATGATGCCGTAGGCGTAGAATGAACATCAGGCCCATGCTCGTGAGCGGGCAGTTGCCTCCCTTTTTGCTATTCCCTAAGCTCAACAACTCGGTCATGTTCACAATCATAGACAAAGCACTTTTTATTTACGAAAAGCTTATCAAATCGCAACTTCGAAGGAAAAGCCTGATCACGAGCGTATTGTGAAAGCTTGAAACGTGCCTTTCTAACCGCAGGCGTGAAGTCTTCGCGCAAGGCAAACTTAGTATCCTTGAGCCTAAAGCCACATGATAAGATATTGTCCTTGACCTTATAACTGCAAAATTTAACGACAATAGGTCGGGTTTTGCCTTCCACAAAGCGACCTATTCGATGAGCCCTTTCGATACTTTCAGAAGGAACATCTTGGAGAAGAAAAGAGGAAAAGAAAGCGCGCACATTTTTTTCAGATTCAGACCAACTCTCTGTTGCGGAATCTTTTAGACCTAGAATAAGCAGGTTATTTCTGTGGGACCTATTGGATACATCTTCAAAACAAGCCTTAAGATGCGCAATATCGCTGGATAAGGTGTCAACACAGGGTAATGCATTCGGAGTACGAGCATTCGCAGTCTGCCGTAAGGAATGCAAGTCGGTCTCTAGTGCAGACACACTGCCCAGGAAGCCTCGCAAAGACGCACTTGTAGCGCTCTGCTGTTGTTTGAGCATGTGGAGTTCCTGAAGAAACAAAGTCTGACGTAGTTCTAGACGTTTTAATACTGCGTAAATCCCAGCAATAGCTTCGCTATCCGAACTAAACTGAGGAGCATCGTAATCGGGACCGGGGTTGCTCTCAACGTCACCAGATAATAACAGTAAAATTTGACATAGGAGACCATGACCATACTTCCACATAGCAGCACACTTTTTCATACCACAAAGCAGGCCGTCGGGGCACGACACCGCAATAATACATCGATTGGAACTGCAATAGCATACAGCGGGAAACCGGTAACCAACCTGAGCAAGAAACAGCGGTGAGCGCATGGCGGCTGCGATGTCGTGCCCCAGCTGGCTGGCTTGAAACTGACGAATAAATAACCGCCCGTGAAACAAAGACTGAAAGTTGCTCCGCGGACTATGTGATAAGGCTGCAAGCTATAAGCTATTGCAAAGCAACAAATAAAGCTTTCAATGATTCCGGAAATATATTTGAAAAGTCTCGGTTATCTGGTAAAATGTTTGGCTACCGGAAGTATACGAAAGTAATTCTAATACAGAAGCAAGAAGTTAAACCTGACATATTATGCCATCGACCAATACTCTGACGCATGCGTGGTGCAAAATATTTGGATGCTTCTGAACTACAGAATAATGTAATTTTCTGAAGAACATGTGTCTCTTGGATGCTACCAGCATGATTTCCAGCGCGGGAATTCTACAACTGCCATGTTACGTGAAGGTCTCCATGAGATAGGCAAATCTATGGACGAAAGAGGATAAATAGGTCGAAGAAATGAGGGTCCTAAGCATCTTTATAATAAAGAAGGGCAAGAACACTAACATCATAAAGAAATTAGCCACATATGCAGACCAAGTAGTAGGCGTGTTCAGGAAGGTAGCAGCGAAGGGGAGAGGACTAAAAGAAAGAAATCTCCTGAAAATGTCGCAGGCGTGCGTAATAAGTCGGATGCGCTACGCGACGCTGTACCTAAACATGAGCAAGATAGGAATAGAGAAGATAGACAGTATATTGAGGAAATGCGTCAAGCGAGCTCTGGGACTCCCCATATCCACGTTGATAGAGCGGCTTGAGAAAATGGGGGGTTCACAACCGATGGGTTGAGCTTGCAGACGGGGTGAGAATATCCCAATCTGAACGGCTCGGCCACACTTAAACGGACAGGACAACACTCGAATTGGTAGGAATCGGGCCAGAAAGCAGCACCCACAAGATGGTAAACATCCCGCCAAGAATCAGGGCCAAGATACGCGTCCCACCCATGCCGCGAAACATGCACCCCCAGTACAGCAACGAAAGGCAAGAGCATAGGGCTAAGGCCTACGAGAGGAAGATGAGGAAGCGACCGGCCGACCAGGTGGCTTATGTAAATGCGGCGTGCGGACAGCACGGGGCGGCTGTATCCTTGGTGGCCGACAGGGCAGGAGCATCAATGATAGCGACTTGAACCGCACGAGAGATGCCAGTGCGGCGGAATTGTTGGCGATAGCACTCGCTTGTATCGGTAGCGACGCCAGGGCAATTATATGTGACTGGAAGACTCTCGGACGAGGCCAAACGCGGCCTCGAGGCGAAGTCGATCGAAAGTAATATAGAGATAATATGGATTCCAGCGCACGAGTCTATTGCAGGAAATGCGGATGCACACGAGCTTGCCTGAGGTCTCTATCAACTGGCGGCCGTAGAGCAGCCCTGTCGCAAAGACATGAAAGATAGCTTGATTTCATACAACGAGATCACGGAACATTATAAGCTGAGCAGGAGGGTCTATCCACTGCCCGATCGTTCCCTCGGAAACGAGCAGGCAATTGCGTGGAGAAGATTACAAGGAAAAATCATATAAGCCTCTTCTGGGTATTCATGACAATCTCTAAAGAGAAGAAAGACCCGTATTGTTAACATGCGGGGATAGGGGCACTCTCGACCACACAGTTTGGGAATGTGCTGGCAGCCCGGGCGCCGAGCAAAAGATAAAAAATAGAGAAGCCTGGGAGACTTTGCTGCGGAGCGAGAACTCTGCTGAACAGCAACAAGCCATCCGCGTGGCGGCTGAAGCGTGAAGCAACAATGAATCTTCAACAGACCTTAGTTTGCGAGGTTTCCGAGTAGGGCTCCCTTAGGAATGCGTGCCAGGGGGTGCAAAAAGGAGTTTGATGATGATGATGATGATGATGAATGGCCGTATGTGACGTCGTGACTACATCCCCGGTCTTGACGTCACCAGATTATGAAGCATATTCAGTCGTCTCTCTATCACTGTCACTACCACTAACTACCACTATCGTTATCAATATAAGCATCTACCACTAACTTGTGGCGGTAGTCTCCATGGCAACCGCACTGGCATGAGGCTACACAAGGAGAACTAAGATACGTTTCTCACAGGCTTCGCATGGCTGTCAGGGTGGGTGACAGCAATAGTGTGAGCAAACGGGCGACAGTATGAGCCATAAAAGGATTCTGCTTTAATATTTTCCTCTAGCTTCCTATCACGTTTGCCGCTAGGACAACAGGCGATGCCCAAGGGCTCGTAAAAGACTGTAGCACGTCGTCCTGAATAGTCTCCTGAACTTCTATTCTAATATGTGTTAGAGTTTATTATAAAATGCCTAGTTTCTGACAATGCATAGCTCCCGACGCATTCTGCGAGTTCTTCGAAATACGCATTCGCTGTGATGCTTGAGAATAATTGCGTTTCAGTGCTGAAATTCGTGCTCAAAATTTCGGCTCGCCTGTTCTTCAGTTCCCCAACTCCGCGAGCTACACAGACTTGCTTATCCAGAATCAGCAAGATGTACTTTCGGAGGTGCTATGGTGATGCTATCGCACTACAAATACAGGCATGCTGGTTCTCGACGATAACAAGACGTGATCGTGTCAGACTCGATGCATACTCCTGTGTTGCTTGAGTTGATCGTCAACAGAGCTGTGGGCGGCAAACGATACAAAAATTGCTAAATGTCAATCACGGCACTATACGCCCGCAGAAGCTTCAACACGAGTATCAGGTCTATGGGGCACTTGGGAACTGTAGCAAAGCCTTGGATAATGAAGCTATGGGTCTCTATTGGCGAGTTGCAGACGCCATTTACCATTTTATTTGTCCTCTCGAACTACTGAAAAATAGGAGAGGGAGCCCGAACCAGCAAAAACTTTGCCGGACTTAAAGCGAGACACCGATTTGAGTCGCCACATGGCCATCGGCTGTGCGGATCTGCGGCCCAGTCCAAGGCGTCAAACCATTTCTGAAGATCGCAGCTGGCCGGCTGCTGTCCCCGAGATATCAGCGTTTAGGTTAGAGTTGTCCGCGTTCATTGAAACTTCGGTGGAAATCAAACCTACACAGTTTGTCGTTACGTCCATCGCGTCAGGTTCTCTTCTGTCGAATCGTCGCAGCAAATCTTCAGGTGGATGCTCTTAACTCTGTCCAGCTGCGGTAGCTCTACGCCCGGAAGCCGCCCTCTTTATGTTTCCCGCCATCAGGATGTGCCTCTGAACTGGTGGGGGTTCGAGGGGTGGCTGGGAAAAAATTTTCTTGATGTTGGTGATGGAGACTGGCATCTTGTGCTATCCGCAGAAAACCCCTTCTAGCACATTTAGCGGCAGGTTAAATTTCGCTGTCAGGTTGGCGGGCTCCCTGCAGTGATAGCAGAACGGTCGGTTGTTCGAAGTTCGCCACACGTCCGCTTTACGCATGCGACTTGTATTTCTTAAATACTTCGGCTATAGCTGGGATTGGGTTACATAGTAGGTGCTACAGTGACGGGGGAAAATGCTTGTGTAACTGGCACTGGTCTTTGTAGTGCCGCGCTGTAGGCTATGATATAAGCCCCCAGTTGCGCAACTGCTGGTGTTAGCTGTACTCTTCGCCGCCTTTCCGCCTGAGCGATGTCCGCTACCTCACCTACGCTGGCCTGTGGAGTTTCAAAACCAAGTTTCTGGAGTTGTTCCCGTACTACTCTCCTCATAAGGTCTCGAAGCTCTTCGGGGGACTGATGTAGGGGAGGGGGGGGGGGCTTTGATGAGGGTCTGCTAGAGTAGCCAGTCAACCGTACTGCGCGCATCTTTCTTGCAAGGAGTGCTCTGTACATGTTGCCTCTTTTGTAAACTCGGCCACAATTATAGAAGGGAGTGGACAAGTCCGGAAAACAGCTGCTCCTTCACAGACCACATGAGATTATGTACCGGGGTGGCCTCGGATATAACTGAATCGGTCCGATCAAAAATTCGCGTTATGTCATTGATGAACATAAAAACACTCTCGTTCGACTGCTCAAATGTGGAGTGACTGGCAGGTTCGGTCTTCTGTTTTCTGCAGTTTCAATATGTCACCAACAACTGTCACAGGAAAGCTTCGCAGGTAGTAAACGAAGCTTCATAATTTTCATACCAAGTTTTCGTGGGATCCTACATTGCGAAGTACACATTTCATAGCTAGCACTAACCCGTCTCACTGGCTGAAGGTCGCCATACGGTCGAAACTGGTCAATCAGTCTTCAACGTCTCTGATCCTATCACCGTGGAACGAAAGAGATGAGCGCTGCGCATGCAGAACAGACGACGCGACAGCTCCAGAAGATTCAGTACTCCGGAATTCCGTGGTAGTCAAAGTACTCAACCAAGAGAAAATGGGTCATTCGTAGTTCACAATTAGACGTCTAGACTAAAAAATAGAAAACATGCTTATTTCCCTGCATGCGTTTCTATGCAATTGATGCAAATTCATCACTTCCAAAGATACCGTTAATGTTGAAGTTGTTAATTTTTACATGTCTCTCTTACAGAAAAATATTGTGAGGAAATTCAAGGACTACGAAACTGAGCTGAGCAGAAGGGACCTTTGCTTTTCAATGACAACGGCGATCAATTACGGATCATTCAGTTTGACAGTGGGAAAGCAAGCTAGAATTCCGGATCATAGAAAACTTCAAAGATACAGCCACACGCAGGTAAAAACTTGTTGCACATTGCTCTAAGAAACATTTCACCTGAAATTTGAGATGCAATGAATTTAAATTTGGCAAGTGCTAGCATTTTGTGTAAATATTGTAATATAAGACAGACCTATAACTAAGACCTCGTTCTTCTGAATGCAATAGAGCATTTTACTCAACTTCTAGTTTTTCATTCGCCATCATATAATTTCTTCTTACAACGGCTAGCAGTGTTTCGATAGACATATTGCGTATAAGTGTAATGTCATAAGTGAAAGAGCTCTGTCTTTCGCAATGAACAAGATAAAAATGAAAAGAAGGCGTGAAATCTTGATATAGCCAAGAAAAAAGTAGCCAAAGATAGGTAAAACAAACGGCAAGATCAGCCCGTGGAATTAGTCATTCTCTTACACGTTTTCTATAAGTTCGGTTAAAAAACATGTCGGAATTATGGTGAAATCTATTTCCTCGATCCACGATTAAGGGAAATATTTCTTTAACGCACCTAAGTCATATAATCAGTGAATGTCTCAGATCTGTGCGACAGCATCAAAGAGAGACCGTTGTAAAGTATGATATGGATAGCTAAATGAGAGATAACATAGCAACTGAGCGCGCCTTGATTTTGCAGTTTTCCATGCACCAGACTGAGTGCGACAGTGGGAACACTGGTGTTTTCGAATTGTTTTTATTTTGCGTGGCTAGAAGAGCGTCCTCCCAGGAGGAGGGAGTGGAGTTTTTAATGGGAGGAACGCGGATGGGATGTGGGCAATCCCATAAGCAATGGTAGAGGGTCGGTGGGGTGGCATTGCATGTGGTGCAGTATGGTGGGAATTCCGTGCGGTGAAAGATATGGGCAAATTTAAAAGATGGGAACGAATGTGTTTGGAGTTACCGCCAGTACGTGCTGTCTACGTGAGAGGGCTTATGATGTGATGGCGGGTACGTGACACGGCAACGACGATAGTGGCGAACCATTTTAGTGCAGCTAAGAGGTTCGATGAGGGTGTGTAATGAAGGTTTGGGGAGGCCATCTACCGGCGCCTGGAAGCTCAGTTCTCTGACAAACGCATGAGCGCGCTCAATTCCGAGGATGTCCTCGTGCACAGGTACCCATGTAATGGTGATGGAATCGGGAAGGGTAGGCGTAGAAATCAGATTCTAGCGAATGAGTGTGGGAGGGTTAATTGCAGGAGATATCGGTATGCTGTTCGGCAGTTTGTGCATATCATGGTGTACAATAACGCGTTTAATGCCCAGGATTTGGCCTCGGCGGTACTAGTGCATTGGATAGAGGTGGAATTGAAGGTTGAGTGGCGAATGTCCGTGAACACGGCAGTGTAGATGTGACGATTGTCCGGATTACGTGAAGCATCCGTGTAGATGATTACCTGGCGTTCAGAGCACTGCTGGCGAAAATAGGAGGCGTGGGCGGCGCGACGGCCTTTGTGGTGTTCGGGATCCATATTTAGAGGGAGAGGTTTGAACTCGAGGAGGCTCAGCTGATGGAGGGGGATAGCTATAGGAGTGTGAGGTGAGGGATCAGGGTTATTGTAGCCCATTGAGCGCAGGAGATGAGTATCTGTAGCTGTTGTGCGGAGTCGATGTTACTGGCTGGAGAAGTGCGTCTCTATGATCTCCTCAACATTGTTATGTATGCCTAATTGAAGAAGCTGAATCGTACTGGCATGACGAGGTAAATGGAGGGCAGTTTTAAGGGCTGAGCAGTGTAGGACGTTAAGTTTATTGAGTTGGGTTTTGGCGAGGTGATGGTAAGGGAGGTGGTAGGCTAGTGGACTAACGATGAGGGTTTCTACGAGTCTAAAAGTGTCCTTTTCCTTGAGGCCATTATTACGGCTTGAAATGCGACGAATAAAATGCGTGATCTGGTAGATTTCGTTCTTCAGGAGATGTATGGTGTGGGTGGCTCTAGTGTCCTGTTGAATGTGGAGACCCCGCAGTTGGAGGCGTGGTACTTTGGGAATCGGAGCTTTGTCAAGGAGTACGGTGATGGTTGGGGCGCGTGGGGAAGGCTTGATGACTAGGAGCTCAGATTTCTACAGTACAGACGCAAGACCTATAGCCCCTGTATATGCGTGGACGGCATCCGTAGCGAGTTGCAAAGTATGCTCAGCTTGGCCATGGAAAACGTTAGTAGTTCATAGTAGCTTGTTCGAGAAGCACTGGCCGCGCTAACCACGCCAACGTGTTCTCTTTTTTAATAAATCAAAGTGCAGTGGTAGTGATATTTCCCACCCGATTTGTTGTTACAAATGTTTGAATGTATGCAATGATGCTTGTCGTAATCTTTATTAGTGTCACTTTCCCAATGTCATCATTCCTTTTGTGAAAACTATGTCCATTGTGTTATTTAACTTCCTGTGTGTAGTCCAGCGCCATTCTTCTAAAGTTTATTTTCGTATGTAGTCTGTCCTGGTTTGTCGGCATGACAAAAATAAACAAATAAATCAGTAAAATAGTTTCGTACCGCTCATCTACAACGTTTGCAGAGTTTTAGCAATAAATAATCACAAGTACATCAAAACTGTTTCGCTTGCGGAGAGGCGGACAGAAAAGGAGTATTTGCTGTTGTCAACTGATTACTTAAATGCGCTGCAAAAATAAAATTATTTGGTTGTCATATTATTAGTTTGTAAACTTGGAGCCGGTCACATTTCTAGACAACTCCAGTTTGTAAAACGCGTCGAGAGCACATGTGTTACAAAAGATTTAGCTCTAAGTACGGGCTGTTTCAGGACACTTCATGTGCTAGTGACATACCTTTCGCAGTTGGATGTCGAAGTGGGAGAAACGTCCAGATCAAAATCTAACCGCGTGAAGGATGTTTTTCATGCACGGTCTCTGTCCTTATGTGCATATTCACATGAATCTAAGGGTAAAGATTGGGGCATACGTCTAAAAAACCGCTCGTGCACTAGTATGCAACCGCAGAAATAAAACTATAGGGATTCGACTGCCTCTGATTTGATAATATAACAATGCCCAGTAGACAATGTCATCAGAATGTTTATAAGCCGCTATCATATAAGACGCACGAGAATTATTCCTGCAATTTCTGTCGCCTGGCTCAACAACCTATACGCACACGAGCAAATTCAATGGGGTGCTGATTGTTTAGCTAAATGCTCTAAAGATTATTTTGAAACTCCGATGATTGTAGAGGAAGGTCTAATTCTGAAACACCGTATCTTAACAAACGAAATAGTTTTTCTTAACAATTCCATGTCAAAATACGTGAGATGTTGGCAGTCTGAGGGGAAACTGTTTACCAACACTCGCCAGCAGTCCGGCTAAATTACCACGAAACGTTGATCAATGTATGGCAAGATATACCTCATGTTAGCAGCACGATATTAATGACGCAATAATATTTGTCAGAATACATATACTTATATCATATGTTGGCATTTATACCTAAATGGGCAAATATTTGCAAACGTACAGTAGCGTATATCAGACGTTCACATTCCAATATAAACGGCCAACCAATATTTGCCAACGCACACGAACGTATATAAAATGTTAGAAGACTGATCGATCTGATGGACGAAATTGCCGAGCATACACCATCATATGCGAAATATAGTCAAGCCACGCCTATATCAGGACAACGTTTATTACTGGTTTCCAGACATAGTGCCAATGTCAGCAAGCAATGGCATACCTGGCCTTTTGTATCCAGCTTATAGAAAAGCATGGACAATGCAGAAAAATAGTCGCAACAATGTGCCATGCTAGGGCCGTGTTTTGCCAGCATATTTCTGATATCGGGCCAGTTAATTGTGTTACCTGCGTAGTTCGTTCTACATACTGCATATCTTCTTTTCTGTTCGTTTATTACGTCCTGGTGGTGCAATTGTTAGGGCACTCGACTGCTGTGCCCAATGAGGAGCGGTCGAATCTCGACCACGGCAGCCATGTTTCGATGGAGGCGAAAAGCAAGGCACCCGTGTGCTCTGTGATGTGAGCGCAAGTTAAAAAACTACAAGTGTTCGAAAATTTCGGAGCGCTCCACTACGGCTTCTCTCAGAGCCCCAATCGTTTTAGGAAGTTAAATTTCATGAACTAAACTTTTTTCTTCACGCTTCGTCTTGTCTGTGTCCAGTTTCATTTCCTGAAAAGCCCGTCACAAACCAGCTTGCCAGAGATATCTCACCTTCAACACATGAAACTATCGGTTGATAAATAAGAATGAGCCAGCAGCAACTGATGAAATGGAATGCATAGATACCATTTGGTGCTGATGAATATGAAGTAGTAAATAATTTTTGAGGTAATTGGTCAGAATGCAGATGAAAAAGCAACCACTTGCTGCTTGTGGGATAAGAACCTACGACCTCCGGTAGGCTGTGGTTCATCTGTAGACAGCGAATTACGAAGAGGCAGAATCTCGCACAGAGTAGAAACAGCTAGTTTAATCGGGGTTTAATAAATGTTCATTTTCATGAAATTGTTGACGATTTCAACTGTCAACATGTAATATTAAACGGCCAATACGTCCTGGGAATCTCATGTGAACAAAGCAAAATTTGCTAGAATATCCATTATAAACAGTCGTCTCAGATTCCTGTTTTTCACTAAATTAAATATTAGGGCGAAATTCTATTTTATATTCGCACCTTTAAACCCAGCCAATTTATCTGTGGAGCAGCTACGTACTCTAACGTACAAAATATTATTTATGCAAAAACGATGCCTACGCATGTGTACAATGCCAATTATAAGGTACTTAAAGCACTTTTTTACAAGCATGTTATTTACAGCTCACAATATATACCACTACCATATGACTGCTAGGCTTATGTTGTTATGGGGTAGGATATGACGCTGGTGTAGGATGCCAGAGAGACGGTCACTGCCCAATCATCGACTCCATCGTTTTTCTCTTCTTTCTCATCTCCTATCCACGCGCTTGCCCCAAGATTCCTCTCCTTCCGCGCAATAACAATATGTGAAGCGAAGAGTAGTATACATAGTCTTGATGCACTGGCACATTTAGAGAAAAAATAGCGCTGTTATGGTACTAGACGTAGAGTGAAGATGATGCGCGCTGTTCCAAGCTTTATTTCTGTCATGTAGTTTTTGCGTTATTCTCTGCCAACATATAAGCCATTATCAGGCAAATAAATTCAATTTGTTTTGGTTTGCTTGACGGGTTTAACGATTCGAAGAGACTCAAGTTATGAGAGATGGCGTCGTAGAGGGCTCTGGAAATTTCGATCATCTTGTGGTCTTTTACGTACACTGATATTGAACAGAACACGGTTGCCGCTCCATTTCGCATCCATTGAAATGTAGCCGCCATCAGCTGGGTTCGAATCCTGTTACTCCGGTACAGCAGTAGGGCTTTTTAACCTCTGCGCTGCCGCTATGCTGTCGCTGTGGGGTAAAGAATGTCTATTCATTTAGTAGCTATACTGTTCAAACTGTAGAAATGTTTTCAAATAGAAACACCTGTTTTCATTTATCATGATGTTTGTGTTTATCTGGCCGGAGTTTATCGCTTTTTATCTGCACTGATCAAGTGTCTCGACCTGATTCCTGCTTGTGTTAATTGTTTTGTGGTTTCGAAGCGCTGCCTTATATTTGGGGTTGTATATTCATCAAGCCACCTACAGGCAGCATGTTTTCGGTAGACACAATCTGTAAAGACATGGTGGAAACAATGATTTGGTTTAAATTTATTAAACCTCAACAATTGTTTTTGTTGGATACCGCTATGAAAACTGGGGCTAGATAATCTGAATTTTAACGCTACGTGGTGTTTGGCAGATTACAAGAGAGTCAACGAGGTTCTCTGCTGACACTGTGTGAACTCGTTGGTTTTGTAGGTTCCAGAAAAGACCTACTGGGCTTTTTCCGGTGGTTTGTGGACACGTTCTTGCGATGGATGCTGCGTTAATGAGTCTGATTACAGCACACGCTCAGCACCACTTAAGTTACGGAATACAGAGCAAGGTTTTAGAAGAATACCCCTCGCGATGCAACGACAAAACAGATAAATGTAAACGCAGGAGAATAAAAGAAAGAAAAACCTGACCGGGCTGCACCACCGAGTGGAATAGCAGACTTTTTAAAGTCACGGTCAGCGTCAGGATGCCTGCATCTAGAATGTTAAATAAAATAAGGTCAACTCCTGAAGCCGCAAAATCCGCCCAGAAAAGTGACTGGAAGAGACTGAAATTTCCAAGCTGGTAAAGAGCATTGCGATCACTCACAAGTTTCAATGGTCATCAGGACAAGGGGCGAAATTGTGATGTACCCCAGATGATTGCTAGCCTCTCATTATCCATTTAAGAGAAAGTTAACCTCGGCTTTCAGTACAAAACGCCTAGTCTATGTGATTACATTCTTCTTCTAATCGGTTTTCTGAATGAGAACGGCGCCATGACGCATGTTGGTTGCGTCGGTTTAAACTGAGTCTCAACGTTGGTGCAAAATACGATAGGACACGAGGGGTCTGAAAAGGACGCTGCAGTGTCTTAAATGCTCCAGCTTGCTATGTCTCCAATTCATATAATATCTCTACCGTTGTCATCAAAGCCAGAAATCCAGCGATGCTCAAAACCAATTTGAGAAATTTGCAGTATTACGTGCACCACACAGTCCGAGGAATATGCGAACAGCTTTTTGGTTGGCTCGCTACGAGATCTGCCCTAGGTGGTGTGTACTGCAGATGCCGAACTTTCCCCCTTCCGAGGGATTTAAAATACTATTTAAAATTCTAGATGCAGGTATCCTGACGCTGACCGTGACTTTAAACAAGCCTGCTATTCCACTCGGTGGTAACAGCTTTTTGGTTGGTACGCTACGAGATCTGCCCTAGGTGGTGTGTACTGCAGATGCCGACATTTTGCCCCTTCCGAGGGATATGCGAACAGCTTTTTGGTTGGCATGCTACGAGATCTTCCCTAGGTGGGGTGTACTGCAGATGCCGACACTTTGCCCCTTCCAAGAGATATGCGAACAGCTTTTTGGTTGGCGCGCTACGAGATCTGCCCTAGGTTGTGTGTACTACAGATGCCGACACTTTGCCCCTTCCGAGGGATATGCAAATTGCTTTTCGGTTGACATGCTACGAGATCAGCCCTAGGTGGGGTGTACTGCAGATGCCGACACTTTGACCTTCCGAGAGATGTGCGAACAGCTTTTTGGTTGGCACGCTACGCGATCTGCCCTAGCTGGAGTGTATTGCAGATGCCGACATTTTGCCCCTTCCGAGGGATATGCTAACAGCTTTTTTGTTGGCACGCTACGAGATCTGACCTAGCTTGAGTGTACAGCTGATGCCGACACTTTCCCCTTTCCAAGGGATATGCGAATAGATTTTTGGTTGACATGCTACGAGATCAGCCCTAGGTGTGGTGTACTGCAGATGCCGACACCTTGACCTTCAGAGAGATGTGCGAAAAGCTTTTTGGTTGGCACGCTACGCGATCTGCCCTAGCTGGAGTGTACTGCAGATGCTGACATTTTGCCCCTTCCGAGGGATATGCGAACAGCTTTTTTGTTGGCACGCTACGAGATCTGACCTAGCTTGAGTGTACAGCAGATGCCGACACTTTCCCCTTTCCGAGGGATATGCGAATAGCTTTTTGGTTGACATGCTACGAGATCAGCCCTAGGTGGGGTGTACTCCAGATGCCGACACCTTGACCTTCAGAGAGATGTGCGAACAGCTTTTTGGTTGGCACGCTACGTGATCTGCCCTAGCTGGAGTGTACTGCAGATGCCGACACTTTGCCCCTTCCTTCCGAGGGATATGCGAGCAGCTTCTTGGTTGGCACGCTACGAGATCTGCCCTAGGTGTGGTGTACTGCAGATGCCGACACTCTGGCCCTATCTTCAAGTTAATCGAGAAACAGCAGCTCCTCCTACGAGAATTGGCACTTCTCTGCTTTTACAGTTAGCCGTTATGACATGATTTCATCCAGCAGTGTTTGAACTATTTCAAGATAGTCTTCAAAATTCAGGGAGAAAATATCATCATTAAAGCGCACGAGGTACATTTGCTGGGTAAACTGGTGCACATTCAGCATAATCATCACTTCTAGCCTGCCGTAAGCATAATCAATTGCTCGCGGAAATTTCGCTTGCACAGTGAAGAAGGCAAATGGCATCATGTAGAACTCAAAACGCAGTCCGACGTGATGAACGCAGTCTTCCTGGAATACAATTCATCAGCATGAATTTTGAACATTGGGTTGCATTGGATCCGTTGTGTCGTTGGTGCAATATAGGAACAAACTGGCATGATCTCATGAGAAAAACGTCGGCATGCGATGACGTGCTGGAGACTTTTAGCATGCCTAAATCAAGACTAGTACTATTTGCCGATACATGTGGTAAACTGCGTAGGATAACAGCTAATACATCTCGGTTCACACCTGCAAGTTTTTGTTTATGCTGGGAAGCTTTTAATCCATCTTAAAATCATGCATTATAATGTCTGTTTCTTTACAGTTCGGTACAATCTCAAAAGGAGCATTAACTCGTTTCGAATATGGACAAGAAAAAAGTATTACTGAATCAAACCGAACAGCTGTTTTCGCACGCGAAACAGCTAAACATGTACAGCGAAAGGTGAGTTTTACTTTCACCGTTAACAAAAGTCTGGAAAACCGGAACCAGATTTCTGGATGCCTTCAACTAGACAGGGTCCATCTTCATATGTAACAGGTGCGTAATGAGGCACACCACTGCAGACTTCTGCGTAATAGTTCCGGCAAACTGGAGTTTGACATGCACTGATGTCACTAAGCGCGCGAAACGTTTTTTCACTTAATCTCCATCGGAGAGGTTGTGATAACATTCATGCCTTGGGGCTTAACATCCTAAACCTATATTCAAAACGGCGCCCCCGAGTTGGCCTGTTTTTTTTTATACTATCCAAAAGACTACGCTTCAACACTCATGCAGAAATTGTGTCTGAAATATCCAGGTCCAGCACAGAAACACAAACTTACTTTTGGATGTACTACGTCGTATTATGCCCTGCAGTTCGATAGTTTGTTACGGCTTTCTGGGATGTGACCACTTTTAATCTTAGAGTTCGCACTTTGATGTTCAAAAACGTGACGTCTTGAACTTTGATAATCTGTATTGTGACAAGATAATGCTCATTCAGCAACTGCGTACTCTGTTTTCCTATGGATCAACAATTCGAGAGGCTTTTGTATACTATTGTAGTATACAAAAGCCTGTGTAGTATAAGTAACTACGATTTTAATTCTGAAGATATGCATCAACGAATCGAGGTGTTTTGTATAATATTGTAGCTCTGTCTTCTGGTGTGTAGTATGAGTAACTACGTGATTAATTCTGAAGATAAGCTTGATCATCAATTTAGCGCTGGCAATGTAACTGGTGTCTGGACACATTTTGAGCGTGCGAATTAAATGCAAAACTATCTAAATGACAATTTACACTAGTCGAAGCATTAGCATTGTGCCAGGAATGTTTGCACAAGCAACTACTGAATCGCGAAAGAACAGGCACATGATAATGCAGCATATTTCAAGCACTTATTGTACGACCACGCATGTCTTCATTAAAAGTGATCTATGATATAGCAAAATACATGTCAGACATTTATGAAATCGAAGGGGTAGAATAAATAGGAACGGCACTTGAGCCCCGCAGTTAGGCGAATCGAGGTATCACGCGGCTTCTTCGATGGCTCCTACCTCTTGCTCCTCTTCCGGGCTCTCTTTACATGCACGTAGTTTATTAACACCAACCTATTGTTTTCAACCCTAATTTCTCAGAAATCCTCATTAGCATAAAGTCCTAAATTACAACGTTGTTGGAAAGCCACCCGGGATAGATACTAATCGCTGCTTTACCAACCCGTTAGGACTTAACTGAGTACTGTCTACCTATTTCTGGCGCTATACCCGTGATTACTTGCTGACAACGTAGGCGCCGCAACATCCGCAACTCAATGTTAGGCGAAATTGGCAACTTTATGAGGCGGGCCGTGAAGTCTTTTAGTGAAACCGTCGAAATATGCGTGGTCAGTTATACAGATTTGAGTTTCAACTCGTTTGAGTCAGGTCAAAGTTTAGTGTAGGCCAGCCAAATATTGATAATGACCGTTGCCAACTTTGCTGGTATCCACTGAACCCGGCATGGTTAATTATATCTGGATATCAATTTGGGTCTAGTTTGCCAGAGTTATATATCAAGGTCCCTGGGCCAAAGTTTCGGCGCGGGTCGTAGCAAATTTATGCGCGAGCACCAAGATGGGCGCAGCCCAGCAGACTTGAATATCAATTTCACTCCTCTAGTTTGGATGGCAAAGCAGCTGTATTGCAACCGCAACCACACAGCTGCTTCTTCCGAAAGCAAGCGCTAGTAAGCCTTAAACACCTCAAGTGATTTTAGTAGAATTCTGAGCTCTGGTAGCAGCAAAATCCTTTATTACTGAACACGAGTGAACAAACAGTATTGAACAGTTGTCTAGTGTTCTTGAGTCCCGTGCAGAATATCAGTTTTACGTTATCTGCGATAAAACGCTCACGAGTATACGAAAGAGCCAGAAATGAATTTTGAGGCTAAGAATATTTTATCTCTTTTTCAGGAGCGTTTTTAAGCATGTGTTGGAACCTAACTACAGCTTCCCTTCGTTGCTTAGCACGTTATTTATTATCACCATGAACTGCTGTTCTTTCATGAAGAAACTCTCTGCCGGTGACTTTCAAATAACCGCGCTCAGCAAGGCTGTGAATACCTAAGAGGGCTTATAATGTATACTGTTTGGCTTCTAACGAGGCAATCGTTGCTATTGCCCACAGATTGGTTAATATACCCCATGAATTTTACACGCTGCCCGACGGCCTAAATGTGTGCCCTTGCTCCTGTCGCGTATCAAAAAGAAATGTGGCTTTGATGCTTCAGTTTCCTACACACGTCTTTATCTCTTGGTATTCTACGCCTAACTTCTGAACCGCACAGATGTCTATCATAACACACACATTCTCAAAAACACGAACTTCACTTTAGCAATGGTCAGGACTTATAAGCCTATTTCTATGGGACCTCGACCTTTTTGCAGTGAAGCATAATCAAAAGAAAACATACTCCCCGTCATTTCTGAATGTGCTCCAACTTTGACGTCCGTCCGAGTGAGCTATCGTTGACACCAATTTTGCTAAAAGACACGCACAGTAAAACATGCTACAATAATGAACGATGTCAGTTAGCCGGAATAATGGTCCGACTAATGCAATTTTTTGACAGCATAGTCCCCTGCCTTTAGTCCTTACTTCCATTATTGGTATCTGTGCACAGGCTCATTACATAACAGAAAGACTTTTAATTGCATTCACTTCTTCACAATCTGTGCATTGCTCTTATATAGAAACAACTAAGCACCTATGCTGCCTCCTTCTTTAGAACATTTACTTATCCGGTAAAACGACAGCACAAGCGCTAATGATTATGACCATGGCACACGATTTTCCTTCGACTGCTCACAGATCCCACAGTACCTAAACTAATTTTGCACTCCCGTTCGAGAGCACAGTCGTGCGGTTGCGGACTGCACATGCCACCAAATGACGCTACAGCTAGCTGCCACCTGTGGCAAACAAGGATGAGCTGACATTTGGGGCAGCGCAGTGCAGCCCTGTGTTAGCTGCAACAAAACGTTGCCTGTATAATATAGCAGGTACCAATTTTACACCATTTCGCAGAAAAGAACGAAAAAGAACCTTGCAGGTAGAGTATAGTGTTCAAAGCAAATGCTCAGCGTCGCCTAGTTTAGGAGAAACGTATCCTTTGAAACTGTTATTTATCTTCAGGGAGGCGAGGGCGTCGACAAGGCTAACTATGGAGACAGGAGGGGGAAAAGAAGAGAGAGGAATAATTATTTATTGTAGACATGACTTCCTTAAGAGCGCTGATGTTCTTTCTCATATGTTTAATGTCATAGTCATTCTTCAATTTGGACTACGTTGTCAAAGTGTTTCTAGGAGCAGCAGCGGTTCTTGCAGCGGCAGATATGGCAGCTACCAGGAACATTCGCAATGGTTCTATCGTACTACCTGTTGCAATAATCCGGCTGTCACATGTCACAGGTACACTCTAAGAAATGTGATAAACATGCATTTCTGAAGAAAATTTCTCTTCCTATAGAGATATGAGTTACGCGCCATTTACCGAAACATGTCCAGGAAACAACAGTAATTTCTGGTTTTCCAGCCTAAACCAGGTTTGGGAGGCAAATAGTTTCAGCTACACATGTTGCCTGTTAATTTTCCTATCGCAAACTGATTCTTACTTGAACAGTGGATGCATGCCAAGTATGAAGGGAAATCGTACGTCCCCCACGTAAGCGCTGCTCAAAGAACGCGAATAACGGTTGCATAACGAATTCGATATCGATACAAAATAGGTAAAATAGTGGCGCCACATCATCGTCATTAGTGGGGCTTATGAGCATCAGTTCAGTTTAGTCGTTCAGTCGTGTCCGACTCTTCGTGACCCTATGGACCATGTCACGCCACGCTTTCCGGTCTCTCACTATCTTCCTAACATCACATAACTTCATCTGCAGTGCCTCGAGGATGCGATCTAACCATCGCGTTCGCTGCCTACCCCTTCTCCGGCGACCCTCAGCCTTTCCCAACATCAAATCTTTCTCCAGCGACTCCTCTCTTCTCATCAGATGACCAAAGTAGCTGAGCTCTAACTTTAGAATTTGACCCTCCAATGAGCAGTCAGGGTTTATGGTCGACAATAACGACTGATTTGATCTTCTGACAGTCAAGTAACTCTCAAGAGTCTTCGCCAGCACCACAATTCAAACGCGTCAATTTTTCGGCGGTCAGCCTTTTTCACAGTCCAACTCTCGCATCCATACATCACAACTGGAAAGACCATAGCACGGGTTATACGGATCTTGGTTGGAAGACTAATGTCTCTGCTCTTTACTAGGCGGTCAAGGCTCACCATTGCTCTCTTTCCCAGAAGCAGGCGTCTCCTAATTTCATGGCTGCAGTCTCCTTCCGAGGTAATCTTGGAGCCCAAGAACAGAAAATCTGTCACGGCTTCCACTTCTTGTCCATTGATGCACCAGGACTTGATAGGGCAAAACGCCATGATCTTTGTCTTTTTAATGTTCAGTTTAATGCTCCTGTCTCCATAGCGTGAGCATATATTGGGCCAAAAGAGAAATAAGTGGTCCCCTGATCCTGTGGTGCCTGTTATGCATACCGTCGTTCTAATCACTGATTCAGCGGCTGGGTGCAGTCGGGTAGAGCCAACGCCGACAGACTGATCTTTTCTAAATGAGGCTAGTAAGAATTTCGTCTTTAAAATCCAATTTTTTGACAGGAAGTGTAGCTTTGCATTTTTTGTCCACTTTTTCACAGGCAGAAAAACGTACGCCGTATAGAGAAGAATGAAATGAAAGAAATATACACCTAATAGACATATTCTCTTAACTGTAGTAGAAAAACCCCAGAACTGACAACACTAAAAAGAAAAAACAAATTATAATTGATAATCCCGGTCAAGCTACAAAACATTTCTCTAAGTTGTAAGCAGATAAAAACTCTAAAATCTCAGAAAAAAACAAAGACAAAACATACCAAAACAAAAACTTTCTGACCCAGATGACAGCAAATTTCTGTATTTTTTTATTAAAACAATTTACAATGTAAGTAGCCTAAAACATATTTTCCGCTGAGACATTAGTCAGCGAGAAATTTCAAACAATGTTTGAAATAGAATTCGAAAGTGAACACAACATATTGGGGGAAAACAGCCGGCTGGTGGAGAAATCAGATATTATAAAATCGATATAATTAGGTATTCATGCATGTCGTAAATAATCTAAATAAAATATTAAATAGCACTATTTAGGTTAGTGTCCTTTAAAGTTGAACGCAATTGGGACGAGGAGTTAAAAGGAGCTTTTAAAGCATCGTAAGTTCATTTATTTTTAATTTTTGCTGATCACGCGCCACAAGAAGATCGCATTCAGTTGGACGAAATTTCTGGAGTGCTCCAACATGGCGTCTCTCGTAGCCTGAGTTGCTTTGAGAAGTTAAACTCTATACAATAAAGAAAACCAAACCAAAATACATTGATCATGTTTTGAAATACCTCCAGCGGTCAGCTAACACGACATCCGATATTCTACTGTGTCCCACTGCTTTCTCTCCTGATGGGTTGAAAAAAATAGTGACTGTTAATGGCATACATAGTAGTAGTTTTGTACGCGATGAAGCAAAGCAAATTTATGCCGTAGCAAAGTAACCTTGAGGAGACGGTTTGAATCAGAGAGCGTAGTCAGTGTAACGTGCCATTTACTCTTGCTGATCTTGAACCAATCATCCCGCGTGCATTATGCGCTTCTGTTCAAGAAGAAAAACAGGATATTTGATACCTCATGGTGTTCCAGAACAAGTATTTCTTTGCCGCAAAAGTAATATGTCATCGTCGTCTATGCATTTAGCACTACATTTTGACACTTGCCACAATGTTCTGCTTATGACACTGCTAATTGGGAACATTACGTTTTAGCTGCATATATTTGTTCAATAAGATCTAAATTATGTCCCCTCTGGCAGGATGCCGATTGCCGAGATAATTTTTACCGATTATAGCGAAAGCATTATATGGCTCGTCGGACGAGAAGCCAGCCACTGTATGTTTATCAGCAAAATGTGTCAAGCGGAAGTGGTACAATTCCTGGTTCTAAAATAAAGCTGGGAAAACGAAATTCGGCTCTAGGTGGGGATTCAATCCTGGCCGCCAGTATGGCATACTGGAAGGGTGCCACTCTGTCTCGACGTTAATTTTTGAAAGAAATTATTACACTTAAAATGTGCCATATTTAAGAGAACTGCTTACAGATTAAAATGCATGTTAGCAGGGTATTAACGGGAGGTAAGGCAGATCACTTCACCAAGAAAGGGTGCCACTGTGGTTAAAATTTGGTTTGTTGTTGTTGATGCACTTCTGTGAATTCAACAATCTTTTTACTGAAATGAAATTTTGTCGAAAATACTGATTCACACGCCGATCCATAAATTTTCATAAACTAAAGAGTCTAATGATAACTAAAACAGATGAAGAGATGCATCAATATATCGTAATGCGGTGAAGTATCGAATGGAATTTGACATTAACTAAATTAGTACTTTTTTTTCAAAGTCTGTTGCGGTCATCCCAGGAAAAAATTGTCATTATAACTGTGTTGTGTTCGAAGTGCTGTATCCTCGACACCTCTGTGAATAGGGCAGTGCACGTTAATTGACAGACCCTGGCACCCGTCTCAGCGCTTCGCCAAGAGAACTCACCCCCGTCTGCGCCCAGCGGGACGCACCCACGGCGTGCTCCCTCACCCTCCTCTAGTTCTGGGAAGCAAGTCCCATCCTTATTCTGCGGCCTCCGTTCTTCGCCCGGCCAGTTCGGCTTTCTCCTCGGCCGACGTTGGTCGCACCCTCTTCTCTGTTGATAAACAAAGTTAACAGTAGTGCGTACATCTTTCTACATTGACGACGCGCGAACACGACAAATTGATGAAGTAAAACAGGTATATTACAAAAGCAGCCGGTAACAGCTTACTCAAAAATACAATTTTTCTGAAGGAAAGTCTCCACGGGCAAAGGTTTCCAGTGTAAAGCGTAGAAAAAGCCTTAGTGTGAGGGGAAAGTAAGGACTCGCTTTACGACGTCACGTCCTCGCGGTTCAACATATATCGAGGAGTAAGCAGGAGGACGGAAAATAATCGAAATTTAATGTTTTCTTGATCCTGTAAATAACTTCGATAAAGACAGGCTGTCAGTGCGCAGCAAAATATACTGCATGCGTATATTCCCATACACCAGTACATTCAGCAAAATTCCACTGAACTTGGTTGCAGGGAAGCGCGAAATATTGGGGAAGATGTAACCCAGCAAAACCAAGCGGCCAACATTCTAGCGGACATAAAGATGGGCTAAAACATATTCCACCAACACTGGCAGGTTGTAACAGGTAATCACGTCGCATATAGTGCATGAAAGAGCCAGACACAAAAGTTTCAAAAACTCTATGAATGATAGACAAAATATGATAGCTTTGCTACTAAAAACAGGTTACGTGGGGTAGCTTTTCAGAATATTTACAGACCAATAGAAGAAACGTCTGAGCATACCTCTCCACAGCCGATACGCGATATTTACAGTACAAGTTTCACTGCACCTGTACGCTTTTATTGGCAGGCCGACGTGCTTGGGAGTTACACACATCGGTGTCTCGCCCACATATTCCGCTGCTGTCGATATCCACAGTACAAACGGCAAACCGTAACTATTTAAATGACCCATCTGGGATCTTGAAGCTGTTGCAAATTGCTCAGTTAAGGGAACTTCATCCACGCTAGACTTGTCTGCGCTTAAAGTCAGAAAATCTGCATAAGCTAAAAGATCACGTCAGCAGATTGGGCGCGTCAGCTGGTCGTTCGTCAGAGCTATAACCAACCTCTCCACGCAGACTCTTCGGTCGGCTACGACAGCGATTGCCAGCGCCCAGCAAGATTCAACCGGCATCGACACCCGGACAAAACCCACTGTATACAGGTGCGGAGACTGCGCAAGCAGGCCTCTACCGCATTGTGACTTTTGGACAAAATATACCGGAAACCACTGAAGTGTGTCGGGTTCAGGGGGCGAGCTTCACTGCAGCAGGCTCAGGAGGCAACAATGCATCGAGGCGGAAGACAACCAGGGAGGAGAAGCAAAAAGTAAAGTTTATATACACTTTCTACCTACTGAAAAGGGTACAAGTCATGAGAGGAAAACGGAGCTATCTGTCCAAACAAAATCCGTCAGTTAAATATGGTTTGTTATCCCCAGTTCCCCAGCTGGGGACACAAAGTTCATCGACACTATCCAATCAGTGGGGGCAAGGGATCCCTCGAGGTGCCGCCCACTGCCGAGGGTGAACCTCCTTGCACATCTTCCGGTGGCGAGGGCAAATCTTCTGACGTCGACGACAATTTTGTGCGGACGATGGAGTTTCGGTACCAGGGCAAAATGGACCGAGAAGTCGCCTTTTGACGGTGGTCATTCACCCCGCAAAATTCCAAGGGGGCCACCTGCTTGCCTCGAGAATTCGGCGAGCGGGGACAATGCTGCTCGGCGACGCGCTTCGTGCCCATTAAGCGCAAGAATAGGTGCCCTGTTGTCGCCGTCGTGGCGCCACGGGGATTAAGGCTCGAAGGGCAGCAGGTCTTTATCCTGAAGGAAGGGGGGCGGGACGGGAAGGGCTGGTAGTCGTAGCCGGAAACACCTGCCGTCGCCGCCGCTTCGCTGCTTGTGTTCGCGGTCACTCGCCAGCTTCCGCTAAGTACGCCTCCATTGTCAGCTGCTGGAATCGGGCGGAACTCCGGTCACAAAGAGTATGCCTCCATTGTCAGCTGCTAGAGTCTGCATATACCTCGGCCGGAACTCCGGCCACAACACCACACACTCAGCTTCCGTCCCGCCCGACTACTTATGCAGCCTTCTGACCCGGAATCATTTCAGTGGACACGTCAGCTGGTCGTCTGTCAGAAGTACGATTAAACCATTCATGTTCATTCAGATTCTTCTGTCGGCTACGACAGCGATAGTCAGCGCCCAGCAAGATACGACTGGCATCGTGATCCTGGCACCACCCCCTTTCTACACGTGCGGAGACTGCGCAAGTAGGCCTTCTGACCTGGAATATCTCAGTGGGCAGGTCAGCTGGTCGCCCTTCAGAACTATGATTAACCCATTCATGTTTTTCATGCAGGTTAGTAACAAATATTCTTTTATCAAAACCTCTGACCGCTGCTTTGTCCAGCTGACGTGTCCTCGTAGCGTTCATGCCTTCTGCGTGTACGTAAAGTATTTTTGGTTTCTTTGCTACTGCTTAGCGGAGATGTTGAAACCAATTCAGGCCCCAATAGAGAATAGTTGCAGAGGGAACCACTTGACAGCCAAAAAACACAGAGAAGCGAGTAAATGCTATAGATTCTAAGCTTGAGACCGTACAAGCTATAGCAGCCAAATGTTCAGATCTAGCAGCACACTTCGAGAACATAGAATGGACGATACAAAACCTTGAAACTAGTAGACTTAGAGGACAGAAGCTGACGAAACAACCTCATAGTTTTTGGCATTAAAGAAGATGCAGACGAAACACCCTATTCGTTGATGACTACTCCAAGTATTTTAGAAATACTTAGGTGTTTGAGTATCTTACGTTGAAAAACTGCATAAAATGGGCCGTACGCAGACAAACAAGCACCGGCCTATCATTATGAGGCTGACAGACGACTGAGAAAAGAAGAAAGTGTTGCGTGGCTGCCACAAGCTCGAGGAGCAAAGTATTTCAGTTTTAGATGTTTCATCAGTGACTCGGCAGATAAAAAAAGAGCCTTATGGATAGCGCAGCCGTCGAAAGGAAAGCAGGTATAAAAGTAAGGCTTCAGTACGAAACCATTAAGGTTGACAAATATAAGTGGGCAGTACTCAGAATGTAAGAGTACCAGTCAGTCCGCGTCCTGAAGCCCTAAACAGCAATACCCCGAAGACTCTGTTAAAAAGAAAAAGCTACTTCGCTGTCTAAACATTAATGCCCGGAGGAGTCTAAATAAAAACGCTCAATTAGACAGTATTGTAACCGCATACAAACCACAATTCTTGTAATAAAAAACTTAGTATATTAGCGTCACCGACTCGGGAATACCACCTAACGGTTACAAAATTTACAGAGACGACAGAGACTCCCGTGGTGTCGGCACTGCTATTCTTTTCGACAAAACATTGACGCTTGCTACGCTGCCTGATATTGCTGGAATTGAATGCGTTGTTTTAAAGCTTTTTTGTTAAGAATGTAATTTAATCGTAGGAGGATTTTATCGGCTGCCAAACTACGACAATGTCTTCTGCGAAAACCTCAATGAGTTCCTGTGCGCTTGTAGGAATAAGCGTTGGTGTATGCTCCTACGGAGACTAATTATCGATGCGTGAATTGGAATTATTTTCCAGAGTCCCTTTCAAGTGCTTCTGAGCCTATCGTTGATATAGTAGTTCTTCGCAACCTTACAAAGCTTCCAAGTAACCCACCCGTGTTAAAAACAACACATTGTCAAGTCTGGACATTTTCCTGGCAAATCCCGTCGTCCACAAAAACCCAGAAGTTCGGATTTTTAAAGGCATATCAGACCTCAAAATTGTCTACTAATTTGGAAGTAAACTTCAATTCAAAAATTGAAAAATACGTTAGTAAGGTCTCTAATTTCTAATGTGTGAGTGATACCGATGTAATGGACGCACTGAATAGCTCGTTTTATAAATTTAATGTGATGTGTGAATCAAATGAATTTACTGGTGATGACCTGTGGTGCTTTCTCAAGCGCCTTGTTTTAGAATATATGCAAACGTTTGTACATGTGAAGCGAAGAGTGGTGCGGAAGCGCAATTCGTAGGTAACAAAAGAAATTGTACAATTAGCACGGAAGCTAAAAGGGTAAGAAACAAACACAAGCAACGCCCGACTATTTGCACGAGTAAGAGTCTGCATAGCGTATGTGTATTACTAGCTGCAAAAACATTACTTGAAGAAAATGCGATGGCAACCTCTTCCGCGTGTGTTATGTTGTGTGCACGGAAAGTGAGTCCGTTTATTACAGTGTTTTGATGAACTACTGCGGCCGTGTACCAACCCCCATGGGCCGGGCCGGAGGCGTCCGAGTAGAAGACTCCATGTCTGTGTCCGCAGTGGCGCGCCAAGGCTTCCGCCCGCGCAGGACGTCTGCCACTATGGTACTCATGTCATGTTGACCGGAAGCGGGCGTATACGTGCAAAGCATATCTCCACTATGTTGTAAAGGGTGGCCCCTTAAGGGCCACTTCCGTACCCTCTCTTGGGCCCTCGCTCCACAGAGAGTTGGGCCCTCGCTCCGCATAAAGGTTTCCCGGGCTTTTCTACTTTCTATTTCTGTCTAAGCCGCCGGGGAGCTAGCCCATTCCCAACTTACGTCTATGATAGTCCCTCTCTTCCACTGTTGCTTACATATATCGCCCTGTTTGTCATCTTCCTGGACTGGACAGGCCCAGACAGGGTGCATGTATTTACCTGCTTGTAGACATCGCCATGCGGTCGCCTCTTTGTTGCTCAGACGCTTATCCGATGGTGGCACCAGCTTTCTGCTTTGTCTATAATCTTTGACTACTTCGGTATAATTGAATAATATATTGTTCTGGCACTTGGGTGACTTCATGGTTACCCGGAAGTACAGAGCTCGGACTAACTCGTGTGCCACTTCATTAAAAGGAACAGACACTCGCGCTGGAGTTCATGTTAAGCTGACCTTTATATTCAGCTGTTTTCCGGTCAAGATTCTCATCGCTTCCGGTGCGAACCTGCGATTTGCGTAATTTTAGATGGCTCTTTTGTTATCGCTAATTATGAATATAACTTACGTTCCTATGCAAGTGAGTGCTTTTGCAACTTTTTCAGCTGTTTCGGAGTTGCGGCTACTGACAGTGGCTGTCAATACTAGGGCGGCTCGACCGTCAACTACCGAGGCTGCCGCTGCACACGATTTGCAAGTAACTGTATTACTGTCCAGGGGCTCGAAGCGCTTTTTGAGTGCTTCTGCTCTCTTTTGCCTCCTTTCCGCATTGTATATGGGGTGCATGTTTCGAGGAAGAGGGGAGATAGTTAGGTTATCGGTATATCCGCGAGATGCTCGACTTTTGTTGCATCCCTCTGCCTGTCTGCAGGCATTCCATATATAAAGTGGCTGTTCCTGTAGTTGTCTGGCTTAGACTTTTGAGTTGCGGCACTCTGACGATCGGTAAAGAATAAAACACAGTCACTAGAAGAATTCTTCAGAGAATTCATGTTCACGTTCACTGTGATAATACTGAGTGAAACGTGGACCACCACTGCAGATGAAATTTTTAAAATGTCAAGCTATAAAACATATTACTTAAACAGGCCTATCGGGCGTGGCGGGGGTGTGGCACTGCTGCTAGATGTGAACGAAACGGGTGAATTCATTGATTCATTTAGCGTGACCACACCTCACTATGAAATCCTATCAGTGTCTGTAAGTTCAGTTCAGTCGTTCAGTCGTGTTCGACTCTTCGTGACCCTATGGACCATAACACGCCACGCTTCCCGGTCTCTCTCTGTCTTCCTAACGTCACATAACTTCATCTGCAGCCCCTAGAGAATGCCATCTAACCATCGCGTTCGCTCCCTACCCCTTCTCCGGTGACCCTCAACCTTTCTCAACATCAAATCTTTCTCCAGTGACTCCTCCCTTCTCATCAGATGACCAAAGTAGCTGAGCTTTAACTTTAGAATTTGACCCTCCAATGAGCAGTCAGGGTTTATGGTCAACAATATCGACTGATTTGATCTTTTGGCTGTCCAAGAAACTCTCAAGAGTCTCCGCCAGCACCACAATTCAAACGCGTCAACTCTTCGGCGGTCAGCCTTCTTCACAGTCCAACTCTCGCATCCATGCGTCACAACTGGAAAGACGATAGCACGAGTTATACGGATATTGGTTGGCAGACAAATGTTTCTGTTCTTTACTAGGCGGTCAAGGCTAGCCATGGCTCTCTTTCCCAGGAGCAGGCGTCTCCTAATTTCATGGCTGCAGTCTCCTTCCGAGGTAATCTTGGAGTTCAATGAGAGAAAATCTGTCACAGCTTCCACTTCTTGTCCATTGATGCTCCAGGACTTGATAGGGCAAGACACCATAATCTTTGTCTTTTTATTATACAGTTTAAGCCCAAACTTCTCACTCTCTTTTTGTACGTGCATCAAAAGTCTCTTGAGTTCCACTCCACTTTCTGCCATTAAAGTAGTATCATCCGCAAATCTAAGATTGTTGATACGTTTTCCAGCAATCTTCACTCGAGCTGAAGACTCGTCCAGACCGGCATTCCTCATGATGCACTCAGCATATAGGTTAAATAGGCAGAGCGACAGTATGCAACCTTGCCTCACTCCTTTCTCAATCGGAAACGAAACGGTAAGACCATGCCCCGTTCTGACTGTAGCCTGTTGCCCTTCATACAGGTTCCTGAGGAGACAGATAAGGTGAATTGGAACTCCCATCTCTTGGAGAGCTTGCCACCATCCACTGTGATCTACGCAGTCAAGCGCTTTCACATAATCAATAAAGCAGAAGTAGATTGGTTTCTGGAACTCTCTTGCCTTTTCCATGATCCAGCGAAGGTTGGCAATCTGGTCTCTAGTTCCTCTGCCCTTGCGAAACCTAGCTTGCACGTCCGGAAGTTCCCGATCCACATACTGCTGTAGCCTACCAAGGAGGATTTTTAACATCATCTTGATAGCATGCGAAATAAGCGCAATCGTGCGGTAGTTGGAACAATCTTTGGAACTGCCTTTCTTTGGAATGAGGATGTAAACTGACCTCCTCCGATCCTATGGCTACTGGGGGGTTGACCAAATTTGCTGACATAATGTATACAGAACGTTAACAGCGTCATGGTTGAGGTTTTGAAGCAACTGAGCTGGAACTCTATCAATTCCGCTAGCTTTGTTCTTAGCAAGGCTGGCTAAGGCCCATTCAACTTCAATCTTCAGGATGCCCGGCTCGAGATCAGTAACCACAACCGTCTTTTGTTGGGTTTGCACATGCGGGTCCTTCTTGTACAGTTCTTCTGTGTATTCCTGCCACCTCTTCTTTATCTCTGAGGCTTCAGTGAGGTCCCTGCCTCGTTTGTCCTTTATCACGCCCAGCTTAGCACAGAAGCTTCTTTAGATATCTTTGATTGTCTTATACAGAGCTCTTGTGTTCCTCAATTGGCGGTTGTCCTCAACTGCTTGGCACTGTATCTTCAGGAAGGCATTCTTATCTCTCTCTCCTTACTATTTTCTGAAAATCTGCATTGAGAACCTTGTATCTTTCTCTTTCCCCCATAACTTATGCCATCCTGCTTTCCTCAGCTATTTGCAAAGCCTGTTCAGATAACCAGTTTGCTTTCTTGCATTTCTTTTGCTTTGGAACTACCTTGGTAGCAACTTCTTGTATTATATCACGAACATAAGTCCACACCTCTTCACTCTCCTAGATATAATTCTTGAAATCGATTCCTCATTTCCTCAAGATATTATGATGGAATTTGATCCAGATCACACCTGAAAGGCCTTCAAGTTTCTGCGTTTTCTCATTCGAAGCTTAAATCTGGCAACAAGAAGCTGATGATCGGTGCCACAATCGGCCCCAGGCCTTGTTTTTACTTTTACTTCTTGCATAGCGCTTCTCCATCTCTGCCGGCTAAGAATATTGTGAGCACTGTGTGGCGCTCCATCTTCCACACGACTGAACGTGCTGCTTCATCTTCATCCTGCTCCCTCTTGTAGATACCCATCGTCATCGCGGAGTGTGTTTGGCTGCAGTGTGCGACCAAGGCTTCAGGTCTGCAATAAAGCCTGATCCCCCAAGTCCGACCTTCGCGTTACCTTACACGTGGTGGAGGTGCGCCTTGATTTCCCCGCTGCTTCGTCACCTGCATCCACCTGGAGCTTCGTTCTGGCCGCCGTTTGACCCCGACCACCATCGTCATGACTCAAGAGGGCCACTCCGCTAATTCGGCTTCTACCAACTCGACTCCAGCTCCCCTTGCCACTTGGACTGTCAGCAGCCGTCAGCGCGACCCGCAGATGTTCGCCGGTCTCCGAGGCGACGACGCTGATGACTGGCTCGACAGCTACGACCGGGTCAGTGCTTTCAACCGGTGGGACGATTCGCTTAAACTAATTAATGTGTCCTTTTATTTGACGGATGTGGCCAAAACGTGGTTCCTAAATCATGAATCGACGATTCCGGACTGGGCTACCTTTAAACAAAAGTTACGGCAGATTTTCTGCGCTCCTACTGTTCGGACGGAGTCCGCCAAGAAGAAGCTAGAAGCCCGACTTCAGCGGCCCAATGAGACCTACACCTCTTATATAGAAGATGTACTTTCACTTTGTCGGCGCATCAATGACACAATGCCAGAGGCCGAGCGGGTTCGGCACGTCCTTAAAGGTATTAGGCCACTCGCCTACAACGCCCTGGCCGTGCAGAACCCTACCACAATCGATGCCATCATATCCACTTGTCAACGCCTTGACGAACTACAGTCAATACGCCTGCAGCCTGATCCCACTTCATTTGGTTTCACTGCCAACGCTGACCTCCGTGCACTTATTCGCGAATTAATTCGTGAAGAGCTCTCGGCTCAAGGTAATTTGTGCCGCCCTGCATCTGAGCCACATCCTTCAAGTGCCGGCCTGCGTAGCATTGTCAAAGAAGAGCTGGCCTCAATGACCTATTCGCCCCCAACATCGGTCGCTCCCACCATCTGTCAGGTACCAACGTACGCCCAGGTCACGACCTTACCGCCTGCAGTTGGAGCGTCTACGCCACCGGCGCCTACCACTGCTCATGTCGCTGCATTGGCACCACCTGCCGCGGCGCCGACATACTACCCCAACTGGCGCCCAACCCGCCCTGTTTGTTATTACTGCGGGTACCGAGGCCATATTTCCCGCTTCTGTCGTCGCAGGCTCCAGAATGAACGCCGCGGCTACGACACATTTGAAGCAGACTACCCTCCTCGCTTTTCCGGCTCTAACCCCCGTTCATTCCCTGATTATCCGCAACGTTCATCACCCCCGCCAGAAAGCCCCGCTCCGCCTGCTGGTTACAGGCCTTCAAGACGCCGTTCTCCTTCGCCTTTTCGCCGCTCAACCTCGCCTCTCCGTCAAGCTTCTCTGACGACCCCCCGCCTATCGGAAAACTGACCACTGCAGTTTTAGGAGGGAAAACTGCACTCTTCGGCCATCCCAAAAATCCTCCGGAACGTCCCTGGAACATTATTTTAGTGTGGGTTGAAGGTTTATCTGTTGAGGCTTTGGTTGACACGGGCGCCGCTGTTTCTGTGATACACACTGACTTGTGCTCCCGCTTAAGAAAAGTGAAAACGCCTTATGATGGACCCGAACTCCGTGGAGCTAATGGGGCAATAATTCGGCCTTTTGCTAAGTGTACTGTGCGAGTTTTTGTTGATGGTGTCCGCCACCACGTACAATTTGCCGTGATGTCACCGTGCGCTCACCCCATTATTTTAGGCTGGGATTTTCTGTCTGCCGCATCAGCCAGCATTTCGTGTCGCGACAGGGTCATCTACATGAACGAGAGCGATCCGTCTTCTGAACCTCCCGTGCCCCGTCATCGCCTGCTTGCCGCTACTAACTCAGTGTTTCCCCCTGGATGCGAACAACTTGTCGCGCTTACTTCTACTGACATTGATAACGGAGATGTGCTAATCGTGCCTTCTGATCGCCATCTGACCCGTGGAATCGCGCTACCACCAAGTCTTGTCCGGTTTGAGCATGGCACAGCGCTTGTCGCTGCTTCGAACACTTCTCCAGAGCCCATTGTACTGACTAAAGGGACATGTTTTCCTTGTGCCCTGGACATTCATCCGGTGTCCCTCACCACCCTTACCGCCCCCTCTTCCTCACCAGCAGCTTCTTCCGATGCCTCTCTCTGTGTTCTCTTTGGCACCATCAATCCTGACCTTCCTGCGACTCACCGCCAAGCTTTGCAGGAATTACTTCGAAAACACCAAGCCTCCTTTGATGCCACTTCTCCGACCTTGGGCCGAACGTCTTCTGCACAGCACCGCATTATTACAGAAGGTACTTCTATTGTTAGGCGCCGCCCTTACCGTGTTTCCTTATCAGAACGCAAAATCATAGAAGATAATGTGAATGATATGCTCCGACGAGACATTATTCGGCCCTCAGCTAGCCCCTGGTCATCTCCGGTTGTCTTGGTCAAAAAAAAAGGATGGGTCCGTGCGTTTTTGCGTTGATTACCGCGCACTTAACAAAGTCACTCGCAAAGATGTTTACCCTATGCCACGAATTGACGACTCCCTCGACTGTCTTCAGGGCGCCGAATATTTCTCCACTTTGGATTTGCGTTCCGGTTACTGGCAGATACCGATGCACGAAGCCGACAAAGAAAAAACCGTATTCGCTACTCCCGATGGGCTTTACGAATTCAATGTCATGCCTTTTGGACTTTGTAATGCCCCCGCTACGTTTGAGCGCATGATTGACACTGTTCTTAGAGGACTTAAGTGGAAAACATGCTTGTGCTACCTGGACGACATAGTTATCTTCTCTGCGACTTTTTCTGATCATTTATGCCGCCTTGATCAAGTATTAACGTGCCTGGCATCCGCCGGTCTCCAGCTGAACACAAAAAAGTGTCATTTCGCCAAGAAAGAAATCAAGATCCTGGGCCACCTCGTCAGCCGCGATGGCATTCGACCCGACCCTGACAAGCTTGCTGCAGTTTTGAACTTTGCACGCCCTCAGCGGACTAAGGAACTACGCAGTTTCCTTGGCCTGTCTTCGTACTTTCGCCGTTTCATTCGCAATTTCGCTACCATTGCTGCACCGCTCCACCGCCTCCTTACCGACAGTACTACTTTCAATTGGTCCGAAGAATGCGAAAAAGCTTTCCAAACCCTAAAGAATGCCCTCACTTCGGACCCTGTTCTCGCTCACTTCGACGACACTGCTGCTACCATTCTCCACACCGATGCCAGCGGCCTCGGTATCGGCGCCTTACTTCTGCAACGTGACACCGCTTCTCGGGAAAAAGTAATTGCGTTTGCCAGTCGAACTCTAACACCAGCGGAACGCAACTACACTATCACAGAGCAAGAGTGCCTCGCCGTCGTTTGGGCAGTTCAGAAATTTCGCCCCTACCTCTACGGCCGCCATTTCACGATCGTTACCGATCACCACGCTCTGTGCTGGTTATCAACCCTCAAAAATTTGACTGGACGCCTGGGCCGTTGGATTCTGCGTTTGCAGGAATACCACTTTGATGTCATATTCAAATCAGGTCGCAAACATCGAGATGCCGATGCTCTTTCCCGCTGCCCGCTCCCAGAATCTCCACCTAGTGCTTCTTCGCGCCTTCCTGCGTGCACCCTCGGCGTCGCAATGTCGTCCAGAGCTCCAAACATCCCCTGTGCTACTCCTGCCGCTGCTCCAGATCGCTACGCAATTATTTCACACCAGCAAGCCGATCCCTACTGCCTTTCCCTAATCAACCTTCTCACCGGTGCTTCTCACCCTCCTACCGCTAGGGTGCGCAGACAACTCCAAAATTTCAAACTTGACAACGGCGTGCTGTCCCGTTATATTTATTGCTCTGAAGGCACCCGTTGGGTCCCCGTTATTCCGAGAGCGCTTCGCACCCGTATCCTGGCGGCTTTCCACGATGATGCTACAGCCGGTCACTTAGGCTTTCATAAAACTTACCACCGCGTGAAAAGCCGTTTCTTCTGGCCAGGCCTCGCCTCAAGTGTGGCAAAATACGTCGCCTCTTGTCTGCCATGTCAGAGCCGCAAACGGCCCACTTCTCCTCCTGCTGGCCTACTACAGCCGCTACCTTGCCCAGCTACTCCTTTTGCCGTCGTTGGCATAGACTTATACGGGCCACTTCCATTGTCCGCACGAGGTAATCGCTGGATCGTCACCGCCGTCGACCACCTAACACGCTACGCTGAGACCGCTGCTCTGCCTAATGGCTCAGCACATGAGGTCGCGACCTTCTTTTTGGAATCGCTCGTACTACGCCATGGGGCCCCTCAAGTGCTTCTCAGCGATCGTGGTCGGACATTTCTGTCGACGATTGTAGCCGAAGTTATTGAGGCCTCAACCACACATCACAAATTGACCTCCAGCTATCACCCCCAGACCAATGGGTTGACTGAGCGGTTCCACCGCACGCTTTCTGACATGTTGTCTATGTACGTCGACCAGGACCACCGAAACTGGGACGTAATACTTCCTTTTGTTACGTTCGCCTACAATACGGCTGTACAGCGGACCACAGGTTACACCCCGTTTTTCCTCGTTTACGGCCGTTCTCCTGCTACCTTTCTTGACGCCTCTTTCCTTTCTACACATGCCAGTTCCTCACCCTCTCTTCCTGACCAGTTCCTTTCCCGAGTGGCCAAATCTCGCCGGCTTGCTCGCGTCAACACGGAAGCCAGCCAGGAAGACCGCAAGTGCCGCTATGATGCAACCCATCGCCAAGTTTCGTTCCGTCCCGGCGACGAGGTGTTACTTTGGACCCCATTACGCACTCCTGGCCTTTCTGACAAGTTACAGCACCGTTACATTGGTCCTTACACAGTTCTTGCAAAAACCTCCCCGGTCAACTATCGCGTCTCCCCTGTTCACCCTCCTCCGGACAGTCGTTACCGTGGCACTGAAGTTGTCCACGTTTCACGTATGAAACCTTTTATTCGGCGCAATCCTGCGGACTAACTGCGGCCAGGCTGGCCGCTTTAACTGCGCGGGCGAAATAGTGTGAGCACTGTGTGGCGCTTCATCTTCCACACGACTGAACGTGCTGCTTCATCTTCATCCTGCTCCCTCTTGTAGATACCCATCGTCATCGCGGAGTGTGTTTGGCTGCAGTGTGCGACCAAGGCTTCAGGTCTGCAATAAAGCCTGATCCCCCAAGTCCGACCTTCGCGTTACCTTACAATATAAACAATCTGATTCTTGTACAGATCATCCGGTGAAATCCATGTGTACAGGCGCCTCTTGTGCTGTTGAAAATGAGTATTCGCTATGGTCAGGTTGTTTTCTTGACAGACCTCTACTAGCCTCTGCCCAGCTTCATTTGGCTCACCAAGACCGAACTTGCCTGTAATTCCGGATATTTCTTCACTCCCGACCTTAGCATTCCAGTCTCCTATTAGTAAAAAGGACGTCTGATAATAGAGCGCTGTCTAAAAGGAATTGCAGGTCAGCATAAAATCTCTCAACGTCAGCTTCTTCAGCAGTAGTGGTTGGTGCATAGACTTGAACAACTGTTAGGTTGAAAGGGTGGCCTTGGATCCGAAGTGAAACCATTCGGTCGTTTTTAGGGGTGTACCCTAGCACTGCTTTGCCCATTCTTCTGTTTACTATGAGAGCAACCCCATTCCTTCTTTTGGATCCGTGCCCACAATAAAAGACATAATGGTCACCGGGATTAAATTCTCCCATTCCGGTCCACTTGAGCTCGCTGATACCTAAGACATTAATGTTTAATATGTCCATTTCTCGCTTGACGACATCCACTTTACCTTGCGTCATAGATCTTACATTCCAGGTTGCTATGTGATATATTTCCTTACAACATCGGACTTTCCGGTCGCTTCCCGACACATCTACAACTGAGCGTCCTTTTGGCTTTAGCCCAGCCGCTTCATTCGTCCTGGAGCTACTAGGAATCGCCCTTTGTTCATTCCCAGTAACATGTGAGACGCCTTCAAACCTGGGGGGCTCATCTTCCGGCGCCATATCATTAATGCTACTGTGACTGGCCACTTCTTGGCAGGAAATACTGGAGTGGGTTGCCATTACCTTCTCCAGTGAATCACACTTTGTCAGGACTCTCTGCCGTGACCTGTATATCTTGGGTAGCCCTACAGAGCAGAGCTCGCGACTTCATCGAGTTTCGCAAGCCCCTCCGCCACGACAAGGTAGTGATCCATGAAACGTGGTCTGTAGGACAATGCGTCTATTCCATTTGTTATCGCCCGCCCAATAAGGACGCATCAGTTTTCTTGAAATTCTATGACCGATTTTTATCATTTATTACTGACAGCGGATGTATGCGTATTGCTGGAGGTGACTTCAACATGGATATGAGCATCAGCAATTACCACACCGCAGAATTCAGCACTCTTTTGGCTTCAAATGGTTTTACTAATGTAAAAAAATTCCAACCAGAATAACCACTGGCAGTCAATCTACCTTGGACCTGTTCATTACTAATCTATCCCACTCGACAATTAAGGCAGGTGCATTATCATGTCCTATCAGTGACCATCTACCTGTGTACTTATACATGGAAATGTCAGCGCGAATAGTAAATCAACCAGAAGTAGTCATTTACCAGTGCATAACAGAACTTGGACTAGAGAAGTTTAAAATACTCTTAGTAATGTGGACTGGACCAACTTTAACAAAGCTGAATAATGTCAATGATGCTTATATTAAGTTTAATAATATATTCAAAGAAATCTACCATTTTTTCCCCATAAAATATACAAGCCGTCCCAAAAAGTCGGAAACCATGGATCCCGCCAGTCTTGCGAAAAGAAATAAAAAAGAAAAATAAGTTATTTCGAACGTTCCTGGTATTACGCACGCCTGAGAAGTGTTCAAAAAGTTCCGAAATAAATTAACCAAGAAATTACAATCAGCTCGAAGTGACTATCATTCTGCATATTTACATGTTAAAAGTGGTCGTGTGACATAGTTTGGTCCATGTTGAACTCTTTGCTACAATGCAAGAAATCCCATACTTCTGTGCACAGTTTAAAGATTAATGACAGGGAACTAACTGGCGTTGGTCTAGCTAATGCTTTCAACCACTTCTATACGCAAATAAGAACACACGGATCACTTCCAGATGCATTTGATTATATTGACAGTCATAACGCAAAACGATATTCCTGGAACCAGTGACAGCAGAAGACGCTGTATCAGTCCTATTAGGCTACAAGAACAGCTGGTGCCGAGACATTGATTACCTGCAGATAGGACCAGTAAAATATGTTGCAGACATTGTAGCTCCGTCTGTTAGACACATGTTCAACTTGTGTTTAACTGCCTCTGCATTTCCAGAAAAAATGCAGACCGCTCAGGTAACTGTCTTATATAAAAAAGACCTAATAACCTAGAAAATTTTCTGAGCTAGCACTTTTAGAATAAAATGAATATATTTTGTCACAGTTTGAAAACAGGGCTTTCATAATAGGAATATTTGTAGATTTTTCAAACGCATTCCACATGGTAAATCATGAGTTGCTTTTAAATAAGTTGTGGTACTACGGGATCCGAGGCCAGCCTGCAAATCTAATAAAATCTTGCCTCTCTCAACGAAAACAAGTAGTCAGTATAAATAATGTACTGTCAGAGGTAAAGCCATTTTTTTCTGGTGTCCTCCAGGGCAGCAGGTTAGGGCCACTTCTTTTCATTATATATATTAATGATATTGTAGCGTGTGCAACAGCAGCCGCTAGGCGGCTGCTCATCGAGTCTCGTGCACGGACTCGAAGAAGTGCCCCGTGGCGTCCGAGAAGAAGCTGAAGTTAACTGCCGTATCTCGGTGCTCCGACCCTGCTATTCTGCGCCTGCTAGCTCTACCCCCCATTAAAACCCAACCTTCTGGTTACGGGCCTAAACGGCTACGTGACACTGGTGGAGGTGAGGCCTTGAACTACATGTCTCGGGCCTCTCGCAGCCGCTCATCCAGTCCCAACCGGCTTCCGCTCGTATCTACACCCGTTCATCGCTGCAGCCGTCGCCTCCGGGATCTGGCGCCGGAATTCGCTCCTCTACCTGAACCGACCCCAGCTGACCAGCAGTTAGAGACTTCTGCAATGGCCCAGGCAAGTCAGCATCAGTTGCTACTTCAGCAGCCTCGTACGCCCTCCAGTTTCCATGGCGGTACTGGGGAAGATGTCGATGACTGGATCGACCAGTTCGAGCGACTGGCGCAATTTAATCAGTGGAACCCGGCCAGAAGCTGCACAATGTGTATTTCGCGCTTGAAGACTGTGCTAAAACGTGGTATGAGAATAGGGAGGCCAGTCTTCAAAAATGGGATTCCTTTCGGCAGTTGCTGCGGGAAACCTTTGCCAACCACAACCGCCGTGATCGCGCACGCCGCCTCCTAGAAGCTCGTGTGCAACTACCTAACGAAAGTGTGGCCATGTTCGCCGAGGACGTGACGCGTCTTTGCCGACGGGCTGATCCCGACATGACGGAATCAGCGAAGTTGCGACACCTGATGCAGGGCGTAAAAGAATCCCTCTTCGCTGGTCTGGTTCGGAGTCCACCTCAAACCGTCGCGGACTTCATCAATGAAGCTACCCTCATTGAGCGAGCCCTGCAGCAAAGATACCGGCTAACGGAGTCTGCCTGAGGTCAGCCCTTCAGCAGTGTGGCCACATTGAACAGGTACACTGACGATCACTCTCTGCGTGAGCTGATCCGCGAGGTAGTTCGCGAGGAGCTCCTCAAGTTCAATCTTGGATCGCCTAACCCGACTACCCTGGCTGTCACGAAGCCGTACGGGAAGAAATAGGTCAGACATTGTCACCGCCTGAGTCACTGCAGGAGCCACGTTCTATGAACTACGCAGAGGCTCTTCGTCGGCCTGCAGTGCCTCCTGCGCAACAGCTTCGTTTCGAAGCACAGCCGCCGCCCACTTTGCAGCCACCGTTCTGCCAACCGCCCTACCAGCCGCCATCCCAGCAGAGCCCCGTCATGCAGCAACCGGTTCGGAAGGCAGACGTCTGGCGCACTCCTCGCCAACGGCCGCTGTGCTACCATTGCGGAGAACCCGGCCACTTGTACCGTCGTTGTCCATACCGGGAACTCGGTCTTCGGGGCTTTGCTCGTGATTCCCCGCGTCCCCAGGTCAGCGAACGCCCTCCAGAATCGAAGAAGATCTGGCAACCCGTGCAACCTCTTCGAGCGACAGTACAGAGTCTTCTCCAGTGCGGTACTCGTCGCCCGGCCGTCGTGAGTTTAATAATGTGTCGAGGCGCCGGTCGCCAAGCCCACACCGGGGAAACTGAAGGCGGCGACCTCAGGGGGGCAGGTTGCTGACGAACGGAATCGATGTCCCGAAGACCCTCCCGTGACGACTGAGCCCGATGCTGTGACTACGATGCCTCCGCCGCCCCATGAACCCGAAATTCCCAGTCAACCTCAAGCCGATCACGTTGTTAGCGCCGACCTTTTCGTTCTCGTCGACGGACACCCAGTAACCGCTTTGGTAGATACCGGAGCAGACTTTTCAATAATAAGCAAGAATTTCGCAGATCGGCTCTCCAAGGTTAAAACTGAATGGCTGGGGCCGCAAATTCGTACTGCTGACGGTCACCTTATGACGCCGATCGGACGATGCACTGCCCGAGTAACCATCGCCGATTCAGCCTTTGTAGCCGTTCTTGTTATCCTGCCACACTGCTGCAATGACCTCATACTCGGCATGGACTTTTTACGTGAGCATGGGGCCATTATTAATGTTCCTCGCCGTACTGTCACGTTTTCTACGCCTGCAACGACGACCGCTGACTCCGAACGACGCCACGCACCTTTACGCATCGTTGACGCGGGTGTATCTATGCCGCCACGTTCATCTGCTCTCGTCACAGTCAGGTGCGACGACCAGTCCTGTGCTGCCGGCGTTGCCGAACAGAACACAGAGCTTCTGTTACATCATGGAGTCTGTGTTGCACGCGGTATAGTTCATCTGACTAATGGTCTAGCTCACGTGCTGATTACGAACTTCGGGAACGAACGGCAACGCATCGCTAAAGGCACCACGGTAGCCTACTTTGAAGGTTTCGCAGAAGCAGCCCACGACTGCTTTGTTCTTGAGACCAACACGCCTGCCAGCCAAACACCCAACTTCGACCCTGATGTGAATCCTGCTCTATCACCGGCAGAGGACAGACTCGTCGGGCTACTCTTTCAGTTTCAAGTCTGCTTCTCATCCGCCTCCGCGGTTAAACAGACGCCCTTGACCAAGCACCGCATAATAACCGACGACCGCACCCGACCAGTCCGACAGAACCCCTACCGAGTGTCACCGCGGGAACGCGAAGTGATTGCTCAACAGGTAGACGAGATGTTAAATGACGGTGTCAAACAACCATCGAGGAATCCCTGGGCTTCGCCTGTTGTCCTCGTTAAGAAGAAAGACGGAAGTTTAAGGTTCTGTGTGGACTACCGTAAGCTCAATCAAGTCATAAAAAAGACGTCTACCCGATGCCACGCATTGAAGACTCATTAGACCGGTTGCGCCACGCGCGCTACTTTTCATCGCTTGATCTTAAGAGCGGTTACTGGCAGATCGAAGTCGATGAACGTGGTCGGGAGAAGACAGCGTTTGTCACGCCCGACGGACTTCATGAATTTAAAGTCCTACCTTTCGCATTGTGCTCCGCTCCAGAGACATTCCAGCGAATGATGGACGCAGTTCTGTCTGGTTTTAAATGGCAGACGTGTCTAGTCTACCTGGTCGACGTTGTGTTTTCACCAACGTTCGAGGAACACCTCCAACGTCTCTCCGCCGTGCTACGGGCTATCAGATCTGCCGGCCTCACGTTAAAGCCACAAAAGTGTCACTTTGGCTATGAAGAGCTCCTGTTTTTGGGCCACGTCGTCAGCCATCGAGGAGTTCGTCCCGATCCCGCTGTCACAGCCGTCACCAAATTCCCTACTCCATGTAACAAGAAGTGAGTTCGCCGTTTCTTGGGCCTCTGCGCCTATTATCGCAGGTTTATTGAAAACTTTTCGCGCATTGCCGCTCCCTTGACACGTCTCACCCGGGATGATGTCACCTTCACCTGGACGGACGAAGAGCAAAAGGCATTCGACGAGTTACGGCACCGCTTGCAGACAACGCCTGTGCTTGCCCATTTTGATGCGAATGCCGAGACTCTGGTCCACACAGATGCCAGCAACGCGGGTCTAGGGGCTGTACTCGTCCAGTGGCAAGACGGTGCCGAGCGAGTTATCGCATACGCCAGCCGGACTTTGTCCCGTGCCGAATCGAACTATTCCACCACCGAAAAAGAATGTCTGGCTGTTGTATGGGCGGGGATGAAATTTCGACCCTATCTTTATGGCCGGCACTTTCGGGTTGTGAGTGACCATCACTCTTTGTGCTGGTTAACGAACTTGCGAGACCCCTCTGGACGCCTTGCACGATGGAGTTTACGGCTACAGGAGTTCGATATGACCATCGTGTATAATTCTGGACATCAGCACAACGACGCCGACTGCTTGTCCCGTTCACCTGTCGAGGCTGCGCGGGAAAACGAAGAACCAGACTTCCCCCTTATTGCAGCCGTCGACGCGCTCACTGTTTCGCAGCAGCAACGTGACGACCCGGCTCTCGCACCACTTATCAATTTTCTGGAAGTGCGCTCTACAGAAGTTCCCCGTCTCTTCGCCAGAACGCATTGCATGCGAAACAATGTTTTATACAAGATCAACTTCGCTCCGACGGGAAGAGATTACCTCCTCGTCGTACCAGAGTCTCTTCGAGAAGAAATCTTACAGGCATGTCATGACGAGCCCACCGCGGGTCACCTGGGGTATGCTCGAACTCTGGCCCGAATTAAAAAGAGTTATTACTGGCCAAACTTTGCGGCCGCAGTACGACATTACGTGAGGACATGCCATGATTGCCAGCAACGGAAAACACCGCCTGTGAAACCGGCCAGTTTACTGCATCCTGTTCAAGTGCCAAGATACCCATTCGAACAAGTTGGCATGGATCTGTTGGGTCCTTTTCCAATTTCTGATTCGGGCAACAGGTGGATAATTGTCGCTACAGATTACCTCACGCGTTACGCTGAAACGAAGGCTCTTGAGCGTGGTACAGCAATCGAGGCAGCGAAATTTTTCATCGAACGCATCGTCCTGAGGCACGGCACCCCGACAGTTGTAATAACGGACCAAGGCACTGCTTTCACTACCAAGCGGCTGGAATGTGTCATGCAACTAAGCGGCACTATCCATCGCAGGTCAACCGCCTACCATCCACAAACTAATGGCTTAACAGAACGTCTGAACAAAACTCTCGCCGACATGATGTCCATGTACGTGGATGTTGAACATCGGTCGTGGGGTAACGTCCTGTCGTACGTCACGTTTGCGTACAACACGGCGCAGCAGGCAACAACGCAAATGACGCCGTTATCCTTATTGTATGGCCGCGAAGTTTCGACAATGCTCGAAGCCATGTTGCCCCACGACGGCCGTGATCTCGAAGTTGGCGCCGAGTAGTTCACTCTAGGCGGCTGCTCATCGAGAGTCTCGTGCACGGACTCGAAGAAGTGCCCCGTGGCGTTCGAGAAGAAGCTGAAGTTAACTGCAGTCTCTCGGTGCTCCGACCCTGCTCTTCTGCGCCTGCTAGCTCAATCCCCCCTTAAAACTCAACCTTCTGGTTACGGGCCTAAGCGGCTACGTGACAATATCGTCAATATTACCAGGAATATAAAATTTATTATATATGCCGACGACACGAGTATTTTTTTTTTCGCTGGAAAAGATCTTCAGCAGTTAGTAAAGTTATGCAATACAACAATGATAATGCTGGCAAAATTGTCTAAATTTAATGATATGTGCGTGAATGAAAATAAAACAAAAGCAGTGATATTTCCCACGAAAAACAAACCTGTGTCTGCTCACAATTCTATTACATTTAATTTTTGACCGATAGAAATAGTTGATCATTTCAAATGCCTTGGTGTCACCTTTTCTTCAACTATGTCATGGGAACATCAAGTAACTAACGTTGTCGATCAATTGGCTAGAGTAACTGGCATGATCGGTTGCACACGACACATTCTTCCCAAGTCGCTGAAACTACTTCTTTATAACGCGCTTTTTTATTGTCATCTCAATTACTGCCACCTTGTATGAGGAACTGCAACACGCACCTGAATCCGCACACCTTACATAAAGGGGTTCTTCTCTATGCATTTAATGTTAACTACAGGTCGCCCAGCAAAGGTCTCTTTCTTGATGCTGGTGTGATACCAACCTTTGAGTTGTATCAATACAGCTTAAGCATTCATTTTAAAGTAGAAATTAAACGTAACATAAATATTATTCGAAGCTTGGCAAATTTTAAAGAAAAACAACAAACCACCCCCTGAGACAGCCTGAAAACTAGACAGTGCCAACTGCACGCCTTAACTCCGGACAACAAAGCTTGAAACATACACTTCCGCTCCTCCTGAATGCTTACTCATCTGTAAACTTCTTTAATTGCCCCCATCTGATGCTGCGTAGCATGTATGTAGAAGCCTTAGCCGGATTTATTTAGTGCTGACGTACACTGCTATAACTGATTTTATTTTGTTCTGCGTTATACATCTGATGCATGAAATTATTATACATTTGTTAAAAGTGCTCTTTTATGCTGTTTCTGTTCAGTTCGCAGTGAATGATAATGCAATGTACTCCGCTATTCTTCGTTTGTCTTCTTGCAAACGGCTATTTTTTTGCGGTTTCTGTAGTGAATGATGCTGCACAGTTCTTGGTTATCTCCTGCTCTTTTTGTATCTCATTTTTTTTTCTTTCCTTCTTTATTTTTGTTTCCTTGTATAAGACTACAAGTGAATAACCGAATCGTTGTTTGTTTGCTACTGCTGCTTTGCAAATGGGGGTTGTGACTTTGTTAAGCTTTTTTCTTTACAGCTTTTTCTGCAGCTCCTCCATCCATATGTACTTTTTGAGGCAGAAATAAATTATAATTATTATTATTATTCTTAAAATGGTCGTTGCAATGACGATAACACGCAAAAAGAACCGTTATACCTTTCATCATTGCATTAGCAACCAGTATTTACCTGTCGTTTCCAGCTACACGTATTTGAGAGAAATAATCACGTTAAATATTGGATTGAATGAACTTGTAACACATATTTTCAATAAGGCAATGACAAAACTTGGCTTTTTAGGGCGCACGTTATGAAACGCTTCACCTGAAATAAAAATTTCGGCCTACAAAACAATTGTCCGACCCTTCCTATAATACGCTGGGAATGTCTCGGATCCACATTCACAATCTAACATCACCAAACTTGCGAAAGTACAAAAGAAAATCAGCTAGACTCATTAACTCTTACAGCTGGTGCACCATCCCTATCGCTCCTTCTCGAAGCTGCAGAAATCGAAAGTCTTGCAATCAGGCGCTACCGGGATAAGTTAAAAGTTTTCTCTTTCCTTTAAAATAGTCGGTTGTAAAATGATAATAGCCTTTAAATTCTACATACTAACCACCGCTCCACACGCTCGTATCAGAAAAAAAGTTGCAGGTTATTCATCTAGGACTAATGCATTTAAAAATTAAATTTTCTTCGCGTACCATTTGTGAATGGAATTCACTGCTCACAGACGCTGTTGATTGTCCAACAATTTCCTCATTCCTCGAATAATAAGGTAAATTGGCCTGTCCCCGACAAAATGCCTTGATGATGTAAATAATATCCTGGCTTTTGCTCTAATTTGCCCTTCATTGTGTATGGTATCTTGTTTTTTGTGTTTGCTCTTATCGATTTCATTTGTCCACTCCTGCCTAAGGCCTAATAATATAGGCTGGCAGAACGCGTAAAATAAAAATAAATAAATAAAAATCACTATAACTCGGAACATCTGATGGCATTACTCCAGAGAATGCTCATGTGTAGCAGTTCTTGGAGTTGAAACAGGAGTGTCGATAATGGACACCAAAGTTTTACGGACGAAGAGATATATACGGACTATAAAACGAAATCATTTAACATCAAGCGGGCGGAGAAATTGGTGTTGCAAAGAGTTGTTCCGTCGTATACAACAGGGCCGAAGCTGACATGCTGTAAAGGTGTGACAAGGAAATCGCGCCAGACTCGGTTGAATGCCTTCGCAAGGTTAATTTCAAGAATTATTAGTTGCTTCTGGCAGTGGCTGCAAAACTGTGCAACTGTATGTGCAGAATGTAGATTAGTTAAGAGGCCTTACTGCTATCATCCACAAACATCCCGGATTCGACAAAGAGCTCTGGATGCCAGCACCATGATCAACGAGCGCGTCATCGATGGACGGCAACAAATGAAGCCTATTACTGGGGACAAGCCACCACGCAGGCTGCCCTCTGCATGACAGCTAATGTACTCATAACTGTGCAGAAACTGCTGCTATCTTCCACAAGTAGTCTAGAGTCAACAAAGACAACCACTGGTTACCGGGAACACCATCGTCGCCGTACGTCTCCGTTGGACGGCTACAACTGAAGCCCACTACTGAGGTCAATGCTCACATATCCAGAAACCGCAGCGCAGGCTGCCCTCTGCTTGACAGCTAATCTATTCACAACTGTACAGTAACTACTCAATCTTCCACAAGTAGCCTAGAGTCAACAAAGACAACCACTCGTTACCGGGAACGCCGTCATTGATGTACGTCTTCCTTGGACCGCTAAAATTGAAGCCCACTACTGAGAACAATGCTCACTCACCCAAGAGCCGCCGCGGAAGCTGCCATCTGCTTTCCATCTAAACTACTCACAACTGTGCAGGAAGTGGTGCTATCTTCCACAATTATCCTAGAGTCAGAAAGAACGACCACTGGCTACCGGGAGCGCCATCATCGACGTAGGTATTCGTTGGACGGCTACAACTGAAGCAAACTATTGATCACAATGCACGCTCACCCAGCTGCACCCGTGCCGAGTGCCTACTGCTTGACAGCTAATCTGCTCACAACTGTGGAGGAACTACTGCCATTTTCCATCAGTAGCCTAGAGCCAGCAAAGACGACCACTGTATCATCGACGTGCGTTTTAGACGGACGGTTAAATAAGAAGACCGCTAATGCGGGCAATGCTCACTCACCAACGGGAAACCGTTAGGTATTCTACACAAAACTGTGCAGGAACTGTTGCTGTCTTCCACAAGTAGCCAGAGTCAGCAAAAACGACCACTGGCTGCCGGTAATGTCATCATCGACGTGAATCTTCGACGGACGGCTACAATAGAAGCCCACTACTGAGGACAACGCACACTAACCTAACTGCAGCTGACCCGACTGCCCTCTGCTTGACAGCTGATCTTCTCACGACTGTGCAGGATCTGCTGCAAGTGTTTCGTGCACAAATTGTGGTCACCGGCGTGTTTCTTCGTTTCACAAAAGGTTTTTACTTCCTTAAACATGGCAACAGTGTGCGAAAGTTGCCAATGAGCGGAATTGGACAGGTTGAGGTTGTAGACTTAATTAGGAGCTAGCAGACAAACTAGTCCCACTATACAGTATAAATCAAGCGGAATTCGATATCGCTGTAATCTAGCTCTTATGGAATACCCCAGGGCTAATGCTAGAACCATTATTGTTACATCTTTATATTAATAAAATGATATTGATCACACAAGCATGAGACATTATATTGTATGCTGATGATACTGAGATTTTTCAGGAGCAGATATAGTAAATATTAAGAGGCAGGTAAATAACGTTCGATGTGCGCAGCGATAATGGTTTTGCACTTACCACGAACAACACGAAATTATTGTTTGGTTACCGAATGTACTACAGACATCTCAATTCATTTTGATGATAATCACATCGAGCGCGTTCAATCCTACAAATGTCTGTAGGAAGTTTTTTTGGAGCACCTAATTGGTCTGCCAATTACATAATGAAAACAGCACACAACCAATCGGATTCAAAGAACAAAAGATACGTACGCACTGACATTGCGCTGAAATACTTTCTACCAAGATTCTAATGCCTGTTTCACTAAGTCATCTACTATCTGGCCGGCATACTGCTATGACTTGAACGTGTTTCGAAAATAGAGAGCTCTACAACAATTGGAGTCACTTAAAAATTAGAAGGTGTGTTACCACATTGGCGAAAAATAAAATATATTTTACTTTAATTCCCTCCCGAGTTTCATATTGTTTTCTTCTTTGAGATAAAACATAAGCAAATTTACAGGATGCGCGTTTGTTACAAAAAAAACCTTCTGACTATGGCAAACATCTTTTAAAGAAATTTAGCAATAAAGTAAAAGCCTTTAAATCATTGGGCGTATAGTACTCTTAAATCGTGACGTTAGGTGGTCGCGTGAAATAAAGGAATAACAAGTTTTCCAGGACTATTGGCATTCGATATTTTCTTCATTAAATTATGTGTTTTAGTACGGTCCACCATAGCAGCAAAAATGAACATACTTTCAGCATTGCATAAGCATGTCTTGCTCTTGCGCGTTACAGTTCCCTATCGCTCGCACAAAGGAAGCCTTTTTCAAAACTACTACATTGTTACTTTTGCCTCTCTGTATATTTATGAAATATGTCGCCTGTATATACTAGAATTAGTCAAATACAATTTTTCTTTAAAGGGACACTAAAGACACCTAAATATGCTATCAAAGTCTAATAAACGGCATTTGGTGACCCTGTCGCCGCATATCCGGCAGCAAAAAATCGAGTTATTGCTGAGATATTGCGATAAAAAGTAGAGTGTTTTTTTTTTGTTCCCGCCGGTCGATTTGGAACTGTTTTCTCCTACTACGTATTAGGGTAGGATGCCGCACGCTATGACGCTATAGAGGAGGCTCCATCATTGCTGGCGCGCAGGGAGCGGAGAATACTTCGCAAGTGCGTGCCGATTCATGATCTTCATTTGACACGCACTTAGGGTTGGCGCATCTGCTGCTCCGAGCTCGTATTTCAGGCGCCGCAGACCCAAACCAAACTATCCGAGCCCGCACGAAGTGCCCTAGACAGAACATAACCGAAAATGAATGGGACGTCTGTAGCACCGTGTTAGCTGAGAGACTAGCGGCATCTACCGACAAGCGGACGAAATGAGTTTATTTTTTATTTGCTTGCAAAATTTACGTTTTCTTTTCATCTTTTCGTGGTCGTGTACGTGCGATAAAAGCATGTGATCATATTAGAGTCAAAACTGACTACCGCATTCAAACGGTCAACGTAATTTGCATTTGTCAGCCTCCGGGATCCCTTACGCGTCACGTGATTTGTAGTTGCGAGCCTTGGCCGTTTCGGCTGTGGCGACGATATCTGTATTCCGGTTCTTCCTCTTTACTACCTTATAACAGCTCTCTTTTAATTAACAGCGTTTTTTTTCTAACCAAGAACCAAGACGAAGGCACACTTCATTTTTTCTCTTTAGTGTCTCTTTAACTAACCAAGCAGGATAAGGATCCATTTCAGCCCTTACGATGTGGTTTGTTCGGAATAATGTAACGTCATCACACGCCGCTCCAACTGCGGAAAAACGGAAAACGAATGGTAAACTATTCACACTTACGTTGTTAAATGGCATCTTTATGGAGGCAAATAATGATGTATCTACCATCTCAAAGAAGGAGTTTGATGTCATGTTTTTGTGATAGTGTATTTTGCCTTGTTTTTAAAAATTGCTGTGTGTTAACTTTTTAATCGTTTTGATGGGGAGCAACTCACTCTAAACGTATATCGGTGTGCGTACTGCCTTTGTGACACGTTGATGTGCTCCTCTATGTGAAAGGAGATCAGGGCTCTGTTTCAGCGTTCTACCCTGTCCTCCTCGCAAATTGTTTTGATAAGAAATAGGAAAGTAATCCATTTTGTTTTCAAAATATGTTTCATTCTTCCTCCCTTTTCCTTTTCTTTAGATCTTGAATTTAGTTCATTTGTTTTCTCTTGATATCCTGGGCCAGTATATTTAACACTAAGTTTTTTTGTTAGTTAAGGAAGCGTTCATTGTTAATAAAAAGAGCGCAAGCAGGAAGATACAAGACAAAATAAAAAGGAGCTACAGGACAAGCGCTTATCATGAAGCTTCTTTTTATCTTGTCTTGTGTCTTCCTGTTTGGGCTGTTTTTATTCACAATAGATGTTTACTAATTCGCCAAGCAAAGTTTCTTGGTTAGGAAAGCGTGAATGGTAAATGTTTGTACTTGTTGAAGAAAAGTTTTGCCCCTTAATGGTTACAAGATTTTCGTATCTTCTTTTTGCGTTAGTTGTGTTACTTTGGAAGTTAAGCACCTAGAAGCCTTTCAGCGATAAAATTTGCTTCTGTTGCCAAATCGAAGCTCATGTACACTTCTCTACGATATATTATTGTTTTATTCAAGTCTGTTGGTATTTTAGTTGTGACTTTGTCTTATATGCGCTGAATTCTATCAACGCCACTAGACATTTAATGATAACGAGCCTGTTACTAGATGCATGACAAAAAATGAAAGAACAATTAGCTACTCGTATATCTGTCATTCAGAAAATAAAACGCTCAGAATCTTGACATATGAAAGTAAAGATGAAACATCGAGGACATTGTAACATTTTTTCATTTGCTACGTTTTGTTTCAGATATCTGAGCTGATTTCTCTGTACGGAGCAGGAAAATGCCTGGTGTTCGACGACATAGGAGAAGACGGTGACGACAGAATTGTTGACATATACAAATACATGTATTTGAGGGTTGTGTCAGGCATAATGACCGAAAAATTTGGTAGAGCATTCATAGAAGATAAATACTATCGTGTATGAACTTCTGGGCCGGCGTTGTTGTGACAGACAAAAATAAATTGGATGCATCTTTAAACCTGTGTGTTTTTGCACTTTTTTTAAAGGCCGCAGAACAAAACCTGAATATGTTGCATGCAGAGAAACATGGGACAGATGTCTCCTTAAAGATACGACACAGTGTGTGTTGTTTAGTGGTATGCAAAAGTGTTTACCTAACTGCTACCCTATAACGACCAAATATCTAATGAGGTGATTGCAGCTGTGTATACTCTTTAAACGAAAAAAAAGCAACATGTTAGCCCTGTCAATAGCTCTCTCTTATGCTACAGCAGCGAATAAGCAGCGAAGAAGGAAATTCCCAGCAGAAGGCTGAAGGAGAAGCAAGCGGCAAACAGGACACTCTTTGGTCTCCTATTAAAGCGCATTCTCTTTAAACTATCATCCAGGTATTTCAAGAAGCCACATTAGTCATGCAGCTGCTGATATGCGTGTTACCACTGCCACCAGCTGTTTCGTTATCACCAATACGGCAATCACTGCTAACACTATCTACCACTATCATGACTATCATTATCTTTAACTATCACATGCTACCACTACCACTATGCCAACATGGTCGTAGTCCCTATCGTCAACATAACTGTCATCAGTTTTCACTATTCCTTCTAGTATTGTCACTGCCATAACTATCGCTATGGTAGGACTCACTATCATTATCTCACAGTGTTCTGCCAGTAACTTACATTGACACTCTTTATTCACTATCATATTTTTACTATCAGCAACGCACTGTCACATCATTAACGGCTATTCGATTCTGTATATATATATATTTGTGGTTCGCCAATCTCGAGGCTGACATTCCAACTTGGTCCTCGTTCAAATGTAGCTTTGTGGATGTCTTCGGTCGCCCTGCGGTCCGCAAGCTTCGCGCCGAACACCGTCTGCGTGAGCGGGTGCAGCAAAAAGGAGAAACCTTCACTAGCTACATCGAAGACGTTTTAGATTTGTGCCATCGTGTAAATGCATCGATGACTGAAGCCGAGAAGATTCGCCACATCATGATGGGCATCCACGAAGGCGTATTCAACATTCTGATGGCAAAAGAACCCCGTACTGTAAATGAAGTTGCCACGATGTGTCAAAGCTACGACGATTTTCGTCGGCAACGCATCGTCCCTCGACAACCTGAAGCCACGATAGCGGCTATGTCCGACGCCCCTGTAAGCGCCACACTAATTCAAGAGATCAAAGACTTCGTACGGGAAGAAGTTTCACGGCAATTATCGCTGATTCCAAACGTTCCGCATTCCAGTTCACACCTGGCTCCGACCATACGCCAGGTTATTCAGGAACAAGTTGCCGACGCACTTCCGCCCCCTCGACAACAAAGTCTTCATGCCGCTCCACTGACAGCTCCGATCATTCATGCCGACGCTATGCCAACGCCCGCACACACTCCACAGTCGTATGCTGAGGTTGCCGCAAGACCACCACCTCCTACGCCTTTTCCATCGTACGGTTCACCTCACAGGCATTTTTCACCCAGCGCCGTGCGCCACCTATTCTACGCCCTTGGCGCACATCTGACAACCGGCCCATATGCTTTGCATGTGGTCTCCCTGGCCATGTTGCACGCACGCCTGTGCCGCCGTCACCCAGCCCCGTACACTTTCGATCAGAGCCCGGTCAACTACGCGCAGCCGCCGTCCCCACCCCGTGCGCCACCTTAACACTCGTCCCACTTTGACCACTTCTCGTACGACCACCGCTCAACCTCACCGCGTCGTCGCTCTACCTAGCCAATGCCGGAAAACCACTAGACGCAGTTCCGCAAGCAAGAACTACGCTTTCGTCGACCAGTGAAAGTCCTGCTTCGCCACCGAACAATTTAATCGAATTTACCATTGAAAATGTTTGTACTCTTGCGCTTGTAGATACTGGTGCTGCTGTGTCGGTTATCGACGTTAGACTGTGCCGCATGTTACGAAAAGTTGTTCTGCCATATTCTGGGGTTTCTTGGCGCGCCGCCACTGCTCAGCACATCGAACCGCTCGGTACGTGCACAGCTCGAGTCACCATTCAGGACGTTATCTACGTCATCGGGTTTATCGTTCTATGTGACTGCTCTCATGACATTATTTTAGGATGGGACTTCTTGTGTCGCAATCGCGCCGTAATTCATTGCGCTCTTGCCGAAGTAGTGTTTTCTCCACTGTGCACCGCACCGACCGCCGCTAATGTTCTTGGGCAAGCCAAATTCCACGTTGCGGATGCTACTGACATCCCGCCTTTATCTGCTGCGAGTGTGCCTATAAACTTTGCCTATCTTCAAGACCGCACAGTGCTCTTCACCCCATCTTTCCTTTTCGTCTCGCGACGCTGTCTTCCCCTGCCATGCGCCGTCCTTAGTGTACGAAGCGGACGCACCGAACTAGCCATTCTTAACGATTTATTCTATCCACTCACGTTGCAACGTGGCGAGTGCTTTGGGCATGCCAAGCCTGTTCGATCAGAAAATTTTTGACCGTCCCACCGGTTTTCTCTACCTGTGGCGACACAATCTCCGACGTCAGTGCCCTTAGCCCATCTCGTTCCTCGTCTCCTTCATCGCCTCTGGCTGCCTTCGACAGTGCTCCCGCTCCAGATCAACGCGCCAAGCTCCTCGACTTGCTGAACCGATTCCAAGCTTCCTTTGACATACAGCAGCCATCCTTGGGTCGTACATCAACTGTTTCCAACCACATCTATACTGGTACGCACGCCCCATTACGCCAACGCCGTTCAGCTTCAGAGCGCCGGATTATTGATGAGCAAGTCGGCGAGATGATCAGTAGGGGTGTAATTCAGCCTTCCAGTAGCCCTTGGGCGTCCCCGATCGTTTTAGTCAAGAAGAAAGACGGGTCTATACGATTCTGTGTGGACTACCGCCGCCTTAATGCGATGCCACGAAAGGACGTCTATCCGTTACCACGCACAGACGACGCGCTGGATACTTTGCATGGAGCGGAATTTTTCTCTTCAATCGGTTTACGTTCTGGCTACTTTCAAGTTTCAATGGCTGAGGACGATCGCCCCAAGACAGTTTTTGTCCCCCCTGACGGGCTCCATGAGTTCAACGTCATGCCGTTTGGCCTGTGTAACGCGCCCGCCACCTTTGAACGTATGATGGACAATATTCTCCGCGATTTGAAGTGGCACACATGTCTCTACTACCTGGATGATATCGTTGTATTTTCATCCGACTTCGCGACCCATCTGACTCGCCTTGAAACTCTCTCGCAATGCCTTAGCGACGCCGGTCTGCAGCTCAATCTGAAAAAAGTGCCATTTCGCCGCTCGCCAACTCACTAGTTTAGGGCATTCAGTGTCCAAGGATGGCATTCTTCCTGATCCATCTAAAGTTCGCGCTGTCGCAGAGTTCCCGAAGCCAACATCTATCAAGCAATTACGCAGCTTTAAAAGGCTTATGCTCCGATTTTAGGCGTTTTGTTCGGAACTTGGCGAGCATCATAGCCCCTCTAACGCGACTTCTCAGCGCTCCCAAAGATCTTTCTGCCTGGTCGCCGGCTTGCGATACTGCTTTTACGAAATTGCGCACGATACTTACCTCACCCCCCCCCCCCTATTGCGCCATTTTGACCCGGCTGCTCGTACTAAGTGCACACCGATGCCAGTGACGCCGGCCTCGGCGCTGTTCTTGCCCAACGAAAACCCGATGTTGATGAGTACTGTCACGTAGTGGTGACGAGGTCGACGACACAAATGAAGGGTCGATGATTACACTAAAGAAACTCTTTATTTGGGCTGACTTGAGCCCGCAAAAGAACTAAGCAACTCTGCGGCGGCGATAGAAACAAACGTGCTCGTCGATCGTCGAACAGAGAATCCTCGTCACACTCGTCAACGCTCAATTTAAAGGCTGCACAGAACAATCTAGATAACCTCGCAAACAGCTACCAACACGGGCTGGAACATTGTGATTGTGGAAAGACACCCGAGTGGCCGGAACCTTCGAAACAGATCTCGGTGTATCTTGCGCTGCAACAAAACTGATAAAGGTGTGACTCGCGACATCGAGCATTAACAAACAAAGGTTACGGAACAATTACACGGTCCAGAATCAGAATGATAAGCCTGTATGCCGGCGGCTGTTAAAAAACAAGTACAGTTTTGAAGGTTTCACGGCATTACTCCCTCCTTAAAAAAACATCGCCTCGATGTTCTAAAACAAAGCAACTTAAACATAAACACTCCGAAGTTTAAACACCACAGATTCTTTAACGCGCGTAATATGGCTTCAGTCGTACAACATGTACAATTTCTGGGCCGGCACGTCGCCGTTGTGATGCTGACGTTCTGTCGGTAATGACTTCATAGTCCAGTTGTCCGACGCGGCGAATGATTTTGTACGGCCCAAAGTATCAACGCAACAACTTTTCACTTAATCCGCGACGGCGAATTGGTGTCCAAACCCACACTGGGTCTCCTGGATTGTACTCTGCGTGGCGTCGTCGTAAATTGTATCGTCGGCTGTCGGTGCGCTGTTGGTCTTTAATACGCAGCAGTGCGAGTCGTCGTGTTTCCTCTGCACGCTGCAGGTAGGCGGCGACGTCAAGGTTGTCTTCGCTGGTTAAGTGCGGCAGCATTGCGTCAAGCGTCGTCGTGGGCTCTCTGCCGTACACAAGCTTAAACGAGGTCGCTCTGGTCGTCTCCTGGACTGCCGTGTTATACGCATAGATCACGTACGGCAAGATGGCGTCCCAGGTCTTGTGTTCAGCGTCGACGTACATAGCGATCATGTCCGCGATCGTTTTGTTCAGGCGCTCCGTAAGGCCATTGGTCTGGGGATGGTACGCAGTTGTTCGTCGATGGCTTGTGTGACTGTATTCCAGGATGGCTTGCGTCAACTGTGCCGTAAACTCCGTACCCCTGTCCGTGATGAGCACTTCTGGGGCGCCATGCCGCAGGAGAATTTGTTCGACAAAAAATTTGGCGACTTCTGAAGCGGTACCATTTGGTAGTGTTTTTGCTTCGGCGTAACGGGTAAGTAGTCAGTGGCCACGATGATCCACTTGTTACCCATAAACGAAGCTGAAAAGGGGCCAAGGAGATCCATCCCAATTTGTTGAAAGGGCATGACTGGGGGCGGAATCGGGTTTAGCAGTCCTACTGGTCTGGTCGGCGGCGTCTTGCATCGTTGGCACTCACGACACGTCTTCACGTAGTGGGCAACTTCGGCAGGCAGTCGCGGCCAGCAGTACTTCTCCTGGATTCGGTGCAACGTGCGAGCAAATCCGAGGTGACCTGCTGCGGGCTCATCGTGCAACGCCTGCAGAATTTTCTGCCAGAGGGTTTTAGGCACTACGAGAAGCTGCGCGGTCTTGTTTGGTGCGAAGTTCTTCTTCACGAGGAGGCCATTGCTTAACGTGACGGATGATAAATGTCGCCTGAACACACCAGGAGGGAAAGCGGTCTTTCTTTCGAAGTAATCGGCTAGCGCTTCCACCTCAGGGTCTGATCGCTGTGGTTCTGCGAATCTGCTGGTGCTTACCAGTCCCAAAAAGGCGTCGTCGTCATCGTCCTTCGAGGGAGCATCGACGGGAGCGCGGGATAAGCAGTCTGCGTCAGAATGCTTCCGGCGCGACTTATAGACTACAGTCATGTCAAATTCTGGAAGTCGTAGGCTCCATCTGGCAAGGCGGCCGGAAGGATCTTTCAAATTAGCCAGCCAGCAGAGCGCGTGATGGTCGCTTACCACCTTGAATGGTCGGCCGTATAGGTATGGACGAAACTTAGAAGTGACCCAGATGATCGCAAGGCACTCCTTCTCGGTCGTCGAGTAATTGACTTCGGCTTTTGTGAGAGACCTGCTAGCATAGGCGATTACTTTCTCCAGTCCAGCCCTCTTCTGGACGAGGACAGCTCCTAGGCCCACACTGCTCGCGTCGGTGTGAATTTCGGTCTCGGCGTTTTCATCAAAGTAGCTAAGTACAGGAGGGCATTGCAGGCGGCGCTTAAGTTCGTCGAAGGCTTCTCCATGCGGCGATTCTCATTTAAAAGGTACGTCAGCCTTTGTGCGCTGCGTCAACGGTTCGGCGATCCGCGAAAAGTTTCTGACAAATCGTCGATACTAAGCGCACAGCCCAAGGAATCGGCGCACAGCTTTCTTGCCGACAAGCGGTGGGAATTGTGCGATTGCAGCTGTTTTCTCCGGGTCTGGGCGCACACCATCCTTACTAACGTTGTGACCTAGGAACCGCAGTTCTTCGTAGGCGAAGTGGCACTTCTCTGATTTTAGCGTTAGTCCCGATGACTTGATGGCTTCCAGCACTGTCTGTAGTCGTTTTAGGTAGTCTTCAAAGTTTGACGAGAAGACAACACGTCGTCCAAATATACCAAACAAATTTGCCACTTCAAGCCTGCCAGGAGTGTGTCCATTACTCGTTTAAACGTGGCTGGTGCGGAGTAGACGCCATATGGCATCACCTTGAACTCATAAAGGCCGTCCGGTGTGATTAATGCGGTTTTCTCGCGATCTCTTTCGTCGACCTCAATTTGCCAATATCCGCTCTTTAGGTCCATCGATGAGAAGTACCTTGCATTGCAGAGCCGGTCGAGAGTGTCGTCGATGCGGGGAAGCGGGTAGATATCCTTCTTCGTTATGCTATTCAAGCGGCGGTAATCAACGCAGAAGCGAAGTGTGCTGTCTTTCTTCTTGACCAAAACGACTGGTGCCGCCCAGGGGCTGTTCGATGGCGGGATTACGTCATCACGCAGCATCTCCTCACCTTGATCGCGAATGGCCTGCCGTTCTCGCGGCGATACACGATAAGGGCTTTGGCGCAGAGGTCGGTCGTGTTCGTCCGTTATAATGCGCTGCTTGGCCAGTGGTGTTTGTCGTACCTTCGATGATGACGAGAAGCTCTCCCTGTAGTTTTGAAGAAGACTGCGAATCTGCTTTTTCCTGCTGTGGGTGAATACTGGGTTGATGTCAAATGTGGGCGGACGGAAATGGTCCGGCGCGTCTTCCATTGTTTGGTCGTGGAGGGCGAATACGTCTTTGAGGTCCGCTAATTCGTCGACAAAAGCGATAGTCGTGCCCTTGTTGAGATGCCGGTATTCTTCAGTGAAGTTTGTTATCAGCACCTGAGTTTGTTCCTCCGGAATTTCGCGATGCCTCTTGCGATGCCGACACCTCGTTCTAAGAGCAATTGGATATTTCCTTCGACGATGCCTTCAGCGGTTTCGATGTTTGCGCTACCTACGCAGACTGCGATACTTGATCGGGGCGGGACGGTCAATTGTTCATCGAAGACGTTTAGAGGGATGTGTTTCATCGACGTCGTCGTAGCAGGTATGGCTTTGTCTGCAGAGAGCTTGATGAGCTTGGATCGGTGGTCGATGATAGCCCTATTTTCATTTAGGAAGTCCATGCCTAAAATCACGTCACCAGAGCACTGCTGCAAGACCACAAAGGTGGTGGGGTAAGTACGCCCATTTACAGTTATTCTTGCAGTACATCGTCCCGATGGAGTAATCAGGTTGCCACCTGCGGTGCGAATCAGTGGGCCATCCCGAGTTGGTTCCTGGAAGTCGCCATTCTTCATTCAGCTGAGCTACAGATCATACAATCAGGAATTGGCGTCAGCAAGAAGGTAATAAATGGTTCTTTGTCAAACGAAGCTACAGGAGGCTTCCGCGGTACCGTCTCATGCTGCTCGAGCAGACGACACGTGTCTCTGCGTTCAGAAATGAGCTAATTTGAACAGTAAGTGGCATGAAAGTTCTTAACTGTGTTTTTAAGGCATTTAAATAAATACAAATCCGGGAGATTTGCATGTTGAGAATTGCAGAGAATTGCACAGTTGCAGAGATCTGCTAATGATCTGTTCCTTCAAGCATACATAATACTTGTCTGTGAAGTATACCGTATAGGTTGAGTCGCATTTAAGCGTGAATTTAAAAAAAACCGTTTCTTTTTCCCCAACCTAGCCGAGCTGCAAATAACGGCTTCCTATATACTGCCGCGAAACCTACAAAACTTTATTTGCTGTTTTTTGGCAGCCGCCGGCAAGCGGCCTCATCACTCTGATTCTGGATCGCGTATCAGTTCTGTATTCATTGTTTGTTAATTCTCGATGTCACGAGACGCACCTTTATCAGTTTCGTTGTAGCGCAAGATGCGCCGAGATTTGTCCCGAAGATTACGGCCACTCGCGTATGATTCTACAATGTTCCAGTTTGTGCTAGTAGTAGTTTGCGACGTTATCTATAGATTGTTATGAGCAGCCTTTAAATTGAGCGTTGACTAATGCGACGAGCATTCTTAGTTTGACGATCGGCGAGCATGTTTTTGCTATCGCTGCCTCGAAGTTGCTTAGTTTTTGTGCCGAGCGCAAGTAAACCCATTAAGAGTTTCTTTAGTGCACACCCAGACTCTTCATTTGTGTCATAGACCTTATCATCACCACGTGACCATATTATGCGGCGCCCTGAATACTGGAAGGGGTCACTCCTCGCGTCAATTATTGCATGGGAAAACTGTCCTACATCCTGCCTACCTTCATTGATGAGCTTAAAAATTAGGGAAATGATTTACGTCGAACTACCTTTGGTGAGCTACGCCTCTCTGTTTGCTATGAATGTAAGCAGCTTTAAACTGTTTCATTGTTTTGTCCAGCCATAAACAATACATTGTGTGTGTTCACATGTGAATTTATATTGCCTTATTGGGGAGACTGTGTGCTCTTGTCAAGCTGTCTTGAACGTGGTCATGGTTAAAGCTGCATCTTTTTGAATGAAAAATAAACATTAATATATTTTTGTGCTGACAGAGAGAGAGAGAAATTTAGGTGGGCGGATGAGATTAAGAAGTCCGCAGGGGTCACGTGGATGCAGCTCGCACAGGACCGGGTTAATTGGAGGAATATGGGAGAGGCCTTCGCCCTGCACTGGGTATAGTCCGGAGGATGATGATGACGCTACGAAACATAATCTTGCGTGCGACCGCCCTGTAAGACCGCCAGCAGAATTAGCGGAAAGCATAGCACACTAAAAAAATAGGCTGCCACTAGCGGAATACACTTGTGGCCGCTATCTCGGTGCAGCGGAACAGTTTTCGTTGTTCCATCACAGCATTTAATGCGACGGTCAGCATCGTTTGATCTCGGCTACATATGTAAATTTTATTAAGCAATATACCGTAAAAAAACTGTGCCAAACGCTTTTCAAATCTTTAGCAAAAGACCAATTGTGAGGAACTTGCTTTCGATATTTTCAATTATTTCTCTTCATTATTGAGTTGCCCCCCCTTTGACTTGTTCTTCCGAAACCAGCACTGAGCGCTACCAATTGTTCGATTTTATTCAAAGAAGCTCAACAACCTGAGTAGTAGTAGACTTTATTGAAGTGCGACACTTAGGCGCCTAATATATCGGTGGCCTGCTGGACGAGCAGTCGCTGTTCTCCCTCACTCTCAGCACCAAGCCAGTCCACCCAGTTCCAAATAGTATGGGAGGAAATGGGAAATAAACCCGATTGCAATGCAACTGGCTATGAAAATAGGCAGTAGGAAAGGTTGGAACAAGGGGAAGGGCAGTTGGGACATGGTGGATCACGACAGAATTGGTACAGATATAGCCGTGCAGGGGTTATGAGCGTATTCAGCTGTATCTGCGAAGGACAGGACCCTCCCAAACGATGATGTTAGGATGAGGGTCGGGGTAGAGCTTGCGGTCTAAGAGAGCAGCATTGTAATATTCGCTGATGGAGGTGCGAAGCGACAGTCTTGACCCGCCCTCCAAGGACCTTGGCCAGGGGATGAACGGGGCCCGGTTACGAGTTTTATGGAAGAGTTGGTTCGCCAGTTGATTGCCGTAAACCCCCGAGTGCCCAGGGATCCGTCGGAGGAAGACGAGGAAGGGCCGCAGCGCAACAAGTGCGGCCTCGAGCTCAGTGGACACATAATGTGCGATACTTTTAGACTGAATGGCACGGATAGCCGCCTGGGAGTCAGTCTATATAATATATCGCTAGGACTGATGTGGGAATACAGTTATTACTATCATCTCTACACCTCCTTATTCACTTTTCATGCTTCTCTGCAGTCCCGAAAGAAACACAAATTGCCGCTTCAATTACGAGGAACTGTCATTCTCAGGCCACATTTTTAGCCAAATAGGTGTCCAACCAGGTCATCACTACGGAGGGCATCTGAAAGCTCTCCGCCGAGGTGAAGGTTCTTACACCTATATACGGAGAAAACGACTACGGCAATTGCCCGATTAACAGATAGCTTCTCACGATTTTCCTACCCATTAACTTCACTAACAGGCGAGGATGCAGTCTTTTACTTAGGTACTAAAAACAAAAGTTTAGTGAGCTCCGGAGATGCCCGCTGACGTCAACTGTCCTGCTGCCCAATAATGGTGCTCCTACCCTGCGTCATACGGATTCGATGAATGTGGGTTTAGGTGCTGAAATTACGTACCAGAATTTTATCTAATGTCGAATCCTACTGCTTAAGCGCAGATAAAAAATGCCCCGCATTTCTAGAGGCGAGTATGATGTTGCGTTCCTGCATGTTCGTTTTCATCTTAATGTTCGATAGCGGTAATTACTCTGTTGGGCGCCGAAACCAAACGAATCGTCGGGTAGACACACTCGTTGGATCCTTCGGCTACTGTGTTTGATTTGACGTCCTTTTAAATCTGGAAGGCACATGCGTACACCGACTGGTTTTATCAACCCGGTTGTATCTCTCGACAATGTCGATGAAGACACAGCGTTCTTGTAACTTGAAACAAAAAATTACCTGTAGTGCGCAAGCAGGCTGGTAGTTGTATGCAACTATTTTCACTGACCTACCTCACATATCCCCTTCATGGATCACTGCCTTGTCGTGGCGAAGGGGCTTGCGAAACTCGATGAAGTCGTGAGCTCTGCTGTGTAGGGCCACCCAAGATAGACAGGTCACGGCAGAGAGTTCTGACAAAATGTGATTCACTGGAGAAGGTAATGGCAACCCACTCCAGTATTTCCTGCCAAGAAAACCCTATGGCCAGTCACAATACCATTATCGATATGGCGCCGGAAGATGAGCCCCCCAGGTTGGAAGGCGTCCCACATGTTACTGGGGATGAACAAAGGGCGATTCCTAGTAGCTCCAGGACGAATGAAGCGGCTGGGCTAAAGCCAAAAGGACGCTCAGTTGTGGATGTGTCGGGAAGCGACCGGAAAGTCCGATGTTGCAAGGAGATATATCACATAGCAACATGGAATGTAAGATCTATGACGCAAGGTAAACGGGATATCGTCAAGCGAGAGATGGACATATTGAACATTGATATCTTGGGTATCAGCGAGCTCAAGTGGACCGGAATGGGAGAATTTAACTCCGGCGACCATTATGTCTTTTATTGTGGGCACGAATCCAAGAGAAGGAATGGGGTCGCTCTCATAGTAAACAGAAGAATGGGCAAAGCAGTGCTAGGGTACAACCTCAAAAACGACCGAATGATTTCACTTCGGATCCAAGGTCACCCTTTCAACATAACAGTTATCCAAGTCTATGCACCGACCAATGCTGCTGAAGAAGCTGACGTTGAGAGATTTTATGCGGACCTACAATGCCTTTTAGACCGCACCCCATCATCAGACGTCGTTTTTCTCATAGGAGACTGGAATGCTAAGGTCGGGAGTGAAGAAATATCCGGAATTACAGGCAAGTTCGGTCTTGGTGAGCCAAATGAAGCTGGGCAGAGGCTAGTAGAGTTCTGTCAAGAAAACAACCTGACCATAGCGAATACTCATTTTCAACAGCACAAGAGGCGCCTGTACACATGGATTTCACCGGACGGTCTGTACAGGAATCAGATCGATTATATTATTTGCCGGCAGAGATGGAGAAGCGCTATACAAGCAGTAAAAACAAGGCCTGGGGCCGTTTGTGGCACCGATCATCAGCTTCTTGTTGCCAAAATTAAGCTTCGATTGAGGAAAACACAGAAAACTAGAAGGCCTTTCAGGTTCCATTAGAATATCAGATTCCTGGATCAGATTCCATTAGAATATGCTGTGGAAGTGAGGAATCGATTTCAAGAATTAGATCTAGAAGACAAAGAGCCCGAAGAGATGTGGACTGATGTTCGTGATATAATACAAGAAGTTGCTACTAAGGTAGTTCCAAAGCAAAAGAAATGCAAAAAAGCAAACTGGTTATCTCAAGAGGCTTTGCAAATAGCTGAGGAAAGGAGGATGGCAAAAGGTATGGGGGAAAGAGAAAGATACAAGGTTCTCAATGCGGATTTTCAGAAAATAGCAGGGAGAGATAAGAATGCCTTACTGAACATACAGTGTCAAGCAGTTGAGGACAACAGCCAATTAAGGAACACAAGAGCTCTGTATAAGACAATCAAAGATATCAAAGGAAGCTTCTGTGCTAAGCTGGGCGTGATAAAGGACAAACGAGGCAAGGAACTCACTGAAGCCTCAGAGATAAAGAAGAGGTGGCAGGAATACACAGAAGAACTGTACAAGAAGGACCCAGATGTGCAAACCCAACATAGGACGGTTGTGATTACTGATCTCGAGCCGGGCATCCTGAAGAGTGAAGTTGAATGGGCCTTAGCCAGCCTTGCTAAGAACAAAGCTAGCAGAATTGATGGTATTCCAGCTGAGTTGCTTCAAAACCTCAACCACGACGCTGTTAACACACTGCATACATTATGTCAAAAGATTTGGACAACCCTGCAGTGGCCACAAGATTGGAGGAGGTCAGTTTACATCCCCATTCCAAAGAAAGGCAGTGCCAAAGATTGTTCCAACTACCGCACGATTGCGCTTATTTCGCATGCTAGCAAGGTGATGTTAAAAATCCTGCAAGGTAGGCTGCAGCAGTATGTGGATCGGGAGCTTCCGGACGTGCAAGCTGGGTTTCGCAAGGGCAGAGGAACTAGAGACCAAATTGCCAACCTTCGCTGGATCATGGAAAAAGCGAGAGAGTTCCAGAAACTCATTTACTTCTGCTTTATTGATTATGCGAAAGCGTTTGACTGCGTAGATCACAGCAGATTGTGGCAAGCTCTCCAAGAGATGGGAGTTCCAATTCACCTCATCTGTCTCCTCAGGAACCTTTATGAAGGGCAAGAGGCCACAGTCAGAACTGGGCATGGTCTTACTGATTGGTTTCCGGTTGAGAAAGGGGTGAGGCAAGGCTGCATACTGTCGCCCTGCCTATTTAACCTATATGCAGAGTGCATCATGAGGAAGGCCGGTCTGGACGAGTCTTCAGCTGGAGTGAAGATTGCTGGAAAACGTATCAACAACCTTGGATATGCGGATGATACCACTTTAATGGCAGAAAGTGAAGTGGAACTCAAGAGACATCTGATGCGCGTACAAGAAGAGAGTGAGAAGTTTGGGCTTAAACTGAACATTAAAAAGACGAAGATCATGGCGTCGTGCCCTATCAAGTCCTGGAGCATCAATGGACAAGGAGTGGAAGCTGTGAAAGATTTTCTGTTCTTGGGCGCCAAGATTACCTCGGAAGGAGACTGCAGCCATGAAATTAGGAGACGCCTGCTTCGGGGAAAGAGAGCAATGGTTTGCCTTGACCGCCTAGTAAAGAGCAGAGACATTAGTCTGCCAACCAAGATCCGTATAACCCGTGCTATGGTCTTTCCAGTTGTGGTGTATGGATGCGAGAGTTGGACTGTGAAAAAAGCTGACCGCCGAAGAATTGACGCGTTTGAATTGTGGTGCTGGCGAAGACTCTTAAGCGTTCCTTGGACTGCCAGAAGATCAAATCAGTCGATATTGTCGACCATAAACCCTGACTGCTCATTGGAGGGTCAAATTCTAAAGTTAAAGCTCAGCTACTTTGGTCATCTGATGAGAAGAGAGGAGTCGCTGGAGAAAGATTTGATGTTGGGAAAGGTTGAGGGTCGCCGGAGAAGGGGTCGGCTGCGAACGCGATGGTTAGATGGCATTCTCGAGGCATTGCAGATGAAGCTATGTGGTGTTAAGAAGATAGTGAGAGACCGGAAAGCGTGGCGTGACATGGTTCATAGGGTCACGAAGAGTCGGACACGACTGAACGCCTGAACTGAACTGAACGATGTCACAGTCATTGTCCCAGACGCGTACTCAGCGCAGCGGGTACTGAAGATTACCAGCATCTACTGCACTGCTAGTGGAGCATGCCTAAACAAGCGCAAAAGCTCCGCTATGCACCTGAACAGAAGCACTTCTGCAGTCGCAGACATCCCAGTAGTACGAGAAACTAGTTGCTTGGGTTCTACTTTGACTAGGACGGGCCCTCAATATCGAACTGGGAAGCAACCGAAAACAAACTCTCCAGGAAGTCCACGGGCTTGTGTTTACTACGCTGCCCTCTGACAGCACAGGCAACTGTTAGTCATACCCACCTAATCAGTACAGTTAGCTTCACTGTCAGCATTCTGGACATGTCTGCAAGTACGAGCAAAACGATGGACTGAGCCATTTTTCGATTTCTGTGGCAGGGCGCTAAAGGCAAAGTAAGGCGTCCTGTCGTCCGCCGAACAAGATATAGAGGAGGCCTCGGCGTCCCAGACCTCACGGCCCTGACTAGAGCGGTACACGTGAGATGGGTAGCGCGAGCAGTAAAATGCGGCATACCACTGACAAGAATGTTCACCACCTACTTCTTGTCCACCAGGCTCATAGCCTTTACCAGTGAGCCCCTGTCGCATAACTCCCCTCGCGCTGGGACGCCGCTCACGTTTTATGGTATGGGTGCGGAGAATTCGCTACTGCTGAGAGAGGAGTTAAAGCAAGTGCCTCAGAGTGCGCAACTGAGGACCGTACTAGGCCTATTGACCCAACCTCTACCGAGCCATCTGCACATAGATCTAATGTCCGCCGAGCGTCCCATGTGGAAATACATCTCTGCGCACTTCCAGGGCGCACGCCACGCGTCATTCATGTGGCGCTAAGCTCGCGGCATTTTACCGATCCGCCGTCGAGCCTTTGTGCCGACACTGTCTGCATCCATCGATGCATGTCCTTTCTGTGGAGTGCGGGAAACTTCAGAACACATTTTTCTCGAGTGTATCCTCCCTGCCTCACTCCTAGATCGCGTGAAAGAACTGTTTGAGCTGCCAGGAATACCATATGCCACCGTCAGGTATCTCAACCTGCTGCCCAGCGAAGCACGAAAGCAGTTCATCTTTGCTCTCGTTGAAATAAGTTATCAAATCTGGATCGCTAGGTGCCGAGCAGTCTACAGCACAAAAACACCCTGTCTCCTTGAGGTGAAAAAGAAAATTAGGAAGGAGCTGTGGTTCCACCTTGAACGCAAAAGACGACAGCTCGGCAAGAAAACTTTCTATGAAGAATGGGGCCACCCCATGATAATTTTCAAAGAAAATGAAGAATCGAGGTCAGATATTAGAAGATTTGCTCGCGTCAGGCTTTGACCCGCCGGGGTGGCACGGACGTGGTGCACTGGCACTGTAACTCCACTCCGGTGGGAATAACCCAGATTGCATGAGGCCCGTGGCTGGGAAAAGCCCGCTCCTCGAAAAAAAACTTCCCCACCTATGGCGCAGGAGGCCTTGCATGGGGTTGCCGTAGGATGATGATGGTCGCTGGTTGAAGTCTGTACCCTCATAGGAGGACTGCGCCTGGTGCATCCTCCCTTCCATCTGACAATGGAAATACATTTGTGGAGACCAGACGACGAGCGTCTGTTGTTCATCTCCACAAATTTGGTGACTCCGGACTTCGCGTCTTCGCTTTCTGCTCCTGCCTTACGCTTGCATCAGCTGCTTCGCTAGGCCTACCAGCTCCCGCAGCTCGAGATCTCGCCTACCTTCGATCGTGTAAGCCATGACCACGGATTTCCACACTCATGCACCATCTCCGTCGCCTCACACGGCACCACGTCATGAGTTCGCGGTCTCCGCTCTCAATCTCATGAAATTCTGGACATCGGACTCGGAACTTTGGTTGCTCTTCATCGAGGCCTTGTTCCGTCGGCACTGCATCACTTCGCAGGTGACCATGTTCGACCAAGTCATTGGCGCGCTCACGCCTACTACCGCGGCAATTGTTCGCAATGTCCTGCACTCTCCGCCTGTCCATCGCCCTTACAATCATCTCCGGGCGACGCTGATCCAGCGACTTTTGAAATGGAGCCGCGTCGTCTGCAGCAGCTCCTTACCGTAGAAGAGATCCGAGATCGCAAGCCTACCGAGCTGTTGCGTCGCATGATCGCCTGGCTGGAGACTTCGCTGCTTCACACGACAGCTCTCTCCTACGGGAATACTTTTTGCAGCGTCTACCACCACAGGTGCGCATGATCCTGAACGTGCCTTCATCTCAGACACCAGACTCACTCGCTATGCTAGCACATAAGATCATGGACGCCAGTGCTCGCTCTGTGGCAACAATTCATCGTCCTCCTGCCCCTCAGTTGCCCAGCGCAGCTGCTGACGCTCACTATGCCCGCTTCACCGTTACTAATAAGGAACTCATTCGGCAAGTAGCACGGCTTACAGCTGAAGTTCCAGCCCTTAGTAAGCGGCGGCCGCGTTCCTCATCTCCACCTCGCCGTACCATCCCTCCAGGACCTTTTGCTAGTACCACCGCCGCTATGGCTCTCACGCACGCCAATGCCGCCAACACTGCTCCTTCGTGGGAAACGGTCCGGCCGAACACTGAAGGCGACCGGTGTTCTCAGCCCACGATCCAGTCGCCTTTTCCATGCTACTGATCGTATAACGAAAGTCCGCTACCTAATCGACACCGGTACCGAGATCTGTGTTCTTCCGCCTGCGTTGTTTGAGCGACGCCGTCCTTCACACTTTCCACCTCTGATCGCAGTCAACGGGTCGACCATACGGAAATACGGCCAGAAGTCGGTAACTCTCGACATCGGACTTCGCCGTACCTTCCGCTGGGTATTTGTCATCGCGGATGTGCGCTCGCCAATCATCGGCGCCGACTTTCTGTGGCATTACAGGCTCCTAATTGACATGCGGCAAAGCCGCACACTGGATTCCGAAACGAGCCTAGTCATCCAAGGCGTCTCTTGCCGCGATCCACAACTCCGGCTCCTCCAGGCACAGAGCACAGTTCCTGACCCTTGGTCCAGCGTCCTTGCTGAGTCTCCGGACGTTATTTGACCCCCTTCCCTTCAAGCACCGCTTGCGCACAGCGTGACTCACCATATTGTGACGACTGGGCCTCCCATGTTTGCTCGCGCTCGTCGCCTCGCACAGGATCGCCTTGCTGTGGCCAAAAAGGAATTCGACCACATGCTGGAGCTTGGGTTCATCCGTCCTTCCTCCAGTCCTTGGGCATCGCCCCTCCATAGGTACCCAAAAAGAACGGCGACTGCGCCCGTGCGGCGATTACCGGGCTCTCACAAAGGCCACATTCCCTGACCGTTACCCGGTTCCACATATCAAGCATTTTACATCTGGTCTTCATGGCTGCACAATCTTCCGCAAGGTTGATCTCGTGAAGGCATATCACCATATTCTTGTAGAGCCCTCGGATATCCCGAAGATCGCTATTATTGCGCCTTTTAGCATGTTTGAATATCTGAGAATGCCTTTCGGTCTTCGCAATGCGGCCCAGACCTTTCAGCGCTTTGTTGACGAAGTCCTACGCGGTTTGACGTGCTGCTTTCCCTATCTTGATGACATTCTCGTCGCTCCATCTGCGTCAAGTCTTCGCCAGGCTCAGCCGCTTTGGTCTTGTGGTTAATGGACCGAAAAGCGAGTTTGGCGTTGCAGAGTTTAACTTTCTCGCCCATCGCCTGAACGCCTATGGCATCCGCCCGTTACAGGCCCGTGTAACCACCATCACTCGATTTCCCCGGCCCACTACCACCGACCAGCTACGCGAATTTCTTGGCCTCGCCAACTATCATCGGCGTTTCATTCCTCGCTGTGCTGCAATACTGCAGCCTCTTCACGACCTTCTCTCGGGCCACAGCACGCCGACAGCTCTTGTCGCTTGGAGCGATACCGCTGACCGCGCATTCAGCGGCATCAAAGCTGCCATTGCCGGTGCCACGCTCCTCGTCCATCCCATAAGTGAGGCGCCCACATCCCTCATGGTTGACGCATCAGAAACTGCTCTCGGCACGGACTTGCAACAGTTTCTGGCTGATGGTTGGCAGCCAATTGCCTTCTTTGCTAAGAAGTTTGCGCCGCTTGAGCGCCACTACAGCACCTTCGGCCGGGAGCTGCTTGCAATATATTCAGCCGTAAATCACTTCCGTCATTTTCGAGAAGGGCGCACTTTTCATATCTTGACTGACCACAAATCTCTGACGTCTGCTCTGGCATCCAGCAGTTCCTCCTACGCTCCTCGGGAAATCAGGCAACTCGGCTATATTTCCGAGTTTACCTGCGACATTCGTCACGTCAGCGGCAAGTCGAACATAGTTGCCGATGATCTTTCTCGTGCTGAAGTAAATGCGACGGGCAATGTATGGCCAATCATCGACTTCACGGCTATGGCTGCTGCTCAACGAGCCGATGCCAAACTGCAAAGGCTTCGCACGCGAGACAGCCTTAGAATTGGAGGACGTCTTGCTCCCAGACTGCGCCGTTCCTCTCGTCTGTGATACGTCGACCGGTCGCCTTCGCCCTTACGTGCCTCCATCATACCGCTGATCCGACTTTGATGCCCTCCATTCTTTGGCCCACCCTGGCATCCGCGCAAATCAGTGCTTCGTCACGGCTCGTTATGTCTGGCCTTGCATCAGCGTCGACGTTCGCCGCTGGTCGCGCACGTGCCTCAGCTACCAGCAAAGTAAGGTGCACCGACACACAGCGACTCCTCTTGGATCCTTGCCGTCCCCGAACGCCCGCTTCAGCCATCTGCACGCCGACATTGTCGGTCCTCTTCCTCCCTGCGGGAACCATCGCTACCTGTTAACCTGCATTGACAGGCTCACGAGGGTGGCCTGAAGCGATGCCCCTTCTAGACATAACGAGGGAATTGATCAGAAAAGCGCTCATCGCACTCTGGATAAGCCGCTACGGCGTTGGTTTCACCATTACGAATGTTCGTGGTCGTCAGTTTGACTCAGCATTATTTCCTAACCTATCTCGACTTCTCGGTGTCAGCCACATTAAGACGACCTCTTACCACCCTATTTCGAATGGTATCATTGAACATTTTCACCGGCAGTTTAAAGCTTCACTTATGGCGTCCGCTTTCTCTGCATCATGAATAGAGCGCCTACCCTTCGTCCTGCTTGATCTCCGCACCGCACTTCGCAGCGACTCTTCCACCTGTGCAGCAGAGGTAACGTTTGGAACCACCCTCCATGTCCCTGGCGAGTTCTTCGAGCCCTCGCCACCCGCGCCTCCTGACGTCACATATTACGCCTGCCGACTACGTAGCGCTATGGGCAATATCAATCCACCACGTCAGCGCCAGTATTCTAGTCGTATCCACGTTCCCTCAGACCTGCAGCGGTGCACACACGTCTTCGTTCGCCACGACGCTGTACGTCCACCCTTACGGCCACCATACGATGGCCCGTAGCAGGTACTCCGGTGTGCTCCTAAGTACTTTATACTGCGTATCAATGGCAGGGAGGACACTATCTTCGTGATTGCCTTATACCCGCCCACATTGACTCAGATGTAATCGCAAACTGTGCCACTGCAACCCCTTCCGATCATGCCATTTCTCGCCGCGTACGATTCACACTACCAGTGTCCGCTTTTCGCCATTCCCCTTCGCTCATGGCTTCATTGCTAGAGGGAGAGGGAAGGGGCTGTGGCATGCCATCGTCGTCTCAGCGAAGAAGACGACAGCCGCAGCGCGCCTACCAAAGCACGCGCAGTTATTTCTACGTGGCAGCAGGTTTGAATGCCTGCGATTCGCTGCCCCGTTGCCGCCTGGCACAGCGGGTCCTGCCAAAATATATTTGTGGAGACCCAATGACGAGTGTCTGTGGTTCATCTTCACACGCCCGTCTCAAAAAAATAGTCACGGCATCTGCCCAACAAAAGCCATAACTAGCTTATCAGCACCAACCAAGAAGAGACGCGGCCTGAAAGCAAAACAGATGGATAACAGAAGCAGGAAAAACACGCAAAAAAAAAACAAAATAAAAAACCGCAGGGCGCATATAAAACGCCTGTAAAATACATAAATAAAATAAATGCCAATAACGAACCCTGCTAAAGGAAGAACAAAAGGAGGAAATTTTAAAACTGCAGCAATGCGGCAGAGCCAAATAACAGTCAAGATGCACCGCGACTAAGATACTGGCGGGGAAATAGGCACCAAGACTAGTAAAAGGTAAAAACATGAGTTAATGAAAAGCCCGCAACCAACGCGGCTAAAAGAATGACAAAAAGCTCGACACAACGAAAACACTAAACAAGCACGTTAGCGGCATAGCTAGGCGGCAAGTGAACATAGCACCGCAGGTAAAGCCGTGACAAGAAAAATGACGCTAGAATTAGTTAAGGATAAAAGACAGATATGTTACAATCGATAACACAAAGAGAACAGGAGCAAACCCTAAAGGTAAAGGCAACTAAAGACCTAAGAAAAATGTTGGCAGACGTTAGGACGTGCGAGAGCGCGAGAGGGGAGCGTACAAGGAGGCGGCAATTCATAACAAGCAGGCAAAATGATGTGTAGGTCGGAAAGGAATGACAGCTCTTTTTCTAGAAGGGAAACTGGCGGTGTACTAACACATTCATCGGTTTGCTTGTTGACAGCGGCAGCTTCTATGATTTCTCCGGTTAACCTATTTTTGTGCTTGGCCAGAATTTGTGTTTGTACAAAGTTCGGCGAGAGGCAACGGAAAGGTGGGTTAAACAAGAAGACACCTGAACAGAAGGAATACTTTTTGGCCAAACAACAAAAATGCCACCAAGAACACCGCTCTAGGCTGAGTGCTGCGCAATATGCGAGTGCGTCACCAGCGAGATTCACCACGACTAAGCAAGTGTATCCATGGTAAACACAGATTTCGCTTGTACCAATAAGCATACCAGAATTAAGCCTGGCTATTTGCAAGCTCCGTTTCATTCAGGCGGCCGCCAAATTTAAAGCGACACTCTTCTTGACAAATGTCCGTCCGTTTTAGAATAGGGTTGTGCGACTTGGGATCATGAAACAAAAGCCCTTACCAGTTAACATAAACTAGTTCGGAAACTTAAGCCTGGGTTTGTAACCAGAAACTATGATTTCTCAAATATGCAGAATTCTGGACTGACCTGCCTTACGAAAAGACCCGAATACCTATGGCTGTCTTTGTAGGGGGGAGCTCTATAGCGGGAACCAGTTTGACGAGGTATGCGTCCGTCGGGGCTCCTATATTGCTATGTATCCTCCCCTTTATATCATGTTATGAAAGTTGAAGAATACACGTGAAGTAGAAATTAATTTAAAGATTGACTTACACCAAAATGACAAATAGTCCAGGACTGAAATAAATTTCAGAAGGAGGGTGTTTAGCCCCATCCTATTCTTTTGAGAGGGTTTCGGCAGGTCGTTTGTAGAAATAACACTTCTGCCACCACTAGGCGTATTTTGTTCAGCTAATATGAAATTCCAAAGCTCAGTTCTATTTACTAGCGATTCTGTGTGTTCTCGTTATTACTTTGATCCCAATTGTTGAGTGTATCAAGTTTCAGATTCAGCCATAGTCTGCGGACTCTAGATGGTTTTATTTGATCATGAGTTCTTGAGTATTAAAGCGAAAGCCTTTCTTGGCTCATGCAACGGCGTACACAGAAACTGTAATCTGGTTAAGTGCACCACACTGCCACTACAGAAAAGACGTTTTCCGTCTCCACTGTAAATCAAATCACTATCCCTCCGACCACAGCCGAACGCGCAAACTACTACTTCGATGAAATGGACGCTCGAGTTATTAAAAGGTTAATTATAATAGTATCGACGACAATGACGCTGCTGTTAGTCATAATTATAATGATGGTAGTAGCGATGACAGTAACAGTGTGTTTAGTTGATAATGATAATAATGATAGCGATAGCATGATGATGATAATAGCACCGATGGCAATGACAATACAGTTACTGAAAACAGCCCTGTTAATAATAACAATGATAATAATAATAATCATTGTTTTACAGAAAGGGAAAGGCGCAGTATCTGTCACACTTGCTCTGTGGACACCTGAACCGCGCTGTAAGGGAAGGAATGAAGGTGGGAGTGTAAGTATAAAGAGAGAAAGGGGAGCCGTAGTGGAGGGCTACGGAGTAATTTCGACCACCTGGGGACCTTTAACGTGTGCTGACATCGCACAGCACACAGACGCCACTTCGTTTCGCCTCCATCTAAACGCCTCCTGTTAATTGCATTTCGCCATTTCCGCTCTTAAGTAGACTTAAGCATAGTCTGCAACCTTTTACAATCCTTCACCCTCGTTCGTTTTAAGATTGAAATGAGTTGTATAGTTTCTTTTGCTAGTTACCTGTTCGTTTTTTCTCCTTTTCGTACATATAGTGTCATCTGCATGGAAATGTATTTTCATTTTGTATCTCTCGTACAATGAGGCATGTTTGCATGTAACCCGACACCGCTACTCCGTTCGCTGCTTAGTGCATATGGCGAGTTCACGCCGTGCACCCGTGTGCAATCTCGCCTGTTGTGATCTCTAGTAATGCGCAGCCTCTTGCTATACCTTTAAATGCTTCCCAGTGCCCGTCGGGTTGGCGCAGGGGTTACGGTGCTTGACTACTGTGCCCAAGGACGCGGGATCCAAATCCCGGCCTCGACGACCGCTTTCCAGTGCAGGCGAAAAGCATGGCACCCCATGTACTGTGCGATGTCAGCGCACGTTAAAGAACCTCCGGTGGTCGAAATATCCGGAGTCCTCCACTACAGCATCTCTCATAGCCTGAGTCGATTGGGACGTGAAACCAAACAAACAAACAAGCTTTTATCAAATGAATCGCAATACCGTAACGGAGGGTTGCGCCTGACACTTGAATGTTTTGGGTGGCGGCTCGTTCTGACCTAAAGTTTCCGGAGGTAGTGAATATAAGGGCAATTATTCTTGTAGTATATAACCGGTTTGGTTACTATGCGGCTCTTAACCTTAGACGGTTCTGGCTAGCTAAGTGCATATGATTCCACTGAAGATGGTCAAATTTTGGTAAATCAGACTTTTCATCCCTCCCTACATATAGGGCCTGAACTATGGTGTAGGGTATGGTATATGAACAAGAGTTTCTCTCTAATTCATTGTTCAGCGCACAGCAAGTAGCTTATTTTGTCAAAATCTTTCTGACTCAAATTGTCGTCATTAGGGCGGAATAGAAACTTTTTCTCTTGCTATTCAGGTAAGACAGATCATGGAAGTACTTTTTCCATGAACGTCATAATAATTTTGCACTATGAAGCGTACAAAACTTAATGAATGAGGAGCTGCTAGGCTGGTGTAAGGGAGCACGAGGGCATGTATCTGCGCGCTTCTCATGTGCTGTGAGGGTATAATGATGCTACATTTGGCCGAAGACGAAAAAAAAAAACAAGCTTTAGTGGAGGGTTATGGAAGAAGACTATCCACCTAGGTTGTATTTACGTGTAATTGTTTAAGCGGCCATGCCCTGGGACACGCGAAAAAACATAAAAAGACATAATATAAAGTGTTACCAGTGTTTTTTTCTGAAATCCCAACGTTCCACTTATAATCATTTTATCCGCTAATGGCTGCCGAAACCTGAGCGTACTCGAACTCAGATGTAACCAACTAGAATTCTACTGAAATTTAGAAAATAGTTTCGTGAATGTGATGCACATTTTTGTAATACATGTGCACATGAAGAGGGCCTTTTAATTTCAATAGAAATAATTCATACACGTGTTTCCGCAAAAACGTGCAGTCCTACGATTCTTACAATACACATTATAAATTAGCTAATGCTAAACATTTGTCGTGGTCCTCTTCCGAGATCACACCGAAACGTCGGTAAAAATCGTTGATATTCTTGATGAGTTTAAGACGGCTGAAGGCACCTCCAGTCAGGTTGAACTGTGGACACGGAGCTGGTTCGGCGTCGTACTCCACATCGTAGACGGCCAATCCGTAGACTTCGGGATCTAAGAAGAGCCATTTGAAGCATAGCTGCGTGTAAGTAGAAAGAAGCATGGATAAGGCAGGGAAGATTTAGACAGAACTACACGGCTTTTCCTGCAAATTCGATCACGACATATAAAGCTTCAAACCAGTGCTATGCTCACGCGGGATATTATGGACTCTACAAAGTAAATACAAAGAATATATTGTCGCTTAATGGGTCCAATGACACAGACAACAAAGGAACCGACAGGTGTAGGAATATAATTACCTATTTATTGGGCTGATTTTCGCCCGTAGAAGACTTAAGAAACACAGTGGGCGTCGATAGCAGCAATAGTGCTCGGTGGTTACGGACTACGAATGCCCGGTGCACTTGTCAGTGCTCAATTTAAAGCCGTCACAGAACGATCTAGATAAAGGCGTATAATGTGACTAACACAATCGAGAACATTGAAGAAACAGACGCGCGTGGCTGGGATCGTTTGTGATACATCTCGGCGGGGGCACCAAGAAATATTAGAGCACCCCGTCTTGCGAAAACGAGCATGAAAAACTTTAAAACCATTTCGTGGTGGGCTCAGTGATAAGGCCCCATGCCAGCGACAGCTAAAAAGCACCGAAGAAAGTTTAAAATTGTTCGCGGCATTACACCCCCCCCCCCCCCCCTTAGAGAGACATCGCCTTGATGTTTGAAAATAAACAGACAAAAAAAGGCAGACATAACATTACAAAGGTAAAACCACGGTGGTTAGAACATCGCGTATTCTTTAACGCGCGTAAGGCTTCAATTTGTTAACATTGCCGCGCGAGCAACGACTGCCCGATGCAGCGGCGCCGAGCCGAAGCAAAGAGGAAATCGGGAGAGTGGAGGGGGCGTAACCATGCTGCTTGAGCGAGTGTCGTCTGCTTGGCTGACCGCTCCCTCGGAAGCAACCTCTTGAATAAAGTTTCATGTCCGAGTTCTGCGAGCACTTGTTCCGTATTTTGTGCGTGCTTGTAGCCTCAGTTGGTGCAAATTTGTAACGTTCCAAATATTCAGTAAACATTGCAAATCGCCAGTAATTTGTTCCGAAGGCAACGATTGTAAAGAGGTATTCGTCATGTTAGGTTTTTCATTGCAAATGTGTGTACTTTGAACACACATGTTTCGCACCATATGAGCATATAGCGAATAAAACATAGCAGTGGCGGCTTCTTTGCGCAGCGATGCCTACCATCCGATTGCGGCAAGGGTTGCTTCGTTTTATTCAGAAAAGCCTAGCAGACAAGTCTCACCGCAGCAGCAGACATTAGAAGCATGCCCTTGCCCTCGCTTGCTTTGGGATCTCCCACGATGTCTTCAGACGCAGCAGAGCCGGATAGTCGACGGTCACGCGGTACGGTTAAAGAATTGGTCGGGTGTACATGTCCGATTTCTGGTCGCGCGCAGTGCCTTTGGGATACTGTTGCACCGTCGGGAATAATTTCATAGTCCAGTTGTCCGACGCGGCGAAATATTCTGTATAGTCCAAAGTATCGACGTAGGACCATTTCATTTAATCCGTGACGGCAAATCAGCGTCCATATCCGCATTTGGTCTCCCGGCTTGTGCTCTGCATCGTGTCGTGAAGGGTTGTATCTTTGGGCGTCAGTGCGTTGCTCGTCTTTGATGCGCAGCCATGCGAGTTGTCGAGCTACCTCTGCACGTTTAATGTAGGCGGCGACGTCCAGGCCCATTGTCTCTTATGTGCGGCAGCGTTGCATCGAGCGTGGCCGTGGAATCACTGCCATGCACAAACTGGAATGGGGTCGTCCTGGTCGTCTCTTGGACGGCGGTGGTATAAGCGAAAATCACGTAAAGCATAATGAGTGCCATATCTTGCGTTCGCCAATGACTTACATGGCAATCATATCCGCACTCGTTTTGTTTAAACTTTTCTTAAATCCGTTTGTCTCGAGATTGTAATTCGCTGTGCGCCGGAGGTTTGTGTGACTACAGGCTCAATAGCATGGCAGCGTTTCTTCGGCACCGCGTCAGCGTCTCGGCTATCGGCATCGCCGAAGGCGCAATTCTGGTTCTTCAGGCAAGGTGACGCTGAGATACGCAGGTATCTGGCGGTGTCAAATCTTAGTGTCGACGCCGAAAAGTCTCCGCTGGTGGGGACCAATGACAAGCCACGCATGGGCAGCTGCAGCAGCCACCGCAACAGACGCAACTCGTTTCTGCGGAAGCAAGAGCTCCTCTCGTGACCGCGCATGCCTGCGCATTTTTTCCCCTTGCCTCCACCACACTCCTTATTAGGTTCCCGTCGTCTCTGAAAAGGACACTTTTAGCTACGGACGGAGAACAATTGTTCGGACTTCCAGAATTCCCCCACGCCTTGCCTTGCAGACGGCAGTTCGTACGCCGTCATGTGTTTGGTTACCTTCTCCGGCGCGCGCCGAGTGACGAAGCTCATAGACGAGATGCTTACGCCACGCCGAAGAAACCCTATCATGTGGTCGGGCATTTTATGAGTCAAGATGGTTTGCCTCTGCTCCGCAGTAAAGGCTTTTCCCCTGTCCGTGTTGACCAATTCTAGCCGCCGTGTCGGAGAAGAAATTGTTCGCAAGGCTTTTGCTTCGCGAAGCGGGTCATGTAGTCGGTTCCCATGATGATCCACTTGTTTCCAGTTAATGAAATTGGGAAGAGTCCGAGGAGGTATATCCTTATTTGTTGAAAGGGCTTAGTTGGGAGTGGTATCAGGTTCAGTAGCCCAGCAGGTCTCATAAGGCGTGTCTTGCGTCGCTGATGCTCACGGCACGTGTTGACGTAATGGGCGACGTAGGAGCCTATATTAATACTACTTCCGGACTTGATACTACCTGCGTGTCATCCTGAAATACTGCTGTCGACTCATCGTAGAACGCCCGCAAAATGTCATTTCGGAGTTTCAGGCACGACAAGGAGGTATGTGTACCTAATATGAGCGATGTTCTTATAAGGATGTCGTTGTGCAACGCGAATGAAAACTGACGCCTGAATACAGTAGAAGAAGCGTTGTTGACGTCTGGTAATCCAGCAGGTCTCTCAACACAGGTCGAAGCGCTGCTGCTCCGACCTGTGTCAGAGCACAGGTCGGAGCAGCAGCGCTATGTCGGGGCAATAGATGGCAAGAGATGGCTTGTTCGCCTTCCCCTCCCCTCCCTTGAACCGATGTAATTCTTGTCTCGTGCTATATACGTCTGTACAGTGGTGTAGCACCTAATTAAAGATGGGATAGATTGCGCACCTTCATTACACATACCCGAGATGTCGTATTTTGGTTGGCGGTGCTTTAATGCCCTGCATCAAACTTGGGGTTGTCACTCTTCTACAGTGCGGGAATGGGTAGTATTGGACGTATTTACTAATGCAGAGTTTGTGCTCCTTAACTCCCCAAGCACCGCAACACGACGTTGGGATCATCCCTATTCCCTGCCTTCCTCTCCAGACCTCACATGGTGGTCTGGTGCACGTCCTGTCTCATGGGACCGAGAACTAGACAGTTGGGGTAGTGACTATTATTCAATTCTCATTGTTTAGACCCACAATTCGGGATTTGCCGTAGATTTTGCTGCTTGGTCACAAAGTGGGACTTGTTCAGAATGGCTATGGATCCACAGGAACTTTGCGTACAGCACTGCCAGTTGCAACTAATTCCAATAACGTGAAGGAAAACAAACCACCTCCGAACCTTCATTTTCGTGGGCCATGGGCGTCTCGTTGCAGGGCAGAACTGGTGCTCATTAGAGAACCATTCTGTTTTGAAGGCCAATACACACTATACCGGCTGACAACAGCGGCACACCGACATGAGAAGCGCTTCTTTCGTCCGCGATGGCAGGACTGGTGCTAATCTCTAAATGTAACACCAACCACACAATCAATATGGCTCACCTTCCGGTCCACGGAAATCGGCAGGAATACATAGGACCAAGCAGGGAACGACTGCTTAGCATCTGGACAGATGCCAAGATTGAAGCTATTGACGAAACGAAACTGTGCAACTCTTCGAGGCCGGATGAACTGACAAACGAATTGTTTAAGGATATTGAACAGCCAGTATTATAGTGCCTACTTGAGACCCTCAAAACAGTTTGGACCTCTAGGAGATGTCCCGACCACTTGGAAACATGCTCAGGTGGTGCTAATCCCTAAGCCCGGGAATCATCCCACTAATGCAACCTTCAATTGTGCTTACATCAACGCTTTGCAAGCTACTAGAATGCATGTTAGCTATGCGCCTGTCACAGAGGCTTCAGCGATACAACTGGTACTACCGAGTTCAGATCGGCTTTCGCCCTCACGTGGGCACTAATGATGGGTTGGATCACCTTTCAAATATGGTGTAACTGGAAGTTCTCGCAAAATTCCTCCCATTTTGAACAATAAACCTCCACAAGGCATATATCAATGTCAGCCACTCAGTGATCCTAGCCATTCTAAGCTGGCTTCGTTTCCAACCCAGAGTATGTAACCTTGTCAGATTTTTCTTAGAAGATCATTCAGCTCAATGCGCATTGGCAAAAATCGCGTTGGACTACAGCGTTAAGAGGGCTGTGCCTCAAGGATCCAGGCTGGCATGAATACCATTCAACATAGCGCTTCTACCTTTCGCCTGACGTCTAGCAGCCATTCCGGACATGTTTGATGTATGCAGATGATGTAAAGGTATGGTCACTACACGCGAACCTAAGCCGCCAAGAATTAGGCCTTCAGATTGCTCTTGACAAGGTATCTGAGTGATTCACAAAGATTTGCCTAGCGCTCTCAGTCGAAAGTACAAACTTTGACTATCACAAACGGATAGGATAGACGAAGACGAGCAAGCACCGATGCAGCTGTCATTGAACGGACATCTACTCATTACCACTTCGTCGATGCAAATCTTTGTTGTCGAGATAGGTAGTTCAATTTTTTCAGCGCCAGGGGTTCGATCTGCACAACACAAGGCCGCCAGTACTCTGCATCTATTTCGGCGCATTGAACAAAATACAAGTAGCGCTTGCTGTAGCATGACTTAAATGTTATTGGGTTCCATATTACAGCCTCGGTTTGCCTATCAGCCCAATTTCAACGTCTTGCAATAAACGATTGGCAGCACTTGGAAGCAGTCGATAAAAAGACAATGCGCGTCATCACTGGCCCCTCTCGCCTGACATTCATTCCCACTCTCCAAGCAGAAGCCCAAATGAGCACCAATAAGCTCGTCGAGCAGCGTCGTGCACTGCACTACCTGAAGTGTCAAGCTATTACTGCAGCGCCTGCATTGGCGTATTAATTTGGCTCGTGTTAAGCGCTGCTTGATGCAACACCTTCAGAACCTCCGTGACAGAGACCACAGATGACAACCACACGGTACGAGAATGAATGAATAAATGAAAAACATTATCGAGCCAAAGGGAATTCTCCCGGCGTGGGTGGGGCCCTCAGACCAGGGCCGCCATGGCCTTTGCCGTCTTTCGCGCCCTGTCGATATGTTTGAGCTGGTCATCAAGCGTCGAGCAGGACAGCGCAGCCTGCTACTGCTCCGGTGTTGGTATGGTGTTTGTTGGCGCTCCGCCGCGTTCAACATTCAGTATAGTTTAGCATTTACCACAATCGAAACTGGCAGTGGTAGTATGTGCGAACCGGTAGTAGATGCCAGTGCCCTTTCAGCTTAGATGAATATTGTTTTCTTATCTCCAGTGCAGAAGGCGCGATTTTAAATTGAACATAAAAGCATGCTCTGCTCCGTAAACGTATGTCCGCACTTGTACATGGCGGTAATAGAGCAACAAATGCCGTTGCATAAATGTAAACCGATGAATTGAGGAGAAAGTGAAAAGATATGCTCTTTAGACTCGGCTACACTGGATACATTTGTTTGCTTTGTGAAGCCTTTTATTATAGCTGAGCACGAATAACCAAAGAAACATGGAATCTGTAACAGCATACTGCATCATATTAAAACACGATTCGCTAACAGGAAACGATAGAATAACTGGTGCAACTCTTCACGCAATTAAAAAAGCGTGCTCTCACTAACTGCAAGCAAAGCGTCAGCCGTAAAAGCTGAAAGCAAATTCACCTTTTCTGCTATAGTTAGCACAGATTCGAAAACCATTGTTACGTTCACGGTAGGGTTGTACGTGTAGATAGAGCGCAAATCCTCGTTGTAGATTGTTGGCACAAATCCACTGTTGCAGAGCTGCGAGAAGAAAAAGTACGGGAAAAAATCGTTTTCTACACAAAATAATTGAAAGGGCCATCCTAAATTGAAGCGGAACGCCAAGAATTCCGTTTCTTCTGAGCACACATTTCTTTCAACAAATTTTCGCTTGAGGCACCTCAGCCAGCTGCATATCTATTACGCACACATTTCTCAGACAGAAAATAAAGCTGGTTCAGTTTGGCCGATATATGCTTTCGCCAACTTCACCCTCACTTGTCATACAAATAAAACAATGTTGGTTGAGGTCACTGGACAGAATGCCAGCCAAGGAGGAATTCTAGAGAAACTATGTTCCTGATAATGCTGCGTAGCTAACCTTTCTAATATTATGGCTGCTTTTTGATGGATGACAAAAACGTATTAGTTCATTGTTATAAATTAAATCCACCATGAACAATAGCCTTACAATCTGAACTCCATTCATACTTCGAGTGATTGATCAATGCACACTTGCCCTACCACTGTTTTTTTACCCGCGCTGTTTGTAGCGGTGCGTCTGTGAGAGACTGCCCTGTGCTGTAATGATCCCTACTTTGCGCCCCGGAGAAGGAACAATTTTTCTTCAACAAGGAAGCTCCTCAGAAAACTATAAACTTTGATTTGTAGTGGTGTAGTGAAGCCCCAGTGAGGGTGAATCGACACCACTAAGCGGTTAGACAGGTAAGCCAAGTGAATGCAAGGAAATTGTTACTGAGGTATGGAAGTACAGGCAGCAGGGTCACTGGCGTGGTGTGCGGTAGGTGACAGAGAATATAACAATGACTCTAGACAGTCATTTTAAATAGAACTGATTGAATTTAAGCAGCGAAATAAAAACGTTGCGACCGGTATAAAAGCACAGGGCGCAAGCAATTTAGGTTACAAAAAGAAAAATGACTATTTGTTAAGGTGGTTCGCCACCAAGGGATATATGAGCTTACCGGAACTTGGCGCTGATTATACAGAACGATAGCTTTGGGGGCCGGAATCATTTCATTGAATACTGCGACTACCCTTCAGAATCGCGCAGCGGCTTGATGAATAAGAGGGCTACTCACCTAGGAGTACCTGGGATCGAACCAAACCGCAGCAGCCACGTTTCGATGTCAGTACGCGTTATGATCCTCAGGCGGTAGAAAATATTCCGGGGCCCTCCACTACAGTCTCTCTTTCTGTCTCCACTCTAACAAATCTTCCCTTCGCTTACAGAAACGGAGAGTTGCTGGTCCTGGCCTTACGGGACTGGGACAAGGTAAGATGGAGTTCAAAGTCAGACTCCGCCCGCACCACTAATGTATCGCGGAATGGGATGCGACCCCCCCCCCCCCCCGTTTGCTGCGGGGGCTCGCCTACCACAGGCGGTTGTACATGTTGTAGGCCGTCATTGCACTTGCCACCGCTTCGGTGGGTGACGACGGTGGTTGCGACGCTAATTTTTCTCTCCGTCGTCTCCTTTTTTCTTTCTTCTCTATTTTCTCATCTGTCCGCACAAGGCAGCGGATGTGGCTCAGCTACACAACCCGTAGCAGGCCCGTGCATATTTTTTCCTCCTTCCTACAGTCACAACAACAATTTTGCAGCCGTCTCAGCTGACCGCGGAGATGTGAGGCAGGTCCAGCCTTTCCTTTCCTATGTTAACTGTGCCTAAAATTAATTTGTATTTAAAATTACCCTTCATAGTTTCGATGCTTCTTTAAGCGAGCTACAGGTTAGGAACTAGGTGAACTTTATTTACAATTTCAAGCTAGGCATCTATGCTCTCGATGCGTTTTCCGATGCCCTGAGAAAAATTTGAGAGCGCTGCAGAATCTGCATCGGAGAAATGCGTAAGCCTGAGCGTTGCTGCTGCACACCGTATGTCGCGCGGCCCTTGTAGCGATTTCACACTGCGAAAATTATGTTAGCAGGTGCGTCCTTGACAATATTGTGTAGCAAGCTGCCCACGTTTCCTTTTTTTCTTTGCTGTTCGACTAAACGACCCTTGCCACATTTTCTGAACAATTTAACTCGTATTACTTGTTTCTTTTTTCAAACGCCGAACATGACACACATGTAGACACGTCACACTTCCGATAACATTACCCTACATGTCGCGTGATCCTAACGCACATCACGTGACCGGGAACATGAAAACATATACTGACTTCGCCATTACTATGCCTGCGCTATTTCGACATCTGGTTCACTTTTTGTCTATAATTATTTATATAATTACTCATTTTTATTCATACGATTTTCAAGACGAGATGTTTTGATCCTGTATCTAGTACAGTCATTTGTTTTTGGTAACTCCTTCACTTACGACAAAATTATATACACATTTTTTAAGGACGCAAACCTCCAAAATAGGCATCTAATGGTTACGCAATAATAAAATCAATGAGCCGCGCATTCACGACAACTGAATGGGATAAAATGGGCGCGTTTTGATCATGTTTATGAGAAAAGTAAGCGTTAACTGTTCCGTAGTACCTGGGTTTTATCCGGACTGCCGGCGGGCCCGTTTAGGGGAAGAATAGGGCACAACTTTAATGTAGTGCACTGTAAAGCGTCGAGGATATCCCTGGCCAGCTCCATCAAGGCCAACTAGTCTTTCAACTTGTCAGAAGTCAGAAGGGTGGTGTGAAAATGGGATGACTGAGCTGCAAAAGGGCAGGAAAACATGCAGTGTTCAAATTGTCCATGTGGTTCAGGATAATTGGGGCGTGCGGGAGAATGTCTGATGCTATATAGAAGCAATCGGGCAGGAGTAAGGAGTGTATTTAGGTATATGCATCGAAGAATGCGTGTTTGCGTGGTAGTGAGGGAGTTATACTGAAGAGGAAGTGCACGAAGCGTTTTCCTAATGTTATCTTAGTGAATACTGATTTCCTTTTTGTAGAGATGATTAGCGTCCCACGTGAGTGGATAAGGCCAGGGAATCCCAGTCGCCCGGTGCTGAAGCTCGCGGGCGAGACTATGCACTAGCTAATTGCCTGGAATTCCAGCGTGAGCAGGAATCCAACTCATATTGACAGTATGGGGACGTAGTTTGGTGAGAGCTTTGTGTAGCTCATGCTGTAGTTCTTCAGGAATGCGACCTGTATGAATGGCGCGTATAGCCTGTATTGAGCAAGTGTATGATGTATATCATCAAGGGCTACTGGATGCTTGTGAGAGGTCCTGAATAATGGCACCTACTGGTACCGTCTCGAGAATCGCTGCAGGAGGGAGATCTTTGTATGGTCCGATGGCATGCGTCACTACCTCGCTGCAGCTCTCAAATGAATAAGCAGCCGGTCTGCGTTAGTTCGTGAAGCATCTGTGTAGTTGATCGTGGAATCAGTACGATCAACATGATTTGAAACGCGAGCGGAACATCTGACTAGGTTAGTGTCCAGTGCAACGTTTTTTTGGAATGGGGGTTACTCTGCGGGTATCTGGGAGCGGGGAAGGAGGGGCAATGATAGGCAGATCGATAGGTTTGAGTCCAACTTGCTGAAGTATTCAATGTGTTTGTTTTGTGCTATAAGACGTCTCATTTCCCGGTCTCAATGCTTCTTTATGAGGTCTCCCAGGTTCAAGGACAGCCCTGTAGAGTATAGGCGCTCAGTGGACGTATTTACAGGGGCATTAAGGGCAGCCTCGTCAGTGTATGAAACGCAACCTCAATCGGACATCTTCGGTGACAAGTTGACTAAAGTATGAAATTGTATGGAATTGTATATGGAGGCGAAACGAAAAGGAGCTCATGTGCTGTGCGATGCCAGTGTTCGCGAAAGGTGCCGAGGTAATCAAAATCATTCCAGGGGCCTCCACTATGGCACCTATTTATGTCCTTCCGCTTTCACCCACCATCGTCCTTTCTTTAAGGACGCTATTCAGGCGATGCATCGGATGCGGAAATAAAGTTGAATTTGCGACATCCAATAGTTAATAAATTTGCATTATTCTGTACAGTTGGGGTAAATGCTTAACCAAAACCTTGCAAGATGAAATTAGACATACTAACTTAAGAATACTGCCTACCACAGGTGGGGAGGATGTATTCATGTTATGACCACCTGCACTGTGACACGCGGCAGTGTGTTCAAAAGAATTCTTCTGCGATTTTTTTTTCGTGAGATAGAAAAAGTAGGAGAGGAAGGACAGACATAGAGACTTCGGCGAGTGGCGTTTAGTGGCTTTCGCAATTGGAAAGAAACGGAAGGATAGCACTATCGCATTTTATCTGCCACTGGAAGAACACAGAAGGTGCATTAATTGAAGAAGGCTTTTACAGTTCGGAAGAAGGCGAAACGTGATGGCAATTTCACGGCAAAATACAGGAACATAATGATTAAAGGAGCATCGTAGCTATCACAGCTATTGTTGGGTAAGACCCAAAGTAAGATTTTCCGCACTAATCCCTTATGTCAATGTTCTTACGCCTAGATATAGATCACCGCAACACAGCACATATATACTGGTTATAGGTTTCAGGATAAGAAAAACTATCAAATGTAACACGTTTGCAGTTACATACCATGTGATTGGAAGGCATAAAGTACTGAAATTATTGCCATTTAAACAGCCTTAAGGTCTAGTAATACGTCTCTACTTACCACAGCTGGTGGAACGTTCAAATCATAGGTACGTTTATGACAAGGCTGGTAGAATGAATATTCTTCTTCGTCCATTGTTGTCACGACCTTGGGTTTATAAACTCGAGACCTCATGGTGAGAGATCCAGCGCCGCGAGTTCTGTTATCAGGTACTTCGATTGTAATTATGAAATTAGCAAAGGCCTTCACGAGAAGAAAGAAAAAGGAAGGAGTTATTAGAAAATTGCCTTACTAGATTACGTTGGCACCAAACGTGCCCGCAAAGTCCGTCTGCAAAAGTGGACGTAAAATATAACGCGTAATATAAAATGATCAGATGGTGGACATAAAAGTGATGTCTGAATGTGTATAACAAGTAGTACATAAGCGATAGGTCAAGCCACTGTCATTGTCATGTCACTCATTGTAATTTAAGTCATGAGTCACTCATGAGTGATGATCAGTCTTGGTCTAAGTGTCATGACTAAACACATAGTGAAGGGCTTAATGAGTGATGCAAAATTTATGAGTTATAGTCATGCCTAGTTCACAAAAAGTGGAGTCGTTGCCGAGTAATTGCCGAGTCATGGGTCTTATAGTGCCACAATAACTGCTGAGTCATGGGTCACAAATATCATGTTAATATGCGAGTATAGCATAACAAGGCCACGTAAGAGTCAAGTTGCATCCAAACGTTACGGGGCTATGACATTATCGCGTGAAAATGTCACGTGACAGTGTGGTAGCACGAAAATGTTACGTAGCTATCAGAGTATTTCTAGAAAACGTCATGTGATAGTAAAGCTGCATGAAAATGTCACGTGGGTATGCAAAAGCCACGCGACGTGAGCGACGCCATACCGCCAGCCTCACATTTGCAGGAGCTCTGCAACAAACGCGCGCCAAGGAAAGGAAATTCCGACTGCGGAGCATGAGCCCTCCCAATCAGCATAGGACAATGGTCAAATATTGTAAATACATCGGCAGACGATGGTCCTACAGGGTCCACAATTGTCAATGGGTTACCAACATAGGGTCTGCCAATACACAATACACCCAATGATGGACCAATTTCATGTGCCCCCCCTTCATTGTTGGCACCGCCCTTATCAAATATCATCATCATCATCATCAGCCTGATTATACCCACTGCAGGGCGAAGGCCTCTCCCATATTTCTCCATTTAACCCGGTTCTGTGCTAGCTGCATCCACTTGACCCCTGCGAACTTCTTAATCTCATCCGCCCACCTAACTTTCTGCCGCCCCCTGCTACGCTTTCCTTCCCTTGGAATCCAGTTTGTTACCCTCAGCGACCATCGGTTATCCTCTCTTCGCACTACATGTCCTGCCCATGTCCATTTCTTCTTCTTAATTTCCACTAGAATGTCGGTAACTTGAGTTATTTCTCTGACCCACTCTGCACGCTTTCTATCTCTTAATGTTACCCCTACCATTTTTCGTTCCATAGCCCTCTGGGTTGTCCTCAACTTAAGTAGAACTCTCTTGGTTAGCCTCCACGTTTCAGCCCCATAGGTGAGTACAGGCAAGATGCAACTGTTGTATACTTTCCTCTTGAGCGATACCGGTAAGCTGCTAGTCATAATCTGCGAGTGCTTGCCAAATGTGCTCCATCCCAATCTTATTCTTCTTATTTCCTTTTCATGGTCCGGATCTGCGGTTACTACCTGTCCTAAGTAGACATATTCGCCTACTACTTCCGGTTCTTCCGTTTGCTGAAGAAGGTATTCATGATTCGTAAGTTATTGCGCTCTGCAATCTCAACTAGTAACTCCCCCCTACTATTTCTATAGAACCAATGCCATAGTCACCTACTGCCTTGTCTCCTGCCTGTTTTTTTCCCTACCTTGGCATTGAAGTCGCCCATTAGTACAGTATACTGCGTTTTTACTTTTCGCATTGCCGATTCTACATCTTCATAGAAGCTTTCAACTGCCTGGTCATCATAACTACATGTAGGTGCATAGGCCTGTACAACCTTCAGTTTATACCGCTTATTAAGCCTAATTGCGATGCCTGCAACCCTATCATTAATGCTATAGAATTCATCTATATTACCCGCTGTATACTTATTGACAAAGAAGCCTACTCCTAGTTGTCGCCTCTCCGGTAAACCTCGATAACACAGTACATGTCCATCCTTCAGTACAGTATAAGCCTCATGCAGCCTCCTAACCTCACTAAGCCCTATGACATCCCATTCCATGCCCTCTAGTTCCTCTAACAGCACTGCTAAGCTAGCTTCACTAGCTAGGGTTCTAGCATTAAACGTTGCCGGGGTCAGTTTTCAATGGCGGCCTGTCCAGCGGAGCCAGGCTTTCTTAGCACCCCCTGCTGCGTCACAGGTCTGACCGCCGCCGCGGTCAGTTGTTCCGCAGCCGCTGGTGACTGAGGGCCGGGGTTTTATGGAGCTTATCATAGGGGGTTGTGGCCGATTACTGCACCAGGGTGGCCAACTCCTGTTCTGGTGAGGGAGTGCGTTGCCGGAGGTGTTCACCGGCATCAGGTCACACCCCAAACCTGTGTATGCAATTCCATCGACATCAAATATGGTCATGTGTCCTTCCGATACTGTAGCCTTATTAAGAAATGGGTAACATTGTGCCAGTTCTCCCTGTTTCCTTCCGATATTGTACTAGACATATCTAGAAACTGGCAGCACCGAACCAGTTGTTCTGCAGCCTCCCAATATCTGAAGAGTCGTTTTTAGAAATTCGTGATATCGGACCAACTTGCCCCGCGTTCTCCTGATATCGCTCGTGCCGTTTCTAACAACGGGATACATTGGAACATTCTGACGTGTTCTCTCGATATTGGCTGTGCCGTGTATAAAAATGGGAAATATTGAAATTTTGTATCGGGTTCTTCTGATATCAGCCATGCTGCTTAAAAAAACCGCAGATGATGAAACAAGTTGCCCTCTGACATTGTAACTACTACGTTAAAAACCTGGTTATGACTAGTTTCAAAATCAATATTGCGCATTGTTTGGTAAAATCAAAACAGGGTTCTATATTTCTGCTTTTAACACGCACCTAGAAGCCATTTAAAAACATTTTTGACAATGGTATTTAATCCGGATTGCATTAAAACGCATTCTCAGCATCACTGCGGCCGCCGCGCTTCGGTTTTGCCGTCCGCTAATTTGTTGTACTGCTGGTATTCACATGCTTCATTAGTATGCTACACTTTGGCTCCTCAGCAAAGCACGCAAGTCATCCGTATACCCTATCGCGAAGAAATGTTTTCAAGACACGCTATGGATTAAGGTGTGTTTAAAGCATACTCGTTGCAAGCGCCATTTATATTACAATTTTTAAGATCGACCAGAACATTACTCGGATTGAAATACATAATTGAATATAACTTGGCGCTCCGAGTGGTCTATGCATCGTAATGGATAACAATGATAAATTAGTTGACGTTTGGAACAACGCGTATTGCGCACTCAGTACGTGACGCCAGCAGTCAGTTGGCTGATAGCGACGTAATTTACTTTGCTCAAGCAACAGAAAGTTATGTTCACTGTCGCCATTCATTGCAATACACATCTAGGAACGGACAATAGTGCATCGGATCCGTAACGTAATCAAATTCTAAACATCGCAGTATATGTAACAACGCATATCTTTGTTCTTTTATTAGGTATTTCCTCCCTTCCCTGTTGAAGCTGGTGGTTAACACCTTAGTTTCGCTTTAAATCATTCCAATCTTGCGGAATTGCTGATATGTCCTTGCATATGTTTTTTTTTTTTTCGTTTTGTGAAGTTCTTGACTTGTAAGCATGGTATTTATTGAAAAAAAAATTTAAGTAGTTACGAGTTAATTCTAATCATTTTCGTTCATTTTTTGCTTATTCTTGCGTGATGTTTCAGCACGTTTAGAATTAATGTCTTGTACAGCACTTCACCTTATTTATAGCCAGCCCAGATTGCCAATGGACGGGCCACATAGCCAAAGACTCGGCCGAACTGCCAAATGTTTGCATAAAAAGGGTAGCATTTCTTCTGTCTGTAAGAAAATGAACAGATCGACGATAGGTGTTTTGGTGTGTGACAACCGAATTTATCAAAAAGCATTATTCTGAATTATTATTTTAGTATTTTTTTTATCTGTTGTCTCTGAGTAGCCATTTTATTCCACCATGAATGAATGAACCATAGGACATGGTCGCACATATAGACGAGTGTTTTGAACTGCTTTTTAGAAATAGGTGGCTGAACTGCACATTTTTCGCTGGAAACTAGTTGCAGCAAAAGGTTATATAAATAAACATAAAACAGAGAGGAAAGAAAAGATTTGCAGGCGAGCCACGGGCTCAAGCACGAGATTGGCTGGCAGAAAGAGTGAACAAGTGGTCAGTAAGAAAAACTAAAAGAGAATAGTGATATGGAGAAAGTACAAGGTATAGGTCGGGTAAAATTAATAACAGCCTGTACACAAGTGTAAACCCTGCATGCGCTTGCATGTTATATGTTATATAATATCAATGAACCGACAGCTGAGCTCTAAAACATAAGAAATAGATCACCTGAGGTTGGGTAAGTGCGAATAATCGCTGTTGGGGCTAAAAATACATGTTTTATATTTATTTACTTATTGTTCATTTGTTCAGCTTTTCGCCGTCTTATTCCCCTAGCCTGTATTTTTCTAGTTTTTGCATACTTTCTTGAGTTTTGACATATGTGCATTTTTGTATTATACTTCAGTCGCACCTTAGTGCATGCGTTCATACTTTAATATAATGTATCGTGTCAGTGAAAGACTGTTTGCTGTATGTAAATCGTGCAGTCGCCTGTATATTTAGTTACGACGTACAATCTTTTTATGACGAACATTGTCTTCACTGGGTTCGGGGGTCTTGCTTACTATACATGTGTGCTGTATGAGCTACTTTGACTTTGAGCTAAAGTATTTTGCTTCACTTCCTGCGCACTGATTTATCATATTTTTGACAGTTTAGTTTTGCGATATAAAGTGTCAAAAGTCGACTGGTTTACCTCCTTCCTGAAAGTGCTCTTACACAGATGTTTCAGCATGCAAAGCATATGAATTGCGCAGACCATCTCGAGTAAACACGTCCGAGAGGATAAATTGTGTGACTAGCCAAATTCCTGCAAAGCGTTAAGACAATTCAATGCTTTTTCACGACATCTTAACTGTACTCCAATTACTGTAGTGGTCGCAGCTGTCCTGCATGCGCACGCTTACTGCGGCGATAAAGATGGCGCGCCAAGTTGTGCTTCGCGCCAAGCCACTCTCTAAGGAGCCTACATGCTGAACCCCGGCGCCCGGATTAGGGTGTGCCAGTCCTTGAAAGGGCTCTTGGCGCCGCCGCTAAAGACCGGTGTTGCCAGTAAAGCTAACGGCGCCATTTTGCTCCCCAACTGAATTAGTGCGGCTGGGCGATCTGCATGCAGCAAAGAGTTGGCGCTCGAACATTGCTGCTACCCAAACTTTCCTTCATTGGCTCAGTGCGTGAAACGTAATTCGGCATGATGGTGAATATTAGGTGATAGCTTATACAGCTTAGGCGCTGCGCTGTATAAGCTAACAGCGCCTGTCCGTGTATGTCTTCCTTCCGTCCTTGTACAAGTCGCGTTGTTCTTCAAAATGGCATGCCAACTGGCCCAAGCATCAGTTATACAGCGCGGTCGGAGGAAACGCCGTTGGCGTATTAGTAGCAGTACTACTAGGAGTCTGCACCGTGTGTCGGAAATAGGGGCTGCGCTAAAAATTATATCATGGTAACCTGTGGTTCTTATGACTGATGATTGATTTGCGGTAATAAGCGATGACTATTTAGGAATTAATTTGATGAATAAACGAAATTAAAAAATGTGAAAAAGAGGGTTCAGAGATGTAGAAATGGTCAGAATGAAAAGCCAATGCTTGATGTGTTAAAGGGGTTGTGAACCGAAAATGTAGCTGCCCAGTTGCAATTTTCCTTGCTTCAGTAAACATTAGGCATTCCGATTCCAAAATATCTCGTCGAAATATTGCTTCTGAATTTTAATAATGCCATTCAGAAACCCCGCAATTTTTCCGTTCCTGAAGCGACCATGCGACCCTGTAGGCCGGAATTAGAAGTACTCGCCTGCGTCATGTTTAGCCGCTTGGAAATGCAAATATTAATCATTATTTCCCACAAAATAATAGGTTCCTGTTAAAGTTATCAAATTAAAAAAAATAGTATATCAATTATTCGCTTACGCAAACGCATTTCTTTCACAATCTGTACCAGGGCAGACCCTCGCTACTGTCACGTGACGGCGGAGGAGGACGGGCGGTCTCTGCTTTTCGCTGCACGTGGAACAGAACGAGAGCTGACACTTAGGTTCAGGTATTCGGCAACGACGACTACCCTCGCTCCGCCGGGTGCTCTTAATGACAATGGTTCAAATCTTATTTGTTATTGTTTTTTTTTGGTGAACATTCGTGATGGAGCACAACGATGGCTTGAGCAGTCTCATACCACCGGTATAACATGGTTGGAAAGCAAACTAGCGCACTTCAAAAGAAAGACACAGGAAGAGAACGACAACACAGCGCTGACTTCAACTGGTTTTTATTAGAGAGTGACACAATATATATGTACGAAAAGTGGGCGTGAAACAATTGATAACAACTGCTGAGTTTGCACGTGGCGTAAAACACCGAACGCAAAGTTAAAAGGCGCATGATAACAATATAGGTCAAAGCAAGGCAGAACGGCAGGGCTATAAAAAATAAAGAAGCGAAAAAAGGGGAGGCCTATAGGTAAAAACAGTTAAAGAGGGCACGATCCGAAGGCACATAAACTAAAATCGAAAAAAGCCAAAAGGGGCATTAAGAGCGATAAAAGCCAAAGGGGGCAGTAAGAGCGATAAAAAACACAAAAGGGGCATCAAGAGCGATAAAAGAATCAAAAGGACAATTAAGAGCATTACAAGAAAAAACGGGCATTAAAAACAGAATACCTAAAAACCAAGGCCAGGCCGCTAGAGGCTGAGGAGTGTACCCGGAATCTAAACATTAAAACTACTGTGCGTCTGGTTCAAATATTCCAACTCGTATTTAGTCAGAGCTATTGAGGGTGTGCTAACACAGTTTTGACCTAGCTTTAGAATGTGAGCGGCTTCTATGATTTCGCGTGTGAACTGATGGGCATTTCTCGCAATGACAGTGCATTTATGAAGGGGTGGCTCACAGGGCTGAGAGGGACATTTTAGGCAGTGAACACCTAGGTTTCTTTTTGTTGTATTGTAAACACTGTTTGAGTGTTCCATAAGTCGTTCGTTTAGGCAACGCCCGGTTTGCCCCACGTAGGCCTTGCCACAGCTCAGGGCAATCTTATAGACGACACCAACTTGGCAGGGAACGAAAGGTGCCCGGTGCCTAACAGGGCAGGCTGGCTTTCGCACAGCCGGGGCATTGACTCTGCGACAAAGCTTGGAAAGCTTATCAGGCGCCGAGACCACAACACGGACGCCTGCCTTTTGCCCAATCCGTTTGAGCCTGTGGGAAATAGTATGAAGGTAAGGCACCACAGCAACCTTGTGTTGATGCTCAGGAGCCGATCTCACTTGACCCCTTTTAAGCTTCTCCAAGAGGGAGCCTGCTACTCAGGTCAGCAAATGCTCCGGGTAGCCAGCATTAATCAGCCGCTGAGTTTGCTCATCGATGCTCCGGCCCATAGAGTGTACACAGGACTTCATTAGGGCATTTGTGAAACAAAGGTTCACAATGCCCCTCTTAACAATCTTAGAATGGGCTGAACTGTACCAGCCAATAGGGGGCAAGTCCTTGTTGCCCTACAGTTCAGCCCATTCTAAGAGCGTGGGGCAAACCGGGCGTTGCCTAAACGAACAACTTATGGCACACTCAGTGTTTACAATACTACAAAAAGAAACATAGGTGTTCACTGCCTAAAATGTCCCTCAGCCCTGTGAGCCATCCCTTCATAAATGCACTGTCATTGCGAGAAATGCCCATCAGTTCACACGCGAAATTATAGAAGCCGCTCACATTCTAAAGCTAGGTCAAAATTGTGTTAGCACACCCTCAATTGCCCTGACTAAACGCGAGTTAGAATATTTGAACCAGACGCACAGTAATTTTAATGTTTAGATTCCGGGTACACTCCTCAGCCTCTAGCGGCCTGGCCTTGGTTTTTAGGTATTTTGTTTTTAACGCCCTTTTGGTCTTTTTAATGCTCTTAATTGTCCTTTTGATTCTTTTATCGCTCTTAATGCCCAATTTGTGTTTTTATCGCTCTTAATGCCCCCTTTGGCTTTTATCGCTCTTAATGCCCCTTTTGGCTTTTTTCGATTTAGTTTATGTATTTTCGGATCGTGCCCTCTTTAACTGTTTTTAACTATAGGCCTCCCCCTTTTTCGCTTCTTTATTTTTCATAGCTCTGCCGTTCTGCCTTGCTTTGACCTATATTGTTATCGTGCGCCTTTTAACTTTGCGTTCGGTGTTATACGCCACGTTCAAAACACCGAACACTCAGCAGTTATCAATTTTTTCACGCCCACTTTTCGTACATATATATTGTGTCACTCTCTAATAAAAACCAGTTTAAGTCAGCGTTGTGTTGTCGCTCTCTTCCTGTGTCTTTGTTTTGAAGTGCGCTAGTTTGCTTTCCAAGATGATTTACCAACTAGCCCGTTCTTCCACCCTTGCAAATAACATGGTTGTGCGGCCGCTGCTGTATTTTTTTTATTCTTGGCGTCATGAAAGATACGATGTAAACACGGTTTCAGGTCGAAGTAATCGACAAGTGTGTCCAATCCGAGTGGTGGGTGGAGTGTTGTGAGGTTCTTTTCCTTAAATCTTGTGGCCACCTTGTTCTGTGGCTTATTCAGAGACAGCAATCTAAATAGATGACCAGACCGACCAAGCTGACGACGAATAATTTATGTACACACATGGACGGGACGAGAGTTGGACAAGCAAGTAGGAGGAATACTAAACACTAAATTGTCTACAGTCACCAGTTCGTTGGGTAGGGAAGCCGGTGCAGACGCTCCGGGTGGTCAGAGTTTTGCAGGGTCGATGAATTAGGGCCTGGGTAAGCCCCGCGGAAGGCTATGACACCTGACGGTGCCCGGTAGAGGCAAGAGGCCTCGGGTTGCCTTTCAACGGCCGATGCGTCAGGCTTCCCTGACGTGCCTGGGCCCAGCACGGCGCCGAACGCTCGTGCCAGTGAAGAGCTGGCGCTGTGGCACTCCCGCGCCCGACCACCGTTCCGAGCTTCGTGGACAACAGGAGAACAGGACAGGATACGTCCGGCAGGCCCCAGGTCTGGATTCCCGGGTCAGGCCTGGCAGAAGACGCACCGCTCCGAGCTCCTTGGACAGCCGATCGGCTCCGCTGCTCGCCTGTTCTCCCCTGCTCGTGCCTCGCGCTCCTCGAGCCAACCTCCACGTTTTCCTCTTCTTTTTTCTCCAAACGTTGTTTTCTTTCTTCGTCTTTTACCAAATTATCACGTGTTCTTCACAAGTGTTTCAGGAGCGGCCGCCGCGACGCGTACTCGCCTCCGCGCTGCATCGCTGAGAATAGCGTGTCGAGCTTCGCTTCGTTTATTTCGGCTCGATGACCTGAACTATGACACTACACGGAAAGCCGGAAAAAGAAAAAAAAATGTTGGTACAATGTACTTGGGTGGTCCTTTCACCTAACGCGTTGTCGCAGCTTTGCTCCTCCACCTTCCCGACGCCTCTTTCTTAACCTTTCTTGAATAAAAAGGGAGGAAGCGTACTTCCTACAACTTCTACAGTGCTCAGACTTCGCCTCTTTTTCCTGACAATGTTAGGTTCTGCGCTTAGGCGTGTTGTGCGGGTTTGAGTGCTCGCTATGCCAACCGTGTGCGTCGAGATTGCAGCACGACTTCTCCGAATGGAAGTAACGTTTTGGCACACCATTTGGGTTAATGTGTTCGCACTACTGTCTACTGGAAGTCCGAAATGAAACTCTGCGCCATTCGAAGCATCGGCATGGAAACGAAGAAAGCTCACCTCAAACGATGTGTCGTACCGACGCAAAACGGCTGGGCCAGTGTATTGGCAAAAAAAAGTGTAGCCGGTCTGAGGCAAGTTCACGTGATAAAAGGTAGTAAAAGTAGTTGCGATTTGTAGCCTTAAAGATATGTCTATTTGAGAACTACTCGACTCGCAGAAGCCACCAGTTCTATTTGATTGTTTCCTGCCAGACTGCCCTCATAGCAGTAATATGCGCATTTTGTATTTTTTTACTTTGAACAATACCGTGAGGCCAGCACAACAGGTGCCCCTACCAGTATACCATACCACCCAGAACAGGCCCCTTGGTTCCACTTTGATCACGTTCTTTCCACAGCACTCATCTAGTACCATAGAATCTGATGCCTTAGACTCCAAAGAGGAGATCATGTGCAGCAGAGCTCAGAATCCTTCACATCATTTAAAAAGACATTTCTAGAGTAAAAATTGTTCAAATTGTTCACCTCAAAAGCTCATACGCCCCATGTTCTTGCATTACGATGGTGTGATTACCAGATCAACCATCCAGGAGAAATATATTCAGGCAAGTGTTAATAATTGGAACGGCGGATAGGTTGGCTGAAAAGTTTTATATTTCACCTGCTACTCTGTACAGGGAAAGAGAAAGAGAAGAACAAAGAGGGTCGTGACTTGAATAAAATATATACAGAAATAGTAACTTGCACCACAGTCACGAGTCAAGTCCTGTATCATGCAAGAAGCAGCAGAAAGCCTGCACTGCCTGTAGAGCCTTCCATTTCTGGCCAACCGGCCAATAAGTCCTCTGAGAGAGGCCTGTTGCCAAAACACTTCAACGAAGTAACTCGAGTTGTTGTTTTGCACGCATGTACTGGGACAGACCACTAGTACACTCTCCACAGTCTCCGTAATGTCACATGGGGAACATTCTGGGCAGTCCGCCTGTCTAATTAAGCATCAATATTTGTCTGTGAAACCACATTTCAGTGCAGTCTATGGAGAAAGCATGCATAAATTCCACGCAGAACAGAAAATGAAATCGAGTCGAGCATTCTAAGATTGATGTTTCGAGTGTCTAGCTAGGCTCAATAAGCCACTGCTGCACTCCTGATAAAGCTCGAAGGAAGACAAGTGGTATCCATTCCAGTAAAATGCAGAACTGTTTGGAGGCCACTGCTGAGGGTTCCGTTTGCTTCAGCATCGGCCTGCTCATTTCCATCAAACCTGCAGTGTGCATGGATCCACTAAAGCACTATCTTGTGGCCTTGAGCACAAGCAGATATAAGAAATACAGTGACGTGTAGTGCCAAAGGCCAAAGGCTGGTGAGGGTGTGGCGTTGAAAACTTCCAAAAATTTCTAATGCAGGCTTTGAAACTGTGAATGCACACCACTTCTCAAGTGGTTTCCCACCGATGTGGAAAGCCTCTTACCAAGGGGCCACAAGCTTAGCAGCGGTTTGTGGAGAAATATGCCCTAAAAAACAAACAAAATGAGTCATGTTCTGAGCGGGCATCACCACAGTTGTAGGTGACGCTTGTGGTGATACAGATCCTACTGTGTATACATGGATATAGTTCTAATATTCTCACCAGATGTATGTCAGATTAAGTTGCTTGAATCTACTAATTGGTACCATAGATTTCTTCAGTATCCCTAGAACATGCAAACGCACCAAAGGTTGAGTCATTACACACAGAGGTTGGATCGGGTGATATGGGAAGTCGTAGCGTGATAGCATTTGTGATTAATGGCAGCGGAGTGCGTCGTCATCAGTAGGTGGCAACAGTGTTGTGCAAGTAGTCGTAAATACACAAAAAGTGGTTTGTGTGACAATTATGTAGATATTGAGCAGGCACGTGACATTCTGAAGTAACAGCGCAAAACGTGGATGGGAGCACAAGACGAGAAGACGACATAATGTCTCGTCGTCTTCTCGTCTTGTGCTCCCGTCCACATTTTGCGCTGTTACCTCAGGACGGAAAACAAACAAGCCCAACCTGCTATTCTGGCTAACATGCCATTGTTTGAGGTGTATTGCGGCAGCCAAGGACTGTCCCAAGCACCTGCACTTCTATGTGCATGTTAAAGAGTACTTTGAGTGGTGCTCATATGGGCGTCCACCATATTCCTGGCTCGGTCGATCAGATTCCAAGCGGGCTAGCACACACAGTCCAAAGCACATGTAGCAGAAGTTTGGACTGTCGAACCGAGAAGTGTTGAGTTCAATTCCTTCCCTTCTAGTTTTCAATTTGTATGAATATCATACATTCTGTGCTTGTGCGATTAAATTTAGAAGGTGTACATATCACCTGCTCTCCTGACCAACCTCACTCTGCATAAGTATTCATCAAGCAGTTTTCGTTCCATCAAAAGGCTTTCACAATATTCAGCGACACAAGCAGCTACTCAGACAGCATCAGTGTAGCATTCTTGGAGCTTTGCAAATCTGTGGTTACAGTGTTTACTAGCAAAACATGCACGGTATGCAGATATGTGCACTAGGACACATAAGATGCAGTGACAATGTGGGCTGCCCTTACGTCTACAGCTGCCCTTTAATCCTGTTACATTCTAGCCTGCAGTGAATTCAGCCGCAAAAGATTTCACAAATAATCCATCTAAACTTTATATTTCCAGACTTGACTCCAGCACCGAGGAAGTTCATTGTATTAGCAACATTTTGGTGGCATATTCAAACAGCAGGCCAATTAACTCAGCGTCATGGGGGTTCTAGTGCAATGCTTGCATGCAAACTATGGGTATGATGATCAACGAAGGAGGCTTTACTATACATGCCTTTTCAGCACTCTGTTTTATGACTGGTTAATGTCTGGTACACTTCAAAGGATACGGCACATATTATTGTATGCATGTCTACTTAATTGCAGATTATGTTAGCTTGCTTCTGAATGAGACTGCAAAATGCTGCAAACAGTGGCCACCTTTCAAAGAAGCTTTTGCAGAAAACCGTTCGATTTTTGTATTCCCCAATGGGCCAATATCTTTCGAGGGCGGGTAAAGTTGAACGCGGCAACAAGAAAATCTAGGTTTGTCAGTGCCACAAGGACCGCCACTTTGTAGTACATTTGGGCATTCTCTAGTGTTACCAAATGAGTGTTAAAGAGAGACATGTTGCTTTCAAAATAATTCATTGGTTGGTCGCAGGTGCATCAGTGCATTCAAAATTTTTAGGCTAGATGTCAGTTGACCTAGAGCAAGACATCTTTTAATCATGCTTCTTCGCTGTCTTCCTCTCTCCTAAATATACAAATGGGTCGATACAACTTCACAATCATGATGTGTTGAGGTCAGTGGTAAAATAAAAAAATGCATCCGACAAAGGTATAGTAGGGATTGAGTACACAAAACTAATTCTAAGTGAGCCTATATATGTCTTGTAGATTCCAAGGGAAGGCAAGTATAGCAGGGGCAGCAGAAACGCAGACAGGCAGGTGAGATTAGGAAGTTTGCGGGGATCAGATGGATGCAGCTGACAAAGGATCGGGTTATTTGGATAGATATGGGAAAGGCATCTATACAACTGCACAATTATGATGTATTTGCGGTCAGGGCTAAAAACATTCCACCCATCAAAGGTATAGGTGGTGAGTGAGTACACAAAATGCATTCTAAGTGAGCCTATATATGTCTTGTAGATTCCAATGGAAGGCAAGCGTAGCAGGGGGTGGCAGAAACTCGGGCAGGCAGATGAGATAAGAAGTTTGCGGTAGTCATGCACTTGGCACATAATCGGGTTATTCGGATGGATATGGGAGAGGTATTTGCCCAGCAGTGGGTGCAGTCCGGCTAGTGATATCAATAAGACTAACAACTGGATGAGTTGGTACTGATTATTCTTAAAACCAGCCAGAAGACGAAGCACATGAGAAGAGAGGAGCACAAGACAAAGTTTGACTAACTGAAGTGTTACTGAAGGAAACAGGCAAAAGAAGATTCGCACAGAAATGCACGTGCACGAAAAACCCCAAAGCAGTGAAAGCGTGGAAAGCAGAAAAGGTCTAAAAGATAATCTAAAAAGAGCAAATTCCTTATGGTCAAGGACCACTTGTTACAAAAGGGAAGCGACAGATCCAAATCCAAAGGCACACTATACTGCAAAGGCTAAGGACGTGTGTGTGGCTAAGAAGTCGGTCGACAGTCTTTTGGGGCCTTTTTTACCTCTATCCTTTAGTATATTTTCCGTTATTAGTCCAGCTGTCCTGCAGTTCTCTCTTCTCATGTTTTCTGGCTTGTTTCAGAATGAATAAGGTGATGACTCTACAAACATTATGCAAACTGGAAACCAGTGTAACTGTCACATGGAAACCTCTCCCTTATTTGGCTTGCATCATAAATAGGGAGGACGTTACTGTGATGTCTGCTGAGGCATCCCCAAAGCCAGTACGCAAGCTGGCTGTAGCAGATGTAGCGGTGCCTCCTGTTGACAAGAAAAAAGCAATATTCACTTTTCAGCATAGCAAAATGAAAATGTGGTTTAAGTCTTTTACAAATTTGAAAGTTATTCATACATCTGTATAAATAATTCCCGTCTAACAGAAGCTGTACCGTGTAACCTTTATTGTCAATTTATTCTCCCTGGAAGTATGGCAAACTTTGAATTCTGCTGCAGGTGATTAGGAGAGAATGAGACCCACCAAATATTAGAACTGCAGTGCAATCACAATTTGCTACTGCAGCAAAATAGTGCCTATAGGCAATGCAGCTTTTGACTGACATAACCTGGTCGTCGTCTTACACCCTGTGTTTTGGCTGATGTCAATGTGCACGCTGATATCATCCGCATAGCACGAACATGTTAAGTATGCGACTTATGCGTTAAGCAGCTCTGTGCGTGGAGTCATTCAATTCGACAGAGCCATAAACGACAAGTCCACTTCTGTTAACGGCTCTCAGTTGTTTCCCCACAACACGCCAGGTGCTAAATTTCTGCAAGTGCCGCAAAACTACTCTATAACTTCATTCGCTAACTGTAAAATTTCCAACACTTACTCAAGCTGTGGAAGTTTCGGTGTACTGGCCTTTGGAAGAACGTCTTTCTTTTTACTTGGGTTGCCACATTGCTGCACATGTATGTCAAAGAATTTTGGAGAGGTTTACTGTGTGGAGGTGTTGATGATGGTTATCAGTGAAGTCAATTTTTTAAATTATATTTGCACACTATGCAACGCTGTCACCTAATGCAAGTGGCTAAAAAAAACTAGCAAATAAAACTATGAGTGCTGGTATGGTGATTGTTCGGGCAGCAAGTCGGGACAGGCTATAACAAGAGCTGTTGGGCTAGTTAGTGATCGTCTGCAGAAGCCAGTCCTGCTCTCAGTGTTTTCTCGTCTGTGTCGTTTTTTAGTGCATTTTCCCACGGCTTCTGCAGGAGACAGGCTACTTCACTACATGCAATTTCACTTACCCCAGACTCCTCCGAAATGAGATTGCTTTTGTACTTATTTACTGCATATCTTGTGGCATTCCTTATGTATTCATGTTTTGAAGTGCTGCACTTGTTGAAGGTCGTACCTGGCTAATAAAACAAGCAAATGTGTATGAACAGCGTTTTTTTGCCCTTACTTCACATCAATGTGCATGCCCTTTCCATTTAGCAAGTTTACACTATCAGATGATGCGTGTTTTCTCATTTACTCGTGCATGCAATTAAGCAAACCAGTAATCTCCATGGTGAAACGTCGTGCTAATGCGCACCTTCTACGAAAACAAGAAAAATATGAAAACCAGCGATGTTGTGTTCGCGCTAACGTGGCGCAATATCGACACTGCAGACAGTGTAGATAATCTCAAGTAAGTAATGTTAAAGGGGAAGCTTTCTTTTATTAGCACTGCCTTCCTCAATAGATTTCATTACTGCGTTTCTTGGTCGAGAAAATGAAAAACAGTCGGCCGCTTGTTCAAGTTATGTTGCCTTTCGCTCAAGGTTCTTACCTTGCGTTCTCGACTAGCAGTCCATGATCAAGAAGCATTTGGAGTAAATGCGGATGATCTGTAACACCCAGACGGCTGCTTCAACTACGTAGTCGCCGCCGGGATCTCGCCAGATGCTGTCAAGAGCAGTCGGCATCGGCCCGCACCGCCCGCAGCTGCACCTGTTCGAAAGCTTCGGTTAGCGATTGCGCACTCTCGCAACGGTCGAACGTAGGCTAGGCTGCAAGACTCGGACATACATACCAACGTGTAGTTCCGAAACGGCTGGGTTTGGGAGGCTGGCGGTCGGGGCTTCTGCAAGCCGGAGTTGAGCCGCGGTTACCGCGGCCTCTCAACACAAGTGTTACTCTACCGGTCGCAGGATTCATCTTCGCCGACCTGGCACCCGAAAATTTGCGTCGGCGTAAGGCTCAAAGCCCACGATGTAACCATGTTTCAACAGTAGCGACTATATTCTAGTTCAGTATAGCAGCGACGCTATGGTGCCCATACCGACGCTGGAAACTGGGACGTCGGCCATATTAAAATAAAATCTGTGTGAGCGTAGAGTAGGGCACAATTAGAACCTCTAATCGCCAATCCTTAGTCGCGCAGTTTCCAGCCCTTGTTCCTCAATCCTGCGTGCCAGGAGCGGGAGTAGGGGGCCTCCTAAATCGGTTGAAAAAAAAGTTTTAATCATCATCATCATCTCGTCTTTACAGAGTTACATACGTTTCTCGTGTGTTTAGATCTTGGTTTGGTACAAAAAAAAAAGCGTCGGTATTTCTCTCGCTGGAGAGCTTCAGAAAAAGGGTTCTTACTTTCAAAACTTATATGGCATCGTATTGCTCACAGCTTCGAAATTTACACAGAGACTGACCACCCAACTTCGAAACCAAAATGTAGTGGCTCTAGTTGAGCAGTTGGCCATTTAGAAGAATTTTGCGCCATATTTTTTCAGCCAAAATGTAGAGTTCTGTCCTAAAAATATTTTCTTTTATTTCGAACGCACTACTTGAAGGAGTTTTGAAAGTGTTCGCTTAAAAACCTCGTATGTTCGAGGTCTTTGCGATAAACACAACAAAGCCCAACTAGGTCTGGCAAAGGTTGACACAGTAGGCCCTAATAGGATGTAGCGGGGCTTAACAGTTTAGAATGCAATAAGACCTACAGTCCCCTTCATGGATCACTGCCTTGTCATCGCGGAGGGGCTTGCGAAACTGAACGAAGTCGTGAGCTCTGCTGTGTAGGGCCACCCAAGATAGACAGGTCACGGCAGAGAGTTCTGACAAAATGTGATTCACTGGAGAAGGTAATGGCAACCCACTCCAGTATTTCCTGCCAAGGAAACCCTATCGCCAGTCACAGTACTATTAATGATATGGCGCCGGAAGATGAGCTCCCCAGGTTGGAAGGCGTCCCACATGTTACTGGGGATGAACAAAGGGCGATTCCTAGTAGCTCCAGGACGAGTGAAGTGGCTGGGCTAAAGCCAAAAGGACGCTCAGTTGTCGATGTGTCGGGAAGCGACCGGAAAGTCCGATGTTGCAGGAGTTATATCACATAGCAACATGGAATGTAAGATCTATGACGCAAGGTAAACTGGATGTCGTCAAGCGAGAAATGGACAGATTGAACATAGATATCTTGGGTATCAGCGAGCTCAAGTCGACCGGAATGGGAGAATTCAACTCCGGCGACCATTATGTCTTTTATTGTGGGCACGAATCCAAGGGAAGGAATGAGGTCGCTCTCATAGTAAACAGAAGAATGGGCACAGCAGTGCTAGGGTACAACCCCCAAAACAACCGAATGATTTCACTTCGGATCCAAAGTGAAATCATTGATTGAAGTGAAGTGGATACATAACAGTTATCCAAGTCTATGCACCGACCCCTACTGCTGAAGAAGCTGACGTTGAGAGATTTTATGCGGACATACAATGCCTTTCAGACCGCACCACATTATCAGACGTCGTTTTTCTCATAGGAGACTGGAGTGCTAATGTCGGGAGTGAAGAAATATCCGGAATTATAGGCAAGTTCGGTCTAGGCGACCAAATGAAGCTGGGCAGGCTAGTAGAGTTTTGTCAAGAAAACAACCTGACCATAGCGAATACTCATTTTCAACAGCACAAGAGGCGCCTGTACACATTGACTTCACCGGACGGTCTGTACAGGAATCAGATCGATTATATTCTTTGCAGGCAGAGATGGAGAAGCGCTATACAAGCAGTAAAAAAAGGCCTGGGGCCGATCGTGGCACCGATCATCAGCTTCTTGTTGCCAAAATTAAGCTTCGATTGAGGAAAACGCAAAAAACTAGAAAGTCTTTCAGGTATGATCTGGATCAAATTCCATTAGAATATGGTGTGGTAGTGAGGAATCGATTTCAAGAATTAGATCTAGAAGACAGAGAGCCCAAAGAGATGTGCACTGATGTTCCTGATATCATACAAGAAGTTGCTGCTAAGGTAGTTTCAAAGCAAAAGAAATGCAAGAAAGCAAACTGGTTATCTGAAGAGGCTTTGCAAATAGCTGAGGAAAGGAGGATGGCAAAAGTTATGGGGGAAAGAGAAATATACAAGGTTCTCAATGCGGATTTTCAGAAAATAGCAAGGAGAGATACGAATGCCTTCCTGAACATACAGTGCCAACCAGTTGAGGACAACAGCCAATTAAGGAACACAAGAGCTCTGTATAAGACAATCAAAGATATCAAAGGAAGCTTCTGTGCTAAGCTGGGCGTGATAAAGGACAGACCAGGCAAGGACCTCACTGAAGCCTCAGAGATAAAGAAGAGGTGGCAGGAATACACAGAACTGTACAAGAAGGACCCGAATGTGCAAACCCAACATAAGACGGTTGTCATTACTGATCTCGAGCCGGGCATCCTGAACAGTGAAGTTGAATGGGCCTTAGACAGCCTTGCTAAGAACAAAGCTAGCGGAATTGATGGCATTCCAGCTGAGTTGCTTCAAAACCTCAACCATGATGCTGTTAACATTCTGCATACATTATGTAGAAGATTTGGACAACCCTGCAGTGGCCACAAAATTGGAGGAGGTCAGTTTACATCCCCTTTGCAAAGAAAGGCAGTGCCAAAGATTGTTCCAACAACCGCACGATCGCGCTTATTTCGCATGCTAGCAAGGTGATGTTGAAAATCCTCCAAGGTAGGCTGCAGCAGTATGTGGATCGGGAGCGTCCGGACGTGCAAGCTGGGTTTCACAAGGGCAGCGGAACTAGAGACCAAATTGCCAATCTTCGCTGGATCATGGAAAAAGCAAGAGAGTTCCAGAAACCCATAGAATTCTGTTTTATTAATTATGCGAAAGCGTTTGACTGCGTAGATCACAGCAGATTGTGGCAAGCTCTCCAAGAGATGGGAGTTCCAATTCACCTCTTCCGTCTCCTCAGGAACCTGTATGAAGGACAAGAGGCCACAGTCAGAACTGGGCATGGCCTTACTGATTGGTTTCCGATTGAAAAAGGAGTGAGGCAAGGCTGCATACTGTCGCCCTGCCTATTTAACCTATATGCAGAGTACATCATGAGGAAGGCCGGTCTGGACGAGTCTTCAGCTGGAGTGAAGATTGCTGGGAAACGTATCAACAACCTTAGATATGCGGATGATACCACTTTAATGGCACAAAGTGAAGTAGAACTCAAGACTTCTGATGCGCGTACAAGAAGTGAATGAGAAGTTTGGGCTTAAACTGAACATTAAAAAGACAAAGATCATTGCGTCTTGTCCTATCAAGTCCTGGAGCATCAATGGACAAGAAGTGGATGCTGTGACAGACTTTCTCTTGTTGGGTTCCAAGATTACCTCGGAAGGAGACTGCAGCCATGAAATTAGGAGACGCCTGCTTTTGGGAAAGAGAGCAATGGTTAGCTTTCACCGCATAGTAAAGAGCAGAGACATTAGTCTGCCAACCAAGATCCGTATAACTCGTGCTATTGTCTTTCCAGTTGTGATGTGTGGATGCGAGAGTTGGACTGTGAAAAAGGCTGACCGCCGAAGAATTAACGCGTTTGAATTGGGGTACTGGCGAAGCCTCTTGAGAGTCCCTTGGACTGCCAGAATATCAAATCAGTCGATATTGTCGACCATAAACCCTGACTGCTCATTGGAGGGTCAAATTCTAAAGTTAAAGCTCAGCTACTTTGGTCATCTGATGAGAAGAGAGGAGTCGCTGGAGGAAGATTTGATGTTGGGAAAGGTTGAGGGTCGCCGGAGAAGGGGTAGGCAGCGAACGCGATGGTTAGATGGCATCCTCGAGGCACTGCAGAAGAAGTTATGTGATGTTAGGAAGATAGTGAGAGACCGGAAAGCGTGCCGTGACATGATCCATAGGGTCACGAAGAGTCGGACACGACTGAACGACTGAACTGAAGACCTACAGTATTTGGCCCCATTATATATATATATATATATATATATATATATATATATATATATATATATATATATATATATATATGGGGTGGCGCCGTGGTTACGGCGCTCGACTTCTGTTCCCAAGGACGCGGGATCGAATCCCGGCCTCGGCAGCCGCTTTTTCATCGAGGCGAAAAGCAAGGCGCCCGTGTGCTGTGCGATGTCAGTGCACGTTAAAGAACCCCAGGTGGTCGAAATTTCCGGCGTCCTCCACTACGGCGTCTGTCATAGCCTGAGTTGCTTTGGGACGTTAAACCCCACAAACCAAACCATATATATACACAGTTGACACAGTAGGCCCTAATAGGATGTAGTGGGGTTAACAGTTTAGGAGGCAATAGGACCTACAGTATTGGGCCCCTTTATATATATATATATATATATATATATATATATATATATTTTCATGGATTTAACGTCCCGATGCGACTGAGGCTATGAGAGAGGCCGTAGTGGAGGACTCCGGAAATTTCGACCACCTGGGGTTCTTTAACGTGAACTGACATCGCACACTACACGGACGCCTTGCTTTTCGCGACCATCGAAAAGCGGCCGCGAGGCCGGGATTCGATCCCGCGACCTTGGGCACAGTAGTCGAGCACCGCAACCACTGTGGTGGTATATATATATATATGTATATATATATATATATATATATATATATATATAAAGGAAAGAAGCCAACAGTCGGCGAAGCCAAGGAAAGCATTCGGGATTTTGTTTTATGTCTTTTTTTATTTTTATTTGAATAATCAACGAAATGAGTAATGTAGTCTGCTTAGGGGAAAAGTAATTAAACACAAAGTAGAAGAAAAAACAACGTGCCAATGGTGGGGACCGAACCCACGACCTCCGAATATCACGTCCGGTGCTCTTCCAACTGAGCCACATCGGCCGCTGTCCCCCCTGCTACTTTCTCGGGTATTTATGTTGTCTGTATACGAACCTTGGATGGATGGATGGAATATAGGAGAGTCCCCTTTAAAACGGGGTGGTAGCAGCAGCTATCATGCTGATTTTTCCCCCTATATCTTAATTATTGATTTAAAATGGTTAACTAAACAATCATTCTATTTATTAAATTTTTTTCCTACATTACTAACATTATGTCACTTCTCAGCTTTTAAGCCACCAATCTTCCAGTCGTTTTTTGCTAGTTTCCACCGCCAGTTTATCACCCGGCCACTGTTATCTCTAAACCCCAGAGCTTCAGGAACAGTGATTGCGCCTGCACCAACTTCCGGATGGATACCATTACGTTCGAGTATAATATGGTCAATTGTTTCACTGCAGTTTCCACATACAGCACATGCGTCATCTCCACTGTTAAATTTCTTTTTGTAGCTGCGTGTTCTAAGACACCCTGATCTAGCTTCAAAAAGTAGGGCACTGCCTCTTGAGTTATCAAAGAAATCTTCCTTCCTGATCTGCATTTTCCACTTTCGGTATAATTCCACACTCTGTTTCTTTTCCATGGAATTTATCCAACTTTTACCTTCTGTGTTTTTCACCTGTTGCTTAATGCTCTTAATTTCTCCGTCCTTGTTACTAGCATACTTACTAGTTAGTTTCATAGTTCTTTTCCTGTATTGTGAGTCAACGCTTTTAAGGTACAGGTATTTAAATACCTTAGCTGCCCATCTGTTACTGTCCAATTTCCTTAGGCGTTCCTCATATAATATTTTACTCTGAGCTTCCCGTACTTCGAAAGATGCCCAGCCCATATCTCCCTGTACCGCCTCATTTGTAGTTTTGCCGTAGGCACCTAGTGCTAATCGTCCAACGGATCTCTGATTTGTTTCTAATGTCAACTGTACCTCTGATTTTAGGCAAAAAACCGCATTTCCGAAAGTAAGTCCGGGTACCATAATTCCTTTCCAAATACCCCTTAAAACCTCATACCTAATATATCCCCACAATGTCTTATGCTTCATTATCCCGGCATTCCTTCGCCCTTTGGCCTTAAGTGATTGCTCATGCTTTCCAATGTATGCCGATGCTTCGTTTACCCATACCCCCAGATATTTATATTCTGCTGCTCTAGGTATTTCAAAGCCTTGTATGTTAAGACCCTGATCAGTTGAGCTGTAGAAAATCATCAGACCCGACTTAACTGCGCTGAAACTGAAGCCTAGAGCGTCCCCTTCGTCTCCGCAATACTTAACTAGAGTTTGCAATTCTTCCAGACTCTCAGCTAGCAGCACAATATTGTCTGCATTCATCAAACCGGGAAGGCGCTGCTCTACCGCCTTTCCACCTAATCTATTAGACAGGTTAAAACCTAGGTTATTGCCTTGTATCCTCCGTTCCAGGTTTATCATATAAAGCATGAACAGCACCGGTGATAGAAGACAGCCTTGTCTTAATGCTTTGCATACTTTGACATCCTCCGTACTTTTTATCCCTTCCCACGTAATTTCTACTTTGTTATCCCGGTATATTTCCTGTAGGAACTCAATTATCTCATAACCGATACCTTCTTCTTTTAATATGTTCCACAGGAGTTCCCTGCTTACGTTTTCGTACGCCCCGTTTATGTACAAGAAGGCCAAATACAAAGGTCTATTTTCCACTCTAGATATCTCGATGCATTGGGTAAGCACGAACAGGCTATCATCTAAGAGCCTACCATTTCTAAAGCCGTTCTGAAGTTCTCCGAGTATCTTGTTACTTTCAAACCATGCTTGCACCTTTAATTTCACCGCCTGCATGGCTAACCTGTACATAACAGATGTTATGGTAATCGGCCTGTAGAATTTTATGTGCATCTTGTCTCCTTTCCCTTTATAAATCAAATTCATTTTACTCTGCCGCCAGCTGTCCGGAATTTGCTTATTCGTTATCACTGTTTCCAGAGCTTTTAACAACGTTTCCTTACTTTTTGGACCGAGTTCATTTCTCAGCTTGATCGGAATTCCATCTATTCCCGTAGATGTGTTTTTATGATTATTTTTTTCTGCCTTTTTCCAGTTTAGATTGGTCAGTTCTAAGCTGCTTTGTGTTCTGCTACCTTGTGTTGCTTCCTGATTTGCGGAGATTACCTTACCGTCGCTCTTAAAATGATTCGGCTATAACTGATGTAATGTACTTCACTGCGTTATCTCCCTTTAAACAATTTCCCTCGGTATCTTGAATCCGATCCTGCTTTCTTTGATTCTTCTTCCCTAGCCAGCTTATATGGTTCCACAATTTTCTTGCTCCGCCTCTAGAGGCATCGTGTATATCAGCCATCCAGCGATCGGTGGACTGTCGTATTTTACTTTGGACGAGGGCCTGCACTTGAAGTTTTTTTTTTCAATATGATTCCCATTTTTGGTCGATTTCCTCCTGAGATACCTGTACTTTCTTTGCCATTCGGTGTTCCTTTGAAGCAGCCCGTCGTTGTTCAATAGCTTCCCTGATTTCTTTATTCCACCAGCTCCGTGGTTTCCTCTTTCCATTCCAGCGGTTTGCTACTTTAACCTCCTGAATTTTCCTCCTTATGAGTAGTCGTCCTGTGTCGAGAGTGTTCACCAGCGCCACCCTCAACCATAGCGGCAGACGTGGAACGTCCTGTGTTACCGCCAGGGTCACGTAGAACGGGATCAAGAGCGAGGGCGAAAGCTGTGCTAGAACCCTCTTACGCTACCTATGGCTTCAAGACTGCCAGAACCGAGACCCCCTTACACTACAAGCAGATAAACGAAGGGGAAATGAGGGTGCTCGTTATAATATATGAAGGAAAGAAGCCAACAGTCAGCGAGGCCAAGGAAAGCATTTTGGAAAGCACAGTTTTCGCCCTCGCTCTTGATCACGTTTTAGGTGACGCTGGCGGTAACATAGGACGTTCCACGTCCGCCGCTATTGTTGAGGGTGGCGCTGGTGAACACTCTCAAGGTTCGTATACAGACAACATTAATAACCGAGAAAGTAGCAGGGGGGACAGCGGCCGATGTAGCTCAGTTGGAAGAGCACCGGACGCGATATTCGGAGGTCGTGGGTTCCGTCCCCACCATCGGCACGTTGTTTTTTCTTCTACTTTGTGTTTAATTATATTTCCCCTAAGCAGATTACATTACTCATTTCTGTGATTATTCAAGTAAAAATAAAAAAAGACATAAAACATAATCCCAAATGCTTTTCTTGGCCTCGCCGACTGTTGTCTTCTTTCCTTCATGTATTATAACGAGCACCCTCATTTTATATATATAACATACATATATATATATATATATATATATATATATATATATATATATATATATATATATATATATATATATATATATATATATATTATGCCAATGCCGACATGTAAGTGCCTCTTGAGAATTAAATATGCCTAGTATATTTATATAAACATAATATTCTGTGTGTTTCACTTTTGCAAATTTGTTAGTTGTACAGAATTGCCAGAAATTCCATAGCAATGCAGTGGCGCTTTATCTGCGCATATAGGGCTACCTGTGATACTGTTGTCATCATAATTTGAGACAATATTACAACCCAATTTTTCCATATTCCAGTCATGGGTGATTTAGACGATACCGCATTCAAATCTCGTGAGCAGTTCCTGTTAATATTGTGCAACTAAAAATTAGATGTATCACTGAGATAGGAATGATATGTAAAAATATTGTTACTGAGCGGTATTCGCTGGCTGTGCTGACGAAAAAGAAGTGCGACAGACTCCCAGAAGAAGAAAACGCAGACGAGTGCTTTGCTGTACGAGTGCTGTGCTGTGATCATCCTCAGTGGTGTGGACAACACCGTACTATGAATATTACCCTGTAACATCTCTTGGTGGAGGTGAATCTTTCAATTCCCGTCCCAAGCTGGATCTGCACAGTGGCCGACGCATCATTACCACCACTATGACTACTGACGCCGCACCTGCTGTCGTCATGGCCCATCCCCGTGACCCCGGAACCTTCTGTGGGACCGACGACGTTGATGTCGACGACTGGCTGGCCCTATACGAACGAGTCAGCAAGCACAACAGGTGGGATCCCACACCTATGCTTGCTAATATCCTCTTTTACTTGACTGGGACAGCGCGGGTGTGGTTTGAGACCCATGAAGAGGACCTCACATCTTGGGATATCTGTAAGCAAAAGCTCCACGACCTCTTCGGAAAGCCCATTGGCCGTCACCTTGCCGCCAAAAAGGCGCTCGCTTCTCGCGCGCAAACGTCTACAGAGTCTTACATCACTTATATACAGGACGTCCTATCCCTGTGCCGCAAAGTCGACCTTGCCATGCCTGAGGAGGATAAAGTCGGCCACATAGTAAAAGGCATAGCCGCGATGCTTTCAACCTCCTTTTATGCAGGGATTGTTCCACCGTGGACCCTGTACTACAAGTGTGCCGATGTTTCGAACAAGCGAAACAGAGGCGCATATCTCATCGTTTCGACCGTCTACCGAACACGGCTGCAAGCTCTTCCTGTGTCGATCTTCCGCCTCCTCAACCGCCAACTAATGACACTACTTTGACCGGCATCGTCCGCCAAGAGCTCGAGGCAATGACTCCTACAGCTACACTCTCGCATACCCCCGACAATACCTTGGCTACAATATCACTCATTCAGGCTGTTGTTCGCCAACAGGTTGCCAATATGGGCCTTCCTTCTACCTGCCGCACCGACACCGTGGATTCAGGACCTGCCCCTCCAGTAATTGCAGCTGCCTCACCCACCGCCGGTTTCTCGCCCCGATATCGGTACCGCAATCCGAATGAGTGGCGTACCCATGACAATCGTCCCATCTGCTTTACTTGTTCCCGCGTTGGCCACATTTCCCGTCCCTGCCGTAGCCGTTGGTACATGCCATCTCGTCAATTCACCTACGTCGACCGCCGCGGAGACTATGCCCCTCGCTATACCTCACCTCGCCCCAACCAGACCAGTGTTGACCCCGATATCCTTGCTCATGCTGCCAACCGTTCACCATCCCCGCAGACCCGACGCTCGCGTTCTCCTCTTCCTCGCCGCCGTTTGTCGCCGTCCTATTCCAGCCACATACTGGAAAACTAGCCAACGCAGCTCCCGGAGGTGACGTTGCATTTGTGACCCGGAATGAAAAACCTCTGCTGACCCCTGCCCTACAAAATAATCGCATCGACGTCCTTGCGGATGGTGTTACCGTTTCTGCTCTCATTGATACCGGCGCACAACTGTCCGTTCTGAGCTCCTCATTTCGCCGTCGCCTCAAAAAAAGTCCTTACTCCAGCCGTCTGGAGTAAGGACTCCAGACAGTTCGCGTCGCCAATGGAAGCCCTGCTGCCGTGATTGGCATGTGCACAGCGCGCGTTACCATTGCTGGTCGTCATGCTCCAGTGTTGTTCACCGTCCTCCAAGAATGGCCCCACGACGTTATCCTTGGCTTTGCTTTTTAACAGCCCACTCTGCCCTCATTGACTGCTCTACCGGCGTACTTCGCTTGGACCGTCAGCTCTGCTCTGAAGACCCCTCCTGCTCACCCCGCCTTCGATCAGCACAGTTCTGCCGCCTTCTTCATGGAGCTGCCGTCTACATCCCTATGTCACCATTTCCATCCGTCCCAGATGGCGCCTATCTCGCGTGTCCCATTACTGATGTCATCTTGCAGCGGCACGTCACCCTTCCTCATCTAATTGTGCATATTTCCCAGAACCGTGCCGCTCTCCCGGTCCTTAACTTCAGCTTATCAACTCAAGTTCTGCCCGAGGGAATTTCACTAGCAGAGCTGTCGCCGATGACCGATTGTGCCATTTCAGCTCTGACTACGGATAATCCAAATGCCGTCCCTGCAACACCTCCCTCGTCCTCTACATCGCGCCCTGATCCTGTTAAAAGCATGATTGCAGCTGATGTCCAGCCTGAATTCGCCGCAGAGTTAAAACAGCTTTTTCTCACCTACAGTGGCCTTTTTGACTTCGGTACCCGCCCATTGGGTCAAACCACAGTTGTCAGTCACCGCATTAACACCGGTGGCACCAGTCCTATTCATAGGCGGCCCTACCGTGTTTCGCTTGCCGAGCGACGCGTCATCCAAACAGAGGTCGACAAAATGTTGGCGAACGACATAATTGAGCCTTCCAGTAGCCCCTGGGCATCCCCTGTTGTGTTGGCCAAAAAGAAAGATAACAGTTGGAGATTCTGTGTGGAATATCGTCATTTAAATAAGATAACCAGAAAAGATGTGTATCCTCTTCCGCGTATAGGCGACGCGCTTGATACTTTGCACGGAGCCACCTACTTTTCTTCCATCGACCTTCGTTCCGGCTACTGGCAGATCTCTGTCGACGAGAGAGACCGTGAAAAAACAGCGTTCATCACCCCTGACGGCCTTTATCAATTCAAAGTCATGCCTTTTGTCCTTTGCAATGCCCCAGCAACCTTCGAACGTATGATGGACTCTTTGCTCCGAGGCTTCAAGTGGACCACTTGCTTGTGTTATCTTGACGATGTAATAGTTTTCTCGACCACATTTGAAAGCCATCTCAGTCACCTTTCTACAATCCTAGCGCTTTTTCGCCGCGCGGGACTGCAACTAAACTCCAAAAAGTGTAGCTTTGGTCACCGACATATCAAAGTCCTTGGTGACTTGGTTAATGCAGCCGGCGTTCAGCCTGACCCCGACAAGATTCGTGCCGTCAGAGATTTTCCCACTCCACGTTCATCCAGCGATGTTCGAAGCTTTATTGGCCTATGTTCTTATTTCCGACGATTCGTCCCGAATTTCGCAGCTCTAGCTCGTCCTCTCACCAAACTCCTAAAGAAAGACGTTTAATTCTCCTGGGGGCCTGAACAAGTTGTAGCTTTCTCGGAACTTATTGCTGCTCTCACAATTCCACCTGTCTTGGCCCATTTCAACCCATCTGCCAATACTCTACTCCGCACCGACGCAAGTGGCCATGGCATTGGAGCTATACTTGCCCAGCGACAACACGGTCACACAAGGGTGATTTCGTATGCCAGCCACCTCTTATCTACGTGCGAACAAAATTACTCTATCACAGAGCGAGAGTGCCTGGCACTCGTTTGGGCTATTACAAAATTCCGCCCTTATTTGTTTGGCCGGCATTTTACTGTTATAAAAGACCATCATGCCTTGTGTTGGTTTTCCTCCCTCAAAGATCCTACAGGCCGTTTGGGGCGCTGGGCGCTTCGATTACAAGAGTATACATTTTCCGTCGTGTACAAGTCCGGCCGGCTTCACCAAGATGCAGACTGCTTGTCTCGTCATCCCGTCGCCTCCCCTAGTCCTACCGACTCTGACGATGACGCATGTGTCTTGTCTGTGTCGGCCTTTTCTAACATTCCAGACGAACAACAATTAGATCCTTTGCTTCAATCCATTAGCCTAAGTCTGACCTGCGACCTACCTGATCCATCTCTTGCCTTATATGTACTCCGCAAGAACACCCTATACCGACGCAATATGCGACCAGACGGCGCAGACCTTTTGCTCGTCGTTCCTCAACATCTGCGTTCCACCATCCTTGACCGGTTTCATGATGCTCCAACTGCTGGCCACCTGGGTGTTCTCTCGCACATACGACAGTCTGCGCCGACGCTTCTACTGGCCGGGGCTCTACCGCTGCGTCCAGCAATACATTGCCGCATGTGAATTGTGTCAGCGTCGAAAGAAACCCACAATTTTGCCTTCAGGCCATTTGCAGCCGATCCCCATACCCACTGACCCGTTCTCCCGTGTAGGTGTTGACCTTCTTGGGCCCTTTCCAGTTTCCGCCTCAGGGAACAAATGGATCGCCGTCGCCATCGATTATGCTAGGCGGTATGCTATTACCAGAGCCATCCGGACCAGCTACGCCCCAATGGTCGCTGACTTCCTCCTAGAAAACGTGATTCTACATCATGGTGCCCCTCGTGAACTACTAACTGACCGTGGCCGCTGCTTTCTGTCGCGAGTGGTTGACGAAATTCTCCGTTCGTGCTCCGTCCGTCACAAATTCACCACAGCCTATCACCCCCGGACCAACGGCCTCACGGAACGCCTAAACCGTACCCTCACAGACATGCTGTCCATGTATGTGTCTGACGACCAACGGGATTGGGACGTTCATCTACCCTTTGTGACATTCGCCTACAATTCATCAGTCCATTCTACCGCTGGATACTCCCCGTTTTATCTGGTTCTTGGCCGACACCCGTTGCTGCCCTTCGACACATCACTACCCGCGGCAGACGCCACCAGTACTTACGCCAGTGATGCCGTAGCCCGCGCTCATGATGCCCGCCGGATAGCTCATGCCAGGCTCTCTGCATCCCAACACTCTCATAAGTTCCGGTACGACAGTCGCCACCGTGATGTCCACTACACTCCTGGGTCACTCGTCTTGCTGTGGCTCCTGTGCCTTCGCGTGGGCTTGTGTGAAAAACTTTTGCCCCGCTACACAGGCCCTTACCGAGTTTTGCGCCCCGTGACAGACGTCACATACAAAGTTGAATCTGTGCCTCCGAAATCCTCGTCCAAAGCGCCATCCTCTGAAATAGTGCATGTGTCCTGCATGAAGTCCTATTATGCACGTTTTGTTTCACAAACGCAGAACACACTGGGACTGTGCTTTTCCCGAGGGGGGTAGTGTTACTGAGCGGTATTCGCTGGCCATGCTGACAAAAAAGAAGTGCGACAGACTCCCAGAAGAAGAAAACGCAGACGAGTGCTTTGCTGTACGAGTGCTGTGCTGTGATCATCCTCAGTGGTGTGGACAACTGCCGTACTGTGAATATTTCCCGTAACAATATGATGGATAATTTTTCGAGGTCGACAATTGTAGCGATTAGGGGAGCCTCCAAAATACCAATATCTACCTCTGAGAGAGACACATGGCAAGCCGAAGTCACGCTCAGCTCCGATAACCCTGCGTCGATCCCATTGAGGTTTTCTAGAGGTTACCTGTCCTGAGCATCAACAGGCTGTTCACACAGGACGCCCAGATGTGTACCAAAGTAAATTTCGCCCTTGGTAATCTGGACCAAACATATGTAGCCTTTTGGGCTACACACAACTTCACGAAATGGGACTGCACGGGGCATGTGTGCAACCAACAAGGAGCCTATCTGTACGCCAGTTGCAAAAATCGGATGCACCTACACGGGCTGCAAACAGGGGCCTAGCAGGGCCTTCCTTCAGAGCCCGCTTTATGCTACTTGTGATACTACATATAATATAGGCGACAATGTTGAGCGAAACAATATCTTTTCTGCAGCTATTTTTATTCTGCCATTGGTCGCTGCTACTTGTAATGATCGGGTAAAGCAGGCTTTGAAAGGATCGCACACAGGTGGCGGTAGAAATACACCCACAATACTGCTTATTTTTTATAAGGACTCCCTAAGCGCTCTGCCCTGGCAAACCTACAGCCCTAGCGATGACGGAGCGCTTTTGCAATAATAGTGTTTTTGAAAAGATCATAAACATATTCTTTATGATTTAAATGTCCTTTAGAATTTTGTACCTTCGAAAGAATAAATCAAGCTTACGAAATGTGCTGCGTTACTAAAGTTCTCAAGAGATGTTTTATGACAAAAAATACAACTTACCAAATTTGGTAACTTACTAAGCGAACTGTTATCAGGGCTGTCACCCATCGATAAGGGCCATACTCGGCTACCAAGTCTCCTTTCCTCTTGGATGGTCATGTGAGACATGGCTATGTAGAGAGACGGCTGGAAGATATCGCTGCAAGAGCAAGAATAGAAAATAGGGATGAAGAGATGCTTTCCAGTACGCAGTGTACAGAAGAGTGATTCAGCTTGCTACACCTGACCGGTACACGAACTAAGTCACCAAATAGGTTTTCAATAAACATACTCTTCATGCATTGTAGTATCATAGAACATTCTGAAGGATCTTGGAGTGACCCTGACTACACTTCAATGTTCCGTTGTGTAATAATGCACTTAGAAGGCTTGGAAAACAAAATGATGCGAACTTTATGCAGTAGCTACCTGAGGGACTTAATAAGCGTAATTAGGCTCAATAAGCGGTATAAACTGAAGGTTGTACTGGCCTATGCACCTACATGTAGTTATGATGACCAGGCAGTTGAAAGCTTCTATGAAGATGTAGAATCGGCAATGCGAAAAGTAGAGACGCAGTATACTGTTCTAATGGGCGACTTCAATGCCAAGGTAGGGAAAAAACAGGCAGGAGACAAGGCAGTAGGTGCCTATGGCATTGGTTCTAGGAATAGCAGGGGGGAGTTACTAGTTGAGTTTACAGAGCGCAATAACTTGCGAATCATGAATACCTTCTTCAGCAAACGGAAGAACCGGAAATGGACATGGAAAAGTCCTAACGGAGAGACTAAAAATGAAATCGACTTCATAATGTGTTCAACCCCCGCCATTATGCAAGATGTAGAGGTAATCGGGAAAGTGCAATGCAGTGACCACAGGATGGTGAGGTCCCGAATTAGCCTAAATCTGAAGAAGGAACGCAACAGATTAGTAAGAAAGAAACCCATCAACAAAATAGCGGTGAGGGGGAGGGCAGAAGAGTTCAGGATCTCGCTACAGAATAGGTATTCAGCTCAAACTGAGGATGGCGACATTACCCTAGAGGCAAGGAACAATAATTTTAGAGATATCATTACTGAGTGCGCGGTAGAAGTAGGCGGTAGGATAGTTAGAGAGGATACCGGTAAGCTGTCTAAGGAGACGATAGATTTGATTAAGAAACGCCAGAGTGTGAAAGCTTCCAATCCAAAACACCAGATCGAATTGGCCGAGATATCAAAGCTAATCAATAAGCGCAAGGTGGCCGATATAAGGAAGTATAACATGGAGAAAATTGAGCATGCTGTAAAGAACGGGGGAAGCCTTAAAGCGGTAAAGAAGAAATTGGGCATAGGCAAAAACCAGATGTATGCGATGAGAGACAAGGCGGGCAACGTCATCACTAATATGGAAAAGATAGTCAAAGTAGCCGAGGAGTTCTATACAGATCTCTACAGTAGCCAAAGTAGTCAGGACCGTAATGAGATTGGCGATAGGGAAAAACAGTCAGACGTTCCACCAGTGACGAAGGACGAGGTCAAGAAAGCACTAGAAACTATGAAAAGGGGGAAATCAGCTGGAGAGGATCAGATAACTACAGATTTTCTGATGGACGGGGGAGATATTGTGCTAGAAAAACTGGCCACCCTGTATACGCAGTGCCTGATGTCATCGACGGTACCGGAACCATGGAAGAACGCGAACATTATACTCATTTACAAGAAAGGGGACTCTAAGGACCTTAAAACTGACAAACCAATCAGCTTACTGTCTGTTACGTATAAGGTATTTACTAACGTAATCACTAATAGAATCAGGACAACCTTAGACTGCAATCAAGCAAAGGATCAAGCAGGGTTTCGGAAACGGTACTCTGCTATCGATCATATCCATACCATCAATCAGGTGACAGAAAATTGCTCGGAATATAACCAGCCCTTATACATAGCATTCATTGATTACGAAAAAGCATTTGACTCAGTTGAAACCTCGGCGGTGATGCAGGCATTGCGAAATCAAGGGGTAGACGAGCCGTACGTGAGAGTGCTGGAAGATATATATAGTGGCTGCACAGCAACCATAGTTCTGCATAAAGAATGTAACAAAATTCCCATGAAGAAAAGTGTTAGGCAAGGAGACACAATCTCCCCAGTACTATTCACAGCTTGTTTAGAGGAAGTATTCAGAGACTTGGAATGGGAGCAGTTAGGGATAAGGGTAGATGGAGAATACCTCAGTAATCTGCGATTTGCTGATGACATTACCTTGCTAAGCAACTCGGGGGATGAACTGCAAATAATGATTGATGACCTAGACAGGAAAACTAGAAAGGTAGGCTTGAAAATCAATATGCAGAAGACTAAGGTAATGTTTAACAGCCTCGGGAAGGAACAGCAGTTCACATTAGGACGCGAAATACTGGAAGTAGTAGGCGAATATGTCTACTTAGGACAGGTAGAAACCGCAGATCCGGACCATGAAAAGGAAATAACAAGAAGAATACGATTGGGATGGAGCGCATTTGGCAAGCACTCGCAGATTATGACTAGCAGCTTACCGGTCTCGCTCCAGAGGAAAGTATACAACAGTTGCATCTTGCCAGTACTCACCTATGGGGCTGAAACGTGGAGGCTAACCAAGAGAGTTCTACTTAAGTTGAGGACAACTCAGAGGGCTATGGAACGAAAAATGGTAGAGGTAACATTAAGAGATAAAAAGCGTGCAGAGTGGGTCAGAGAAATAACTGAAGTTACCGACATTCTAGTAGAAATTAAGAAGAAGAAATGGACATGGGCAGGACATGTAGTGCGAAGAGAGGATAACCGATGGTCGCTGAGGGTAACAAACTGGATTCCAAGGGAAGGAAAGCGTAGCAAGGGGCGGCAGAAAGTTAGGTGGGCTGATGAGATTAAGAAGTTAGCAGGGGTCAAGTGGATGCAGCTAGCACAGAACCGGGTTAAGTGGAGAAATATGAGAGAGGCCTTCGCCCTGCAGTGGGTATAATCAGGCTGATGATGATGATGATGATGATGACAAAGGCTGCCGTAACTTTTAAATGGAAGCGCCGCAATCAGGAGCGTTCCTGCCGTCACCTTTTGTCGTAGCATGCTTTGATGAAAACGCTGAAACTGAAATTCACACCCACACTAGCCGTGTGGGCTTAGGCTCCGTTCCCTTCAGAAGAGTGCCGGACGGGAGAAAGTTATTGCGTGTGCCAGTAGGTCCCTCTCAAACTCCGAAGCTAATCATTGAGTGACTGATAAGTGCCTTGCGATCACCTGGGCCACTTCGAAGTTTCGTCCACACCGATACGGTCGACCATTCAAGGTAGTAAGCGATCACCACTCGCTGACCACTTGCCTGATGGAGCTTACGTCCTCAAGAATTTGACGTTTCGGTGTCTACAAGTCTGGCCGCAACCATTCCGATGACGACTGCGTATCCCGATCCCCTATTGATGCTTCCTCAAAAGGACACGACGGCAATTCCTTTTTGGGACCGCGGTAAGCGCCAGCAGCGGGTAATCTCGCGTTTTCACATCCGTTGCGCCAAATAAAAGGTAAGAATCATTGGTCGCAATTAGCCGCCGGCATTCGACACTGAAAAGGCGCCGTGAGTGCCAGCTACGCAAGACGCCCCCGATCAGATCTGGCGGGCTATTGATTCCCATGCCATCCCCGACAAAACCCTTTTAACCAGTTGGGATAAATCTCCTTCGCACCTTTCCAAGTTCATGTATGGGTAACAAGTGGATTATCTTGGCTACTGAGTACCTTACCCACGACGCTGAATCAAAAGCCCTGCCCATTGGTATCGCGACAGAAGTTACCAAGGGTTCGTCACGTGCAGGAGAGTAGTATTTATGGGGTAGCTGATGCAAGCCATCCTGGACTACAGTCATACAAGCCAGTGAAGAACACCGTACCATCTGCAGACCAACGGGCTCATAGAGCGGTTGAAGATATCTGCTGACATCCTTCTCATGCACGTGGACGTCGAACATAGGCATAAGATGACATCTTGCCGTACATGATCTGAGCCTATAACACCTCCGTCCAACAGGCAACAAGAACGGCCCGTTTCAGCTCGTGCATAGCAGGGAGCGCACGACAACGCTCGATACGATGCTACCGCACGTGACGGAAGACGACAACGTCGATCTGGCCGCCTACTTTCTCCGCGAAGAGGAACCCCCTTGACTAGCCCGGCGGAGCATTAAAGATCCGCAACTAAATGGCGCCTGATGCTACACACTTTCGACAACGCGATACTGAGTAGAGGTCGAGAGCCCAAGTCCTTGCTTGGACGCCGATTGACCTCCGCGAACTCTGGGAAAATTGTTTGCACCAATACTTACGCCCGTACAGGGTCCCTCGCAGAGTCGGAAAATTGCACTATGAGGCCTTTTCTGACAGCGCGACAGCATCCGAGTGGCGCCGCGCGCACCCAGTAATCGTGTATGTTGTACTCCTTATGCCTACAAGCGCTAAAGATCCTTGATGCTTGGTTCTTACTGTTTATGTAAACTTTTGTCTGTCTGTACTGGGACATCGAGGCGATGTTGTTTGAGGGGTATGGGAGTGCGCCACCGCAAAACACTGAGATCTTTATTTATTGCAGTTTTCTGCAGCTACCGGCGCACAACCTTGTCACTGTGATTGTGGCCCACGGAGCGAACGTTTTCACGCTTGTCGCGAGACGCGGCTTTGTCATTTTCTTTGCTGCGCGAGATGTACTTCTTGGGCGGCAGTGGTAGCGGTGGCATGGTTCAGTTCTCCGGTGCCTAAAACGCATCCCGCATTCCTTGCAGATATTGTCGCCGTTCAAGAATAACGGAAAGAAAAACGCTGACCATCGTGATCACCACTGTCGTCACCATCGAATCAGAGGCCGCGCCAACAAATCATCGTCCAGCCCCGTCTACAAAAGCAACAATCCGGACCCCGATATCTTTACTTCTTGGGCGGCAGCGGTAGCGGTGGCATGATCCAGTTCTCCGGTGCCTAAAACGCATCCCGCATTCCTTGCAGGTTTTTCAAAAACACTTCGCCTTATTTTATGTATTATTAGCCCAACTACACCACTGCTACTGCTGCTGCTCTTACCGTCTTTGCTTGATAAGATTTCTCTTTCTTGATAAGGCCGCCCCTGGCTTGAAGTGTACTATGCCATTTGGTAAAGATAAGTGCTCCTCTTGTCATCAAGAGTTTGATGAAGATGATTTGATAATGACATGTGCTGAATGTGACTTGCAGTTTCACCTTGGTAAATGCATTGGCATATCTGAACGGTCTTTTCGACCGATGAAAGAAACAACTAGAAAAAAGCAGAAATGTTTGTCTTGAAAGCCTTCCGCTAGCGAGCATGAAATACAAGATATGACTGGAAAAATACAGGCAGAGCTGGCAGAAATAAATAGAAAGCTGTCCAAAATTCCGCTACTGGAAGCAAAATTGATAAGTTGAATAGCTTGCAGGAAACTGTAACAAATATTGAGAAATCCGTTCAGTTCCTGTCCAATACCTATGACGACCTAAGAAACACACAAAATAGGCAAGACCAGGAAATAATCGATTTGCATCGACGGGTAGACGCTATGGAAAGCTCACCAGTACTGAAAACTGTGTCCGGACTAAAACAACAGATAAATGATCTTGAGCAGTACAGCCGGAGACAAAACATTGAAATTCACGGTCTTAAACGACAAGACGATGAGGACCTCCTGCTAGAAGTGAATAAATTAGCTCAGCATCTTGATATCGCAGAACTGACTGAAGACGACATTGAAGGGTTGCACAGACTGCCCGCAAAAGGCGGCAAGCCAAATGTGGTAATTGTCAGATTTGCGTCGCGAACTCTTAGGGCCAAATGGTTCGAGAAAAGAAAGGAACTACAGACTAAGAAACTTGGCGTCATATTCTTTGACAACCTGACGCAACCAACAAACAGCTGCGCTGGCTTGCAAAACGTAAAGCGAAAGAAAATGGGTATCAGTATGTTTGGACTTCAGAAGGGCGAGTCTTTGTGCTCAAATGCACTGGTGCAACTGCTATCAGGATCTCAAACGAAGAAGACCTCGAAAAGATTGTCTAGCGCTCAGTTGAAGCTCACTGTGACATCCGAATTTAAATTATGGCCACGTACACTACTGAAACTTTTAAAAGAATACTGAACAGTGAAAATTGTTTGCGCAATAAGCACGTTTCTCTCTTTCATATGAACGCAAGAAGTCTACGAAACAAACATGTGGAAATCGAAGCATATCTATCGGTTTTCGATTGCGCGTTTGACTTTTTGGTTTTTTCAGAAACCTGGTTTTGCGATAGCTCAGAAGTAGTCAGTTTTTGTGATTATCGGCACGTTTCTGCTTATCGCGCGGAAAGGCGCGGTGGGGGCGTATCTATTTATGTACGGAAGCATCATCAGTTTGAATGCTTGCCAGATTTCACATGCGTGACCAATGATTTTGAAACAGTTGCGATTGTGTGCCACAATGTACTAGTTCTTGCACTCTACCGGCCTCCCTATGGCATTCTTCAAAACTTTCTTAGCTTTGTTAAGAGAATGTTGGTTTTAGTAAACGCCAAAAAATGGAACGTGGTTGTTTACCTTTTTTCAGCTGAGCAACCAAAATACCAACTTCTAGAAGTGATGCTTGCAAATGATTGTGAAAATTTCATCACCGAAGCCACTAGGGTAACAATGCATTCAAGCACGCTGATTGATCTTTGTTTCACAAACATTCCTGAGGAGACAACTTTATCCGGTGTCTTGTGTTCGGATATAAGTGATCATTTATGAATATTTGCAGCATTTCCCATAGAAAGCAACTCTCAAAGTATAAAACACACTAAAAGACACATTAACAACTATAGTGTTAGTTTATTCACGTCTTTAGTGACTACTTCAAAATGGACAAACGTGTACGCTGAAAGCGATCCCTCTAAGTCATATGATGCATTCATTTCTACACTACAGCATTGCTATAATGTTGCCGTTCCGTTACCAACAACACTTCAGCACAAAAAAGCCCGGAAACCATGGATAACTAAGGAATTTATAAGCGCATCAAACAGAAGGAAACAATGTTCAGCCTTTTTCTAAAAACGCGTGAAGTCGAACTATTGCATGAATTCAAACGCTTCAGGAATAGGTTAAATTCAGATTAAAAAAAAGCCAAATTCGCATTTTTTCAACGTAAGTTTGAGAACTCAACCCAAAGTAGTAGCAGAACATGGAAAGTGTTTCGTGAGTTGACCAATGCCCCGACGGCTGACTTACCATTAGAGCTGGAAATTAATGAAAGAACATACTCCCGCGAATCGTTAGCCAGTCTGTTTAACAAATATTTCATAAATGTCGGAGCTCCAATGATTGTGTCAGGTAACCAACCAGAGTGCAACCCTTTAAGTTATATTAATAATGTCGTAAAGGACAGTCTATTTCTTGTTCCTACATCTGAGGATGAAGTTATTTCTATTTTGAATTCCCTTGACAACACATCGGCTGCTGGTGAAGATGATATTAAAGCCTTACCGATTAAGGCAGTTGCAGATGACATAGCAAAGCCCCTATCTCATATTTTCAATCAAATGCTAGCCCTTGGTATCTTCCCACAACGACTGAAAATTGCTCGCGTTACTCTAATACACAAAGGTGGTAAATACAATCAGTTAAACAATTACAGGCCAATCTCAGTGTTGTCACTGTTCTCCAATGTTGCAGAGCGAATCCTATATAAACGATTTAGCACTTTTTTATCGTCAAGGAAAGTGATAGTTGAACAGCAGTACGGATTTCAGAAGGGGAAATCGACCGAAATGGCCCTGCTGCATATTAAAGATAAAATCATCCGTAACGTCGAAGCCAAGTTATTTACAGTTGGAATCTACCTAGACTTTCGTAAGGCATTTGATTCTATACAACACCATATCTTTTTCAGTAAGCTTGAGGCATATAATTTTAGAGGCACAGCCCTATACGGAGTTATTTACATTCTGGGGCTCAGTTTATTTCCATACATGGCATTACGTCAGGAAAAGAAAACATTAAATACGGCGTTCCTCAGGGATCTATACTCGGCCCGTTGTTATTCATACTGTATATAAATGATATCATTAACATTTCAACTGCGGGTGAGGTGTCGCTGCACGCTGACGACACAAGTGTCTTTTTTTCTGGGCAGAGCCTTGAAGAAGTTGAGACCACGTCGAACGCATGGCTGATTGACCTTGGCTTATGGGTACTTACAAACAAGCTTCAAATAAATACTAGCAAAACAAAATATATGATATTTTGTGCAAAACCCAAGCCCATTCTCAGCAATGCGACCCTGTACTATAATGATGCTTTGCTTGAGCGTGTAGATTGTCATACATTCTTAGGTGTTACTTTCCAGTCAAACCTAACATGGTCCCACCATGTGGGAAATGTAAAAATGTAAGTAGCGAGATGTATTGTAATGATAAGCCGCCTTCGAAATCTTATCCCTGTCAGGCTCAAAAAGCAGCTCTATTTCTCACTATTACACTCTCTCTTTAATTACTGTTGTTTATTATGGGGTACCGGAATTAAGACTGATAATGACAGACTGCACTGCAGCGGAGGGCCAATTAGAGCATTATATAAGGAAAGTTTAGAAACCGTAACGTTCATGGCAACACATAATATCCTACCTTTCCATGATATATATAAGCAGAAATTATCTGTGTACGTATTTTCTGAGGTGTCTAGCAATTATAATAATTTTCTAGTCATTATCTAAATATAGATACTGGTCACAATCTGCGGAGTACTTTAATTGTTGTAGATAAACCTCGGACTAATTATGCTAAACAAACAATTGATCATCAAATTATGAAACTATGTAATAATTACCCAGACATACTTGATATCGCAAGAACAAGTGGTTGGTCTGTGGGGTTTAACGTCCCAAAGCGACTCAGGCTATGAGAGACGCCGTAGTGAAGGACTCCAGAAATTTCGACCACCTGGGGTTCTTTAACGTGCAGTGACATCGCACAGCACACGGGCGCCTTGCTTTTAGCCTCCATCGAAAAGCGGCCGCCGAGGCCGGGATTCGATCCCGCGTCCTTGGGCACAGTAATCGAGCGCCGTAACCACTGCGCCACCCCGGCGGGGTGCAAGAACAAGTAGAAGTCTGCCAACTTTCAAACGGAGAATAAAACCTCTTTTCACTTCAATAGAATACCAAATGCATGACCAAAGTAGATGCGAAATCAAAATGTATTGTGCTATTCATTTACATTCTTCCAGAGTTTCATAACTGTTGTTACATTTGCTTATGTTTTGTTCTTGGCACGTGTCTGAATGCCTATTTTGTACTGCGGTGATAGTTTTTAACTCGGTGTTTTTGTTTCATGTGTAGTTATATACAGTGAAGATTGCTGTATGTAGTTGCATGTGCATTGCCTGTACTTTGTACCCGCTGCTGTTGCGCCCAGTGGGGCCAGTACCTCGTCAGGAGACTAATTACCTCCTTTTGTCCTGCCCCACGGGCAGTACCATGTATTGCCCACACAATCACTGAATAAATAAAATAAATAAAAATATTCCCCCAATGATCACAGACTTTCAGGGGTCACCCGGCTGGTTATCTAGATGGGTCTTTGCCGACTTTACATTGAGAGCCACCATTCAGAAGAGAAACCTCTGGACATGCGCCCATTCAGACATCTACTAAACCTTACGTCGCCTAAGCTCGAGACGTTCTTGCCTTTCGCCACAAAGGGAATAAAAAGTTAAGGATCGAAATCAGCTATGTGATGAAGGGCACAACGGACGATGCCTACCATTTCATAGCTTATAAAGGCTGTGGAACTGTGGATGCAAATCTAAAAAATATGATGTCCTTTCACAGACGCAGAAAGCCGTCGCATCGCATAGCCATTAGCCCGTCTCCCTAATACTGCTGCGATATCTTCGTAGTAAGACCTTTCGCCTTGACACAAAAGACATCAACCGAATCTATTCCCCTCCATCTATCTTGGCTCGACATGCAGGCCAAAACCACCTATGCGCACTGACGCCCCTTTGTAGAAGGCCATTGTGCGCCAAATGATATATAGTATTGCTCTGCTCTTGGTTGCGTCTATCAGTCCCCGATATGCCACCGACATTGCCGATATTTATCCTGACCACCCGTGTTTGCCGCCCAGTTTCGGCATAATTCCTCCTACTGGCGCAAAGACGGCAACAGGACTATTTTGTTTTTGCCTGCGACTGCGTCCCACATATCGCAATTATTGCAGAAAGAAATTGTTCATGTCACAAATATCGGCACTTCCAAACCTCTTCCCGCTACAGTTAGCACTCCGGTCGCTAAACTCCGGTCAGAACCTCGAAACACTACCGATGACGCCGAGCCGCCTTTACCTGAAGTCGCAAGTTATGCCTCTTTGAGATGTACCCCCTCCCCCCGATTTGTTTGCGACGAAATATCTCTACTTCAACCCTTCATGTGTCTGTAACAGAAAGCGTTGATCTATGACCGCGAACAAAGCACTTCTGCCTGTTTTAAGCTTTACACCGAATGTTCAGCAGCTACCTCAAGGGCTCTCTCTCCCCACTGTTTTCTGTAATCGAATGCGTTTATTACGTCGTGGCCACATGTGCGCCGTCATCTTCTGACTGTAATTTCATTGAATTTTCAATCCTTCAGAGTTATACCAAATTTATAGCTTCAGATTCTTCCCCTTCATAAGCTCATAACGTTTGCCATCTCACCTGTTTCCATGGAATTTTGTTTCTTCATGACAGTCCTTCGGCCGTGCAAATCTCTTGCACCTTCACAATAAGACCTGCGATGCGGTTCCTATCCACCGCTGTACTTTTCGATTTTCCAATGACGAACACAAAGTCACACAGAACCAGGTTGACAAAATGCTCACTCAGGATGTTAACGAAGCCTTGTGAAGTACGCAGCTCCAGTAGTGCTGGTAAAAATAAAGGCTCCAGCTGCTACATTAGAGTCCATTACCACTACCTCAACGGCATTAGAAAAAAGACGTGTGCTCTTCGTGGAATTTATGACAACATGGAGGCCTTACACAGGACTAGATACTCTCCGGCCATCTAATTGCGGTCACGTTATTGGCCCGTCGATACTGACCAGTAGGACGGTGAAAAGACAGCCTTGTTCACCAATGATAGATTTTAGCTTGCATCATGGCTTTATTTTTGTCTGTTACACCGGCGATCTTTGAACAAAGGACGGACTCACTTTTCACGATTTTAAATGGATAGCCTGCCCGCGCTACCTCGACGGTGTTGTAATTCGCGCACAGACGTTTTTGCCTGAACCTTGAACGCATCCCTTGTATCCTCACTGTGTTTCATAAAGCCGGCCACCAACTCAGTTCCTTGAAACTTCAGTTTGGTCACTGCCAACTCACAGTTTCGAACGTGTATTGACGCGTCCTTTGTGCGTCCTGAAATGGATAAAACTGAAGCCCTCAGAGGCTCTCCTTATCATCAGTCATCGAAGAACGTGTGCAGCTCTGTTGGTCTCCTCTTAAAGTTTCCAAATTTATTCAAGATTTCGCTCGCACCACTCGTCAACTGACCAACCTTTTGAAGAACGACACCGATTTGAGGTGTGGTTCAGCCATGAAAGAAGCGTCTTGGGAGCTGTAGGCGCACTGTAGTGTCCCTTAATTTTGGCCCGTTCCTATTTCCCGGTCTTTACTGAGATTCGAAAGAGCATCTGCGCATATGTCATCAGAGCAGTGCTGGCCTAAAATCAGCAGGATCACGGTCGTAGCACTGCGTAGACTAGCCGCATTCTTTCCAGCACTGATAGAAAATATTAATTGTTTTTTGCCCACGCATCTTTCCCTTGTATGCACGTGCGTAGCATCAACCTTACACTTTTGCCGTCCTTTTTCACTTGTAACTGAGCCCCACGTATATTGTTGCTCGTCTTTTCTGAAGGATCCTTCCAGATGATTTTGTGCTTTGGCACTGCGCTTCCAAGAATACTCGGACGTGGGGTGCACACGTCGGGTTGTCTTCACCAAGACTCTGACTAACCACCCTGCAGAGACGCCTCATCTCGGCGAAGCAGAGGCGGTCCCCTGTCTCTTCATTCTGTCCCTCTCTCCAATCTGCTCAACATAGCCGACGAACAGTGCAAGAATCCAAATTTACGGCTCATCATTGATATCCCGACCTCTAGAAGATCGGTGTCTTCCCTGCGGCCATTTGGTTTCCATGATAGTATTTTGTATCACCGCAGCCTCCATTATGATGGCTCACTCATTGTGCTTCTTATTCACAAGCAGCCACGATGTTCTGTTTTTGAGGAACACCACGACCCACAAACAGCTGGTGTCATCAGTGTGCCTTCCACTTACGATTGTGAACAGCGCCAATTATTTTCTCTGGGATGCAACGCATCAGCCGTACCTATATCGCCGCTTGCGACCCCGTATCAGCGCAGGAAGAAAATGTCGATGGCGCCAGCTGGTTTGCTTCACCCTATTTACGTGCCGCTGGAATGCCTTTATCGTGTTGGGCTTGACGTTCTCGGTACGTTCCCGACTTCGCAACCAGATCAGATATAATAGCTTTCGCAACCAAATATGGGACACACTGCACCCTCACAAGGGCTTTCCCCATTAGCACTACTAAGGATACCGCTAAGTTTCGGTTACACAGCATCATCCTTCATTACTGCGCTCTTCCCTAATCGAACACATAGCGCGCTCGCTACTTTACGTCCTCATTTTTGACATCCTGCGTCATGTTATACCCGGCAAAAACTTGAGGCAGCATACCACTTCCAAAACAGAATACTTACCTAGAGCCTCAACCGGACGCTGATGCACACCTTACCAATGTATGGCTTTTTCAATCACTAAAGCTGCGACTTCGCGTAGCTATATGGGAGTTTGCCTATAATTCTTCAAGGCATGGCACGAAGGACTAATCTCTATTCTTCCTGCTGTTTGGTAGACACCCCGCCTTACCTCTGGGCAGGGGGGTCCCGTTTTCTACCCACCCCAACAGCTTACCTATGTGACGCATTGTCCAACCTACTGAAGCGTACCAAACAGCTCTCAAAGCGTAGTGGGCCAATTAACCGACGACACGCATGGACTCGCTCCTTATGTGCCAGCATTTTTTTCATCGTTCATTCCCTCCGCCACCGACAACATACATTTTTTCCGCCTTAAGCTACACTAAGTCGCTTCTTCTCGCAGGTCTAACGCCGGGACGGCACTTAACTCGTCAAAGGCCATGTTACCAGAAAACAAAGGCGAACTGTGTTCCCTTTCTGGCCTAGCTCGGAGAGAGACGCAAAGGAAAACAAACTGTGACCCCTTGATGGAGCTTGAGTTTATGCAGGTTGCGACTAGCCTGTAATTATCTCTGAATACACAAACCTTCCCGTGATAATATTTTATTTGGCATGTCACTGAATTAGCACATTACATGTATATCGTGCGATAGCGTAAACTACGTTCTGCCGAATTTTTTTGCTTCGATGACGGCGTGGTAACATCAGAGGGAATGCGCCCGAGATTTTGTATCAAAATCGTGACACAACAGTTTTTTATGCAGCGTTCAGGGTGGTGATGCACCATTTTCCTTCTCAGTTAGCATTTATAACCTAGTTAAGCTGAAGGCTATTTTGTGATAGCAATTCCGACCGACGACATATGCAGTACCAATCGTATGCCATTAACTATATGTGTAATTGTCCACCGTAAAATGAGACAGCTACTGCACCAATATGTTATCCAAAGCGAAGCCAACAAAATATTCCAGGGGTGCACTTCAGTGTGCTTACGTGCAGTAATGCGAAATTGGTGACCATTGTCATTGTTCAACTTTTGATTTTTTTAATTTTCCTACTTAATTTACATTTTTCGATGTTTTTTTAAGTTTTATTTTTGTTTTGGTCTCTCAAAGATCCCTCCCATTCTTACGCTAGAAGAAGAATTATGGGCGCGGTCGAAGAAAATCGGAGTAGAGTGCACGCGGTTGCGACATAGAAGGGTGGTGGCTGGATTCCTGGCTTTGACACGATTGTTATAAGTGTCAGTTCATACGAAAATGCTGCGATGACTGACTCTGTCTACGCATTCAGTCGGCACATTTAACCGACGCGACTCATGAGACACGAAATGCGTCGCATTAAAAATTTTGGGAATTGAAAACGCAGTTCAAAGGTGCTATCGAATATACTCTTGAAGCTAAGCTTAAGCTCATTCATAAGTGCTAGCCGTGATTAGTGTTAGCGACACTAAAAAAGCTTTTTTTTATTTCTTGAAGGTTGGAATAGTGCTCTAGGGCGAACACCAGCCTGGGTTAAGTCCTGCATTCATGTGCGCGTAGGAAAGTAGTAGAAAACGATAAGATTACAAATGCTGTGATTGTCACTGCTGACGGTGTGTGCAACATCTAGAAAATGAATCTTGCCTGGAGTCTCGCAAAATAAACGGGCATCTCGACTTCTCTCCATTGCAAAACGAAGCGACGACAGTGTAGCAGGGACGCTCTGGGGTTACTCTCTGCAATACTCGGTGGTAGAGTTTCTGCGAAAAAGAACACACGCAAATTTCAATGTACGGCATAATCTAAACGCGCGGAGTCAACTGCATCTGAAAACCTGCTTACTGGCATAAGATGAAAGGTTTAGGTTTTCGGTTTCGGTTTTTCGGTTTTTGTGGGGTTTAACGTCCCAAAGCGACTCAGGCTATGAGAGACGCTGTAGTGGCGAATTCCGGAAATTTCGACCAGCTGGGGTTCTTTAACGTGCACTGACATCGTACAGCACACAAACGGCACTCCGTTTCGCCTCCATCGAAACGCAGCCGCCGAGGTAGGCTTCGAACCCGGGTACTCCGGCAAAGTAGTCGGGCGTCTGACCACTGCACCACCCCGGCGGGGTTGGCAGGTTTCCTCTCATCATACCTTTAAATTTTAACAATGAATCTAGAAGGAAAAGAACACTAAAAAAGATGCTGATATTCGCAAGCCTTGAGTAGATGGGAATAACTTCTTACACTACAAATGTGAATGAGGTCTGGAAAACTTCATGCAGAAAATGCCCCAGAATAAGAGCCGAAAATTGGGCTAGTTGGTGATAATATATACCTGGCAGCGCAAGAAAACAGGGTCAAAGCGAACGAGGAGACACACCACGTGCGCACACAGCGCGCGTGTTGTGTCTCCTCGTTCGCTTTGGTCGTTTTTTTTTTTTTTTTTTTTTTTTGCGCTGCTAAGCGTGAAGCTTCTCAATAGTGCACTTCTCGCACGATGAAAATCAGGTATGCAAGCCTTAACGTATCAAAACCGACATCGGCTATTTACACGCCTTATTTGGCGATTCCGGTAGTTTCGGCCACATGGCGCTCAGCAACGCGCACTGTCATCGCACCGTACAAGGGCACCTTAAATTTTGCCACTTTTGAAACGTGGTCGCCGAAGCCGGAACGATTCCACCTCTTCGGAGTGAGTGTTCGAATGTTCTAAACTCGGCTTGGATGTTGCATGCTGAGCCCTACTGATTGCTCTTATGCTCAATTTGCGAGCTCGAACTATTCAAATAACTGGCACTCTATGGACTCTCCATTACAGCTTCCGCCGCTGTCATTCATTATATCACCAGTTTCAGAGAATCTATTTTTTTTTTCGAAAAGGACGGGTGGGGGCATATTTCTTTTTCCTTTCTTCTTTTTGGGCTGTTAATACTCTATGCGGACGACACAAATTTGTTTTTGTATTTGGGGACATACTGAGACTATAGTTAACAAATGTAATCTTTGGCTGAGCGAGCTCTCGTTTTGGGTAACCAATTCTAAATTAAAATTAAATATCAATAAAACAAAGTTTGTAGCTTTTAAAGCTGAGAACTGTCTTACACATGAAATAAAGAATTATTATTAGAAATAATGTTATTCAACGTGCTGAATCTGTGTTTCCTCGAAGTGATATTTAATGAAAAGTTGTTGTGGAGTTACCATATAAACTCTGTGCGATTGAAAGTCGCATGCTCCATTGGCTTCAGTAAATTTAGTACTATTCTTCCAATCTAAATAAAACAAATTACTTCGAGCTTGACAATCTCATCTTCATTACTGCCTTCTAATTTGGGGCAGCACAAGAAACACAAATTTGAAATCAATTTTTTTTTTACGAAAAAAGTGCGATTAGTGTCATTTCTGCTATTCCATATTTAGAGACCACAACTCCACATTGGGATAGTGTAAAGATAGTAAATATTTGTAAACTTAATATACTGCAAATTGCCAGTCATAATCACCGCTTGTTTTACTGAGCTGTACTTTCGCACACCATGCACACTGACCAACATCAAAACTACTAGTTAATAAATTACTGTACCAGGCCGTACAGAATAAGAACAAATTAGGCTGTCGAACTAAGCTGTACCAGAAAACAGTTCCCAATTTTAGCAAACAAATAAAATATCTTACCCAAAAATATACAAATGAGCGCTTAATTATTCAGGAAAAAACAGACATGCCTTCAGCAGAATCCTCATAAGCTTACACTGGTGAAAAACTGTCTAATCAATATTTCAAATGTCTTTACATTTTTTTTTATTTCTGGATGCGCCCATGGTAATTTGCTTTTGTAATTCGTGTGTGCTAATTTACATATTCTATTACTTTTGCACATGTAACGATATGTTGCTGTGTCAGGTGCGTCAATTGGTATGGGCTTGGTCAGGCTTACTATCCGTTTGCCCTACCCCTCAATATTGTACACATACTTCGAATGAACATAACTTCAGTTGTTAGACAGCGCTTGTCCGTTATTCTCCTCTTTGTTTGTCCCAAGTAGCCGCGCTGTTTTTTGATCTTCGAATGAACATGTTCCTTCCTTTTTTAATACCCTCTCTACTGCGAAAGTTCCACTTTCTTTAAGCAATTTTTGGCAACGCCCCTTTTCTCCAGTTGCTCCCACGAGCCTGAGTGCGTTTGTTTTAAGCGGAGGCAGACGCAACAATAACAGTGAGCACTCTGAAAGTCGTACACGGAAATCACAAAATATAGACTTCCTCTTTTTGATAGTGCCGCATGGAACCTGTCACACCGCAAGGTCAGTTAGGGAAAAAGGCCGATATCGACACTGCTGCAAACCTGCAGAAGCTTCAACACGTCTTCTTGGATTCGGGTAGTAGTATATGCTCCTTGCACGTCAAGTACCCCGAAATGCGACACTCCTCGTTTCCAGATATGGTCGATCGCAGCCAAAAATTTGGATGTCCCGACTTCGGCGAAAACCGTATCGTTCCTGTAAAATGAGAAAACAATTAGAAAAATGGTGATTCATATTTTATGGTCAGTGAAACGCCGCAAATATGAAGCATCCGACTGTAATCACTGTTTTCCATATACTGAGGCTGCAATTGAATAAAAAGCCAATAGTGGCCTTTTGCAGTAGTCTTCTTGCTATAACTATGATTTGCATGAACATTTTTGCGAAGCAATTCTGCTTTCGGATACCTTTTAACTATAAATTTAATTTTGGAACTTCTTCGCCGCCTGCTTTGCTACACTCGTATAAAATGAAACAGAAACTAAACACTTCAAAATAGAAATTATCCTTGAACGTGTGGTATTTCCAGAATAAACTGGCATATCGCACAAATGGAATTGGAAGGTCACGGTCGAAAATAGGTGAAGGGCTGGCTCTTCGAGAATGGCACATCTTTAGAACAACCGAAATATACAGTTTTTCTCCATAGCTAGAACTGAAAGCTGAGTGACTGGTGCTCTCCAGAGCCATGACATAGTACCGGATCATGAATTCCTGGATGCTAGCTAAATTCAGGAAGCTTAGTAATTTGTTGAGCTTGCCGCGCTATTGAATATTTTTTTGAGCCCGACACCAAGTAGCACAAGAGGGGCTATGAATTGGGGCGCCTTGCACAGTCTGTGTGTGATAGCTCACGTGACGACAGTACGGGTTTTGCAACTGATGGCCATGTGGATCCTTGTGAGGTACGCGCATTTCATTTTCATCAGTTCCATTTTGTAACTACGGAAGCAACCTAAATACAGCTGCCCAAATTGATCCCATATTGCCGAATGTGGGCAGCCCAAAAAAACTCCCATTCCGCCTTTCTTAGTACAGACATGCTGCAGCCCTTGACGGCGAACATTTATGTGGCTATACATTTTAACCCCGCCAATACCAAAATGAGGTTCAGAGAGTTAGCGTTTTGGGCCAGTTCGTCAAAACTATAGCGCGGGGAAAAGAATGAAGTGCACAACGCCTGCGATGTGCATTTTACTCCCTTCGATTTCCGTTCATATCTTTTCTATATAATACGTGTCCCAATTAATTTTGCCAGTTGATAGTAAGCACTTGTTCTCTTTGTGTCCGTCCTCGCCCTTTGGCATCGCGGACAGCAAGGATATATAAGTGCATCCCCATGTGCTGAGCGCCTGTTGGATGGCGAAAAAGGCAGAACTGGAAGACAGTCAATGTACATACAGCGGCGACAAAATAAATACGACCAAGCTGTCGTTTCTCCGCTAAGCTGGTCAAAATGTTTGTCGTTGCGCTTTTACATGTATGGGAGCAAAATGACGATATAGTCACTCGTGGAACATTACTAGATGACTCCAGTACGTTTTTGTTGCCACAAAGGTAAAGGAGAAGAAATTGCAGCAGCGCGCGTATAAGCTGCGCTTTTCGTATTTCTTCCCATCTCGACAGCACGTGTACTATTCCCAACTTTATATGCAAGAGGTATTCAACATCGCCGACCCGAGCATATTGTTGTATTTATCAAGCGGCGTCCCTTTTGCAGTATTGCTGGCCGAAAATACTCGTCCAGAACATCGACAAGTTTGAATTTGCAATGTACACCACTTTATATCGCGAGATGCTTGCACTCTTCCAGCGGATGTTGCCAAGAGATCGAAGAAAAGACAGCAGAAAGGGCTGGAACAGGCGGCGACATATATGATGCGCATGCGTGATTGGGGAATCATCCGTAGGTGGAGCAAATGTCAGTGCCAGACAATTGTTACTTCGTTCCTTAGTGTAGGGTGCTCTTATTTGTGTTGTTAGCAATTTAGGTTTACATAACCTAATCTAGAATGCAATGCACGGTAATTTCCGTCGAATTGATAAAATTACTAGAGAATACGAGCTTTTGTCTATCGCGATTATGTACAGTCTTGGTCAAAAGTCCTAAAATCAAAGGACTTTTGTATCAGTTGCAAAATTAAGCCGTCACGCAATCATTAACAGCCAAATGGTATTTGTTTGGCTGGTTGTTTTGTGGGGTTAAACGTCCCAAAGCAAGTCAGGCTATGATAGACGCCGTAGTGGAAGACTCCGGAGATTTCGACCACCTGTGATGTTTTACCCAGCAAGGAATTATTCCATAGAATTTAACGATCATTTAATTATTAATGTTACCGTAATGGTTTCATTTTGCGGCTCAGGCAAAAAACCTCCAGATTCGGGACTTTTGACTGATGTAGAAGTACCGAAAATTTCCCACCAATATCTGCATCCCTATATTGGTGTGTACCGCGCTAGCTCGAGCTTTAATTCCTAAGGTAAATTGAAACGCAAACGATAGACGGTCTACAAAGAAGAGGCACACACAAGGACAGGCGCTAACAACTGCTCTATTCTCCATGATAACGCATCTGTATGCCCTCGACCACCATTGCACAAGCCGAGCAAAACAAGCAAAACTCGACAACTCATCCAATGCAAGACAACAAGTCCTTGAACGCAAGTGCTTGAACGCAAGTCAACAACGCCGCGAGCACATGAGCTTATTGCGTAAATTGAAGTGGAAGTATCGCTAATGCAGTCTTCTGATTTTTCTTAATGTGAAGGCTTCCAGTGCCAACCTTGCGCGTTCATTTCTGCTTCTGCCCAGAATCGACGTATCCTTGTGGACCGTCTATCGTTCGCGCTTTACTTTACCTTAGGAATAATGCACCAACTAGCCCCAACAAAACTTTTATTGAACCTCCAGCTTTAATATTGGTCAATAGTTTTGACAGACCATCAAAATATACTTTTCCAACTAGCGTTTATAGCGCAATGTGCGATAACCAAAACAATACCATCTAAGTGAACCATATGATTATAGTAATAGAAAAAATTCAGTTTCTCTCCCAGATGTGAAATGACATATAAAATATAATATAAAAATAAAATAATATTTAGTTGACATTAAATCGTTACAGGAGATGCGGCAGCAGCCAAAGAACTAACATTATGTCTTGAAGGGAATGCGTGGCCAGGATCACGTCGGGATGTCTCTACCTCTCCCCTCTGGATGAACCATCACCAGTCTCATTTGGATGTTCAACGGACTACCTGCATGCACATCAAAACAATAGAATTCTGTGGATCCCACAAAGTAGGACCAATCAGGAATTTTGATGGATTGCCCACATTCAGCGTGCGCGCCGAATATGAGCGGATGAGATTAAGAAGTTCGCAGGGGTCAAGTGGATGCAGCTAGCACAGAACCGGGTTAAATGGAGAAATATGGGAGAGGCCTTCGCCCTGCAGTGGGTATAATCAGGCTGATGATGATGATGACTGCTTCGAAACCGCCCCAGTTCACCAGCCCAAGTTGTCAAATACGCATGATCCATGCAAAAGCTGCCCTGGCCCAAGAACCCCTCCTACTCCTTTTTCAGTGATTCTTAAAGCCTATCCTGAAATATTTCCACCCTCAGTTTCACTTACAGGGGAGAGAATGAAACGCCCAGAGAGGTATTCTTCATCTGTGCACCTTGCTGCAAGAAATGCTCGAAACCCGCCGGGTAGGGTTCATATATGACGATGTGCTGTTCGTCATAAAGAGACTCGAAGAAGAGGAAGTCGCACAGGCCGTCCTCCGGAATCACGCTGTGCGCTGTGAACTTGCTGCTCACGGTGCACAGCAGTGGAGTATCTGGCATTTGATCTGAGCCTGCAAGTGATTTATAGATAGCAGGGTAGTAGTTAGCTCGTTGGAGGGAATACGCTGTTCAGGCCAAGCAAGCAAAAAATTTGCTACCAGTTTTTGCGCTCTCAAGTATTCGCTGCGGCCAACAATACAGCAGGATTCAAAACTTTTGGGGCACTCATGAAAGCACAGGCGAAGATAGAAAATAACAAGTATTATGGATTCCTTTTCATGTCGTCGAGATAAAAAGCGCGAATTTTCTCTTTCGTTAAAAATATTGGTAGAAATATCCGCAGTCTGTCGAAGTGCGTGTGGTGTATATCCTTAGTTATAAGTATAGCTTGGGGGTTTTCTCACCCTGGACTCGATCATGCGCTTACTCTGCAGCACAGAAAAAAAGGAAACCACGACAAAGAGCAAAACCACTGTCAGACGGGGTTCGATTCGACACGTGCTAAGCGTTGGTTTAGCGCAGTTCTAGACGCCAAATTGTACTCCGCACGCTGGCTGCCGGCAGGAAACCCTAGCAGAAAGCCTTGAGTACAAATCACAGCATGCCACTTTCGGCATCCATTCTATGCTTACCTGCCTAGTGTCCTTTCTGTCCCCTCCCATCCCTTCAATGGAGCTCTTGCTAGTGGGGTCTTGTCTTCGCCTAGGCAAAGCTCGTTTAATAATGAGATGTTGCGCTTGCGTCTTCTGTATTCAAATAAGAGAAGGTATACATGCACGGTTTTTGTCACCACAAAAAAAGGCAGCAGGAAGTCACCCGGCTTAGCCTTCAAGAAATGGACCTATAGAATAGTATTTTTTGCCTTTTGAAGTTCAAAGAAGGCAATACACACTCGTTTCATATGATTAACATATCTGAACAGTATACGAAGTGCTTTTTCTTTCTATTCGTGTTGTTCACCTGTAGTTTAGAAAATTTGAACAGACGTATCCGGCCGCCGATTGCGAGGGCTTAACCAGAGCAAGGCTGAGGCAGAGGGGCCATGATAACGGTTGCGTTTCATGGAACGAATGCTGGGCCACGCTATGTGTAAGCAACCGCCACAGCATCAGCTTAAGTGCGAGATGCTTGAGAACCTTTAGGCCAACGGAGTGTGAAGTATTATAACATGCACCGGTTTCTACACCGCCCATTGCTCATAAGTTTGTTTCTTTGTTATGCGTCGTCCCCTGAAAATAGCTCTTGGAGATCCTTCTTCTAAATGTCGAACATATTTGTTCGGGCTCCCATCCATACACGAGTTATAGAGTACTGAGGTTCCCATTGCAGCACAACGTGGACATTGCAAACATTGCTGGTTGTGACCAAAATTTCATTACGTTATTCTCCCATAAACTAGTTACTATCATCTTGTTGACATCTTCTCTACTTTAACCATTCAAATTTTGCGTCATTATCATGAATATTTATTTTCTCAACAATAATGTTATAGCAGTTAACTGATTGGTTCTATCAGAAGCTTTATGTAGATGTACTGCTTGCATTACATGCATTGCACATATTATTAATCACGCCGGATTGTCACCAAATGATTTTAAGCAATTTTTGTCTATCGAGCTCGATTTTGTGTTCCAGAACATTTACTTCATTGTAAAATAAGAGATCACTCCTCATTCTGGTCATTCGCCTTGTTACTGCGCATTGTTCTTTTGGGGACATTGGACGTTAGCGACAGTGTAACAGCCATGCGTAGTTGGTTTCGGCCGGCTTTAATACTGGTTACAGGTGCCTCTTTTCTTACATCTGATCATCGAACATTTTTGAGGATAGAAATCATATATATATTAAACGAAATACATCTTATTCACCATCTCTTTTTATCACTACTGCGCACTCACGAAGAGAATCAGGTTTAAATTTTTAGTGCAAAAGACGCTGATTTCAAGAAAATTCTGTATCAGTGTTGCCGGTGTTATGAGGGAAAAATCACTGATCTGGCTTTGCACCTGGAGCTAGCCTGTATGGCCGGAAAGTGACACGTGTTGTACGGCTACGAGACGTGAAGCGGCCACGCGACATGGCCTATTTAGCAGGTGCTACCAAACGAGGATTCCTGTTTCCGACGTTCGGTCAGGGAGAGTCGAACCGTCCTGAATTTTCCATTGCCAATCAGGCATGATACCAGTAATGTTCTCTTCTGTGCTTGGGTGTCCGCTCGTGGATGAGAGCGGCTTCCAAGAAGGTACTCAGCAGACGGTGCCGTTCAAGATAGCACAACAGGCGTGTATTTGGTTGCCTTGGACATAATACAACACACACACAAAAGACTAAATGTCACGCAGTACGCCGCAACGTAATAGTAGTACCGCGCACGGTACACTCACGGCTCGCAAGCCGTTAAAATTCGGGCCAGGCGCGCACGACTGCCCGTAAATACGCGGAGCCATCGGGCGACCGCGGGAGCTTCAAACCACGCGACTGCTCACAGACGCGGCTCCGTTCTAACTCGAGTTCCCTCCCCGCCGTAGCGTAGCCCCACGACGCGCAGCGCTCCCTCTCTCTGTTTTACGAGCCGTGTCACTCGTGTACGTTTTACTTCCACGCGGCAGACAGCCGAGATCATCGCCTCTCCCCGCGGGGGCATTGCCCGCCGTTAGCAATGTTTAGTCTGGCGGTTTCTTCCGAGAAGTTCCGCTCTTTGCAGACACATGCAAAACCGGAGAGCGATGCATTCCTACCGTCCCGGTGCTCTGTCTCCGGAGAAACATGGCTGTTGTATATGGACTTCCAGTGCGCGCATCGGGGCCCGCCCAGCGGGGGCAGAGGATCCTCTATTGCCGACGTCGCTACAAAATCTTTATGCTACGCAAGCACGATCGTGCTTCTTTGTTTAGGCGCGGCTTTATGTGTACTATCGACCGGAAAATAAAATGGACCACCGCTCAGGGTAGCGGTGCGGCTACGCGGCCGCACAGGGGCGCTGTTATCTCGAGCCGCTCGCTGGCAGCCAGAGTGACCCGAGTGACGACAAACTTCGCCCTCGCCCTCGCGCGGGGGCTTGTCGCGCTTGATAAATATCTAGTGTTGCGTTCAGCTGCTCTGCTGTTGACGGTCCCGACGAAGGGGAGCGCACATCGCCTATTCATCGAGCACATCGGGCTTTGGCAGATCAGTTGGACAGCCGCAGTCTGTAAAACCGCGGCTGTGTGAAGAAATGAGTCGGAATTTTGTTTTTCGTGGTCCTTTTATATTGCCCTCATGTTAGATGTTACTGCTAATCCCCTGCATCCACCATAGCTGGATTTTAGGCAACGGGGTCCAAGACGCCGCATCGGCAGCCACCGTGACGGGCGCTTTTTCGCGCCAGTGAGAAAACAGAGACGGCGAACTTCCCTGCGGGCGCTGCTTCTCTTTCGAAGCTGTCGTATTGGCACTGTCTTCGCAATAAGCTTGATATTCTGTTCAGCAAAACCTCTGCAGTTTGTTTTTTAATTGGGGTCTACGGTACGTAGTATTTAACGATAATTTCTTTACAATGGTTCAGTCCAGAAGTGATTCTTAGGAAGACGAATCACAAAAATTATTGCCAGTGATGAAATTTATTTGCGACAGCAGATTAAGAATCTCATTGGAATTCTTCAGCGTGACCCTAGTGAGACAAAAAGTTGCCGTCTGCCGCAATGACTAGACTTAGTCGTCTGTGCATAGAGTCGTATAGTGCCACCACTAGGTCTGGACTTCGGCGCAGGGCTTCCCATTCCTCTTTGACAGCATGCCAGAGCTGGTCAGCTGTGCCACCACAAAGGCGCCGTGAGGAAAGTTCCTTCTTCATGAGTCCCCAGATGTTTTCGATGGGGTTGAGGTCAGCCCCGTTAGGTGGCCACGGGAGCTGACGCACGCGCAGCGCTCAAGAAGGTCGCTTAGAGCACGCGCCTTGTGCACGGGGCTGCGGTCGTGCTGGAACACGTAGCAGCCATCCGGGAACGGTCCCTCCAGGACGTAGGGAATCATATGACCGGTAAAGATCTCGCAGTACCCTGGCGCTGTGAAAGAGCCCTCAATCCGCACGAGTGGGCCGAGGCCGTCCCTACTGATGGCTCCCCAGACGCTGACTGAACACCGGCCACTGCTGAGCGCGTTGTGGGTGTAGTCAGGGAGATACCTGTGCATAGGATAGCAAAGACGCTCTAACAAATATTAGCATATGTCCTCTCAAAAACTTAATTCAAGTAGCGCTAACATAACAAACCCAACACTCTGCTGAAAGGTAGTTTAACAAAACTCGAAGATGGGCTAGATGGTGCATTGCAACTTGACTGAAGATAAAGCGCACAGGAAGACACACACAAGAGAAGAAGGCACAAAACCCTGTGTCTTCTTCTCTTGTGTGTGTCTTCCTGTGCGCATTATCTTCAGTCAAGTTACTCTGTTGAAGCTTCTGTTCGGCACGAGAGAATAACCTACTTCGTATTCGATACTGAATCAAGAGGCTGCACTATATTCTCAATACTACGATGTGTTGCAAAGCATACTTCATTAGCTGTAAGATTACAAGTCATACCTACTGTTGAGCGGGCGCCCCTACACGTTGCTGCTGGTCCCAGCACGTGCAGAATGTGGACTCATCCGAGAAAATCACTTCCCGCCACTCATCTGGAGACCACTGCTGGAAGGCTCTAGCAAAACCGAGCCTCTCTTCTATTCGGTTTATTGTGAGATGCGGCTTTTGAGCTGCAACGCAATTCATTAGACCTGCTTCTCGCCACTTTGATCTAATAGTGTCGTAGGAGCTGCTCATCCCAAGTTCGTCACGAACCTCCCGGGCGTTAAAGAAGGGGTCTACAGCTACTGCAGCAACGATTAACTCATCTTCTTCAAGCGTAGTAGTCCTTGGCCGTCCACTGCGCTCAGCATCGGAAATTCTGCCGTGTTCGTCCCTGTATGCTCTAAGAATACGGCTCACCGCTGTTCTTGTCCTTCCTGTACGGCGACAGATTTCACGCTGAGGGACGCCTTCTATGCCCAGTCGCACGATCCGCCTTCTTTCCTCGATTGGGATCCTTGGTGGCTTTCTTGCGAAGCACCGAAGCCGATGCAACCGTTCTCGGTTTTATAGGTTCAGTGGTCCCTCAGGCACCAATAGCCAGACAGAATATTATCAGGATAGCACCGCGCACTGCAAAAGATCTGGCCTATAACGTTGATAAAAGTAAAATACGAACATTCAATCCAGGTTCCCCATTGGATAACGGGAAAGCGCAGAATGTATAAAAACGAGAATGGTCGCATTGGGTTTGGTACTTCGCAATAATGCCACCTAGGGCTCAAATCGAGGAGAGAAGGCCCAATGAACGACTCTGCATACAAGATGTCCCGCAGCGTGAAGTCTGTCGCCGCCTCTCAAGGCCGAGAACAGAAGTGAGCCGTATTATTGGAGTATATATATATATATATATATATATATATATATATATATATATATATATATATATATATTTATATATATATATATATATATATATATATATATATATATATATATATATATATATATATAGGGACGAAGATAGCGAAATTTTCGATGCTGAGTGCAGCGGGTGCCCAAGGAGCACAGTACTCGAAGAGGATAATTAATTGTTGCTGCCGTACTTGAAGACCCCTTCTTGAATGCGAGGGAGGTTCGCGACGCACTTGGCCTCAGTTTCTCCAGCGAAACCATCAAGTGCTGGTAGCAAGAGATGAGTGTAATGAACTGCGTGACTGCTCAAAGGCCGCACCTCACAACAAACGAGAGGGAAGAGCGACTCCACTTCTCCTTAGCTTTCGAATAGTGGTGTACAGAGAAGTAGCGGGAGGCGATTTTCACGGAGGCGTCCTCGTTGTGCACACGCTGGGATCGACAGCAGCTTGTGTGGCAGTAGTTTAACCGCAGGTATGATCTGTCATTCTTATAGCGAACGAAAAACGCGGCTAAGGTTGGACTAACTTATCAGTGCCAAAAGCGAACTATGGTTTGAAACACATCCTAGTCTTGAAAATGTAGTGCCGCCTCGCTTCTCCCGCGTCTGTTTGATTCCACGTAGGTACAACCTCGAAAACGAAGCTGATTATTTTCTTTTGCCGCCTAGAAGCTTGAACAGAATGTTGGATTTGTTATGTTTTAGCAATAAGCGCTATTTTCCTGTAGCGAAACGAACGGGTTTTAGTTCGGGACCCGACATAAGACAATGTTTGCTGACACATGTTTGCTCTCTTATGCTCAGGTATCTCCCTGGGTACACCTACAGCGTGCACGGCAGTGGCCACAGTTCAGTCAGTGTTTGGGACACCATTAGTAAGGACGCCGTCGGCACACTCGTGAGGACTGAGGGCTTGAACATCAGACCGAGGTACTGCAAGATCCTTACCGGTCACATGGTTCCCCACATTCTGGACGGACCGTTCCCGGATGGTTACTACGTGTTCCAGCACGACCGCAGCCCCGTACACAAGGCGCGTGCTGTAAGCGACCTTCTTGAGCGCTGCGCCGTGCGTCAGCTCCCTAGGTCGCCTAACGGGGCTGACCTCAACCCCACCGAAAACATCTGGGGAGTCATGAAGAAGGAACTTTCCTCACGGCGCCTTTGTGGTGGCACAGCTGACCAGCTCTGGCATGCCGTCAAAGAGGAATGGGTAGCCCTGCGCCGACGTCCAGACCTGGTGGCGGCACTATACGACTCTCTGCAAAGACTACTAGGTCAAGTCATTGCGGCAGACGGCAACTTTTCGTCTCACTAAGGTCACGCTGAAGAATTCCAATGAGATTCTTAATCTGTTTTCGCAAATAAATTTCATGACTGGCCATAATTTTTGTGAGTCGTCTTCCTAAGAATCTCTTCGCGACTGAACTATTGTAAAGAAATTATCGTCAAAGACTACGTATCGTAGACCACAATTAAAGAAAAAAAATTTGCAGATGTTTTGCTGAACAGAATATCAAGCTTATTGCGAAGACAGTGGCAATACGACAGCTTCGAAAGAGAAGCAGCGCCCGCAGAGAAGTTCACCGTCTCTGCTATCTCACTGGCGTGAAAAAGCGCCCGTCATGGTGGCTGCCGATGCGGCGTCTTTGACCGCGTTGCCTGAATTCCGGCTATGGTGGATGCACGGGGTTAGCAGTAACATCTAACATGAGGGCAATATAAAAGGACCGCGAAAAACAAAATTCCGACTCGTTTCTTCACACAGCCGCGGTTTTACGGACTGCGGCTGTCCAACTGATCTGCCACAGCCCAATGTGCTCGATGAACAGGCGATGCGCGCTCCCCTTCGTCGGGACCGTCAACAGCAGAGCAGCTGAACGCAACACTAGATATTTAATAAGCGCGATAAGCCCCCGCGTGAGGGTGAAGGCGGAGTTTGTCGTCACTAGGGGCACTCTGGCTGCCAGCGAGCGGCGCGAGTAACAGCGCCCCTGTGTGGCCCCGCAGCCGCTCCGCTACCCTGAGCGGTGGTCCATTTTATTTTCCAGCCGATAGTACATATGACGAGTAATATTTCATATAATGAAGATGCTTAAAGCGGTACGCCAAGGATTATGAGTGAAATTGTGGAGGCAGAAATTTAAAGGCTTTGTGAATTATTGCGTGGCAAATTTTATGAATACCAACGAGTCTCAAAGCGCCACCGCTAACGCGAGTCGCTATAGCGCTGCCACAACATACCCTTTAAAGCAGGGCTTAAAAATTCCAACTGATATTTTGATATTCACCTTCGAATTTATTGACCGGAACACGAGTTGCCCTTTACCTTTTTTTTTTTTCGCTTGAAGCGTGAAGCAGTCTTTATTCGAGCCTGTCGAATTTTTGTGAGCCTAAAGAAAGCGAATGGCTATCATTCTGTTTATTCCTTCATTGACACAGCTTTCTAAGAGCCTGCAGTGCACCTTATGATCACGTGTTGTTTGTTGATGAATTGGAAGTACTCATTTCCTTCCTGTAGCCTGGCAATATGTCGGAAAAGATTGTCTTGATGACGCCACTTCGCGAGAATATTATTTGGGGGTATTTTCCCACTTCTATATTTTTGTCCGCGAAGCTCATTGTTTCATTTTTTTTACCTTCTATTTTGGGAATTTCACAGTGAAAGACACTTTTTCTCTCGCTCTCCCGCTCTATGAAGGTGCGCTACTTTACTCTATATTGAAAATTTTCTTAATTAGGGTTGGCCTTAACATTTTTCGTAAACATATATTGGCCCCAATTGTTGCAAATATCGGTTCACAAATGCTTGTTGGTTCAATGCGCAACAGCTCAAAATGCATGTCCTCTGCATTTTATCACACATTAATTAAAAAAGCCTCTGCATTCCCCTGCTGTTCGTGTTACTGTGTCAGACGGGATAATTAGGGGCTTAAGTTGCAGTCTCTAGAATTAATAGACATGTCTAAAATACTGCTATTTGCCGTGTAGAACAAGAGGAAGATGGATTACACGGTATCAAAGAGCACTGAACAAGGGTAGAGGAGGGGAAGGATGGGGGGGGTGGGGTCACACTCCTTGACCTACTTTCTTCTCACTCACTCTCCCCCTTCTCAGCTTTTCTTATTCATAGCAGGAGGCTATGTCTTATTCAAAAGCAGAAGCATAATTAAACCCCTGCCAGGGATGATTGCTTTGCCCAGACGAAGGCACGTCCACTTGTTGAAACGTTGGCTCGACCCGCAAACTGAGGCTTCCCCTCCTCTACCCTTGTTCAGTGCTCTTTGATGCCATTAGCGGCGTGTCTTTTCATAGCTGCACTTCATTGTATGTATGTCTCTCCGCAAAGGTGCAGTGCTGAAAAATAATTATAGCTTTAAATAAGGTACGAAAGGTCCATTAAACTGCTTAATCTGAGAAGACAGCTTGTCTTAAAAATTTACATGAACGAGTGTAAGCTTGAATACTTTCTGAATTTACAAGTGCTCACACATGAGTAATGTTTTTCATTTTATAGCCACACACGCTCTTTCAGTTCATTTTATGGCCAGCTTTATTAAATGCCTTCTGAAAAACTAGACGATGGCTGTCGTCGTTATGTAGGAATATATATATATATATATATATATATATATATATATATATATATATATATATATATATATATATATATATATATATATATAGATATATATATATATATATATATATATATATATATATATATATATTATGGCAACAGGAGATCTCATCTTTATGCAGGGAGATTGTCTTTCATTTCATTCTGTCAGAATACTTTCTTGTATCTCTGATCGTTCGTTTTAGATCACAAAAGTGTGAGGACCCACCTGCTAGTGTTACCTTGCAACGTTTCATTTTATATTACCAGTTATACATTTCACTGCATGTAGACCATTACTACACACTAAAGGAGAAAAAATAATGTGGTTTCAAGTTTGCTGTTTCCACTTTTAAGCTTCGAATGAAAGGAAACAATTATTCAAGCAGAAGGTTTCTATATATTTTACATGTCCTTTTTAACCAAGCCTAATGGCAGTTAAGCAAGACTACCATGTTCGCTGCCAAATTCGCAATTCCGTCACACATTATGAAAACGCTACACATTGCCTGGGCGAAAGGAGTATAAGGCAATGAAATAAAGCTTTCGTCCCCCAATCTGCAATTAATGAGACCGACACAGCTCATTCGACGTTGCTCATGAAGAAAGATGGCGTAACGCGCTGCTTTGAAATCATATGCAGTTTAAGCACACACAGCTGGTGCTAAAATTGAGGATGATGAGAAAACCGACTAATATAATCGCCTTCTGGTGATTATGGTAACGTTTATTTCCTCTCTCTCCTCTATTTCCACAGTCAAGCACACGTACGTGGCCCCGACAGCCCATTGCCCTATACACTGAGCCACTGCAGCCGGTTAAGTAACTTCGCAATCTTTTTTTTAAGATAACGTTCAGTAGGCGATGATAGCTGAGAAATTTCAGATGGTGAAAAACCGTATGCGCAAGCTATGACTATGGGCTTGGGCAAGTAGAGTTTAACCAGTATATTACGAATAGAAGGAATGTTTCAGAGGAGGCAGCTATTAAAGTAGTGTGTTTTGCCAGGCTGGACTGAAATTCTTTATGAAAATTGGCTGGATGTTCTAGTCCAGGAAACATTTTATAGCCATTTTTAGAAGCCATTTTTGGGGTCCACAATTACTGGTTTAACCAAAAAACACCGATAAATATCGACACGTCAAACAAGTACGGTATAGTTTAAAACCGAAAAAATGCCGTTTTTTCTTGTTAATGTTAGCCTAAGGCGTATTCTTGAATCAAAACTTCAAACTTCCTATACCCTTTTCTATACGAAATTCGAATTTCTTGTACGAAACGGGCTGGTAGGCGCTAAAAAAAGCCGTACAAGGGCCGGAGGTGCCCGAGGCTCTGTTATGCCGGCCAACGAAAACCGCAACCGCTAGCACCACCATTGCTGTTGCAATGAACATTTTTCAGAAATCCAATAGCGCCATCCCAAGACTTGTGTTCCAATAAAAGATTTTCCCTGACAACACTCCTGAATTATTCGTGGAAGTAATAGTAGAATCCCTGGGTTTCTGTCCTTTGTGAGGTGGATTGTCCGTTCTTTAGCTTAGGGGGCCGAGAGGTGGAGGGGAAAGTTTGTTCTGTTCGGCAGTATAATTTAGGTTACGTTAGGTAAGGTTAGGTTAGGTTAGGCTATGGGGTTTAATATCCCAAAGCGTGTCAGTGTGTATGAGGCGCCGTAGTGGAGGGCACCGGAAATGTTGACCACTTGGGGTTCTTTAACGTGCATTGACATCGAACAGCCCACGGGCTCGTTTTTCGCCGTTACATAAAAGATGCCGCTGAGGCCGGGATTCGATCCCGCTTCCTTGAATACACAAGTTGAGCGCACTAACCACTGCACCACCACGACGAGCCAAAAGACAATATCGAAGAACATTTTAAGAGTTTTATGTGCTATAAGGCTTCACATCACGGGTACAGATGCCTTTATCCCTCCATGTCCTGAATACAGTCCAAAGGGAGGCATCTTTAAGTTAACTGGTATATTCCTGAGTTTAGTGAAGTGGAACATTTCGGACCGCCGGAAATTTATGGATGACTCTTGCTAGTTGCCGGTCCAAGTAGTTAATTCTTGTGTGAAAAACGAACTACCGGATAACCTAAGTCAGTATGAACAGATGTACAGAGTCATAGTGCGGGATGAGTGCATGATGAAGGAGCACGAGTAAGAATTCCTCAGTTACCGCCAGTACACATTGAGCGTTGTTGAAGACCCTGATTGGTTTTTGAAATTTCAAGCATGTGACATATGTCAGTATTAGCACAAGAGTCATTGGACATTTTAGGTCTAATGTTGAGCACGGATTTCGACAACTCCCGCTGCCAATACAGAACGGCTGTGATGAATATCTGCTAATTATTGTATTTCTTATATATTTAATAGTAAATACCATTTTCTCCAGTATCAATAAAATGTATACATTTTTGAGAGCTCGTGTGCTTTGAGAATAATTTTCCCCCACATTGTTCGGGTTTTAGTTTGCACCACACAACCAGCCCAAAAATGCCGATTTCAAAACGCATATAAGCGGTGCAAAACGTATGAATTTTTACGGACTAATATTTCGGTCAACCTTGCGGATTTTTTTTACAGCATGATGACAGGCATCTCTTGAAGATAATTTATTATTTCTGGAGTATTCTGTTGGAAATTGGCGGTATTCGGTGTGTGATGGATGAACCGTAACGAATGTATCATGAGGACAGCATGTTTTCTGACGTTTTGAATGAAGTTGCAGCAAGAAACTACAAGAGGAGGATGTCAAAAAACGTTTTTGGAAGGAACTAAGTAGTCTCTCTCAACAATGTGTATTAATCTTGTGAAGAGAATTCTCAGAATAGCAGAAATCGCACGTCGGTCACTGACGTTTCCGTAGTCGTTTAAACTTTTACCCTGCTCAGGCTGTTTCTTTCAATCTGTTTTTTTTTATGTCATTGCAATTTCTGGTTTATTTCGAAGGAAATATATGCTTTATATCCCGAGTACATTTCCTCGCGCATTGTTCGTTGACTTGAATTCGTTTTTTCCTACAGGTATCGTACTCCGTATCTCCACCTTACTACTTCGGCTGGCTCTCCCAAGGGTTAAAAATCAAAACAATGACGATAATCAGTCGGCCTTATCCATTCATACAGCCGTGCGCATACACTGTACAACTACGCAGCTTACGTTTCGGGAGGCTTGCAGTCGTCGCCATTGTCGCCATGGTTGTACTCAACATGCTGGAAGTTCCCGGAGCTGGGCTGCTTGCTGTGGGTACACTGGTGGTTCTCTGGCTTGCGGACACCATGGTTGTTTTTTGGCTTATCGACAAAGTGGTCGTTTTCTGGCTTGCCGATAGAGCGGTAGTCGCCTGTTTTGTAGTCAGAGGCGCGTTTGTTGTCCTTTCCGCAAGAAACGTCGCATAAGCTGTTGCCTGTGGTGTCGGTTCAACAGGATTAGCTGGATGCTCGCTCCCAAGGCCATTTCCTGTTGTACTGAGGCGAGTGCTCTCATTGTCGTCATCTGACGCCGCTGTGTGAGGACAGAAAGAAGCGGTTTGTGCACTTCAGAAATGAGACCAATGATAAAGTGTAAATAGTCCGCGACATCGTGCGACTCAACGTTCGACTAAACCTGAGCCTTCTAAAAGTTCCTTACCATATCACACGGTCACCTGTAACCGGCGACATTGCGCTTCCAGCAGAAATAACAAATTTCTTCCGCCGATTTTGTGTTATTGTCCTCGTCTGACATGGATAAGGGTACGGAGTTTCTATGAAGGAGTTGCAGCTTTTATAGTGTGATATTACGGTGATTAGGTGAACGCTGACGGGGACAGTCTTGGTGGACACTCATCGTCACTGAATTTCTTGATGCTGTCAAACTCAATTATTACTCTCTTAATTAAACAAGCTTTGAAGACTTCAGTAGAGGTCTAACACATAATGCACGAATAAAATCATCTTTTTGGAAATTTATTCAGGTTAAACTGTCCCAAGGCACAAAAATCATTCCAATAAATTCACACTAGTGTTAAAAGTGAGAACCAGCTTATCGCATGGACTTTCTTTGTGCAGTGAGTAATGCAAATGGCCTTTCATTTCGTGGCTGCGTAATTATGTTCAAAGAGAAATCGAAAGATGTTTCAGGAATAAAAAAATAAACATGAATGCAGTTTCTTCACGGTGACGAAGAACCTCTTGGTTGTGACAGGTCCTGCCTTTGTGGACATCTTTTGCAGTCCTGAATACGGCAGATGCGACCACAGTCTTTAACTGTTCTAGCAACGACCTGTGAATATTATAACGGGTATCAACCTTGTTGCAGAAAACAATACACTCATTGTTACTGTGTCGTAACAAAAAAACAACGCAACAAAATGCTTTACGAACAATCCTCACTTTTCGCTCCGGGACTTCCAGACAAGCGGCAGGGGGACATTATCTGTGGTGGTTAGTTGAGCACTCTTTGCTAATACCAGACTCTTTTACTAAAGTAGCTCAAAGACCAAGGATGGCGTCATTTTCATTTCCCATTTGATATGCAAAATGCTGCTAGACAGCTAAAACCAAGTTATCTACAGTTCGTTTGTGGGGTAACAAAGCAGTTAGCTCACACAAAACTTCACAGAGACTCGGAAGGTATCTTTTCGTCTATGAGATAATTTCAGCTGGGGGGGTTCTCAATGCCATTTTGTGACAATGCGAAAAGAGGCTTTCTTCAATAGCCGAAGAGTTTGACATAATAAAACACGATTTCGAATTTAGTATTTTAATTCTAAAGAAACCTTGCAAATTCCGGCTGAAGTCTCCCATCTTTCACTCACCAGTTGAGCTTAAAAGCAGGGTGGAAAGATAGACAGATGGATTTATTGAAAGGAAAAGACAGAGAGGTTGGAACCGAATAATTCAAATCTGGCCTGCTACTCTGCACTGGGGAAGGGGAAGGAGAGAAGAAAGAAGGTCATGATGGGTGACGATGTGGGAGAAGGCATATGAAATATATATACAGACACAGCAGCTTGCTTTACAAGCGCGAATCAAGTCCGCTGGCGCTCAAATAACGGCGAAGAGCACGCACTGCCCGGACGCCCTTCCCCTTGTCATGCCAAGCGCCCAGCAGCAGTTGCTCCGACAGAGGCCTCTTGTCTAAACGCTTCAAGGAAGCAGCTAGCACATTTCTTTCGTTCGCATACTCTGGGCACACCAATAATACATGGTCCACATTCTCTGGGATGCCACAAGTTGAACATTCCGGTGAGTCCATCTGTGCAATTAAATGTCAGTACTTGCGCGTGAAAGCCACGTTTAAACGAAGTCTATGTATCAAGCATGCCTGATGACGCGGAATATCACGCGGAACATTAAATTTAAATGTTCGATCGAGCCTTCTTACACGGACGTGTCGGGCGTCTGGTTGAGCCTAGTAAGCTGCTGTAGCAATATTCATACAACTCTTTAGAAGACACGTCGTATCCGCTCTTGAAAAAGGCACAGCTGTTTGGAAGCCATTGATGAGTGCGCTTTTCGCTTCAACATCGGCCTGCTCATTCCCATGGAGGCCGCAGTGGGCAGGGATCCGTTGAAACATCATCATGTAGCAAGTGCTTGTAATGTTTGTCTCTCCTCTTATGATTTGTGTTTGTCACTGCAGTCTTGTCATTGTCGGTGGGTCGAGCCTACGTCTCCAAATTGCTTCGTTCCGAATTAAAAATCTAAGAGAGCGTCAAATAAGCCTTTTACCGGTTCAAACGGGGTTCGGAAGCAATCCCATATCTGTCATGCATCCTGTATAAAGCTCATAGCAAATTTGTGCGTATCGGTATAGCGCTACACCAGACTGACCATTCCGGTACGGAGCTCTAACCAGACTGACCAGTCTGGTACAGAGCTCAAACCAAACCTACCATGTGAGCTTCGGAGCTCTACCCGAGAAAATTAGTTGCGGCTTGGAACTGAAACAGTGCATAATAGTATTTTCGAAATTATATTAGACGAATCAGTATTTTCCAGGGAGATACACCGGAAAATTTTATGCGTCAAAACTTGTATCGGCAGGTAGTTTTCTCTGCATGAGTACATATACACTATATAGTACGGCGATTCTAAGTCATTTTTGTATGTGCTTTCCCCTAGAAATATCTCGATTTATTTAGGCGTCAATGTGCACCTTAGCTACCAATTACCTTCATCGCATTGCATTTTTCATGTTCTTCCCCGCAAGCGTGTTCGATAATTACAAGAAACAAGCGCTGCTGCTTTTTGCGCTCTTTTGACGTGCAATTATACCAGTGACTGAAGAAGGGCTCGCAACACGAAAGTGCGTGGAAGAACATAGCTTTCCGTCAGCAACAAGGGTGGTCGGCCAAACTCAAACATATCGGCGATTATCAAGATATGGAATTTAGCAGTGCTCGAAGTATCTAGTTAAAATACACTGTCTTCTTATAGTGCGCAAGTGGAAAGAACACTGCCCAAATAGTAACAAAATATAAGATATGCAGTACTACAAATATAAGAAGCACATGCCTGTGAACGCTTCCCTTGTTTCTTTTTTTTTTCCTATTGCTGTCCTTAATATATACCAAGAAATCTGTTGCTTCTCCAAGGCTTCCATAAGTATCTACATCCACAAAAGACTTCGTCAGAATTGATTTAATCACTGCCCTCTCTCCTTTGCTGGCTGCATGTGAAGATAAGTGAGGCAATATAACATACATTACTAGATCTGATATCTCTGTTGCAACAAGAATTATACAAGGCCGATTGCACAATAGGATGCAAAATTAAGTATAACATTCCTTGCAGTGCCGACGAAAATGCCGATCCGTAATGAAGATACCGGACGTTGATGGCAGCTCCTCCTAACCAGCAATTCAAAATGTCATTTCATTAGAAGAACCGGGTTACTACGACCGTGATTTTTCAATTTTAGAGAAAAGAGATAAAAATTGCAAAACCGCGCAGTTTTTCAGTTGTTGTGTTGGAGCAGTGATCAGCGCATTCGTGTGGTGTTTCAAAGAATGAAGGTTCGAATCCTGACTAGCGGGTAGGTTTTTCACTTTCAATCGTTTCTTTTTAAGAGCTAACTGTTATATTGAGATTCGTTTTCGGTTTGAATTCTTTATTCCCCAGGGGGCGTTTTTGTTTTCGTTATATATATGGAGGGATCTAGAAGATCCGTCGTTTATAGAAGGCTATGTCCGGGAAGGGTGCAACAGAACGAGAAAGGAAAGAAAGGGTGGAGGGGTAGGTATGTTGATACACCAGGGAACAAATTGGGAAAGAAATAAATCATCTTGTAAAGAACATATCTGGGTTTCAGGAACAAAATTGCCGGCATAAGGACATGGCTAGGGGTAGTTTATTTAGGAACAGTACATCAATGCAGGTAAGAAAGCAAGGATCTTGTTGAATGTCTCAGTGACGATATAAGCCAGTTTAGAAACGGGGACAATATTATTCTACTGGGGGACATGAACGGCCACATCGACGATCTGGATGGATACACGGATTGTAACAGGCAGCTAATGCTAGGTTTCTGTTAGCGACATGATCTAGTTATCATAAATAGAGAAATACAATGTGAAGGCCAAATCACGTGGGAATTCCGCAACAGGCAGACGACCACTGACTATTGTCTAATGTCGCAGGAACTTTATAGCAAGGTCACAAAAATGGAAATAGACGAAGAAGGGGAGTGTAGTTTGGGAAGTGATCATAAACGTATTAGTCTGCAGGTGGGGCCTTTGATGAAAGGAGAAATAGAATTTAGACAAAACGCAAACGCAAAATTAAACGACGATCAAATAGCGCAGATAGCAGCAGACATATAGGAAGCAATAGAGTAAAGCCCCATGGAAGACTGGGATTATGAACAGGTAGAACTACTCATAAGGAGCAAAATTCAGGAGGTTAAAGTAGTAAACCGCTGGAATGGAAAGAGGAAGCCACAGAGTTGGTGGAATGAGGAAATCAGGGAAGCTATTCAACGACGGGCTGCTTCAAGGGAACACCGAATGGTAAAGAAAGCGCAGGTATCTCAGGAGGAAATCTACCACAAATGGGAATCATATCGACAAAAGAAACACAGGTGCAGGCCCTCGTCCAAAGTGAAATAAGGCAGTCCACCGATCGCTGGATGGCTGACATACACGATGACTCTAGAGGCGAAGCAAGAAAATTTTGGGACCATATAAGCTGGCTAGGGAAGAAGAATCAAAGAAAGCAGGATCGGATCCAAGATAACGAGGGAAATTGTTTAAAGGGAGACAACGCAGTGAACTACATTGCATCAGTTATAGCCGAGTCATTTAGGAGCGACGATAGGGTAATCTCCGCTGATCAGGAAGCAACACAATGTAGCAGAATACAAAGCAGCTTAGAACTGACCAATCTAAACTGGAAAAAGGCAGAAAAAATATTCCTAAAAACACATCTACAGGAATAGATGGAATTCCGATCAAGCTGATTAATGAACTCGGTCCAAAAAGTAAGGAAACGTTGTTAAAAGCTCTGGAAGCAGTCATAACGAATAAGCAAATTCCGGACAGCTGGCGGCAGAGTAAAATGAATTTGATTTATAAAGGGAAAGGAGAAAGGATGCACATAAAATTCTACAGGCCGATTACCATAACATCTGTAATGTACAGGTTAGCCATGCAGGCGGTGAAATTAAAGGTGCAAGCATGGGTAGAAAGTAACAAGATACTTGGAGAACTTCAGAACGGCTTTAGAAATGGTAGGCGCTTAGATGATAGCCTATTCGTGATTACCCAATGCATCGAGATATCTAGAGTGGAAAATAGACCTTTGTATTTGGCCTTCTTGTACATAAACGGGGCGTACGAAAACGTAAGCAGGGAACTCCTGTGGAACATATTAAAAGAAGAAGGTATCGGTTATGAGATAATTGAGTTCCTACAGGAAATATACCGGGATAACAAAGTAGAAATTACGTGGGAAGGGATAAAAAGTACGGAGGATGTCAAAGTATGCAAAGCATTAAGACAAGGCTGTCTTCTATCACCGGTGCTGTTCATGCTTTATATGATAAACCTGGAACGGAGGATACAAGGCAATAACCTAGGTTTTAACCTGTCTAATAGATTAGGTGGAAAGGCGGTAGAGCAGCGCCTCCCCGGTTTGATGTACGAAGACGATAATATGCTGCTAGCTGAGAGTCTGAAAGAATTGCAAGCTCTAGTTAAGTATTGCGGAGAAGTAGGGGATGCTCTAGGCTTCAGTTTCAGCGCAGTTAAGTCGGGTCTGATGATTTTCAACGGCTCAACTGATCGGGGTCTTAAAATACAAGGCCATAAAATACCTAGAGTAGCAGAATGTAAATATCTGGGGGTATGGGTAAACGAAGGATTGGCATACATTGGAAAGCATGAGCAATCACTTAAGGCCAAAGGGCGAAGGAATGCCGGGATAATGAAGCATAAGGCATTGTGGGGATACAATAGGTATGAGGTTTTGAGGGTATTTGGAAAGGAATTATGGTGCCCGGACTTACTCCGGAAATGCGGTTTTGCCTAAAATCAGAGGTGCAGTCGACATTAGAAAGAAATCAGAGATCCCTTGGACGATTAGCACTAGGTGCCCACGGCAAAACCACAAATGAGGAGGTACAGGGAGATATGGGCTGGGCATCTTTCGAAGTACGGGAAACTCAGAGTAAAATATTATATGAGGAATGCCTGAGGAAATTGAACAGTAACAGATGGGCAGCTAAAGTATTTGAATACCTGTACCTAAAAAGCGTTGACTCACAATGGAGGAAAAGAACTAGGAAACTAACTAGTAAGTATGCTAGTCACAAGGACGGAGAAATAAAGAGCATTAAGGAACAGGTAAAAAACACAGAAGGTAAAAATTGAATAAATTCGATGGAAAAGAAATAGAGTGTGGAATTATACCAAAAGTGGAAAATGCAGATCAGGAAGGAAGATTTCTTTGATAACTCAAGAGGCAGTGCTCCACTTTTTGAGCTAGATCAGGGTGCCTTAGAACACGCAGCTACAAAAAGAAATTTAACAATGGAGATGACGCATGTGCTGTATGTGGTAACTCCAGTGAAACAATTGACCATATTATACTCGAATGTAATGGTATCCATCCGGAAGTTGATGCAGGCGCAATCAGTGTTCTTGAAGCTCTGGGGTTTAGAGATAACAGTGGCCGGGTGAATACACCGGCGGTGGAAACTAGCAAAAAACGACTGGAAGATTGGTGGCTTAAAAGCAGAGAAGTCACATAATGTTAGCAATGTAGGAACAAAAATTTAATAGATAGAATGATGGTTTAGTTAACCATTCTAAATCAATGAATAAGATATAGGGAGAAAAATGAGCATGATAGCTACTGCTACCACCCTGTTTCAAAGGAAGGGGACGCTCCTATATTCCATCCATCCATCCACCCACCCACCCACTCTCCCATCCATCCATCCATCCATCCATCCATCCATCCATCCATCCATCCATCCATCCATCCATCCATCCATCCATCCATCCGTCCGTCCGTCCGTCCGTCCCTCCATCCATCCATCCATCCATCCATCCATCCATCCATCCATCCATCCATCCATCCATCCATCCATCCATCCATCCATCCATCCATCCATCCATCCATCCATCCATCCATCCACCCATCCATCCATCCATCCATCCATCCATCCATCCATCCATCCATCCATCCATCCATCCATCCATCCATCCATATGTGTGTATGTGTGAATAAACGGGTTTTGTTCGGGACGGCTGGAGTCTGCTTCTACCTTCGAAATCACCACATTGGAGACAAGGATGCTGTAGACCTACCCCAACCCCGCCGCACCGTCCAGAACCGTCGTCATGAGCTTCACCGGGCTTGCTCCGCCACCGTTCTTCCTTCCGAGCCCCGTCCTCCCTTCATTGCCATGGGTGCAATGGGAGATGTTCAGCGTGTACTTGGTAGCATCCGTAGCCGCTGCATTCAAGCCAGAGCAACGCAAGGCTTTTCTTTTGCATTGTTTGGGGGCGGAGGGTCAGCGTGTTTATCAGACGTTACATGCAGGGACCAGCGCCGCAGCAGCACCGTCAGTGCCAAGCGTCGCAGTCCTCGCCGATGACAAGTCTGCCGCTGCTGACGATCAGTTTGGTTTGTGGGGTTTAACGTTCTAAAGCAACTAAGGCTATGAGAGACGCCGCAGTGGAGTACTCCAGAAATTTCGACCACCTAGGGATCTTTACCGTGCAGTGACATCGCACAGCACACGGGTGCCTCTCTGCACTCGCGACATTACGGCAGCAGTTTTCGACGTCGTGCAACGTTATCGTCGAGCGCCATAGTTTTCATGCCGCAGTTAAAACACAGGCAAGTCCGTTCATGACTTTGTTGTCGCTCTACGGGAGCTAGCCGCACATTGTTCGCTTCCTTCGCAAGATCATGCTCTGTGGGATCAATTCGTTGCTGGCATAGATTCCAACCGCGTACGTGAGCAGTTACTGTTCGAGGGTTCCACACTGTCTTTCGATAATTCAGTTCGAATTGCACTTCAGTTTGAGCAAGCAGCGGAAGAACTGAAGGAGCTTTCTGCTTCAGTCGAGGCAGTTTCATTTCGGCAGCGTCGTAAACCATTCTCGAAACATTCCAAAAAAAAAAAGAGGAATGCGCAGCCAGCGGGCGGCGCACGTGCGCCGCAGCGGAACCGCCCCCCTGAGCGGAACCGAGAACAGAGTAGCTTCTCCGGTTCAACACATTGTTCCGATGCGGCTCGCAGGCCCACTTCGCATCAGCGCCGCAGTGCCCAGCATATGGGAAGACTTGTTCATTTTACGGTCTGAAGGGTCACTTTCAAAAAGTATGCAACCGTATGCCACCGCAAACGAACTCAAATGCAAGGCAGAGTCCGTGAAGTTGAGTTACATGAAGATGTTTCGTCATGTAGCAGTGCTGAGCAAGTTTTCACTTTGCAACGTTCCGCACGTGGCGGAATTCATATTCAAGGGCAAGTCGCGAATGTCACTTGGACATTTCTTGTCGATTCAGCGTCGCCTGTTTCAATTCTGTCAGAGCAAGAATACAGTCAATATTTTAAGAGCGTTCCACACCGTCAGGCGAGCAGCCCCGCAAGAAAGATCTGCCGCCAGCCTTAGCAGACGAATTCACTTCGCTTTTCAGTCCCGAGTTGGGTCTTGCTAAAGGGTTCATCCATCGCGTCAAGACGCGGCAAGGCGTCCAGCCTGTAGCTTCCAAGCTTCACCGCCTGCCATATTCTCTCCGGTCGCCAGTATCAAAAAGCTTCAGAGGTTACTGATCCTTGGCATCATCGAGCGCATCGATGCTTCTGAATGGGTGTCTCATATTGTTGTTGTTGACAATAAAGATGGTAGCATCAGGATATGTGTAGACCTTCGAGAGCCGTACAAAGCTATTTTTCGAGACAGTTTCCCATTGCCACATACAGAGGAACTGCCTCACGCTTTGGTAAGCGCTGCACACTTCACAAAACATGACTTGGCATCCGCTTACCATCAGGTTCTTTGCACCCTGATAGCAGGGATCTGGCAGTTTTCATCACTCATGACGGTCTTTTCCGGTTTAAAAGAGTTTACTTCGCGTTGACTTCTGCCTCAGCGGCATTTCAGAAGATGATGGCGACAATCCTCGACCGTTGTCCTGGAGTGTTGTTCTACATTGATGATGTGATCATTTTGGCAAGACCTCAGAAGGGCACCTTTCAAACGTGAAGACCGTACTGTAAAAAATCAGGAACGCAGGCCTGAAACTGAACAACAAATGCCATTTTGACGTTCCAGAACTTGAGTTCCTAGGGCATAAGGCCACTACACGTGGTATCTCGCCACTTCCAGAGAAAGTAGATTCCACAGTTAACAGCCCAGTGCCAACTGATGTTGACGCCCTCCGTTCGTTCCTGGGTCTTGTAGAATATTACTCTAAGTTTGTTCCATACTTGGCACAAGTGGTCGAGCCTATGAGAATATTGCTTCGCAAAAATGAGCCATTCATCTGGTTAGCTGAAGCAGACAGCAGTTTCAGGAGGGTTGAAGAAATGCTTTCCTCGAGTACAGTCCTCCAGATGTTCGATCCATCACATCTAGTAATTGTGTCGACCGACGCGTTCTACTGTGAACTGGGAGCAGTCCTGTAGCAGAAAAGTGGCCACGAGCTCCGCACAGTTGCTTTCGCATCTCGTACACTGTCGCCTGCGGAGAGGAAATATTCAGTCGGTGAACGGGAAGCACTGGCGTGCATTTGGCCGTGTGAGCGATGGCACACATACCTTTTGGGTAGCCATTTCACTATTCTAACAAACCACCAAGCACTGGCGTCCTTGGTGTCGTCCCAAGGACATGGAAGACGCCCACTCCGAATCGCATGCTGATGTGCACGACTGCTTTGCTACAATTTCACCGTTCAATAAAGCAAGGGGTCCACAAACACTGTAGCAGATGCACTTTCTCGGCTGCCAGCACCTACCTCGGAGGCAGAAATTGCAAAGGAGGAAGAAATCGTCTCTTTAATTGCGCCAGCTTGTGTGACGAAGGAGAAGTTCAAGCAGGCCGCCCTCGACGACGGTTGCCTGGAAACCGTGAAGTCATTCGTGCTGAGTTCCTGGCCGCCAAAGAAATCCATACCAGAAGAGGCGAAACCATTCTACCCTATTCGGGAAGAACTGTCGGTTCTTGACTGCTTGCTACTGCGTGCAGAGCGCCTCGTTTTTCCATCCTCCCTCACGGGTCAGATCATCAGCACCGCGCACGAGACACATCCGGGTGTCACGTGCATGAAGGCGCGACTGCGTGAGGGGTTCTGGGGGCCGCGAATGAATCAGCAAGTGGAAATGGCAATAAAAAACTGCCTCATCTGCCTGGAGGCAAATAAGTCTGCCAAAACATCACCAGTACCATTGCAACCTGTTGAATGGCCTGAGCAACCATGGCAGAAGCTTGGCCTAGACATTGTTGATCCTTTGGCGCATGCAGATTACAACAGCAGATTTGCCATAACGCTTGTTAACTACCATTATAAATGGCCAGAAGTGCACATTTGCCGCGAAGTGTCTACAAGCACTGTAAAAGACTTTTTAATAAGTGTTTTTGCCCGTGAAGGCTATCCAGAAGAGATAGTCTGTGATAATGAACCTCGGTTCATATCGCACGAATCCATCCCGTTCCTGCAAGGCAGAGGCATCCGTCTTTCGCATTCGTCGGTGTACTATCCCCAAGCGAATGGGCAAGTAGAGCGATTCAATCGCACACTGAAAAACTTCATTCAGGTTTCGCTCCTCGAAAGAAGACCACTCCGGCAAGCAGTCGCAGAGTACCTTGCCATTTCTTGATGTAATCCGCACGCTACCACAGGGGTCGCCCCAGCAGTTCTGCTACATGGCAGAATGCCCCGAACCAAGCTGGGCGTTCTGGGGTTTTCGGCACCAGGATTTGCGGAAGACCCAGCCAGTGACTTGGCGCGACTCCGTCAGAGTCCGGGGTCTACAGCAGAACAGCAAATGCTGCACAGACAAAAGGAGAGCTGCCAAGAAGACTAAAATAGCCGTAAGCGATTTTGTCCGTGTCAGGAAACCAGCAGTCCGGTTCAAAGGAATCTGCGCTTTTTCTCCAACAACAAAGGTGATCGAGAGGAGGGGACCAGATTCTTTCCGACTTGGAGATGGTCGTACATGGAATACCTCCAAGATTTCCAGGGTTCTGCAGCCCCGGTTTCCTGGCCTGCTGCCTCCTATCACGCCGCAGCTTCGGTCTCTTGGCGCGCTGCCTCCTGCCACATCGCAACTCCGGTCTCCTGGCATACTGCAGCCTGCTGAGATGCAGCCGCCTTCCCCCAGGACGCAGGCTCGGTCTCCTGGCGTACTGCAGCAGCAGCCTACGAGCCTGTCACCAGCGCAGACAGTGCGGCGTTCAAAGCTAGAGCGCCGGCCACCGGCCTGGCTCCAAAATTACCAGACCCATTACCATTAGTTGGGACTGACATGTACCGAAGCGGTGGCCTTGTGGTCGAGCATCCGCCTCGCATTCGGGAGGTACGGGGTTCGATCCCCAGTACCGCCAGGTACCCACCGGTTTCCTATGGGTACAAGATTGCCCCCGGCCTGGTGCTCGGCTCTTCTGGGGTGAAATGCTTGGGAAAGGGGGCCATGAACCAAAAATGTTGGTTCAAGAAAAAAAAATAAATGTCCGTCCCAACTAATTACCCATTAGTTGGGACTGACATGTGCCGTTTTCGCCAAAAATAACCAGGCTGCCCGATTTGCTCCTTAGCCCCGTAATGAAGCGTTTTACAGGACATGCGAAATTATTAATCATCTGTGCGGAAAAAATGCCCATCACTCTTATCTGTAAATACCATTTTCGCCTTTTGAAATAGATCAAGGGCTCCAAACATGGTTGAGAAGGAAACCCTGCAGCCTGGTTACTTTTGGCAAAGACGGTATATATATGTAAATATGTAAATATGCGAATATGTGTAAATAAGTACAGTGTGCATGTCTTGGGGTTTTTCTACTAGTAGCTACTAACAACTAATCACTAAAAATAAGGGGGGGGGGAGAATGTTATATTCAGTTTCGTTTTCGGTTTGAATTCTTTATTCCCCAGGTGGCGTATCTGTTTTCGTTATATATATATGTATGTGTGAATAAACGGGTTGTGTTCGTCCGGGACGGCTGGAGTCTGCTTCTACCTTCGCAAAAGTCACACTAACAATGTTAATTTACTGGTTTGAACTTTGTTTCAAACCCGGCTCGGTTTAGTTCTTAGAAAAAAATGATCCGTTCGAAAAAGCTACAGACCTGTGTGAAAAATATGACAAAATATTCTGTAGTTCTGTCGTAAACATTAGATGTTTTTGCTATTCTGTAGTACTTTTCATTAGTTCTGTAGTTTTTTCTTTAGTACTTGTCTGTTTTAACTACAGGAAAAATGTTACTACTGAAAGTTCTGCTGTCACAACAGGTTACCTGTCAAGAACAGCACAGAACTTCTGTCGTAACAGAAAGTTTTTTGATGTTTTTTCCGACTGGGTATGGCTGCCGATGTTTCCACGGGATCCTGATAGTTGCCCCGCGATTCACGCTGGTCAACCTCCACAGCAAACCGGTATTGCAATGTCTGCATAACACGCATACCGTGTTTTTCAGTAGGACAGTGAAATTAAGTTCCGAGCAAGCTTAGTTAAATATATAGAAATGTCATCACCCAACCTCTAGACAGTAGGTAGACTGCGACAAGGGCGGACAGGAGGAATCCAAAAGCCAGGGCCAAACAGCAGATGATGGCGCAGAACTCTTGCTGTCGAGTATCACTGCACATGAAATATCGGCATTACGAGAATCATCAGGAAAAAAAACGCGAACGTCTTGGCGTGTTAAAAGCAGGAACTCGAATTACTCGGATTTCTTGATAACCTTTTTTGAAAACATTGTGAAGGTATGTATCCATCATTTGTTCTATTCGAGGCTAGAGAGCGAAATCTGAATGTGCCATAGATAACAAAAGGCATACCCCATCTCTGTCGTCTTGTTTCCAGACTGGGCGTTACCACGCACAATGGCGACCCTTTTCTCCTTACCCTCTTCGGGGACACTAAAGCACAACTTCGTGTTAACTTCAACTTGTCCAAAGATCCCTATATTAGTACGATACAGTAGTGAACGAAAGCCAATACAGGAAAATATTTGGCATACATAATACCAAACGCACTAGTTCAAGTGCTTTCATTATTGATGGTGAGCCTGTCACTGAATAAGTAGCCATAGCCACTGGTTTCAATACATATTGTCAGTGGACCTTCTCAAGTATTTGCAGGCAAAACAATATTTCACTGATGGTACCTCCATATGCGCTAAGACATTTTTAACCTCATACCGAGCGTAATTACAAATAAACCTCGTGGCCATGAGGAAAAACCCAATGCGTTTTTACACCTTTATTCGCTTTGAAGAGCTATCGAATTTTGAAACTTACAAAAATAATTTCCCTGCTTAAATCTAGGAGCACCCAGATTTTTCAACCTACATTCTTTTCTTTAACTTCGATGTACAGGGGTAGTCAAAAGCTCCTAGGCCGCAGGTTGTGCTTCTGGTAGGGATATTCTGGCACGTGAGATCCCATTAAAGCTATCAATTATTTAGGAAGTCAGAAAAATTCTCCTTCTACACTCCACAGATATTGTGAGATTCGGGGCTGTCGCAGCTGCCTGACTATACTGCCCTGAAGCAGACCCTGTGGCCTGGGAACTTTTGACTACCCCTGTACATTATTCAGTAAGGCCTCAGCAGTATGTGGATAGGGAGCTTCCGGACGTACAAGCTGGGTTTCGCAAGGGCAGAGGAACTAGAGACCGAATTGCTAACCTTCGCTGGATCATGGAAAAAGCAAGAGAGTTCCAGAAACCCATAGAATTCTGCTTTATTGATTATGCGAAAGCGTTTGACTGCGTAGATCACAGCAGATTGTGGCAAGCTCTCCAAGAGATGGGAGTTCCAATTCACCTCATTTGTCTCCTCAGGAACCTGTATGAAGGGCAAGAGGCCACAGTCAGAACTGGGCATGGTCTTACTGATTGGTTTCCGATCGAGAAAGGAGTGAGGCAAGGCTGCATACTGTCGCCCTGCCTATTTAATCTATATGCAGAGTGCATCATGAGGAAGGCCGGTCTGGACGAGTCTTCAGCTGGAGTGAAGATTGCTGGAAAACGTATCAACAACCTTAGATATGCGGATGATACTACTTTAATGGCAGAAAGTGAAGTGGAACTCAAGAGACTTCTGATCCGCGTACAAGAAGAGAGTGAGAAGTTTGGGCTTAAACTGAACATTAAAAAGACAAAGATCATGGCGTCTTGCCCTATCAAGTCCTGGAGCATCAATGGACAAGAAGTGGAAGCTGTGACAGATTTTCTGTTCTTGGGCTCCAAGATTACCTCGGAAGGAGACTGCAGCCTTGAAATTAGGAGACGCCTGCTTCTGGGAAAGAGAGCAATGGTTAGCCTTGACCGCCTAGTAAAGAGCAGAGACATTAGTCTGCCAACCAAGATCCGTATAACTCGTGCTATGGTCTTTGCAGTTGTGATGTATGGATGCGAGAGTTGGACTGTGAAAAAGGCTGACCGCCGAAGAATTGACGCGTTTGAATTGTGGTGCTGGCGAAGACTTTTGAGAGTTCCTTGGACTGCCAGAAGATCAAATCAGTCGATACTGTCGACCATAAACCCTGACTGCTCATTGGAGGGTCAAATTTTAAAGTTAAAGCTCAGCTACTTTGGTCATCTGATGAGAAGAGAGGAGTCGCTGGAGAAAGATTTGATGTTGGGAAAGGTTGAGGGTCGCCGGAGAAGGGGTAGGCAGCGAACGCGTTGGTTAGATGGCATCCTCGAGGTACTGCAGATGAAGTTATGTGATGTTAGGAAGATAGTGAGAGACCGTAAAGCGTGGAGGGGCATGGTCCATAGGGTCACGAAGAGTCGGACACGACTGAACGACTAAACTGAAACTGAACTGTACATTATTAGAAAATGTACCCCTGTGGACAAAAGTAAATGGAGCACGCGGTATACTTCTAAATTTTTTCACGCGTCGCATAATTGAAACTGGAAGCAATGTTGTGGGAGAATCGTTAGTATACGCCAGGGCCCTTTTACTTGGATAAATATTCTTTTCTTATCTGCAGTGCAGTTTAATTTGATCAGAAACGCATGCTCCGTTTTCTTATGTCCACATCTGTAATTTACCAGCACAATGCAGAATTTCTTGAAGCTAATACCAACCTGTGCACTATTCAGTAAGGCCTCAGGCGAAGGTTAGCACCATTTTCCAATTCGTCGAATTCACAGACGAAGTTGCTAGTTCCCTTCATACTTCCTCTAAATGTTACCTTTATCGGATATGTCTAAAATTGTCAGGTATAGTTATTCACACTAATATTATTTGTAAGTTTAATTCTTTTTATTGCAGCTACTATGGTTCTTTCTACTCATCTGAAACTACTATCGTAATAAATAGTTTACCACAGGAGTACGTGCTGGGGCTACTGCTATTCTTATACACATTCATGATTTATTACAATTTTTTTTCTAAAATACACTTTTATGCTGAAGGTTGTGCAGTGCTTCCTTTGTATCATTTAGTTCATGGTGTGAAACGTGGCGAATGCAAATAAATTTTCGTAAACCTCTCTGCATGTCATTCTGTAATCGCTCAAGGTAAATCTTTGAAACACGTGCACTGATATAAATATTTAGGTGTTTGTGTTTCTTGTAATTTATGGCTGGCAAATCATATTAACACAATATGCAACAACGAAATGAGGAAGTGGTGGTTTGTGGTTTGTGGTGTTTAACGTTCCAAAGCAACTCAGGCTATGAGGGATGCCGTAGTAGAGGACTCCGAAAATTTCGACCATCTGGGGTTGTTTAACGTGCACCTTTCAGTGGTATGAGGAACGTTCTTTGAAACAAGTGCAGTGACATAAATATTTAGGTGTTTGTCCTTCTTCTCATTTATAGCGGGCAGATCATATTAACACAATATGCAACAATGAAACGAGGAAGTGGTGGTTTGTGGTTTGTGGGGTTTAATGTCCCAAAGCGACTCAGGCTTTGAGAGACGCCGTAGTGAAGGACTCCTGAAATTTCGACCACCTGGGTTTCGTTAACGTGCACCTTTCAATGGTGTGAGGAACGTTTTTTTTTGCCCCACAGGATACTAATCAGATTCAAAATTATTCAGATTAAAAAGGTTCTGAGGGATCCTAAATCCGCGCACCACCATTGTTTTAACGTGTCTGGGTTCGAACTACTGCTGCTTGGCTGCCGGACGACTTCGACGTTTATGAGCTGTGTCTTCAGGTGCAAAATTCAGTATCAACAAATAGCTTATATCTGTGTACGTTTAGCATTTCATAGATAACGCAGTATTCTCATGTTGCTTGTTAGAGTGTGCTCTAAATGTCCTCTCTTTAAATGGAGCCGTGGAATAGATGGAATCGTAACATTAGCCTTAATGCAAAACCAAAACATATACTTCCCTCCTTTCCGAGAATCGTTTCTAGCAGCATATTCCTATCGACTACGTAATAAAATATTGAAAAACTCTCGTTTTTGCACCCGCTTGCACCTGGGGGTGAAGCGGGACAAACATATTAAATTAGAAACCGAGCTGCAGCAGTTCATTATTTCGCATGTAATGACCGACAGATAGGTTTGCACAGATTTTACCAAAGCAAAAGCAAAAATTGTGGTCTTTCACAATAGACTAAAGTACGAATCAATTTCAGTTAGTTTCCTGAGGGCTGTCATTAAATGGATCAATGATTGTAATCTAATTGAATCACAATCTGTAATATTTATAAATCACGATTCCGGCGAAGGTCTAGACTGGGGTTTGACAAAGTTTCGCACTTTGAACGGTCCTTTACCTTCTAAACGTTGGTGTGCTAAGACATTTCCGCCAATCAGTAAAAGTTCATTATTTTGCTGTTCTTCTATTAAATAGGTGTGAAACCTTTAGATGCAGCCCGTTTCAGATTTTTAACGCTCATACTGTTGCGTTCACAGAATTCATCTTCGTTCTTTTTCTATTCTTAGTTGACAACCAAAAGGGGAGGAATCCCTCAAATTTTCTATTTCCTTCGTAATCATCTGTAACGTTCTCGTAGGATCGCCTCAGCTCTGATTCTTAAAAGCTTCTTTGCATTAGGACTCTTTGTTCGATCTACTATTCTAGTTAAGTCAACATTATTTTCTTGCCTCCGTTTCTTCAGACTGGCCTCAAAAGGATTATTCCATGATGTGCTGACATGCCTATTTCGTAGCATTTTTTATCGTTTAGGGGTTATTTCAGTCGTCTAAGTTCTTTGTTACAGCCTTATGACGTTCATATATGTGAGCAGTAAACGGCCTTAACGCTTCTTACGTCGGCGCACGTTGTAACATATAATGTGCTTCTTGTTGATTCGCGGTTTTAAATTATCCTGTTAATGTTACTAGTGGGCTCGTGGTGACTTGAAATACATGACGTACGATTCTTTTCAGTGACAAAGGCCCAGCAGGGGCATCATGTCTGATTGAAACAGGTCTTTCAAAACATCATACTGCTGATTGTAACCACTGTGGGGGAGACATGTGTAAAAATGCCGCAACTCTGAGGAACTTCTGCGACGTTGATTTTTGCATATACAATAAAAGCGGTCTTAGTGTGGAAAAGTATCTTCAGGCCATAAACAATCTGGTGAAGTATTTCGCAGGCAAGAAGCAGCATGTCGAATTTGTCATCTGTACCCAATTGTGGACCTTACGATAGGCAGCGTCAATCACTGTAATAGTACCGCTGCAGATGCCGAAAATTGGAGACATATTTGGCGACGCGCTGCGTGGCGTCAGTGATCAAGACAAGGACAATCAAGACAAGGACTAAAGCAAACATTACTTGAAGAGCTGCGCAGTAAAAACGGCTAGTGCACACTGTGGCATACGTAAAGCTTAAACCAAGAGTGAACTGCTATGTGAAAATGTCTCTTCTTTCAAGCCGACCCTAAGCGTAGCCATGCAGATAGCTCTTGCTTAAGTCCAGGTTTAATCACAGTTGCTAAACCACAGCTAATTTATTAAGTCTAGAAGGACGAACGCCTGCTGCCACGGAAATTAAAACTAGGCATCAGGATAACTAAATCAACAGCCCACACGAAACAGTGGGAGGCGACAACACAGGGTTGTCTTTGTGTCGTCACTTCCATCTGTCCGGTGTCTGCTGCGGCTTTTAGTATACCCATGTATTAGCAGCTAACCTACATATCTACCCTCCTAAGTTGGTAAAACGATCAATGCATATCAGCAGATATCTGGTTCCACAATGCCAATAGAAACCTTGTCGAAACGCTCTGAACGTGTTGTCAAGAAAACATTACTAACTAGGTATTAGAATGTATTTTGAATTACTGGCAAGCGCACAACTCTCGCTTTACGAGCGACTCTCTGCGAGTTTGTCGGGAGCGAAAACATTAACTTCCAAGAAGAACGTTTGCGCTGCCATCGCCACAGATGCTGGCTGCATCAAATAAATGCTCAAGGCTTGTACAAACTGGAATGTATCAGTGCGTTTTCTCGGGTTACAATATGAGATTGCCTTAGTTGTTTCTAGAGGCCACTTCCTAACGCTCATATGTCCACATTAAAGTGGACAGTTTGCGCTTGTGATCAACAACATAGTTAGCACTAACTCCCCCCTTCCATTAAGCCTATTTGTCCAGCCTTCGCGTAATACTAGGCAGGCATCTAACTGTAATTTTAATTTTCCCAAATGTAGAAATGTATATGGTGAGTCACTGATGGAGTTCAATGGTGTTAAAATATGGAATGAATTGCCGATCGGGGTAAAAGCTGCCAGAAATTTTAAATTGACATGTAAACTATATTACCAGTCTAATCAAATTCTGCCTGAATCGCTTTATTAGTGAAATTCACATATGTTGCCTAGTTTTTCAAACATGCTTTACACTGCTATTTGTTGTTGCGCACATGCTATTACGTGTGCGCAATAATTTTTGTGAGTGTATCGTGTACTTCGCTTGCACTTTATTGTACTTTGTAACCATATTTTTTTTCTAATTCTCCTTTTCTTCACTGTAGTACTATTATTCCTGTCGATTTTATTTGGTACTCCTAATTATGTGGGTATTTTATTTTACTTGCAGTTTGCTGTATTCTTGCATATGTATGCAACTGTAGCAGTAATGTTGCGTTTATATCATTATTGTTCCTTTCAAAACCTTGATCCTCTATGGCTGAACCTGAGAGTAATATTTGTATTTGAACCGACCACTAGCCTACTGAGCTATCGGTCCAAACAGTGTTTGTACATTTTATTTGGTTTCGTCAATAAAGTTCCTTGAAAAAAAAAGAAGCGTAGGTGCATAAGTTTTTCTGATACCTTGCACATTTCTTTCTACTTAGCCTGCTGAGTGAAATGCCAATCGAAAACTATCTTTTTGTTACTTAAGGTGAAACGTAGCAATGTTTTTTAGTTTATTCGATGCACATACCGTCTAGAATTAGTTACTACGTCCATCGATTAGAAAATTGCGCTTCTGCCAGTTAAAGGTTGCACTAATCGTAAGCTTTGAATAAAACTTGACCTTGGTATTATAATGTTTTTTCATTCATGACGTCAGCAAGAACTGTTACTGAACGCATCAGGCCTACATCTATTCAGCGCTGCGTACCTCCATTCATCTGGCTGTTTGCTGATATTGAAATATAAGACATCGTTCAAGATGTGTCTTCAAAAACATTAGAAAGTGTTCGAAGGCGATATTGTTAAGAAACCTGCGTCGCAGGAAAGCTGGCATTGACACCATGGTTGACGACTGCGGAGAAATGTCTAGTCGCCGATGAAAACATGACGACATAGCCCCATGACATCGCGAAATATCGAGCTTCATGGTAACCACAATTCTGCAACAAATGCGTTGTGATAACAGAAGGTAGCGATAGCAGTCGTTTTGGCTAAAACCTGCATTATAGCGTGGATACGTTGATAGGTAACGAGGACAAGGAGGTTGGCCTGCGAGACCATGTACATCCAGACGGTTGTGACATCCGGCAAACCTGTATTGCTCAGTCGTATCTTGATAGCTTTCAGGCGCTACCCATACTAAGGCGTAAAAACATTTCTTTACATGCTCCCTACTTAATTCCATATCTCGGTTAACTTGCCGACCCATGAATCATGACACGGAAGAAACCAATTTATTTCATTTTGCATCCTGATGTACAGCATATATAAAACCGTTCAATTTATTGCGGATTCAGTGCTAATGTGTACCCCCATCATTCTGTGTCATTTAGTGGTGAAGCATGTTGACATGTACTCCAAATGCTACGGAACACACCTTGGCACCGCATACCTTAGCTAGGGTGCTGCCTACCCAGCCATATTAAAAACACCCTCCAAAATGCTTTCTTCTCAGGCTTCATCCCTACCGCACCAAAATGCCCTCCAGAAGCGCAGATGAAGATGAAGTCGGGGAGCTTTCAGGCGGTATCCGCTCGTTTCTGTCTAGGTTCAGCGGTCTTTATATTCTTACTGCATACGTGTATTCAGGTAATTTGATCTGCAAGATCTCAACATTTTTTGCGCGGTCGGTGCAACTCCGTCTGGTCAGCATCCTGGCGCACCACCTGCTTTTTTGACGCCATGCAACGCTTAACACGGCAACACATGAAGGTAGACCTGTTCTGCAAGCCATTCCAAATGTACTGCTTTACGGTCACCTTCTTGAACCAAATACATAATGACTGGCATCTACATTTACATTTAAAAAACTCATTTTTGATGTGCATTTCGGGCCGAAATCTGCTACTACCTAAGAGTTCTCACCTACCGTCACCTACATGTAGGCCAATGGGAAATGTGCCGAATAACCTGATATGTTTTGTTCAGGTTCCTTCAAAATTTCTTCGTATCTCGAGGCGGTCTATTTTGAAATTTCTACGCACCGAACTTAGCTAAGTACTTTGAGTACGGTATTATGGTGGTCATAAAGCTAATTTCTCACAGCCTAATATTCGCTTCAATCCGCTGATATTGAAGCCAGTATTATAACGTTTGGCACCATACGGCGTGCTCAAAGTTCGTCTAAAAACGGCTGAAGCTTACAGCAATTAGCGCCAATAACGCGATGACTACTACGCCCTTTTTGCGAACAAAGGCCGCAGCAGATATTACAGTACAATCTTTCAAGCCCATCTCCAGCACTCGTGCTGTTTGAATCATCAAGGATGTCCCAGGAGTCATTAGTAATGAGGTATCTACTCGAAGTCGCTGCGGAGAGCTCTAATAACATATGTTTTCTATTTGTACAACTCAGAAAAGATTCGCGTTATATTTGCCACCGAACCTGCGCCGAATACTGAATATTTTACTCCAGGCTGAATACCATATGTCTGAGTATAATTTAAGACCATGCAACCTACTAGATGTAAGCTCCTTTGCCATATGTGGTCAGCGCTTGTCGATCCACCTTGCACTCACCTCTTTATAGGTACAAGTGCATCTTACACCTAAGCCTTGCTTAACGTGCCTGCGTGGTCCAGGAGAGGTGTGCTTGACTCGACGTCAAAAAATAGCGGAGGGTAGTTTCTCACCTCACCCCAACATAATGTTATGAAGAAAAATATCGGCAGTGGCGCGAGAGGAGCACTCGCGCTAGGCTAACCATTAAATCATCCTTCGCCCTATCGCCATGTTGTGCTGTCCTCTCCGCTTGTCACCACATAACATTTTGGTTGGAGGTGCGGCGTACGTCATCCCCATCCTCGCCTTGGAGCATTTACGCCGTGTGTAAGCCCCGAACATCGACCGAGGGCCCAGGAACATCGCCAAGCAGCTTCGCCCAAGACTTTCCAGCCCAGATCCGGCCAACTACCACCGCCCAGCCCCCAGCCCGGCTCTAAAGACAAGGAGAACAGACAGACCAACCAAAACCGAGACGAAGGACCCGAAAGACCCGAATGCCCCGAAGGAACCAATGGACACGAACACGCAACCCCCACCCAAGCGACCCGATGTGATCTCGAGCCATCGGTCCCATGGACTCTGGTGACGGGTGGCTGTACAGCTCCAGGGGAGGCGGATCACCCACGCATCAGACATCGTGGTGGCAAGCAAGTCATTCACTCCTGTCTTTCCTTGAACATGCTCACCGTCACGTCACCATCAACTTCAAGCCAACCGATCGGGACGATCGCTCTGTGGCCACGGGAAGCGTTAAAAGAAGATCGGTAGTGGCGCGAGAGGAGCCCTCGCGCTAGGCCAACCATTAGATCGTTATTCACCCTATTGCCACGTTGTGCTGCCCTCTTCGCTTGCCACCTCGTAACAATATCAAGGAGTTGCCGAATTTTTCTTCTTTCCAAATCGGTCAGCCATCTGGCCTGGCGATATTATACAGCATACCGACCAATCAAGGCTCGATAATGTCCCTTACAGGCTACCAGCCGCAGCAGTACGGCTCGTGATCTCGTTTAGTCACGTCGCAGTCCCTGACAATTGTGTATTTCTCAAAAAGCGTGGCATTAATTCCTCAGTGATAAAGAGAAATTTTAACGAAATAGGTTCAAAAGGCCTTTCTATACAAAACAAAGTCAGAGCGGCACATTGAACCATTAAATTTTAATTAGGTGAAAGCCTTTGTTCCAAACGCCGCAAATTCCTGCTTTATTGCGTAGGCTTCTGCATGCTCTGTGGTGCGGCGTTCGAGGAAGCGCCAAATGAAATGCACGGACGCCTGGATTGGATACCCAGTAGGGTCAGCTTTTAGAACCGCCTGGTGAAGCCATCAATCATAACAAGACGAGGCGTCATCATATTGTCATTTCCGGTTATTAAATGTGGATTTTCAATCACCATGTCCTGTCCGTTCTTGACCGATGATGTAAACAGGTGATGACGTCACATTGTCATCATCATCATAATTGTATATACCAGTAACTAAAGCTCTTCAATTAAAAGGTTTAAGAGTAAACAGAACCTCGCGGAATCGCATCATCCCGCGGAATCTCTCGAAGTGTGACTGTTCTCGCTGACGCACGCATGCATGTACACAGCACGCCCCGACAGGCACTCATGAGCCTTTAAAAGCTTTTGCCTTTATGTGGTGTCGGGTTTTGTTGTTGTGAGTAGATAATTACGAGGTTGCATCTTCCATGTCTGGGCAGGTGACAAGACTGAGCTTTCATTGGTAAGTATCTAATGTGATGCCAAGAGACCGCATGACACGACCGAGTTATCAAGAGCTGATAAACGGACAGTTGGTTTGTTAAGAGGGGCGGAAGTAGAAATGTGCGCCTGTTGCTTCAACAGGATTCCACGTCCGCTATGTTAATTTAAGGTCATTATGCAGGCAAGTTGGTATGCTTTGGTTAAAGCCATGAACTAACTTATGCCGTGGGAACTTTTACATAATGGCGAGAATTAGCTTGCCAGAGACCCACTAGCATAAACAAACCGGTTTACAGAACGCCTCCTGCGCATGCGCATTAATAGCATTTGTGGTTATCGCGGCCACTTCGCCAGTGCAGGAGGGGAGAGTCTCCACCAAGATAAGAGCCTCTAATAGTGCTGCGGATAAGAAGAAGGGAGCAGGGACGTGGGCAGAAGCACTCGCTTTATAGGCCCGCTGCCATTATTTAAAACCATACGATCGGCATCTGCTATCTTCTCGTTTCACTGGTTTCCAACACCGTAATAATATAGTAGCTTACGGCAATTAGCAAAAACATCTGTGTGATAAATTCAGGCAAAATGAGCAAGTGAGTTCATTTTACGTAAATAAAGGTGCATGTATGGGATTCACGATGGGCAAGCTAAGCCGCAGGTGCTAGCAACGTGGAGTTGAACGTGTAACTTAAGTGATAACTAATATTTTACATCGAATATGCGTTTTTAAGGTTCTTTCTATTTTTCTCATCGCTTGCATAGCAGTACACCGCTCTGCGTATTTGAGACTATATCTCAAGAGTGCATCTGGTGCACCATTCTGAATTGGCATCAATCAGTGCACAAAATTCTCCGATGTTCAATAGTAATTCGCACATGCTGATGACGCCGACATCCTTACCTTAATGTGTGTTCAGCTGGAAACAAATAGGTAAAAACGTCAATGCTGGCAATATTTCGAGCCACAAGAGTTTTGAGCTTGTAATAGAGACAAGGAGAAATTGTCTTACGAGCAGCGCTGGACGCGTAATCTGTTTCCTCTGCAAGAAATATATTTCCATCAGCATGTGTCAAGGCCAGGGCTGACAAGCAATCCTTACCAGCGAGATTAATGGACATAAATTTAAAACTCCTACCGCAACGCTTCCTTTAACATGTTCTAAAGCGTGCACTGAGGTCTCATCTAGAATAACTAAAGAGCGTTCTTTAACTGGACGCGATCCACTCTGATGCCTCCACATAATTTTCACTATGGCTTTCCTTGTTTAGCGCTGGTAAGGGTTAGGCTGAATTAGCCAAATAGATGAGTGTTGAACAAGGTGCATCGACAGAATTTTTTATTGGTGCGCTTTCTAAAATCTATTTGTCTCTTTCACTTACCAGCCTCCAAATGAAATTTAGTTTGTGTATTAACTTCCACTTTATGTTTGAAGTGTCAGGACAGTCAGAGTGGTCATGTAAAGAAAGGAGTGGTTCTAGAAAGAGCATATTAAATTCAGCTTCTTTTATGCCCTGCTTAGACGTTTGGTTTACAGCTTAATTAATACATTGGGCTTTTTACAACGCATATTTCGCTCATTTAAAGGAATTGGAATTGTTGAAATAAAAAGAAGTAACATTAACATTCGTTAGTAGGCATCATGTAGAATATAAAGGAAGTGGAACCGAATAAAACATAACGATTAAATCAGTGCATCCGAGAATATCTTAATTGGCCACTAAGATACACTTAATCTCTCAATATTTTACTGGTATGTTTTTGTTCCCTTTTAGGGAATATAAATATAATATAAGACGAAATGACTCACTCAATGTACTATTTTTAACGCACGTAAGCCAGAAAGGGTATACACAGTTTAAATATGCAGCAAAGCCAGATACTGTTTCCATGTCCAAGTGACCGAATATATAAACCCAAAGCGTTTTTCAAACGGACTTCAAGCAGAGAGCTGTAGAGAGTAATGACGGGTCTGTCATCATACGCTCCAGAGTTTTCTTTTTGGTCGTGGGTATTAGTCACTCAATAAAAAACCTGGGGAAGAACTTTTCTCTCCTTGACAATATTGCCACCTGACGGTTCGAGGTAGCACTTGAACGACGAAGAAGTTGGATACTCTCGCGCGCTTCGGCTAGCTAGGACTGTGGACTCTTGAGCTTGTGTCTCCGTGTTACCGTTTCCCGGGAACCCCTGTCTTGACTGTGTGTATCTGCCCCTGTTGCCGATACCCATAAATCCCTGTCTTCGTGACAGTTTTGGTGGAGCCGCTGGGTAATTGTCCTCTCAATGTCGCACACCCCTCCGCGAACCAACGACACCAAGCTTTTGCCTGTGGACACGCCAGTTCCTCGCGTCAGCCGGAGGAACCTGGGCCTTCCTCCCGAACACGGGCCATTGGAGTCCACTTCAACAACGAGCCTCCGGCCAGCCACGCAAATCCCTACGTCGGTCATGCAAGGTACTCCTGTTTACTTTCAAAGCCCCCGAGTGCCGAAATCGTTCCATGGCACTGCGCATGAAGACGTTGAGGATTGGCGAACTCAGTTCGAACGAGTCGTATCCTTTAATCAGTGGGACGACAACTTAAAGCTACGGAACGCCATTTTCTGCCTGGAAGACCATGCTTTGACATGGTATGAGAACCGAGAAGGCACAATATTATCATGGCCTCAGTTCCGCCGTCTTATCATAGAGGCGTATGTCAGCCTGGATAGGCGCGAACGAGCAGAACGTGCTCTGCAATCTCGAAAACAGATGCCAAACGAGTCCGTCATGATGTATGTTGAGGACATGACGAAACTATTTCGACGTGCGGATCCCAACATGTCTGAAGAGAGAAGGCTGCGGCACCTGATGCATGGGGTTAAAGAACAGCTTTTTGCTGGTCTTGTACGTAGCCCACCAACTACAGTTACCTCATTTTTAACAGAGGCGGTCACCATGGAAAAGATCCTAAACCAGCGCCGCTCGGCTGTCTACGACAGCCCAGTCCTCGCTACGACTGCTGCCGAGCCTCTTACAGGTGCTGTAAGCAATACTGAACACCTCTGAGATCTTATTCGTGCAATTGTACGCGAGGAACCGCAGAAGGCTTGTGGCACCTTCCAACCCAGGGGTGATTCTATCGCACATATGATCCGCGAAGAGATTCAGCAAGTCACGCAGCCATCTCTGCATGTTGCGGAAGCTCAAAGTACCCTGTTCTTGATTATCCTCGTCCGACTTACGCTGACGATCTCCGACGCCCAGTTCCCGTCCAAGCTCCGTCGTCTAAGTTACAACCAACCCAGTGCATGCCCGTCCAGAAGCCAACGCAATACATTCCTGTACAGCAGCCAACGCGGTACGTGCGGCCACCGCGGTAACACATTCGACGACCGGACGTCTGGCGGGCCCCTCTGAGCCGCCGCCTTTGTAACCACTGTGGGCAACCTGGTCACATTTTCCGGTGGTGCCCTTACCGGGAACTTGGACCGGAGGGTTTTTACACCAACGCACCTAGACGCACGTTCGGACAACTACCTCGTCACATTGGAGACATCCTCGCACAAGAGAGCCTCCGGATGGCGCGCCGACAATCCAGGTCTCCATCCCCACGTCGGCAAACCCCTTCAACAACTGGTGACTTCCCGCGAGCACCGCCTGGTCGCTCGCCAAGCCCCCACCGCGAAAACTGAGTAGAGCGACCTCCGGGGGCGGAGCCGCTAATGTCAGCACAAAGAAGTCCCCCCGATGAGAACAGATATGGATTTTGGAGCAGAAACGACAGCATTTGGTTCACGAGACCGGCTATCGCTGGACATCCCTGTGTGCATCGATGGTCATAATGTCAGCGCTTTAGTGGATACCGGAGCAGACTTTTCGATTTTGAGTGGGAAGTTGGCAGCGAACCTTAGGAAGGTTATGACACCATGGTGTAGCACGCAAATACGCACGGCTGGGGGGCATGTAACTACTCCTATTGGACAGTGCACGGCTAGAGTCCAGATTCGTACGTCAATGTTCGTTGTCAGCTGCGTTGTTCTCCGGGAATGTTCTCGTGATTTGATTCTCGGCGTGGATTTCCTGCGGGAATTAGGCGCCATCATCGATCTCCGACAGCGAACAGTCTCGTTCTCAACGGAGAAAGCGGCTGCTAGCCCCACCGAAGGCCAACGTACGTGCGCCCTACGGGTTTCAGCCAAGTGTGTTTCAGTGCCTCCCCGCGCCAGCGTGTTTGTGAGTGTTGTGTGCGACGGGCTTCGTGACGGGCAGATAATAGCTGAAGGTAACCGTTCGCTTTTATTTTCTCATGGCATCTGTGCAGCTCGAAGCTTAATTATTCGCAACAATAGTCACTCTGAGCTTCTCGTCACGAACTTCACGAATGAATCTCGCCACCTCTATCGCTCTACTGCAATCGCTTTCGGCGGACTGTTAAAGGAAGTTTCTGAATGTTTTGCGTCTGACATTATTGATACTGCTAGTGTTATAGACCACATCGATGTTAGCAGTGACCTTTCTGTCTGTCAACAACGCGACCTGCGTGCCTTACTGCTGGAGTATGCCCCGTGCTTTGCCTCATCATCGAAAGTCCGGCAAACTTCTATCACCAAGCATCGCATCTTAACGTCTGACGATGCCCGACCTATTCGACAGCAGCCGTACCGTATTTCGGCCAAAGAACGCGAGGCAAGTCCAGCAAATGCTTAGTGATGATGTTATTCAGCCGTGTAAAAGTCCGTGGTCTTCGCCAGTCGTGTTGGTTAAGAAAAATGATGGCACGCTGCGTTTTTGCGTTGATTACAGGAAACTGAATGACATCACAAAAAAAGATGTATACCCGTTGCCCCGTATCGACGATTCACTCGATCGACTTCGCAACGCCAAGTTCTTTCCCTCCATTGATTTAAAAAGTGGTTATTGGCAGATAGAATTGGATGAGCGTGATCGGGAAAAGACTGCCTTTGTAACACCCGATGGCTTATATTAATTTAAAGTATTGCCTTTCGGTCTGTGTTCAGCGCCAGCGACGTTCCAGAGAATGATGGACACCGTACTTGCTGGTCTTAAATGGCAAGCCTGTTTGGTTTATTTGGACGACGTCATCGTATTTTCAGAAACGTTTGACCAACATCTTAAGCGGCTGCGAACGGTATTGGAGGCTCTTCGCTCGGCCGATTTGACACTCAAACCGGAAAAATGTCACTTTGGATATCAGCAGCTAAACTTTCTCGGTCATGTGTTTAGCGCTGACGGTGTCTGGCCTGATCCTGATAAAATAGCCGCTGTAGTCAATTTTCCCATCCCTACCACGAAGAAAGCAGTCCGACGTTTTTTGGGCCTGTGCGCGTACTATCGCCGTTTCATTGCCGATTTTGCCAAGATTGCAGAACCATTGAAGCCAGCGGGTTTCCTGCAGCCTATTCCCCCACCGCTAGCACCATTCGACCAAATTGGAGTGGACTTTCCTGGCACTTTTCCTCTATCGTCAGCTGGCAATAAGTGGATTATCGTGGCTACAGATTATCTGACACGTTACGCGGAAACTATGGCGGTGCCACGTGCAACATCCTCCGAAGTGGCGCAATTTTACATGACGCAGATTGTCCTCCGCCATGGCGCCCCTTCATACGTAATCACTGATCGTGGCAAGGCATTTACAGCGCGTCTTCTTGAAGTTTTCCAACTAAGCCAGACACATCACCGAAAGACTACTGCTTACCATCCTCAGTCTATTGGCCTTACTGAGCGGCTAAACAAAACAATAGCGGACATGCTCGCCATGTATGTGGATGTCCGGCATAAAACATGGGACGAGATATTACCTTATGTCACATTTGCGTATAGCACGACCACCCAAGAAACAACTCGATTCACTCCGTTTCGCTTAGGATACGGACGCGATGAACAGACCATGCTCGACGCTATGCTGCCATGTGCGGCTGACGACCAGCTGCTTACCGCTGACGCAGAAGAATTCACCAACTACCCTGAGGAAGCTCGCCAACTCGCCCGTAATCACATTACAAAACAGCAAGCAACAGATGCACGCCGATATAACGACCGCCAACGCTATGTCGCGTTCCAGCCTTGTGACAAAGTCTGGGTGTGGACACCTGTCCGGCGCCCAGGCCTGTTAGAAAAACTTCTCAATCGTTACTTCGGACCTTACAGAGTGTTGCGTCGCCTCTCAGAAGTTACGTACGAGATTATTCCAGACGGAACTGTAGCGAGTTCTAGTCGTCAGTGCTCGTCTGACCTGGTGCATGTGCTTCGCATGAAGCCGTATTTTACCCGCTGAAAGTCGTATTTGCCGTCCGGATCAGTTTTTGTTTTCTGTGAGCTTGCGGTCTTTTTTTGGTTGTTTTTTTCGATGGGGGGGGGGGGGGATAATGCCACCTGACGGTTCGAGGTAGCGCTTGAACGACAAAGAAGTTGGAGACTCTCGCGCGCTTCGGCTAGCTGGGACTGTGAGCTCTTGAGCTTGTGTCTTCGTGTTACCGTTTCTCGGGAACCTCTGTCTTGACTGTGTGTATCTGCCCCTGTTGCCGATACCCATAAATCCCTGTCTTCGTGATAATATTCAATGCGGCTAACTTCCAAGTGCCAGTAATCACGACAAACCGTACTGAATAATAAATTACTCAGCTAGAGTCAGATGGCTTCTCATAAAATGTTTTACGTCTTAATTTAGAACCTTCAATAACATCAGTTGATTACCATTCAGAAGACATCTTATACCGTGGCTTTCTGAACTACAACACTGCTGCCCAATTGGCTTATAAGGCAATTAATTAATGCTGAAAAATATATGGACTTCCTTATTCCGGACTAGGAAGATGATTTTATATCCATATTTGTGGTGATGTTGATAGGAATGGAAGGTTTTTTCAGAGGTTAGATTTGTATTTTGTTCTGATATGAAAGAAGATTAGTCTTTAGATCTGGGAGAGTCCTGATAAAAAAACATCAGCGTTTGAACAATACACTTGCCCTGGTATTATCGACTTAACATAACGTCTTTTCTAATTTCCTTGGTTACATGAAGCGCAACGACGAAAGATATAAGAGGCTTGCCTTATTTTTTCAAAGGGACGCTTTTAGCAGTTTTTGCGTCTGTTCTGGTGCCGACGGAGTTCTGCGTCCCCCCTGGGGTCTTCTGAAGCGTTTATTGAAGCTTTTGAGGTCCAAGCTGTGGCGACAAGTTAGAAGGTGTCAAGACGAGTTGCGCGTGCTATGTTATGTGTTGGATCCTGGATAGCTTGCGGAGATTACGCTGCGTGCCGTTAATCGCCTCGCGGCTAATCTGACACAGGCCCTATGGACACAGACCTTGAACCAAGTGTTATGTTCGACCCCAAGCAAAAGAGAGATTTGACTCATAAGAATTTGACAATTATTGATGACGTTGTTGTTCCTGGGTACGTTAGCGATATTATAAATAAGGGACCAAAATTAAGTAAAGAATCAAGTGTTCCCGCACATGAGTTGCTCGCTTTGAACCGGCAGATTGCAAGAAAAGCAACGAATGACAATCAAGAACGTTGTCTGCTTGATGGAGTGGATGTGCTGATGAAGACTGCGAGTGGGACCACCACTAGTCGTTCTAAGGACGGGTTGGGAAAAGTGGTTACCTCCTTCCAACAGAATCATCTGCGACTGCTTCAATCAGACAAGGAGGGAGGCTTTGTTGTGCTGGCGGAGAAGCAATACGAGAGAAAAGCGGAAGAGGCTAGCGCCAAGAACTTCAGGACAGTAAAATCTAGCCCGACTAGAGCGAAATGTAAGGCGGCGGCCATGTGCAGGGAATTAGAGCTGAACGGCTTATCGAATAGCATGGTTAAATCTAGATTTAATGCCCTCACTGTGTTTTTCACAGCTAAAATCTATAAAGCATCCATAAATCCATAAAAATCCATAAAATCCATAAATACATTTTATCGTCAGAGGCAAGGGATCTGCATTGAGTCCTGCGTAGCCCCCGTGCTTTGTAACCTGTTTTTAGCTTTTGTTGACCGCGCCCTTGAGCAAAGCTTTAATGGGAAGGGAGTGCTGAAAAGTTTTAGGTACGTAGACGATTTTCAATTGTTTTGAAACAAAACTAACTAGCATTTCTTACACCGACGCGGCTGGCAGCATCTTGGAAAGCTTTCAGCAGAACGGGAAGGGATTGAGATTCACGCACGAACTGCCTTTACAAGGATAGTTGCAGTTTTTAAACGCCAATTTTACTTTAGGGTTTGATCATGAGTGTTGGGAGTGCGCTCCGCGGAAACAGAAAGAGCTTTTACCTTTTGATTCTGCTCACTCGAAAACTGTCACGAGGGCTATTTCCGGCCAATGCCTGGGATCTGCTGTCTCAAAGTCGTGCCCGCATGCTATGCAGTGTAGCGTTAATAAGCAAGTACACCGGCTACTTACGGCCGAGTTTCCCTGCGCGGTCATTGTTCCTGTGGCCGAGGCCCTACTTCGGAAAACCAAGCAGGTCATGTTCGCCAAAGCGGACATACTAGAAAGACACTCGGTAAAACCAGTAGTGGTACCGTATATTCATAAGGTTGCCCATCACGTGAAAAAAGTGGCAAGCCGACATTGCGTTCCTGTGGTGTTCTCCGCAGCGAACAAACTCGCCCAACTTTGCTCAGCATTTCGTGCGCTGAAAAAAAGAGTGGCTGCAGGAAGAAGCACTCAAAAGTATGTCGACTGCTGTACCGGTGTCGTTTACGAGATACCGTTGACCTGCGGGAGGGCCTACATAGGCCAGACCGGGCAGTGTGTCAATGATATTTGCGGGCGTTAAGGAGTGGAGGGACACATTTGGCAGAGCATTGTGCGAGCTGCAGAGCGTGTGAGCCGCAGCTGGAGGAGATAGATACTTGCCAGAGGCGGTGATAAGACGGCACGTGAACTATTAGAAGCCTTTCACATCAGGAAGAGGGGGCATAACTGTGTGAGTGACACATCTGTTAATCTTTTGTGCGTAGAGTACAAGCATCTTGAGCACACATTGTGAACTGACGATGTGTTTCTTTACTGCGCATGCCTCCTTTCATGTATATATTTTCCGCTCCTACCTGCGAATAAATCAGCTGAAGTTAGCGCCTGTCCTTTGTGTTTCCTTTCTTGTGTGCGTGTTTTTGCACGCTTGGATTCATTTTAAAATAAACCTTCACAGGGCATACATTTAATCAGGGGCCACGGTGTCAGGGAACTATTCAGACGGGGCTCACGCACAACAAAAAGGGTAAAGCACCTCACACAATTTGGGAGACAAACAGGAGCTAAAGTGGAGTTCTCCAGAGAGTGCGGGCCGCCGAAGCAAGATCTCTAACGAACACAGGTTCTTGAGTCACTTGACCATGTATTTCGAGTGCCGTCTCCCAAAAGAATAAAGCCTATGCACGGAAGTATGCGACATATGTCGAGAAGTGCTTTTGCAACGCAACGAAGACGCAATCACATAAAAATCCCAGAAGCCGGCAACAAAAGACACTGCACAGGTATAGATTGGATCAGAGCTGAATATAGATTGCAAGGAGCAGGAATACTCCGGCTCCATCGCAGAGTTTAGTACTGTAGCCTTCCAAAGACGAAAAACTCGAAAACAAAATCCTCGGTAACTCATTTCGGGAAACCCGCCCGACAGTCAATAAAAAAGAAGGTCGGGGAAAGCAACGAAGACCTCTTCATTAATGCTACTGAATAGAAGGAAAAAGATCATCGTGTAGCTTGTGCAGCGCGCACCATTTCAGAGCAAGGAAAGCGATTATTCAAGAGCAATTAAATGTTACCAAATTTTGCAACTATGGAAAGAGATGCAGGGAAATGTGCAGGAAAAGGCAACGGTGGAGAATACTTAGATTATTCGTATGTCAGAACCGCACGCAGAATGCACTGTGCACTGGAGCTATGTACTTATTGGGAAGCTTCAGATGCTGTATCAGATCCACGCATCACACCTGGGTTCGGAGCGTGGGGACTGAGCGCCGTATTAGGAGGGATACCCGAAGTTTTTGTAATTGAATTGTATGCAGCACACACAAAGTTTAACTGCTATCAGAAAAATATTGTCAGCCTCGTTATATTTCAATGATTTGTGTCATATCTGAAAGTGCAGGTGAAGAATCGGCCAATGAGGGTAATGTTTATCGCGTTTCGGCTTCCTCCCAATAACATTGTTCACAACTGCACATAATAAAAAGGCTTACCATTTGTATAACAGATTTCTCTGTTAGGTTTGGCACCATCACTGCGAATATATATATATATATATATATATATATATATAAAAGTGAAAAATTGCTTCATACTGTTTCCAAGTTTATTTGAAATGGTAGAAGCGTTGCTAGCAGCCATTGAAGAAACTTAGCATAAGTAAATAGACGTACTTGGTTGCTAGAGGTTACATAAAAGTGAAAAATTGCTTCATACTGTTTCCAAGTTTATTTGTACTAGACGTTTCAGCAGGAGCCCTGCCGAAACGTAGACTACATATAAACTTAGAAACAGTATGAAGCAATTTTTTACTTGTATGTAACCTCTAGCAACCAAGTACGTCTATTTACTTATGCTTATATATATATATATATATATATATATATATATATATATATATATATATATATATATATATATATATATATATATATATATATATATATATATATATATATATATATATATATATTGTTACGAAGACAGGGATTTATGGGTATCGGCAACAGGGGCAGATACACACCGTCAAGACAGGGGTTCCCGGGAAACGGTAACACGAAGACACAAGCTCAAGAGTCCACAGTCCTAGCTAGCCGATGCGCGAGAGTCTCCAACTTCGTCGTTCAAGCGCTACCTCGAACCGTCAGGTGGCATTATCCCCCCCCCCCCCCCCCTCGAAAAAAACCCCGCAAGCTCAAAGAAAAAAAAACTGCTCCGGATGGCAAATACGACTTTCAGCGGGTAAAATACGGCTTCATGCGAAGCACATGCACCAGGTCAGACGAGCACTGACGACAAGAACTCGCTACAGTTCCGTCTGGAATAATCTCGTAAGTAACTTCTGAGAGGCGACGCAACACTCTGTAGGGTCCGAAGTAACGATTGAGAAGTTTTTCTGACAGGCCTGGACGCCGGACAGGTGTCCACACCCAGACTTTGTCACCAGGCTGGAACACGACATAGCGATGGCGGTCGTTATATCGGCGTGCATCTGTTGCTTGCTGTTTTGTAATGTGATTACGGGCGAGTTGGCGAGCTTCCTCAGCGTAGTTGGTAAATTCTTCTGCGTCAGCGGTAAGCAGCTGGTCGTCAGCCGCACATGGCAGCATAGCGTCGAGCATGGTCTGTACATCGCGTCCGTATACTAGGCGAAACGGAGTGAATCGAGTTGTTTCTTGGACGGCCGCGTTATATGCAAATGTGACATAAGGCAATATCTCGTCCCATGTTTTATGCCGGACATCGACATACATGGCGAGCACGTCCGCTATTTTTTGCTTAGTCGCTCAGTAAGGCCACTAGACTGAGGATGGTAAGCAGTAGTCTTTCGGTGATGTGTCTGGCTTAGTTGGAAAACTTCTTCAAGAAGACGCGCTGTAAATGCCTTGCCACGATCAGTGATGACGTAAGAAAGGGCGCCACGGCAGAGGACAATCTGCGTCATGAAAAATGGTGCCACTTCGGAGGATGTTGCACGTGGCACCGCCATAGTTTCCGCGTAACGTGTCAGATAATCTGTAGCCACGATAATCCACTTATTGTCAGCTGACGATAGAGGAAAAGGGCCAAGAAAGTCCATACCAATTTGGTCGAATGGTACTAGCGGTGGGGGAATAGGCTGCAGGAAACCCGCTGGCTTCAATGGTGGTTTCTTGCGTCGCTGGCACTCGCGGCAACGTCTAACATATCGATGAACGGTGGCGGTATGTTTGGGCCAGTAGTAGGCCTGGTGCACTCTGGTAAGAGTGCGTGCAAAGCCCAAGTGTCCAGCGGTGGGTTCATCATGGTAAGCATGAAGGATTTTATCGCGGAAATCTGCAGGGATGACTAGAAGATAGGCGCGGTCACTGTTTGCGGCGCTTTTCTTGTAGAGGATTCCGTCGCGCGTACAGAAGGATGACAAGTTCTTAGCAAACAGTCGGGATACTGTAGAATCGAAACCCTCCAGATGATCGATCACAGTTTTGAGGTCTGGATCAACCCGTTACCGGGCCTTTAAATCAGAGGAACTGATAATGGCAAGAAAATGGGTGTCTTCATCCGTACTGTCATGAGCAAACTCGACGGGTGATCGAGACAGTGTGTCAGCATCTTCATGTTTACGTCCAGATTTATAAACGATAGAGTAATCAAACTCCTGCATAGGAAGGCTCCACCGTCCAAGACGTCCTGATGGATCTCGAAGACTAGCTAGCCAACACAACGCGTGATGGTCTGTCACAACTTTAAATTTACGGCCGTAGAGGTAAGGTCGGAATTTCATTGTGGCCCAAACGACGGCGAGACACTTCTTTTCAGAAGTTGAATAGTTTGATTCTGCCCGAGAAAAGATGCGGCTGGCATAATTGCGATCACTTTTTCCTCGCCTTGCTGGCGCTGGACCAGAACAGCACCCAGACCGACATTGCTGGCGTCGGTGTGAATTTCGTTGGCAGCGTCCTCATCGAAGTGTGCAAGAACGGGAGGGTTGTGCAGCCGTTGGCGCAGCTCGGTGAATGCCTCCTGCTGCTCGGAAGACCAGACATGCGGGACGTCATCACGTGTCAGGCGCGTCAAAGGTTCTGCAATCTTGGCAAAATCGGCAATGAAACGGCGATAGTACGCGCACAGGCCCAAAAAACGTCGGACTGCTTTCTTCGTGGTAGGGATGGGAAAATTGGCTACAGCGGCTATTTTATCAGGATCAGGCCAGACACCGTCAGCGCTAACCACATGACCGAGAAAGTTTAGCTGCTGATATCCAAAGTGACATTTTTCCGGTTTGAGTGTCAAATCGGCCGAGCGAAGAGCGTCCAATACCGTTCGCAGCCGCTTAAGATGTAGGTCAAACGTTTCTGAAAATACGATGACGTCGTCCAAATAAACCAAACAGGCTTGCCATTTAAGACCAGCAAGTACAGTGTCCATCATTCTCTGGAACGTCGCTGGCGCTGAACACAGACCGAAAGGCAATACTTTAAATTCATATAAGCCATCGGGTGTCACAGAGGCAGTCTTTTCCCGATCGCGCTCATCCACTTCTATCTGCCAATAATCACTTTTTAAATCAATGGAGGAAAAAAACTTGGCGTTGCAAAGTCGATCGAGTGAATCGTCGATACGGGGCAACGGATATACATCTTATTTTGTGATGTCATTCAGTTTCCTGTAATCAACGCAAAAACGCTACGTGCCATCCTTTTTCTTACCCAACACGACTGGCGATAACCACGGACTTTTAGACGGCTGAATAACATCATCATTAAGCATTTGCTGGACTTGTATCCGAATTGCCTCAAATTCTTTGGCCGAAATACGGCACGGCTGCTGAGGAATACGTCGGGGATCGTCAGACGTTAAGATACGATGCTTGGTGAAAGAAGTTAGCCGGACTTTCGATGATGAGGCAAAGCACGGGGCGTACTCCCGCAGAAGGCACGCAGGGCGCGTTGTTGACATAAAGAAAGGTCACTGCTAACATCGATGTGGTCTAGAACACTGGGAGTATCAATAATGTCCGACGCAAAACATTCAAAAACTTCCTTTAACAGTTCGCCGAAAGCGATGGCAGTAGAGCGATAGAGGTGGCGAGATTCATTCGTGAAGTTCGTGACGAGAATCTCAGAGTGACCATTGCTGAGAATAATTAGGCTTCGAGCTGCACAGATGCCATGAGAAAATAAAAGCGAACGGTTGCTTTCAGCTATTATCGGCCCGTCATGAAGCCCGTCGCACACAACACTCACAAACACGCTGGAGCGGGGAGGCACTGAAACACACTCGGCTGAATCCCGTAGGACGCACGTACGTTGGCCATCGGTGGTGCTGGCAGCCGCTTTCTCCGTTGAGAACCGGACCGTTCGCTGTCGGAGATCAATGATGGCGCCATATTCCCGCAGGAAATCCACACCGAGAATCAAATCACGAGAACATTCCCGGAGAAGGACGCAGCTGACAACGAACATTGACAAACGAATCTGGATTCTAGCCGTGCACTGTCCAATAGGAGTTATTACATGCCCCCCAGCCGTGCGTATTTGCGTGCTACACCATGGTGTCATAACCTTCCTAAGGTTCGCTGCCAGTTTCCCACTCAAATTCGAAAAGTCTGCTTCGGTATCCACTAAAGCGCTGGCATTATGACCATCGATGCACACAGGGATGTCCAGCGATAGCCGGTCTCGTGAACCAAATGCTGTTGTTTCTGCTCCAAAATTCATATCTGTTCTCACTGGGGGGACTTCTTTGTGCTCACATTTAGCGGCCCCGCCCCCGGAGGTCGCTCTACTCAGTTTTCCCGGTGGGGGCTTGGTGAGCGACCAGGCGGTGCTCGCGGGAAGTCACCAGTTGTTGAAGGGGTTTGCCGACGTGGGGATGGAGACCTGGATTGTCGGCGCGCCATCCGGAGGCTCTCTTGTGCGAGGATGTCTCCAATGTCACGAGGTAGTTGTCCGAACGTGCGTCTCGGTGCGTTGGTGTAAAAACCCTCCGGTCCGAGTTCACGATAAGGGCACCACCGGAAAATGTGACCAGGTTCCCCACAGTGGTACCAAAGGCGGCGGCTCCGAGGGGCCTGCCAGACGTCCGTTCGTGGAATGTTTGATCGCGGTGCCCGCACGTACCGCGTTGGCTGCTGTACAGGAATGTATTGCGTTGGCTGCTGGACAGGCATGCACTGGGTTGGTGGTAACGTAGACAACGGAGCTTGGACGGGAACTGGGCGTCGGAGAATGTCATCGTAAGTCAGGCGTGAATAATCAGGAACAGGGGTACTTTGAGCTTCAGCAACATTGCAGAGATGGCTGTGTGACTTGCTGAATCTCTTCGCGGATCATATGTGCGAGAGATTCACCCCTGGGTTGGAACGTGCCACAAACCTTCTGCAGTTCCTCGCGTACAATTGCACGAATAAGATCTCGGAGCTGTTCAGTATTGCTTACAGCAGCTGTAAGAGGCTCGACAGCAGTCGTAGCGAGGATTGGGCTGTCGTAGACCGCCGAGCGGCGCTGGTTTAGGATCTTTTCCATGCTGACCGCCTCTGTTAAAAATGAGGTAACTGTAGTTGGTGGGCTACGTATAAGACCAGCAAACAGCTGTTCTTTAACCCCATGCATCAGGTGCCGCAGCTTTCTCTCTTCAGACATGTTGGGATCCGCACGTCGAAATAGTTTCGTCATGTCCTCAACATACATCATGACGGACTCGTTTGGCATCTGTTTCCGAGATTGCAGAACACGTTCTGCTCGTTCGCGCCTATCCAGGCTGACATACGCCTCTATGATGAGATGGCGGAACTGAGGCCATGATATTATTGTGCCTTCTCGGTTCTCATACCATGTCAAAGCATGGTCTTCCAGGCAGAAAAAGGCGTTCCGTAGCTTTAAGTGGTCGTCTCACTGATTAAAGGATGCGACTCGTTCGAACTGAGTTAGCGAATCCTCAACGTCTTCATGCGCAGTGCCATGGAACGATTTCGGCACTCGGGGGTTTTGAAAGTATACAGGAGTACCTTGCATGACCGACGTAGTGATTTGGGTGGCTGGCCGGAGGCTCGTTGTTGAAGTGGACTCCAATGGCCCGTGTTCGGGAGGAAGGCCCAGGTTCCTCCGGCTGACGCGATGAACTGGCGTGTCCACAGGCAAAAGCTCGGTGTCGTTGGTTCGCAGAGGGGTGTGCGACATTGAGAGGACAATTACCCAGCGGCTCAACCAAAACTGTCACGAAGACAGGGATTTATGGGTATCGGCTACAGCGGCAGATACACACAGTCAAGACAGAGGTTCCCGGGAAATGGTAACACGAAGACGCAAGCTCAAGAGTCCACAGTCCTAGTTAGCTGAAGCGTGCGAGAGTCTCCAACTTCTTCGTCGTTCAAGCGCTACGTCGGACCGTCAGGTGACAATATATATATATATATATATATATATATATATATATATATATATATATATATATATATATATATATATATATATATATATATATATTTTTTTTTTATTTATTTGAAAATACCTTACGCATTGTGTAAGGGGGACATAAAATCTATACAGTGGAATATATACATAAAATGTAAGGAAACAGGCAAAAAATACAAAGATAATTGATATATGAACAAACATATATATGAACAGTATATATATATATATATAACTAGGGGTTCAGGTGTGCACGAAATCGCAGCAACATTTTTCTTTTCACCCTGGATGCGTTGTTGAAAATTATATCGTCTATATCATGATGCCCATGAACAATGCTTCATGCAGATCACAAAATATTTATATTTACGTTTAGGAGAGAGAAAAGTTTTATCTCCACTTTTGTCTGTTAGCCTCATGTATTTAAATTTTGCAATTGGAATTACGTGTTCACATTTTTCGAAACAAAAACACGCATGGCGTTCTGAAAATGCCTTCGTATAATCGTGAAGCACTCCTACATCGGAGTATGTCGAGAGCGAGATTGATATTTATGGCAGTTTTATATTTTCCTTTACGCCGTCAAGGTGTTAAATTACAGCGAAAACGCGGGATTCCTTTCAGGGAGACAAACAAAATATCCCATCTTAGTGGAACAAATTGCTTCTCGTATGAAAGCAACATCATTTTATGTTGAGAAACTACTACTGTTTATACCGTCCAGCTGTGCTTCTGTTAAGATGGTTCATGGTTTGGAAGTTCTAATGAACTCTGCAACTCTGGATGTGTTCCTGTTATTGCTTCTATCCGTGCTTATGTTACTTTTGTTGCATGTTATCAGCAAGTTTTCCAATCCTTTAGGGTCAAGATTAAACTCATTAAGACAGCGTTCTCACATTTGACATTTCTAATCGTCGTCATATATATATCGCATTGAAATTCTTAGACTTCGTCTTGTACAGTGCCTTATGTACATGAGCGAGCATTAGTAGGCGCATGTTTTCAGTAAAAACATGATTAGCTTTCGAAACTATTGCGGTACGATACAATACACTTGAAATGTTTGCTATGATGGAAGGATTGTGGATAACCATTAAGCGTTAAAATATTGAGTGCTGGAGTGTTGGGTCCACCTCTTCTTCAAATATATATACTTCATCCCGAAATTAGATTTCTATATGTTTTGTAAATAATTCCCATTGTTTGTATAGTCCAAAAATATCAACTCCCCAGAAAAATAGTATGATAGGCATGAACACTATTCATTCACTACACAAAGAAATACAGAAAATGAAGATGGCTCATATGAATAATACTATAACTTACCGATACTCAGCATCGATGGCTCCGACCTGTAAAATAAATATATGTTACAGATGACAGACAGAGAAAACGGTACTTTTTTTGTGCTGAAAACGGTACTTTTTTTGTGCTGTCTCAAAATTTATGCAATCCGGAAAGAATTGTGATGGCTTTATTTACATACTTAAAATAATTACTTTGCCTTAAAATGTAAAGAAAACGTAGCCCCTCAGTTTACAAGCAAGCAAAACTCTCAGAGCAATCTAGAAATTTGTAAGTTTTTCGAAAATCGTAAGCATGTTCGAGATGTTGAAGTTAAGATTAAGCATCCTCGGTAGACGAAAAAGCAGCAGCAAAAAGGGCCAAGCGAAACTCTCTTCGTTGCTTTACCAACGGCAAAAAGCGGAAGAGCACGGAAATACCGGAATTTCCTACAGGAAAAAATACTGCCGTGTGATGCAAACAATCAGCTGGAAATAATGTCCTCAGCAGAAAAATAGTGATCAGCAGTAGTCACACATGTGAGGTGAATCTACAGTGAAATCAGTACTGTAAAAGAAAGCCTGCGGTGCAATTATGTCAGCGCCATGTTTCAACACAACATGGAACCTCCTGGGATATTGCCTTATTTTTGGGCGGTGTAATAATTAAAAAATGTCGCTTTTTCGCGTGAAATTGGTTGACGGCGATGAATTAGGCTGGGGGGAATTAAAGGTGCATTTTAGCAAAATTAGGCATGAAGGTTATTCAGCTCTGAAAGACCCACACACCTTGTAACACCGACAGCATACACAGAAATTTCAGATACGAGGCATGGACACTACAAAGTACTGGGGCGCTCCTATCTATCTATCTATCTATCTATCTATCTATCTATCTATCTATCTATCTATCTATCTATCTATCTATCTATCTATCTATCTATCTGTCTGTCTGTCTGTCTGTCTGTCTGTCTGTCTGTCTGTCTGTCTGTCTGTCTGTCTGTCTGTCTGTCTGTCTGTCTGTCTGTCTGTCTGTCTGTCTGTCTGCCTGTCTGTCTGTCTGTCTGTCTGTCTGTCTGTCTGTCTGTCTGTCTGTCTGTCTGTCTGTCTGTCTGTCTGTCTGTCTGTCTGTCTGTCTGTCTGTCTGTCTGTCTGTCTGTCTGTCTGTCTGTCTGTCTGTCTGTCTGTCTGTCTGTCTGTCTGTCTGTCTGTCTGTCTGTCTGTCTGTCTGTCTGTCTGTCTGTCTGTCTGTCTGTCTGTCTGTCTGTCTGTCTGTCTGTCTGTCTGTCTGTCTGTCTGTCTGTCTGTCTGTCTGTCTGTCTGTCTGTCTGTCTGTCTGTCTGTCTGTCTGTCTGTCTGTCTGTCTGTCTGTCTGTCTGTCTGTCTGTCTGTCTGTCTGTCTGTCTGTCTGTCTGTCTGTCTGTCTGTCTCTCTATCTATCTATCTATCTATCTATCTATCTATCTATCTATCTATCTATCTATCTATCTATCTATCTATCTATCTATCTATCTATCTATCTATCTATCTATCTATCTATCTATCTATCTATCTATCTATCTATCTATCTATCTATCTATCTATCTATCTATCTATCTATCTATCTATCTATCTATCTATCTATCTATCTATCTATCTATCTATCTATCTATCTATCTATCTATCTATCTATCTATCTATCTATCTATCTATCTATCTATCTATCTATCTATCTATCTATCTATCTATCTATCTATCTATCTATCTATCTATCTATCTATCTATCTATCTATCTATCTATCTATCTATCTATCTATCTATCTATCTATCTATCTATCTATCTATCTATCTATCTATCTATCTATCTATCTATCTATCTATCTATCTATCTATCTATCTATCTATCTATCTATCTATCTATCTATCTATCTATCTATCTATCTATCTATCTATCTATCTATCTATCTATCTATCTATCTATCTATACTGTTAAGGAAAGAACACAGTGGTAAACGCTAGTTCACTCTTAGACGCACACAACACACCGCACACCACAGAACGAAGTTAGCTAGGCCTGAGCGTCGTCTTCTTCACTACTTCACATCAGCACGTCGTCGTCGTCTCGATATACTGTGCTTCGTAACAGTTTTCCCCGCGCCGAAGAAGCACTGTCCCGGTGCGTCCTACACAGGAGAACTCGAATGATATGGTTTTAGACGGGCGACATGCACGAGTTCTGGATGAGGGGCTGTGGAAGGATTCTTTGGCTGTAAAGGGGCGATCTCATAGGTCACATCGGCCACTTGCCGCAAGACGGAGTAGGGGCCCACGTAACGAGGCAAAAGTTTTTCACACATACCGACACGGCGAGCCGGGTGCCAAAGAAGTAGGAGGGAACCAGGAGGGTAGTGAACGTCTCGGTGATGAAGGTCGTAACGACGTTTTTGAGAGCGCTGAGACGCTCCAAGACGCTCTAGAGCTATGTGGCGGGCAGCATCAGCGCGGGCGATGGCATCCGAAGCGTAGCTGCAGGAAGAGTCGTCAAGAGGCAGCAAGGCGTCGAATGGGAGTAAAGGGTCACGGCGGAAGAGTAGGTAAAAGGGAGAGTATCCGCCGGTGTCATGGCGTGAGGAGTTATAGGTGAACGTGACGAAAGGTAAGGAGACATCCCAGTCACGATGGTGATCGGACACATACATAGACAGCATGTTGGTCAGAGTGCGATTGAGGCGCTCAGTAAGACCATTCGTTTGCGGATGGTAGGCCGTGGTGAACTGATGACGAGTAGCGCATGAGCGGAGAAGGTCATGAACCACTTGAGAGAGGAAACTGGCAACGATCTGTGAGCAGTTGACGTGGAGCGCAATGAATCAGGAGACATCATGCAGAAGAAAGTCAGCAATGTCGGAGGCGCAGCTGGTAGGGATAGCCCTGGTTACAGCATATCGGGTGGTATAATCAGTCGCCACAGCAATGCAATTGTTTCCAAAAGTGGATGTCTGAAAAGGCCCAAGAAGATCGAGGCCCACACCAGAAAACGGCTCTGTCGGCACTGGAATTGGTTGCAGGGGCCCACTAGGTTACAGCGAGGGTATCTTACGGCGCTGACACAGCTCACAAGCGGCAACATAGCGACGGACAGAACGGTAGAGACCAAGCCAGAAAAGTCTGCGTCGCACACTGTCATAAGTGCATGTGACTGCCAAGTGTCCTGCTGTAGGAACGTCGTGAAGTTGGGCGAGGACACTAGAGCGCAGATGAGCCGGAACGACCAGTAAAAGGTCCGCGCCATCTGGATGCATATTGCGTCTGTATAATATCTCGTTATGGAGTACAAACATGCTGGCGGAAGAATCGGGGATGTTGCGCAGCTGGTCAGTAATTGGTTGCAGGGCAGGATCACGACGCTGTTCGGAGCCAATATTGATAAAGTCCGAGATGGACAAAACATAGTCGTCAGCAGTATGGTCGGACAAATCGGGAGGATCAACGGGATGGCGGGACAAGCAGTCAGCGTCTTGGTGTAAGTGGCCGGACTTGTACACCACAGTAAATTCATACTCTTGTATTCGTAAGGCCCAGCGACCTAAGCGGCCAGTGGGGTCCTTAAGTGAGGACAGCCAAAACAAAGCATGATGATCAGTCACTACACAGAAGGACCGCCCAAACAAATAAGGGCGGAATTTCGTCAGCGCCCAAACAAGTGCAAGGCATTCCCGCTCTGTGATTGAGTAATTGCGCTCAGAGGACGAAAGCAGGCGGCTAGCATAAGCAATGACGCGGGAGGAACCATCCTGGGACTGGGCAAGGATAGCACCAATACCATGTCCGCTAGCGTCGGTGCGCTGTTCAGTAGGTGCAGAAGGATCGACGTGCGCCAGAACAGGTGGGGTGGTGAGGGCGGAAATATGTGTCGTGAAGGCCTAGGTTTGGTCAGAACCCCATGTGAAAGGTACGTTTTTTTGCAGAAGAGAGGTAAGTGGGCGAGCGATGTCTGCGAAGTTCCGAATGAAACGGCGGAAGTAAGAACAAAGGCCAAGGAAGCTTCGCACGTCACTTGAGCTACGTGGGGTAGGGAAGTCGCGCACGGCTCGAGCTTTGTCAGGGTCGGGCTGCACACCATTTGCGTCACCCAAATGACCCAAGACTTTGATTTGGCGCCGGCCGAAGCTACATTTTTTGGCGTTCAATTGAAGACCGGCGCGGCGGAAAACGTCCAGGACCGTAGAAAGGCGATCAAGGTGGGTTGCGAACGTGGAAGAGAAAACGACGACGTCATCCAGGTAGCATAAACATGTTGTCCATTTAAAGCCACGGAGGAGTGAGTCCATCATGCGCTCGAATGTCGCAGGAGCGTTACAGAGTCCAAATGGCATCACCTTGAATTGATAGAGTCCGTCGGGGGTGACAAATGCGGTTTTCTCGCGATCCCGTTCGTCGACAGCAATTTGCCAGTAGCCTGAACGCATGCCGATAGAAGAAAAATAGCTGGCACCATGCAAGCAGTCAAGCGCGTCATCAATTCGCGGAAGAGGATAAACATCCTTCTTTGTTATTTGATTAAGGTGGCGATAGTCGACACAAAATCTCCAACTTTGGTCTTCCTTTTTGACCAATACGACAGGAGACGCCCAGGGACTATAGGAAGGCTCAATAATATTTTGCGCCAGCATCTTGTCCACTTCTTTCTGTATAACATGCCGCTCAGTAAGGGAAACACGATAAGGCCGTCTGTGAATGGGGTTGGCGTCACCCGTATTGATTCGATGGGTCACAGCGGATGTTTGGCCCAATGGTCGGTCACCGAAATCAAATATATCGCTGTACGACAGCAAAAGGTCGGAGAGAGCTTTGGCTTGGTCATCTGGCAGATCCGCGGCTATCATGCCTGAAAAGAGGTTCGAATGAGAAGATGCCGATATATGCTGCTCCGACAGATACTGAGGGGTTAGAGCCGCAACTTCGCAGTCCGCCAAATGAAGCAGATCAGCGAGTGCGATACCATGGGGTAAAACTTGAGTCGAGCGGCTGAAGTTCAGTACGGGAAGATAGGTGCGGTTAGCAGTGACAGTCACGACGGTATGGGGGAGTATGACGTTGTGACGGAGAACAACATCGGTAATTGGGCAAGTGACGTATGTGCCGTCAGGAACTGCGGGGATCGGGGCCAGCGGGACATAAATAGCAGCTTCGGGTGGTAGGCGAACAAATTCCGCGGATCGGAGGCGGGGCTTGACATCGGTGTTTTCGGAGCTGTAGGGCAGGTCTAAGCGAAGAAGACCAGTTGAATAATCGATCAGGGCAGAATGGGCCGTTAAAAAGTCGATGCCGAGGATCACGTCGTGAGGGCAGCGGTCGATAACAGTGAAGAGGACAGGGGTAGTGCGGCCGGAAATACTCACGCGCGCAGTGCACAGTCCCACGACGGCAGCGACGCTTCCATCGGCAACACGAACGGCGGATGAAGCGGCGGGTGTGACAACCTTTTTGAGACGGCGGCGAAAGGATGAGCTGAGGACTGAAATTTGGGCACCAGTGTCAATGACGGCAGTAACAGGGGCACCATCCACATAGATGTCTAGAAGGTTGCAGCGATGAGCGAGGGTCAGCAGAGGGTTTTCGGGCCGGGTCGTCAATGCAGCGTCACCTCCGGGAGCTGCATTGGTAAGTTTTCCGGATGAGAGCCGGGGAAGTGGGGAGATGTGGAACGACGAGATTGGGGCGTGCGGGACCTCCGGGTCTGAGGAGACGGCGAGCGGCTGGGCATGCGCGCGGCTGGCGAGTTAAAGTCACGAGTGCGCGTATCACGGACATAGGTTGGGTGTGGAACATATTCGGCGCTGCGATCAGAATAGTAGCGAGGTCGAGGTGGCGGAACCCAACGGCTGCGGCAATGGCGAGAAATGTGGCCGACACGTGAGCAGTTGAAGCAGATTGGTCGGTCATCCAAGGTTCGCCATTCGTCCGGGTTGCGGTACGGTAGCGGTACCGCGGCTGAAAGGGCGTGGTAGGAGCCGCAGCGGCTACGACAGGAACATTAGGTTGGAGCGAGGGCTGTGCGGAGGGTTGGCCGGAGTTTAAGCCCACGTTCGCGTTGAGGCCCACATTTGCGAACTCCTGGCGAACGACAGATTGGATTAAGGCTATAGTAGCATCCGCTGGTTGAGGAGCGAACGCAACGGGTGTCATAGCCTCTATCTCTCGACGAACAATCCTGTTCAAGTTGGAGGGATGAGATGGCTGCTGTAAGGTTGGACTATCTTCGCACGAGGACGTAGCAGCTGTGTTTGGCAAGCGTTCGAAGCGATGAGTAATACGGCGGTGTTTTGCTTGTTCAAACTGGCGGCAAACTTGGATAACTGAGTAGACCGTTGGACAATCTTTGCAAAGCAGCAGATTATAAACATCGTCTGCAATTCCCTTTAATATGTGGTCCACCTTGTCTAATTCGGACATAGCGCTGTCCACCTTTCGGCATAGTGCTAGAATGTCTTGGATATAAGACAAGTACGATTCCGTCGAAGACTGGGCATGGGATGCGAGGTCTTTTTGTGCGCCAAGCTTGCATCCGATCGGCTTGCCAAATAGGTCTCGAAGCTTCTCCTTGCACATCTCCCACGATGTGATATTGTCTTCATGCGTCTCGAACCAGACGCGCGCCGTACCTGCCAGATAGAAGATGACGTTGGCGAGCATGAGGGTCGCGTCCCAACGGTTGTGCTTGCAGACCCGCTCGTACATGGCGAGCCAGTCTTCTACGTCGATGTGGTCGGTACCCCAAAAGGTGCCGCTGAAGAAGGTGTCGCGTCTTACGTACTTCCAGCAATCCTCCACCAAATGTTAAGGAAAGAACACAGTGGTAAGCGCTAGTTCACTCTTAGACACACACCACACACCGCACACCACAGAACGAAGTTAGCTAGGTCTGAGCGTCGTCTTCTTCACTACTTCACATCAGCACGTCGTCGTCGTCTCGATATACTGTGCTCCGTAACAATATATAAATATATAGACATGGTTTGCTTGTTACTAATGGGCCAGAGTTAAATTCAAACAGGATGTCACACAAATTTCCCGATTATATATTTTATTCCAACAGTTTCAGATGGTGGACCGTCCTTCTTCAAAGTAGAATTGAGAATCCAGGTAGAATATCAATTCTACCTTGAAGAAGGACGGTCCACCGTCCGAAACTGTTGCAATAAAATAGATAATCGGGAAAGTTGTGTGACATCCTGTTTATGTTGGAAGCTTCAGTCAGTTTCAAAGGCGAAGGTGAGAGCATTAGAATACAGCGTTCCTACTAAAAGGATGCTTTCACTGATGTCCAGAGTGCTAGTTTTCGATTTTTCTTCTTTAAAGAACAATATCTGTATAGAACTTCATAACACGTTTTATATTGAACCAGACTTCAGTTCTCACGACCATGTCATATGACAAGCACGCCTACACACTGCCAACGCACCTGAAAAAAATGTCATTTTGCGCTGTCTAATACTGATACACGCACAGGTGACCAATAATTGCATTGTCACTTCAAGTGTCAATGGTAACCCAAAAGAGAACCTTCGAACCCGATCATATGATATGGTGTGTTGGCTCCGAACTCGCCGCCTACTCAATGCATGGCCATGCCACATGCCAGTCAGCACATTCTAGTGATATGTTTATCCGTTTTCGCTTACAGCACAGAAAACGCCGACCACAGCCATCCGGATTGCCCGGAAAACGTTGCCTTTGCCTTTGCTTCGTTGAAATATGATATTTACAGAAAGCTATAGATAGAGTCAAAGGCCGCGTTCTGCAGAAAAAAAGAAAACGGAATCGGCGACGACGGCAGAGTTGATGTTGTCGGTGTTGCCATTTGTGCTAAATATCTCCAGCATGTTTCTGGCTGTCGCCAGCTAGCACGTCAAGAGGCTGGACACTGGCTGCTAGGCGGGGTGTGTGTATTCACAAGACCGCATGACATGGCTGTGCTGGTTGAGGATGCCATCAAGGATTCTCATTTAAAAATGGTGAAGGCTGAGATTGATATGTATGCGAGATGGTGCTTCCCATAATATTTTAGCTTACTTATGTGCAACAATGAACATTATGAGTGTTAATACAGAGATAAAATGGGGATTAGGGAATCAAAGGGCATACACGACACTTGTCGTGGAACCCAGAAGTTTCTCACGGGAACAGGTGACGGAAGCTTATATCCTCCGATATCAACATGGGGAATATGATCGTTATGTCGATCAGTGCGAAATATAATGCAATGGTGGGTAATTAAACGAAAACTCATAAACACGACGGCCCAGTTTCACACGAATGATAGAGATCAAGTTAGTATCAGCTTGTTATTAAAAGAAAGAATGCCGAAATCGTGTAATGGAAAGGTGATACAAAGTTCCGGGAAGGCTGTTCTGATTATGGAAGACAGTGATAATGACGTAATGAGATAGTGATAAGGAGGCTACAGAAGAACTGTCTGTGAGCAGCTGCTTGCATGTGGATTCAAACCTTGCTCTTGCGCAGCATAAACTGTTATTGTTTTACAAATTGCTTTTATTGCTTTTTGAACTACGATTTAAAGTGTTTCTTTTAGCACAAAAACACTACAATGTTTCACTGTAGATGTTCCTTTCGATGAAAGGTGTATCGACGAGCTTGCATATTTGACATTAATTGATACAATAAATTCTTAAATCTCAAAAGTCATTGTTACATTCTGTGGCGTTGAACTGAAAACAAGAAAATAAATGCCCCCAATAGCCATTACAAATTAATTGGGGAACCGATCATGTACTCGTAAAAGGAACCAGAGGCAATTGCCTCAAAGGGAGCAGTAGGGAGCTTTTTTTGCTCGTTAAGGCGAACGTTTTCATCTGGAAATGTTAAACTGCCATCCAAGAGATTATGCTTACATGCGGATATAGTAGACAAAACGTCGTGTCAGCCTTTAATCAATTTTTTTGTTCTGTATTTACTAACGATGACGGTAAGAAACCATACTTCGACAAAGCGGAGCACTGTGCGCCCATAAGTAATGTTAATGTATCCGAAGAGGGCCTTTTTTCATTCTTGGTCAGTATTGACATTAAAATATCTCCAGGTGCTGATGGCATGGCCAACGCCTTTCTCGTTAGATACGCCGTGTGGTGCAGCAAGTATTTATGTATCCCCTTCAATCTGTCCTTGTCTAAAGCAGATCTTCCCATTGATAGTAAACACAGCAATATTATACCCATAACTAAAGCAGATAATTTATCATTACTTTCGTCTAATAGGCCGATATCATTATTGTGTACATGTTCTAAGGTTTTTCAGCATATTATTTACAGTCATGACTTGACGTTCTTGGTAAATAATATGATTGACAGCACGCAACATGGGTCCCGAAAATGACTTCGTATTGTAACCGCACTTCTAGAACTAATTCACGACTTCATTGCAGCGATTGATGTTTAAAGCCAAATTGGCATTATAATTAATGATTTTGAAAAAGCGTTTGATCGCCTTTACTCGAGCTTCTTTCAAAACTTCAACCACTGTTAAAAAACAATTTGCCCCTTGCGTGGATTGAAGCTTATCTTTGTGGTCGACGCCAGTGTGTTTGTATTGATGACGTGTGCTCTGATCCTACACCTGCTAAATGGGGCATTCCACGGGGATATGTTCTTGGTCCATTGTTCTTTTTAATCTTCATTAACGACATAGTTCACAACTTGCCCGTCAAAATAAAACCATACGCTGACGACTGCATAGTCTATCAGGGAGTTCATAATAGTAGAGACCAGGTATTACTCAACAGCGCTCTAGCGAAGATTGCAATGTGGTGCTCGGATTGGCTAATGACAGTCAAGACAAAATATCAGTTGCAATGACAGTAACACGGAAGCGACAACCATTACTTTTCGTTTACTCCTTAGGTGGTAGCGCTGTCGAAAGGGTAAACAGCGATAAATATTTAGGAATAACCATAACTTTGTAATTAAGGTGGAATGAGCATATATCAGACGTTGCGAAGCGAGCCACTAGAAAACTTGGTTACCTAAGAAGAAATCTGCGACAGTGTACCAGCGAGGTGAAATTAGTGGCGCACGAAAGTTTTGTTCGTCCTGTCCTAGAATACGGATCAATCGTCTGGGATCCGTTCACAGAGGGTAACATCAAAAAACTAGGATCTGTTCAAAGGAAAGCGGCTAGATTTGTGTACCGGTCTTATAGTTCGCGCAAAGTGCTTTGGTAAGAAAGGCTGGATTAGAGTATTTAGAAAAGTGGCGCCCACGTGGTTCATTAAAATACAAGTACTTGCTATACCATGATAAACTTGGTGTGAACAAACTCGAGTACTTTCAGCCAGTGTGCAGGCGAACCACCCGATCACATCATGATAACAAACTACAAGATTATTCCTGCCATTCGAGTAAATTCGCAAACTCATTCTTTCCGAGGACAATACGTGAGTGGAATCGACTGCGAGCAAGTGCTGTGGAAAGTCCAACCACTGAATCATTTGTGAAATGCCTTCAAATGTGATGGTAGACGCTTTAAACTCTTCCACGTATGCCTTACTTGTTTCTGTGTATTTTTGCTTTCTTTCTATTGTTCTTAAGATAATGTTGTTTTGTTATTCGCGGTGGCATTTACCCAGTTATCAGTGTCGTTTTGCGGAAGCAGGCTTGTGCCGTGTTTTTGTTTTTCAGATATAATACTTACATTATACTTACTGATCCCACTCCTTCTTACAGCATCACCTTGAGGCTAGCAGTATTGTATAAATAAAATAAAAAATAAATTATATATGTGGACATAAAGGGTGGTACCTGGAAACAAAACTAAGAATAAAATTTTCGATGCGTGGCACTTTGATCACTTGAATAGCGTTCCACTTTTTATAGCCGCCAACCTCCATCCACTGGGCACCAGAGCTACACTTTATACTGTCAGCGGCACCGAGGAATCGATCCCGTATATAAGCGCTGGCATTGGAGTTCCCGTTTGCCTTAGAGTGGTAAAGCACTCCTTCACGACATAAGATGCAAAAACCTAGTCTGTTGTGAGGCCTCATCAATAACTCTTAGCGTAGCACAACAAGAGCAAATGATGGCTAGGTGCATTAAAAAGAATGCAGCAAGCCAGAGTGGATTCCAATGCAGATATTTAACGCGGAAAATTAGTACGTTACTTATAACTGTTCGTTTAATTTTATTTGTTTACTGTTACCTATAGGGTAAAAGCATTACAGAGAGGAGTGGGCTGAGTAGAAAAATACAAAATACAAAAATACAAACGCTATCTACGCAGCCGACCATTCTGCGTGTTTTATTGCCAATCTGGCGCTTTGCATTCCATGTAGTCTTCACGTTCTATCATTGCGCAATGGATCTATTGCCCTGTTACCTGCTATGGTGCGTTAAATGTGATAGACGGTTTGACCAATAGAATTGGCCAGCCTCTAAATGTTTGTGGCCAACCCGAAAATATAATTTTTAACAACTGAAAATTTTGAAATTCGAAAATAGAATTGATCGACGCTCTAGAGGTACCTGGCCTATCCCAAAATAAGCTTGTACCACCATCGAAATTGGTTTGGTTTCGTTTGGTTTGTAGGGTTTAACATCCCAAAGTGACTAGGGCTATGAGAGACATCATATTAGACGACTCTGGCATTCTCGACCACCTGATGTTCTTTAACGTGTACTGACATCGCAAAGCACACAAGCGTGACTTCGTTTCGCCTCCATAAGAACGCAGCCGCCGGCAGACGAGATCGAACCCGGGTACTCTTGCAGAGTAGTCGGGCATTTTAACCAATGTACCACCGCGAAGGGGGCAGCCTTCAAAATTAGATCAGAAAGTTTATAAAGGTAGATGCACCATCGGGCAATGGACGTTTTCACAAAATTACGTTGGTTGACGAAGTTCAACTTTCTGTCGATGTTTTTATTGATTTCGCCTGACAGCTAGGCTTCAAACCACCATCAGGCCCTCAGCTGCCGTGAACATGGTATCAGTGAATACGTAGTTCTTCTCAACGTCAGAACTGTTAGTGCTCTAAAAGCTTTCTATTTCATCAACGCAGATGCTGTTTGTCTTTCATCTACAAACTTTCTGGTACATCATTGAGTTAGAAAATGATTAATAAGGAACATTAGGAGCAATCATATGCCGTAGTAGACTGAAGCTAAACGGCAAAAGAAGCAGAACTCTATTACATATACTCGTAAAGTGGTGCCTCCAAGAAGGTCAGAACAGGCTGATGGATTTACCTCGGCCCCAAATCTTGAGCTGCTGGCGGTCCAATCTAGAAAGAGGTGAGGATGGCTGCACAAAAGCAACGAACCCCGACAGAGGATATAGAGTTGACCTTATTCTGCTACCCAACGTGAGATTATATGGGCTTTTCAGAACACACACACGCGCGGCAATACGCACACGCACGCACACACAGTACTGTTATCTCACTGGCACGCTCTATGTCGTGACACTGATGGCCGAACTGCATACTTAGTTTGGAGATTCGCTTGAAAAGGAAATAGTGTTTAGTTGATTTAAGATGTGATATGACACGCTAATGGCTTTGCGTGTTTCGCGGAAGATTCAAGAGTCGATTTCATTACCCTAGTGAGCTTTTTATAACTGATGGTTTCTCTTCCACGAGCGTCTAATTGATGTAAGTTTCACTTTTTGATGTAGTATATACATCAAGCAAACGTGAATACAAGCTGTGCCTGAATATTTAATAATTGTTTTTTTAGTTCGGCACTGATGCAAAATAATAAATAAACAAATCGCGTTTTATAATTATGGCGTCTAAATTGCCTTATGGATCTCGAGCGTACGGACGAACATTGTGTAACAACACGTGTAACAACGGTCACCTCTCATGTCTTCCTGCCTAAGAGTAGAAGCCCTAAGGGCTTTCCAAATGCACTTCATATTGTGGGCAGGAACTGTGGTATCACTACTAAGTGCTCTATTATTTAATTCTTGAGTATTGCACACAGAATACCGCGAAATAGGCATGTTTTCAAGCTTCCATTATGCACCTGCTTCCAAGTTTCATCGATTATAACACATAACAACCAATTTCGTATTATTTGAGATGGAGTTGGATCAAAACTCTTGTAATTTCAGGGGAGGATTTCGTTACTTTTCAGAGAAAATAGTATAATTTCGTAATCGGCCATGAACGATGAGTTTAATCGTTTATTGCGAAAGCAATACTACTCTAGATTTCGACAAGCAATTGGTGAAGGCGCAAGAATGCGTCTGGCGACGATTCCAGACTAGGTGTTTCTTCAACCCATATGTGTTGAGCAAAATCTACACGGACATTCAGCCGGAGTGCAAATGGTGTCAGGAATTGGCAACCTATGACCACATATTATGGGGCTGTAGCATAGCACCGCCACCGGCGGATATTATGCGTGATCCTTCCCTCGAGCAGTGGGAGGCCGTATTGGTCAGCTCAGACCCGGTCGTCCAGACCAGGGCCGTGGAGTGGGCCACCCAGGTCGCCGTAAGCCATGGGTTGATGGCCATCTAACACGGAATCGTCCACACGTGCTCTCTGACGAAAATAAAGTTTTTCCATCAATCTAGATTTCGAGCCTTTAGCGTAAAACGGCCGGTAGCCACGTTTAACCCACGTGACGCTGAGACGTCACACCCCACGTGACACTAGGGTGAGAGCTGGGCTACCAACTCAAGCGGTCGGAAGGAACTGCCAACTGAGGTCTCTCGTTTTCCATGGGACGGTTATGTCAGATTCAGCCTGCTAGGACCCTGGCATTCACGTTACCCCTGTAGGCCACTAAAGCACATTCATACGGCTTGGTTAAAGCTCGGCTTTATATGTGGGCTGAGGAAGAAGTAAAAGAGAAGAAGAACGCTCGGTCACCCGCAGCAAATGCTATCGCTCAATATTTGGTTCAGCAGCGCCGACCCCTTGTAATTTTTTTAGTGAAACGGAGAAAGTAATTGTTATTTTTTGCTTAGGTTGTTTAAAATCTTTTGTACAAGAAGGCGAAATTTATATTTGTATAGATAAAATAATTGAAATGGGGCGCGCCAAATACCCATGAATATTTCTACTCTATATATTGAAAAAGTTCTTAATTCATTTATGCGATTGTGCGCCGCCCATTAAAACATTGAGGATTTATTCGTGTTTGATTGTTCTCTAAAAGCACGTATATTGGCTCTTTTAATATCATCTAAAGAGAATTCATTACTAGCGTTTCGAAATATGTCCACTTCGCTATTGGAATTCACGACTTGAAAAATGCCTTTTTTTACATTTTTTGGTTAGTTCAAGTGTATCATGCAAGCTTCGGGAGCTTTATTTTTTCTTAAAAGGAATTTTCGGATGATTATTAAACTAGTTCCCAGGAAATGTAAATGGTATGCGAGTAAAGGCAGAGATTTTATTCGGTGTCTTTGAGAACGCAATCACTAGAATTATTTCTTTGTGCCGCTTGTATATTAAAGAAGAAAAATATTCACATTCTCTAGTTTGCTAAAGTAGTGATAAAATTTTATCATAATATTTATAATTAAAGCATGGAATTGTACTCGCGGGTGAGCAACGCAGCCATTTCTGTTCGCTTTGAAATTTCTGAAGGGGCATTAAGAAGAAAGAGAAAATTTACTTCGGTGAAAGACAAGACATATGAACGGCAAAGAATGAAACCAGACATGTAAATAAGCTTTCTCAGACATAGTATAAACGCGAGGCAGCAAGATATTTTAAAACATTGTTATCCACGTATTGATAGAACTTGTCTAAGTTTCCCACGAGCAACGGAGTTGTGCTTTTGAAGGTTTTCTTTCAGTCGCATCGAAAAGTACACTAAAACAAATACGCTGCACTTTGGAAGATATTTCTCAGGCAGCTGTGCAATATCATCCGTTACCAATGATAAAATAATTGATAGAATTTGTCGAGCATTTCGTGCGTAAAAAAGGTTTCATATCAGACACTTTTTTCTGGGCATAAAACGCGTATTTAGGATTTTTGTAGCGAAATGGTGAGGAGCATATTTGGAAACAGCAAAAACTAGAAGAATACAAAAGGACTATTTGCGAAACTATTTATTTACGACGTGTCCCAGCTAATATGCGCCAACGATTTAAAAACAAGATATTTCAGGTAGACCAGGAAAACCAATTGCATACCGCTGCCATCCGCCTTGCGCACATGTCAACTTTTCATTTTAAATATTTAAATAGGTAATTAGGCGTTTATCTAAATTAATATATTCTCACTTTATACAACAGCTATTGTTACAAACTTGGACAGCACCTTCAGAAATCCTCATTTCGTTCGTTTGCGACCAAGAAACCCTTACGTGTATCTTCTATCCAAACTCAATGGAAAGCCCATGAAATGCAAAAAATGACGCGATACCGCATTGGAATGTAACGATTATGCACATCTCAATCGTATTTCGAACGAACGCAATCAGCTGCGGCGGTGACTCGACGGCTCCCCGTTGCAGCGGTAGCCTGATAGGTTGTCAGTCACGGCAGCGAACTCGATGCGCTCGCTGCAACAAACATCATTAGTGGGCCGGATGACTGACACGACCGACAAAACCATTGCAGACATATCGGCCTGCCGCAGCAATCGGGCCATGGAATCTGAGATTTCAATTCATTCAAACCACGTTTGAGACCTGCAGAATTGTGGTGAGGGACTGCGCTAGTAACGTAATTTTGTGTATATTGCGAAATTTTTTGGAGCTCTGGAATAAAAGATAGATGTGAGATTTCTCTTATTGCCAGCAATGGAATGCGAGTGCTCAACCTTTCAAATCCTCAGGGCAGTCTGAAGTCATAATTTAAGCCATTTTCAAAAAGTAGCACCCTAATCTAATAAATTGCTAAACCAAAAATCTCCTGTGGCACTCAATGCGGCTGGAGGCTGTATGCAACTGGTTTCCCTGGCCTACCTCAAATATTTTATTTAATACGTCTGGCTCAAGTTAGTTGGGACACCAGCTGAGCTGTTGCACATAATGAAAACAAATTTCACACATTTTTGCCAGAATTGGTTCGAAATTTCGGGGCATGTTCAATTTCTCATCGAAGCGACAGCAGCTATGAAATATTATACAGATTTTTAAAGTCACAGTTTTGCATGGCTTTCTCACATCCAATACTTGATTGAAAGACATTTGCAAACTTTCCGACCAGGCTAAATTGTTAAACACGATATTCTGACTATTCAATACCTTTCAAATTAGCTAAAGAAAAAATTAGATACTTCAATACTTCAGGGCGAAAATTAAGGCCCCCCATGGCTAGTCACAAAAAAAAAAAGAAAGGTATGAAACCTAAATAGCAAATTTAACATATGAGAAAAATTTATTCCATTTTAGGCCACCAGGAACTGTATCCATTCCATGGTGGAATGTAGCCTGGACATCACAAATATCAAAGGCTGTTTTAGAGCATAGGGACTGCCTGTGGAAGCCAGTCTTAGACCACAAGAGCTGCTGGTAGCGAGCGAGTGGAAATAACTAGATCGGGACAATGATGCCAGACCTCAACCACATCGAATGCACCTGAAGGTTTTTCGGGGATGCCGAGGTCGGCGGCAGCAGTGGTGCTTGCAGTGTGTGGTTCGAGAAGCTCTCGCCCTATACGACATTTCAAGAATGGCCGTCTTCGCCTTCATACGGAGCAGGCCTGTATTCTTCCACAAGTTCAGAAAACCTTACTGTCCAGGCACTGGATACGTTCAGTCAGCTTTATTAAAACCTTATGTGTAAATTCTCCAGCCGTCTTTATAAAGCGATTCCTTAAGGCCATATCATTTACGCTCTGTTTTGCAAGAACGTACAGCAGTTCCTCGAGTAAAAACCTCCTCCCTAAGTACCTCACATATAGCGTTAGGTACAAATGTCAGGATCAAACAATCTTGTCCAGTAAAACTCACTCTGCAATGTGCAATAATACGCTGGCACGAATTTACTTTCCTCAATTGCTTGAATTTATCTATAGATGCGTTTTCTATGTCCAGTATATGTTTTTAAACCCTTTTCTACTACATAAAAGACATTTTTTACAATATAACAGACAATATAATAGACATTCTCAGTGCCCGGAACTTTTTCGCGCAACAGAAACCGAAACATAAAGCAAACATATACTTTGGCTTACCCATCCACATAAAAGAAGGCGGCAACCTGTAACACAGATGTGAGAGACCTCAGGAAGTGGGAGGGGCTTTGTCTATTTCGCTTCTCAAAACACACACAACGGTCTCTTTGAATTAAAATGTGCGAACTTGTTCACTAATAACAAGAAATGACAAGCAGTTTTCACTGCAGAACGCACTTTTTGTTAATTGGCGCGATTTTTCTTCCACATTGCCTGTTAGAAGTGCACTTTCTCAAAGGAATGAACGTGATCCCCTTCTTTACTTGTTGGCAAATCACTCAGATTGGTTTAGTAATGACACAAATGAAATTGGTCTGTTTGCCTATGCCTGATCGGCCACTACCTTAAATTTTCTACCTGTGCGTCTAGACCAAGCTCTGCTGAGTGCTTTGCTGTAGCGATAGATGGGTTATAAAAGCGAATGGGAGAAAGCTCCTTGCTTAACTATAACCAGCTAGAAAAATCTGTTTCACTGTAATGAATTTTTAATGGTGCTTTAGAGAAAACGGTTACAGCCGATTTGCGTTGTTAACAAAGTGCAAAGTATGTGCGCAGCACATGTTTATCCCTTTTTTACCGTTCTGTGTATTTTACAGTTTGATATGTTTCATTTTGTTTTGATGCAAAATGTCGATATGGATATAATTCTACTCTCTCTATATTGATAATTTTCATTTTTTACAGTTTATGGGAGATGAAGGAACTTAACGTATATTCATTTTTTACATTGTTGTGCAGATGAATTTGTGATATGGCTTCCGCCCCTGTAACACGCACCAGCACTCTCACTAGGTGAATGTATGGCGGCCACTCCACTTACAGTTTATCTAGAACATGCCTAAGGCGCATAAAAGGCGCGAAAAATTGTGACTTGTAAATTTATTTATAGGAATGAATAGAAGCAACATATGTCACCCTCCTCCGTGGACACCTGAATAGCGCCGTAAGGGAAGGGACGAAGGTGGAAGTGATTGCTGGAAGAAAGAGGTGCCTTAGTAGTCGACAGTTGGCTAATTTCGAAATCCTAGGGATCATCAACGTGCACTGACATCGAACAGCACACGAACGCCTCTCCATTTCGGCTCCATCAAAACGCAGCCACCGATGATTGGTTTTGGGTTCGAACCAAACCGCCGGCGAGCTTGTACCCGTGGTCTCTATGGTGTTTCATTGCTTTCTAAAGCTCTTGTAGTAATAATATTGTTATTCCCTGCAGCTTAATATTTATTACCTGGGAAATATATTTGGATACTATAACTTTCCAGAATATTATATTTATTTAGTTGTAAGTAACAGTTCCTTTAGGAAGAGTTAGAAATTCTAAATTATAGTAGGTATTAGTAATGACACTTATGCAGGCCGTTTTTGTATAAAATGATGGTACGGGCTTTGGCTTGATTTGATAATCAGAACGTCTCAAAGCAACTGAGGCTATGAGAGACGCCGTTGCCGAGGACTGAAGTTTTTTCTACCACCTTGGGTCTTTAATGTGCACTGTCATGTCACAAACGTTCAAACGGTTTTTTTTTTTAAACTGAGCTCCACAGAGGCTTTTGGCTAGACTCGGGCTTAGCTTCAAGCTTTTCAATTAAAGTTTTTGCAGTGAAAGATAAATAAGTGCTACGATGAGCAGATGAGGCTGCTATGAGAGAAGCCCGCAGCAGCATATTTGCTTCTAATGCTCTGGCATTCCATTCGTCCAAAGACCTAAGCCCCCCATGACCTTTTTTCATAATATGATGAAAATAAATATTACACAGTAAAGATAGAAAATGCCCACTGTGACAGCTTTTGGCACCAGATTGAAATGTTTGGACAGTCTGCGCTCTGTAGTGCAGCAGCGAGACACCGACAATGTAATTTCGGACACTATCAGCTACATTTTTAGGACAGAGCCTTCAACGTACATTATAAAAAAACGACCTACATGACTACCGTACATAGAGTATATGACTACCATATATAGTATATAGAGGGAGTTGCGCGAACGCCTAATCAAGGGCGAGTAAGGAAAAGTCAAAATATGCTGACATGCATGTGAATCATCAGCTCTACGGTTCTTTACAGGGTCTAATTCCGGCCTCTTACTGCATGTGAATAACACTAGTCTGATTGTTGTTGACATTTCTACTATTGACTGTAAACAAGTTTTAATTTAGTTTTTTATTGCTTTTTTTCCCAATACATATCGAGCAAATACGCTGGAACAACTTCATGGCATACCGTGGTGGTCGTTTTAAACCAAAGCAAATCGAAGCACAAAGAAATAACCTTGTACAAAGGATCTCAAAGAAAAATGCAAAATTTCGTATTTATAAAGATCTGAAATTTACCCGATCCGGCGGGGATCTCGAAGCAGATGACTACTAGCAGGCGTGTTCCAGGCTTTTAGAAAGACCGGGGTCAGCAGGCAAAGATGGCGCGCACTGTTTTCTTCTTTTTCTTCTTCTTCTTCTTCTTCTGCTACTTGCAAATTACGATGCTCTTCGTCGTCGCTAGAGTATTTGGTATCCGCCAAGCGTGATAGATGGCAGAGTGGAGAGTATCTGACAGAAACGACCGACCTTTGGGTGGGTTTCCATCAATTGTGCCGATCTCAACGGCAACCGAGCCGCTTGTACGTTGGGCTTTGACATTAACCCCAACATGCCAATCATGTTGCAGCTTTTCCCCCAGGCTGCTGCATTGAGATTTACATATATTTACCTCAGGTCCAGAAAATTGGCAGACGCTGCTTGCAAGCCAGATCCCATAATCTACTTTTTTCTGTGAGGGAGAAACGAATGTTGCATCTTCCGAGTATGTGAGATGCGCAGTTCGTGGCCACCGAGGTCTAAAACTTTGTTGGTTCTGGCATTATTCTTGCATTATTGTCTCTGTCAAGATTCTGGCATTATTGTCACTGTTATTCTTCAAACAGTGATAGTAGAAGCACAGAGTTCGCTATAGAAAGGCAACGCTCGCATATACAGGGTGTATTTTAGCGTCGATTCTTTTTTCATATGACAGCATTTTGCTTCGGAATATTTTTGCCCTGGGATTGTACTGGGCGATACGGCGGGCACCAGGGAAGCGGCAGAATGCTTCAATTTGTTTAATAACTAAATAAGTGATTGACAATCTCATATCATTATCTTTTGGAGTATGTTGTATTTGTGGAATTGCAGCTCTTCGTCTATATAGTCAAACCTGTTGTGTCGGCGTGGCTGCCATGGACGCCACGTGGCCCAGCGAACGGCGGCGTGCAGGAAGAAACAGACAGCCGTACTCCACGACAGCCAAACGCAGACTGAGACTTTAGTTCATGAGAGAGAATGCAGGACGGAAGAAAGAGTACGGTGGCGCTGCCACTGCGCAAACCTTGGTTCCGAAACCGAAACGCCGACACAACAAAGCCGAGAAAAAATCCTGTAGAAATTTGTAGTCCTTGTTACAAGCCACACAGATGTGAACATGATAGACGGCTTCGCATTGTAACACAGTGGCAGCGAGCGCAGCTGGAGTAAATAGCTGCTTGATTTCGTTATTAATATAAACAGCGCGAACACGAAGACAAGGGACAAGAAACAAGAAAGTAACAGTCCATGCGCTGACTCACAACTAAGCCTAAGCCGTTTACTCCAAGGCCCAGAAAAACAAACATGAAGAAAACGGTTTAGGCTTAGTTGTGAGTCAGCGCATGGACTGTGACTTTCTTGTTTCTTGTCCCTTGTCCTCGTGTTCGGGCTGTTTATATTAATAATGAATAAGTACCAACTCGCCCAACAAAGTATCTTTCGGGCTGGGTTATCAACCATCACACAACTAACAGAAGTAGTTCATGACCTTACCCTTTGCATTAACAACCATTCACAAGTTGACATGATTCTACTTGATTTATCTAAAGCTTTTGACTGCGTGAGTCATAACAAGTTAACTGCAAAATTAGAGAACATTATTGGAAAGGGAGAAGTTTCTGCTTGGATAACAAATTTTTTAACAAATCGTTCACAGTTTGTTATAGTCGATCATACGCCATCTGATACCGTCTCTGTCACATCTGGGGTTCCACAAGGCTCCGTTCTCGGCCCACTTCTATTTTTGATCTATATCAATGACATAACGAATAATATAGGGTGCAAAATTAAACTCTTCGCGGATGATTGCATTATATACAAAGAAATTAAAAGCCACAATGACCATCTCATCCTTTCCGAATCCCTCAGCAGGGTATCCGAGTGGTGCTCCCTCTGGCAAATGTCTATTAATGTTAAAAAATCAGTAGCCATGACAATTACAAGAAAAAAGCAATCCTCTCTCTTCACCTACAGCGTTAATGGTACATCACTTTTAAAGGTTGATGAATATAAATACTTGGGAATAACACTGACATCAAATATGAATTGGGAGGCACACATAAATAATATTACGACTACAGCACTACAAAAATTATTTTATTTAATAAGACGCCTTAAGACCACACCAATGAATATTAAGCTTCTGACCTATAAAACATTTGTCAGACCAATTTTAGAATACGCTAACACAATTTGGTTTCCTTATACAGCAACTAACATAGCTAAACTCGAACGCGTGCAAAGAAAAGCAGCAAGGCTTATTCACAGCAAATACAGGCGTACAGACTCACCCTCCCTTCTCTTAGCTCGTTCAGATTTAAACACATTATCGACTAGAGCAAAACAAGCCCGACTAAAATTTCTTTATCAACTACTACACGGTCAGTACAAAATTGATACAACTACGTACATATCGCATTCACTGTCTAGAATAACACGGCACCACCACGAGCATGCGCTAACGGAATACTCTTTTTCTAACGACGCATTCAGGTACTCTTTCTTTCCTCGCGCGATAAGAGAATGGAATCAGCTAAGCTCATCTCTAAAAAACACAAATTCATTGTCGCAGTTCGTAACCCAACTAGAGTTAATCACAGGAGACCATTAATGCTTCTTACTTTTATTCCCGGTTGCCTTTACACGTTACTAACAATTCATAGGAATAATATGGGGTACACCGACTATTGTTATCTTTTTATTTTGTTTGTTTGTTTTTATGAAATGCTGCCATACTGTTGCGAGTATTGTTCGGTTGTTTTTCCCAAAAATTGTATACTTTGTTGTCCGCATTTTTTGGAACTGTTTAGAATTCTTTCATTTCTTTTATATTGTATGCTTGTAGCATAACATGTGTTTTGCCCGTCTGCTAGGCTCTCGATTGAGAGCGGCAGTATTGTTAAATAAATAAATAAATAAGCCATATTGCTTGATTTCGTCAAGCGAATTCGCGCATTGTGCGTCGGCTCAGCGGCAATGAGCGAAGCAGCTGATGCAGCCAAATTGACAACGAACTGTTGCATGGCCTTCTCGTCGCAGGGGACGCCAACTGAAGGAAGAAACTTCTGGGTGGAACAGAATTCGTCATATACGCAGTGTAGGTGTACTGTGGCTTGAAGTTGCCAATCAGAGTGATAGCTGCGGTAGTTGTTATGCCCTCATACAGTATACCCACGAGAGGGTTGGCTTCACATGAATGCAGTAGAAATGGCAATTACACTGTCAGATACGATATTACAAAACCAATGCCGCAATGTTATTTTACTTGCGTCGTCATGTGGCACGCTCGGGAGACTGGCACGCGCTCGTCTTTTTCGCTTTTCTGTGCTCGTCCAACAGTCGGTTCCGTGCCTTCTTTTGCCGGTGCTTTTTCGTAGATGCAAGTAAACCTGCCTACCCAGTTTTACTGGCTTCTGTGACATTTTCGGTGCAGTTTCCGGGTACATCCCACGTATGAAGAACATCTGGGAGCCTCTTACGCTCATCTACACACCGTGGATACGACACCTGTGCACAAGGCAAGCCGCCGCTCTAGAGGCTTGGCTCCCGAGTGTGGTACCCTTGTTTTCTCACCGCGAACCATGATAACTACAGCGGCAATCCAGACCATTCAGCTTGCCTTAAGTGCTCAACCATTGATCTGCCATGCTCAGCGTATGCCCGCGCCATTTCATGGCGACAAGGGTGAATACGCTCAGGTCTGGTTGAACAGCTACGACCGGATCGCTGTATTTATTGCGTGGGATGAGAAGGGGAAGTTGTGGAATGTTTATTTCGCACTAGAGGATGCCGCCAAGATGTGGTTCGAAAACCACAAGACTACCATTACCACCTGGCAGGATTTCCGGCAGCAGTTGCTTGGAACATCAGGCAACGATGCAGGAAAAAAGATGGCATAACTCGGTTTACAGTCTCGAGCACAGCGACCTAATGAGAGCGTCGCCATTTTTATCGAAGAAATGACTCGGCTTTTCAACCGGGCGGATCCGTCTATTTCGGAGGCAAAGAAGCTGCTCCACCTTATACGAGGCGTCAAGGAGCAGCTGTTTGTTGGCCTTGTACGTGACCATCCATGTATTGTGGCTGATTTCACGAAGCAAGCGACAAGCATCCAGCGTGTCCTGAATCAGCAATTTGTGCATTTCGATCGCTCTGCGAACATTGCTGCTGTAGTCTTCCGTTTGCCGATGGTCAGAAACGACAGTGAAACCCTTCGTGAACTCATCCGAAGCATTGTGTGCGAAGAGGTGCTAGCTGCCCACCCTCGAGCAACGCCAGCGTGTTGGGGGCATCTCGGATGTTGTACGCGAAGAGCTCCGTCAAGCAGTGCCATCAGTACCATCAGACCAGCCGCCTGCGCCATACATCATAACGTACAGCGACATGTTGCGTACCCCTGAGCCAGAGCCATCAGCACCTTGCAACCCTGCTTCTCCCGCTCGGCCTGCACCCCGATATCCAGTTTTCACTGGTGTGCCTAACGCTAGACCACACGTTCGCAAACCATACGCGTGGCGCACGCCGAACAATCAATCTTCGTGCTTTCACTACGGCGAAGCCGGTCACGTACTGTGCCACTGCCCGTACCGTCGGATGGGATTGCATGAATTTTCACCGAATGCCCCTCGGCCGCGCAATGGCAAAACGACCTCGGGACATCGACCAACACCTCAGCGATAACATCCCACCTGCGTCTCTCCAGCGACGCCAGTCCAGGTCACCATCGCCGCGACAGTTTTCATACAGCCACCGTTCTTCCTTCAGGCAGTCCCCACGTCCGCGCCAGAAAACTGAATACGGCGCCTTTGGGGGGTAGGGCTGCCATCGATGAACACTACGACCAACATCCTCTGCTCACCGAATCCATCACACAGACCGACCTCCAACCCTGCGCTCCGACAACAGTCCGACCACTTTCCGACGATCACCGAAGATTTCCTCCGACGCTCCCAATCGACGCACCGCACGACCAACGCGTTCGACGACCTCCCGACGATCACAGAAGCTTACCTGCGACGCCGCAATTCGACGCTACGAACGACCCGTCAGCCCGACGATCTCTGACACACTGCACCTTGTCGACGGTGAGCTACCTTCCGCCGAGATACCAGCCATCATTGATAACCACTACACAACTGTCCTTGTAGATACCAGCGATGACTTTTGCGTTATGAGTCATGGTCTTGCTACCATCCTGCGAAATGTCCTGACTACTTGGCACGGAGCCGCGATAAAGACAGCCGGAGGACATGTGGTAACGCCGCTCGCAGTGTGCGCCGCTGGCATCGAGATTCGCCAGGTAACTTTCTGGCGTTGCTTCGTTGTGCTCGCAGAGTGCTCCAAGGACCTGATTCTCGGCCGTAATTTTCTTATAGAAAATGGCGCAATCATCGACCTCCCTGACTCCATGGTGACTTTTTCCACTCACCGCGCAATTTCCGCGGCTACGACGACTACACAGGCAGCCCAATTTTCCGAGTGTGCGACGACAATGTCACTCTGCCTCCACGCGCACCAGCTTGTTTGTTACAATGCAGTGCGCAAACCTCCCGCCCTTCAAGGCCTCGCAGAAGCGAACGTGAATATATTGCTGAGCGAACAAGTCTGCATCGCTCGGGAGGTCTTTGTTTTGAGTAAGAAACGAACTGAACTGCTTTTAACGAACTTTAGTGCCGAATACCGGCATTTACCGCAAGGTACAGCCATCGCTTATTTTGACGAAGTCACGGCCCCCTCTGCCCACTGCACCCTTTCGCTGGTCAACGAGACCCCTCCCGAGAGCACTGGGCATACTGTGCAAAGTGACATGTATCCTGCTTTATCTCTTACCCAGAAACGCCGTCTTCGAGCAATTCTGGACACTTACCGTGACAGCTTTGCCGTCACTTCCAAAGCGAAACAGACTTCAGTGGGTAAACATCGAGTTATAGTTGATCCCACCAAGCGCCCTATCCGCCAGCACCCCTACCGAGTATCGCCGAAAGAACGAGAGGCTATTCGAGCGCAGGTTGATGAAATACTCCACGATGATGTGATCCAGCCGTCCACAAGCCCATGGGCCTCACCAGTTGTTCTGGTCGCTAACAAGGACGGAACACTCAGATTCTCCGTCTACTATATGACTCTCAACAAAATTACGATAAAGGACGTCTACCCATTGCCTCGAATCGACGTCTCGTTCGACCGACTCCGCCACGCACGATACTCTTCATCGCTCTATCTACGCAATGGATACTAGTAGATCGAAGTCGATGAACGTGATCGAGGCAAGACCGCGTTCATTACTCCTGACGGACTGTACTAATTTAAGGTGCTTCCCTTCGGCTTGTGTTCCGTTCCCACAAACTTTCAATGAATGATGGACACTGTCGTAGCCGGCCTGAAATGGCAGACGTGTCTCGTCTACCTTGACGACGTTGTCACTTTCTCTGTGATCTACGAGGAGCAACTCAAACGATTGCCGGCCGTGCTAAATGCCATCAGCGGGGCCGGGCTCTCGCTAAAAACAGAAAAATTCCACTTTGCATTCGAACAGCTCAAGTTTCCGGGTCCCGTCGTGAGCGCTGAGGGAATTAGCCCTGATCCAGAGAAGATGGCTGCCGTAGCTACTTTCCAGACTTCTACTGATAAAAGTTCCGTGGGTCAGTTTTTGGGCCTCTGAGCATATTACAGGAGATTTGTGCACGACTTCTCCCGAATAGCGGAACCATTGACTTGTCGAGCAAAGGACGACCAGCCTTTCATCTGGACAGACGAGCAGCAAAGGGCCTTCGAGGAGCTTCGAAAGCGCCTCCAAACAACACCCGTACTTGACCACTTCGACGAGGAGGCCAACACAAAATTGCATACCAACGCCAGTAACGCTGATCTTGCTGCAGTTCTCGTTCAGTGGCAAGATAGAGCAGGTAATTGTTTATGCCAGCCGCACCTTGCCTTGTTCCGAAGCGAATTCTACTACCGAAAAGGAGTGCCTTACAGTTGTGTGGGCGGTAACAAAATTTCGGCCGTATTTTTATGGTCAGCCCTTTAGAGCAGTCAGCGACCACCACTCTTGGTTAGCGAACCTTAAAGATCCTTGAGGCCGGTTAGCCCACTGGAGTCTCCGCTCACGGAGTTCGACATCACTATTGTCTGCAAGTCCGGCAAGAAACACAGTGACGCTGACTGTCAATCCCGAGACCCTATCGCGTGTTCTTCAATTGAAACAGATGACTCCGTTTTTCTCGGCACTTTTACAACGCCAGATCTCGCTCAACAGCAGCGAGACGACACCAAACTGCGGCGCCTCATCGATTACCTCAACGAAACCGCCTCATCACCGCCTCGCCTTTTCACGCGTGGCCTGTCGTCGTTCTGCTTTCGTGACGGCGTCATCTACAAGAAAAACTACGCACTTCCACAGACATTCATTATCTGCTGTTGGTCCCAGCGCCGCGACGTACAGACGTTTTGCAGGCATGCCACGGCGAGCTTTCCGCCGGTAATCTCAGTTTTTCTCGCACCTTGGCACGTTACGACAAAAGTACTACTGGCCCGAGCTTGCCGCTAGTTCAGCGCTATGTTACGACGTACCGTGATTGCCAACGTCGGAAGATACCACTTGTCAAGCCAGCCGGCCTACCTCAGCCTATTCTTCCTCCGCAAGTACCTTTTCACCAAGTCGGTATGTACTTGCTCGGGCCATTTCGTACATCATCATTGGGCAACCGATACATTATAATCGCCACTGATTATCTTACCCGCTATTGTGAAACTAAAGCTCTTCCCAGCGGCAAGTCTACTGATATTGCGAACTTTTTCATCTTTAATCTAGTCCATCGTCACGATGCCCCTGCGATCGTTTTAACTGACAGAGGCACAGAATTTACTTTAGCTTTAACTCAGGAAGTGATGCGGCTCAGTGGCACTTGTCATCGCAGAACAACAAGCTTACCATCCTCAGGCGAATGGCCTTACTGAGCGACTTAATAAGACTATCGCCGATATGCTTTCTATGTACGTCGACGAAGACCAGAAGACCAGGGACCAGATACTACCGTATGCAACGTTTGCGTATAACACCACAGTCCAGGAAAAGACCCGCTTCACACCGTTTCGTTTGGTGTACGGTCGCGAAGCTGTCATGCTGAACGCAATGCTACTGCCAGATGTTGCCCACCCATCGATTGCCGGTACTGACCAATTCGTGCAGCATGCTGAGGCCGCTCGCCAGCTAACTAGACTGAGAGTTCAGACACAGCAAGCTAAATATGCTCAACGTTATAACCTTCGTCACAGGGAGGTAATTTATAACCCAGGCAATCAGGTTTGGGTGTGGACACCTGTTCGTCAGCGGCGTCACTCCGAGAAGCATCTGCGCCGCTACTTGGGCCCGCATGAAGTACTGCGCACACTCAGCGACGTCACCTACGAAGTGATCCCTCAAGGAACTGTTCGCTCATCCTGACGGCAAGCATATTCAGAAGTCGCACATATCGCCAGGATGAAGACCTTCTACTCCCGCTAAGTCAAGCTAGATGTGTCGTTTTTTTTTGCTTCGTATGTCTGCTTCATTTGAACGTGGCCACCTCGCCTGCTACGGTTCTGCTCGACATCGCCACTCAGCATCGGGACGATGGCTTTTCCACAGGGAGGGGAAATGCCGCAATGTTCTTTTACTGGCGCCGCCATGTGGCGAGCTCGGGAGATTGGCACGCGCTCGTCTCCTTTGCTCTCGGTGCTCGCCCGCCAGTCGCTTCCGTGCCTTCTTTTGCCGGTGCTCTTGCATAGGTGAAAGTAAACCTGCCTACCCAGTTTTACTGGCTTCTGTGACAATATAAATATGTAACATGGGGGAAAACGGCCCTATTATTAGAAAACGAAAAGATATAATTTCCACCACAATAATAATCTAAATAGGAGGAAAAACGGAACCGGCACACCTAACAGGGAATCCAGGCAGCATAACAACATCGCACCAGCCCCGGCCCAACGTCGTCAAAAATTGGTACCAATATTGGCATAACACTGTTTTTTTGAGAAATTACAACATTTTTATATATTGGTCCGGCTTATGTGCCAGCATTGCACCGGTCTTGGCACTGTCAACATAGGCTATCAGCTGGCCGCGCCCCTAGTGTCAAGTATTGGCATGCAACTAGTATTCATTGGCACAGGTGACATTGGCAATAAACCGGCCGTGCAGCTAGTATCACATATTGGTATTTATTGGCGTGCAACAAGTATTCATCGGCACACGTGGCATTGGTACTGCCACTGTTAAGCCATCTTTAGCCATGCAGTTATTTCACCTTTGCCCTTACTGCTGCCATTTGCTTAACTGTCACTCCGACAATTGTGGTTTTCTTATGCAGTCATTTCCCAATACCACCTTGCATGTCATCTCCGTAAGGAGCCATAAAAACCATGCAATTAAATGAGGCAAGCAAAATATTTTCCGAAAACATTTTATTGAGAGCTCATATACATGTACATGCCAAAATGACATCAGAGAGCCAAAATGCAGTGCAGAAGGCATTGGGTACACGGTTAATATGGGATAGGCTAGTAGGTGTAATTGGAAACAGGGCACTAATCAGCACATGATCGGGGTAGTGCAGGTAGAGGTGATGGGGTGCAGTGGGCATTGGTCATGATGGAAGGGGCTGGATATGTTGAGCAGGGTTGATGCACTATAGCCTTGTAGTGCGAGAGGTGTTGCAGGAATAGGAGGCTGAGCATGGGTGCATTCCAGGGCAATGTCCACCATGGATGGAAAATGGCAGTGGACTGTGTTGAGCATGATAATTGGCAGTGAAGGGTCAATGGATCAAGTGATGGGGTTGAGGGGGGGGGGAGCGCATGGCCCAGGTAATAAGCTGGGCACCCCGCAGGAAACAACCATTCAGAAACAGTTTGTTGAGGAGATTGGCCCTGTTAGGTTTGGGTCGCGAGCGCCTGAGTTAGCGTACCGCTGCCACCAGTTGTTACGTGCGGCGCACGGCCCCTCGGTAGCGTTGGTCTGGCGGCTCCGTGGACGGCGGACGGCATCAAAGGTGCCAGCAAAGAGGAGGCGTCTTCTAACTAAACAACCTTTACTCCAACATCATGAAGAAACGGGCAGTGAAGCTGACCCGGAGAGATTACAGACGCTCTCACACAGCTGGTGTCTAGCGTCCTAACAACGGCGCGTCAAAGTAGTCTCTAACTCAGCGGAGTCGGCCGCTGCTTTTTATAGGTTTTCCCGTTCACAGGGAAAGGGTAAACCCTCACAAGAAATGGAGCACCCAATGTTTCTGGGCAAGATGGGATGACTCAATCGCAAGTGGTCCGAACGCATCTCCACCACCTCCTGCAGACGGGCGAGGGCGGCGCACTCTCCCACGAGCTCCAGGCTTGGCCGGCGTTTGCACACACACGCACGCACACACATTTGGCGCGTGGCAAGATCACGTTGAGACTCGCCCGCGGGAGGAAGCGTTGCGCGGCCGATGAACGGCGCCGAAATGGCCGATCCGCTCGCGGTTCTGCCTGTTGCTATGCGGTGGCCGCGTCAGCTGTCCCACTTGTCGGTGGAGAAACGTAACAGACTGCCCCGCCGGGGAAGGGAGATCCCGAATGGCAGGAAACTGCATCCGCTGTCCGGATCGGGATGTTGCTGCTAGCCGGGGTCATCCGACTTTGTTTCTCTTGAACCAGTCAGCCTGAAAAATTCCTTGGCAAGTCCGGGTTTCCAAGGCACTCTGCACCTCGTCTTCAGGAGAGATTTCTGACAACCCACAACGTCACAACCACGCAAAAAACTCAACCGGTCAGCCAGCAAGCACGGCACAAACTTCACTAAGTTTTGCCACACTATTTCAATCTTATGCCCCCATCTATACTAAAGGGCCGCTCAGCAGCACTTGGAACGCGTCCACGAATTTGAAAATTGCGCTTTCAAAAACATCACTTCGAACAAAGGTAATCAATGCAAATGTTTAAAATCCTATGTCAGGAAGAAAAACACCAACTAGTGAATAAAGGCTTCTTCTCACGTTATAGGCTTCGACTTCAGCCATCGGCGTTACCGTTGAGAACACCCTTTTCACTAAAGCTTCGGCTGTCCGTTTCACGGAACAACCTTACCTTCCTGTTTCTATGCGAAGAAACACGTGAGCATAAGTCACTAGCTTTGCTAAACAGCCTATCCCTCTCCCTACGTGTGGCGCACCAATCACGCATCTTCTGGGCACGGGCGCATTTGTGCCTTTGGGATAGTCGCTTTCTCTTTCGCGATAGCTTCAACTTGCTCCATTCTTTCTCGCGCCTGCCTTTCCGCTTTTTTCTACGGCAGCACTGGAACACAGGCTTTTTGCTTTCTTTTTGCAACCGTTTGAGCTTGCTCTCCTTACGACGGCAGCGATCTTTCTAGTGCCTGCCCTTCCGCATTTTTCGGTGGCAGCACTTGAATACTCTAGTCCTACTTTCTTTCGGCTCGAGCTCTGGCAAGCTAGCGGTAACCGGAGCTAGTATGGCACCGGTGTCGTCAAAGTGGTCAAAGTGTGGTGCCGCGTCTGCATTGCGGCCAGCAGCGCATGATTCACTTTCAGTAAGTCCGAACGACAACGGCTGACATCCGCCTCAGTCCCGCTTCTAGGCATTTGCTTTGGCGGTTCGCCACACAGTGCGTCGCCTCGCTCAGAGCTAACCGGAGCACGATCAAGCTCCTTCGACAGCTGGGGCGCTTCGGATTGCGTGAGGGTCATGTGTGCTACGTCCGCGTTCACACTGGGGTTGCTTTTGCGAATACAACCTAGCGAGGTATTGGGGCACGAACTATTCTGACTCTGCTCTGGTCGTTCGCTGTCGCCTTCGCAAGTCTCGCTCTCTACAGCGGACGCTCACTCCTCGTCGGTCTGCCCTGGCTGATCACAACTCGCGGGCTGCGCAGTTTCGCTGATCGGCACTTCGTTTTTCTGCGTGCCCTGCTCTACGACACAGCTGATTTCGGAAACTGAAAGTTTCTCTTCTCCTAGCTCATTTCCATCTCCGTCGCGCTCTACACAAGCTTCTGCTTTCGACTCGAGAGACGGTTCAGTTACTACCTGTTCCCCACACTCATTTGATGGAACTGTATCTCCTGCAGCTACTTGGGTCGGCATGCAGTTCACCTCGCTTAACGGCGTCACTTCGGACTTCTCACCGATTAAGCCTGCGCTAACCGTCTCAGCTAGTGGCTCGACCAAGGTAACACGATGCTCTTCTCTTAGAGGCTCGGTCGGCTCGCTACTGCGGTCACACTGCTCGGCCGCTTCCCCAAGCTGTTTCTCACACTCCGGTGCAAGTTCGATTTGCTCCGAAACTTCCGCGCTGTCTAGCCATTCACTTACAGCGGCTTTCAACTGATAGGCCAAATCAAAGTATGCCTCGTTACAATGTTTCTCGCTCTCATATCTCTTCCGAAGATCCTGAGGCGTTATCTGATATCGTATCAGCAATGACTCTTTTGGTTCATCGTAATTTTTCAAGCGCTCGCCAACGAATCGCTTGATTTCTTCCGACGCTTCAGCGGAGAGAAGAGCTACCAACATCTGCGCCCAACTATCTCGCTCGAAACGTTTACTTCTGCAGACATTCTCTTAGTCTGCCAAATACTCGGCCACATCCTCGGCAATGAGGAACGGTGGCGGACCATCTCGCGGTATTGAACCGTTACACTGAATGGCATTGCAAGCTTTAATTCTTTCCACGCTCATTCTATGTGCTGAAATCTCCAGCTGCATCAGTTTCCTTACGCGGGCGCCCTCTTTCTCGTAACGTTCCCTACGTTCACGTTCACGCTCCTCTTTCTCATGACGATCACTTTCACGTTCCTCTTTCTCGTGACGCTCGTCAATGATCTCAAGGCATTCCAAAAGCTCGTCATCTTCAGCTTCCAACTCAAGGATAGCCTTTAACACTTCTGGTTTTTTTGAGTTTGTCTGACAAATTCAGACCCAACTCCTCCGCAAGCGCCAGCAATTTCGGTTTGCGCAACGACTTCAAATCCAAACCCATGGCTGTTCCTAGTGCTGCCTTCTCTACTGCCCACTATTGCCTTGCTGCAATTAACCTAGCTACAACGACAACACAATTACCAGCTCTGTTCTCTACTTAACAAAAGCCTGGCAAAACTCAGTAGAAGAAAGTCCCGCACTCACCAAACCTCGCAGCCAAGAATCCAACGCAGTCGTTCCGCTGCAGGAAACCAGTCATCACACAGGGCGCGTTGCACTGCTCACGACTTTCCGCTTAGCTGCTTGTTTCACGGGTCACGCCTCGGACATCTCCGCTCTTCCCACCATATGTTGCACCTCGGTCAGGCCTGGCTCGTTTCACCAACCACGGTCACTGCTTGGTCGTCCTCGTCTCTCCGCTGTTCACCAGTTGTTGGACGACGGTATCGCCTGGCTCGTCCCTCCAACCAGTTACGGCTTGGTCGTCGTCGTCCCACCGCTTTTCACCAATTGTTAGGTTTGGGTCGCGAGCGCCTGAGTTAGCGTACCGCTGCCACCAGTTGTTACGTGCGGCGCGCGGCCCCTCGGTAGCGTTGGCCTGGCGGCTCCGTGGACGGCGGACGGCATCAAAGGTGCCAGCAAAGACGAGGCGTCTTCTAACGAAACAACCTTTACTGCAACATCATGAAGAAACGGGCAGTGAAGCTGACCCGGAGAGATTACAGACACTCTCACAGAGCTGGTGTCTAACGTCATAACAACGGCGCGTCAAAGTAGTCTCTAATTCAGCGGAGTCGGCCGCTGCTTTTTATAGGTTTTCCCGTTCACAGGGAAAGGGTAAACCCTCACAGGAAATGGAGTGCCCAATGTGTCTGGGCAAGATGGGATGACTCAATCGCAAGTGGTCCTAACGCATCTCCTCCACCTCCTGCAGACGGGCGAGGGCGGCGCACTCTCCCACGAGCTCCAGGCTTGGCCGGCGTTTGCACACACACGCACGCACACACATTTGGCGCGTGGCAGGATCACGTTAAGACTCGCCCGCGGGAGGAAGCGTTGCGCGGCCGATGAACGGCGCCGAAATGGCCGATCCGCTCGCGGTTCTGCCTGTTGCTATGCGGTGGCCGCGTCAGCTCTCCCACTTGTCGGTGGAGAAACGTAACAGCCCGTGGATCTTACAAATGACATCTGCACAGAAGACAAGCATAGATCACCATAAGCTCTAAACTCACCTTCTCAACAGTTATCCAAACAAATAGTTGAAGTCTGGGTGCTCTATAAGACTGAGTACAAAATACAGAACCCCGCTATAGTAAACTCGGTTATAGTAAACACTTGATATAGTAAAGTGAAACTGAAGTCCCAGTTCATCTTCCATAGGCAACTGTACATTTTCCCCCTTTATAGTAAAGATGTTTTTTGGTAAAAATCTGTTAAAGTGCTTCTGGCCATGGCGACGACTCCCGCCCACTACCTAGAGTCGCGAGGCCAAGACGTTTTGTATTTCACAACAGAATAATAACCCCGAGTGTTCCTTCAGGTGGCTTTACTACTAGCCGTAGCAGCAGTCAGAAGAAGCCTAATTTACAGAAGCCTTGGAGTCGTGAGGGAAAGCGCGCAGCACGAAAAAAAAATGTAAAGTGGTCTACAAGCATAGCAAGGAGGCGGCGTGTTCCATTCAGAAAGTAAAGGAGTAAAAGTGCTGCAAAAAATAGGGAAGGGAAAGAAATGGGTCAACATTCACTGCAATGTGCAGTACAAATCATGAGACAGTGGTGGTAGAAAGTGGAGGTGCAGCGAGTATGATCTAACAGCACTTGAATGCCATTCGAATTTATCATTTATTGCCTTTTAAAAGACAGAAATAGCAAAAAGGGACACCATGTTCATGCAAGGCTTTAGTTTTTACATGAAATCGAACTTGGTTGCATTCGTAATCACATCTTCATGCTTCAAAGGTACTTCCACAAGATGTAGAGAAATTTTACAATGAAAAAAACCACACAAAGAGATGATAAAAGCGAGATGGAAGGTATTTAGGTCTTTTTTTATTAAGCAACAAGACGTGTTCAGCAAGTGCCTATTTAACTACTAGACAGCATTTTCAGGACCATGTCATCACAGACCACTCATACAGTAAAGACCATGATATAGTAAATATTTTCGCTGGCCTCAGTGGCTTTACTATAAAGGGGTTCTACTGTATATATTGAAGGCCTATTGCCACGCATTCTTCTTTTACAGCATTTTGCGACAGGTTTCCGGGCCTGCAAGGGCATGCAGCATCTTATGATGTAGGGATGATAAACATATATGTAAAATAATATCCATTCCAGATACAAAAGAAAGATATTTGGAAGGAAAAACCTGCTTCCGGCAAACTGATAACTTCAGGTGTATTCTTAGTGTTCATATAGAATTACAGTTCCTGAAAATATGACGGTTCAGGCTCCAGAACGTTCACTTTTTAAAAAATCCCTAAAAATTCCTGCAATAGACAATATGGATTACTAAGCATGTAAAACTGGATGATAATTAAGAGCACATTAAATAATATTTTTCTGCAGTACACCAATTACAGGTACGCATACATTACGGCGGCCAGAATAAAGTAAAAATTGCCCTGACAGAATCAATCAAGCTATCTTCAATCAGCTAACTGAGGGAGATGTCTACATCGCAGATATTCTCAAGGCTGTGTACGCATATAATATTGTCAAGATCAGTGAAGAATGAGACCCACCTGTGTGGTTTACAATAACCGTACCATTGCAAGTTCCAGCTTTAGTTTTCACAGCTTTATTGCTTGCTGCATTCTACTATAAACAATTGCCTTACTTGTAATGTACCAAAGAATAGTTTTCATACAGTGCTCATTATAAATTAAAGGCACCAGAACAACATGCACACAAACAAGAAACGAAAAACAGGAAAGAGCGCATTCACAACTGATTTATTGTGCAGAATAAAGAACATATATATCTCACTGCCGGCATATGCGCAGGGAACACATTCAGCATCATGTAGTTAAAGATATGATATGTTCAAGAAGCCCATGCCTCATACCACAGCCTCTTTCTCTGAGAAAGCATTTCTTGAAAATAGCTTATCTTAAACCACATGATGCTGAATGTTATGTAGCTGAATGTGTTCCTTGCGCATGTGCCGGCAGTGAGATATATATGTACTTTGTTCTGCACAATAAATCAGTTGTGAGTGGAACTCTGTCCCGTTCTTTTCTTGTGTGTGTGCATTGTTTTGGCGCCTTCAGTTTATAATAAACAAACACGAACAAGCCAAACAAGAAGTTCTCCTAATTATACAGTGCATACTTGTTCCGCTAAAATTATTACAGTAAGCCTGCAATGAGCAATTGAGCAAGTACTAGAAATTTACTTTACATAGGCAGGAAAATGTTATGCTAGATCTGAGTACAATGATATCGTACTTCCTTATCAGCTAACAGCCAACCAGGTATGCATTTTTCCTTATCACAGCTAATCATATGGCCATACCATCGGCAACCTTCCACGTGCAAGAGTATTTTCAGTTAGGCATACATGGGTGATTTTATGTCCAGGTACCAGGTGCGGTGCTCGGGCATCTCATTTCTTCAAATTCATAGTAGGTGTTGCTATAGAGAATAGTAATCTGCCTGAATAACTGAGACCAAATATTATTTTCATTGCTTAAGCACACCTTAAAATACAATGCTTAATGTTACTATGGGATCATAAAAAAACGATACATCTAGCATAACAGTGATTTTTAATTTTCACCTATCACAAGTTCCTTGAAAAATCAGATAACCCTGAGCTGAAAAGTTGTTTCGCACACATTTTATATTTCAATATCTATAAAATGTTGCTATTTTGTGAATATATTTCAAAATAAATATTTCTTGACAACCTCACAAATATTTTTTTCAAAAATGGACAATATTTTGTACTCAAATTAAAAATAAGATTGTGTCTGGAGAAATAGTATTGTTTGCAGAACAAAACAGCACATACGCAAGAAAGCACCAATATTACTCAAATTTAATGTGCAATACACGAAATGAGAGTTCACCTAAAATTACAAGTACAATAGCCCTGTTTACATGGACTCGACAGCACCGGGTTGAATCAGCGTTGAGTAAGCAAGGTCATCATTCTCGACCCGGCTGATGTCTACATGAACTCGCTTTCTAGTGAGTAAGTATCGTAGCAGAGCGTTGCATCGAGATTCGAAGTTATTGTGCAAGTTCTTACTCGTATTTGATCCCATTGCCTTTTACTTTCGAGAGCTTCGATTATTTTTTATCGTTGATGAGCGCTAAAAAGCATTCATTTCGAGTGACGCTCGTCGCCGCTCCAGAGGCTTTTTCATATCCCAGAGTTCCCCATAACTAGACTCCCTGACTGGACCGCGTCTACACGCCTTTAGATAAGCGGGTCAAGCGAATTAACCTACCCCCTGCAAGCGAGTTAACGCGACCCGCTCCGCCGCCTATTTTACTCGACCCGACTGCGTATACATGAACCCCACAACTGATTTTTCACTCGACAGACGTACTCGACCCAATACTGTCGAGTTCATGTATACAGGGGTGGAACGCACGTGTAACATGTAGCAATGCTGTTAAGAATCCAATCTGCTTTCTTCTGGCTCCCCAACCAGTTTTCTAAAAAAATATCTTGTCTGACAAAGGAGGATATTTGGAGTTAAGCAGCTAAGCAACACAAGATCCATATGCTTGCTCTAACGCATGACTCCTCAGTGCACTTACTGTTGCAATTTGCTTGGTCATGTGGCAGTTCACTAAACCATCTGACTAGACATGACAATCAAAAAAATAATCGGGGGATCATTTCTACTTTTATTAAGACATGCAAAAGCTTTCTGGTTGTTGACATAGCATTCAGAGACTGCGGGAGTTTGGCAGTTTTATACGTCTTATTTCGTTTGGCAGTTACAAGGGGATGTAGAAAAAGAAATATGGGTAGGGAATATAAGGGGTGACAACATCCCAAAATGAAACTAATGGACTAATGATGCACACTGCATATCCTAAATGGCGTCACTGGTAACATCAAACACAGAAAATCGTCCTTGAGTATGACAAATTTGAAGCCCAGGAGGTGAGTTGGTTGTGGGAAGGTAGTTGGAAAAGGGCAGTCCCCCTGAAAGGTAGGCTGCAAGATCACTGCCACCCATTATGGGGAAAGCCCTGGCAAGCATGAAGGCAAAGGTGCACATATATAAGAGCAATAAATGCACAAGCAATGCACCCCTGAATGAGCAGCTGCACTAATAATTTCCTTTTGTCTTGCAGCCCATCCCTCCTGCACTGTAAGCAAGTCTGCTCTGTTTTCCGAACTCAGAAGCATAGCAAAAACAAAACATTTACAAACTTTGAACGAGTATTTCATGATGATCTATCTTTAAATGTCTTGCTCTAAGGTTACAGAATAAATTCATTGCAGCTGCAAATAAGGCGAGTTGGGAGCTAATGGCGAATCTCAATGGCTTGGGGAGAGAATTATTTATAATTGTCACTTTGGGCAAAGCAAATAGCCTGGTTGAGATCAAAGTAATATTACATCTATTACAGTAATATTACAGTAATATTACAGCCAGTCTAGGCAACCAGAAATGTACAAGCAGTCAGTAACTGCATGTCTGTAACTGCAGCTGAGGCTCTAAGGGAGCACTTTAGGTGAAGCTCAAAGCAAGTACCTTTGCAAGACAAACAGAACCACCTTTGCAGGCTGCGAGGTTCGAAACAAGGTTTGGGCCCACTGCGGAGGAGGGGCGTGCAGCGGGGTTTACGGAGCTTCTCCCAAACGCACACCCCTGGAAAAGCCGAGCGCCAGGCTGGGGGACGCTTGTACCCATTTTTACCGGTGGGTGTCCGGCGGTGGGTTTCGAACTAACCACCTCCCGCAGCCGAGACGGGCGCTCTAACCACTACATACAGTGCACGCAGCAGTAATAAAGGGAGAGTGGAAGGCAAATAACCTGAGCAATACTGAATGGCTTTCTTCTCTGCAACCTCAATACATGCTTCCTGCGAATCCTTGTAATGCAAGCATAATCAAGTATGCTAAATATTCCATCACTTAAAGCACCTACACTTCTGTGTTACGCAAATGACAGCTACTTCGTCAGTTCACCAAGCTATGTCTGGTGTGCTATTACACCACAGGTTCACTCAATCATGCCTCAACTTGAAATAGTCACATACTGTTGCAATAAAGCAACGAAATATAGCACCAGCTATTAAAGCACTGCCAATGACATGAAGGATATTATTTTCTGCATACTGTGGGCAAGACTTCTGAACAAGTAAGTCTTGAGCTAAAAAGCCAGAAAAAGTCATATAGCATGCAATCATATAGCAAAAAGCCAGCAGAGCATTTAAAGCCTTTATATAATTCAAAACAAAGGCAATGTGTCATACCTACCGAGGCAATGTTTGCTTACACACAGCATGTTTCATGACAAGGCTCCCACAGTTGTTGACAGGTTATGCAGCTCTAAAATGTTGATAATGTTGTCTGCCTCACATTCAGGCAACACCCCTTTGATGGCAGATGATTGCTTGTGCAAAAGCAGTGCGATGATACAAGTGGAGCAGCTGGACTGCAGGTGTTATAGAGCAAAGAGCCCTAAATGCAAGGAAAGAAAGTCTCAATTAAATCGATGACTCTAAAACATGATAACAGCATACCACGGCTCTTCTCTGTTTAGTTAATCTATAATTTCAATTGAAAGCTGTCTCAAAAAATGGACTAATTGCAACTCTATGTTACACATGGTATAACATAGCTGTGCCAGGGCGGTGGGGCGATCAGTTAGCATAACGACCGAAAAATGCATACTGATGTTTCATGCAGTCTTGATGGTGGAGCAAAGTGTCACGGCGCGAATAACAAAATTACAAGTAGGCACGGGCGCCACACGTGTGCTACACAACCGACACACGGGCATAAATTTTGAGCCCGACCCGGGCCTCATGCTACAAACCCGAACCCGGCCTGGGACTGAAATTGCCTGAGCTCACCCAGCGCTCACACGTAAGGCTCCGGCGCTGCTGGACATGCTATAACAAACCAGTTGCAAAACCTACAAGTAGGCTTCCCTGTGAGGCAGGAATTCGTGCACAGTGGCGACAGAACCTAATTCAAGGATAATAGGTGCAGTACATGCATCTACCACAGTCCACGCTGCTTGGGATGCTGTTCCCTCCGCACAGGCCAGAGAAAGGTTTTCGGGCATTCTTAACGCATTAATAAAAGGGGGAGCACTGTCACCCCAGGGGTGAAGAAAGAAAATTTAGAAGAGGGACACTAACCAGAGAGGGTAATAGTGGGGCAAAAATGCGCACGCTAATAATACTGTGACGAATGGGCAAGAGGTGCGGGAATTACCCTACCCGGCAGGCGATGTGCTAGCACTGTACCCAACTATTACCCCAAAGTCTATGCCGCCATTGTGCAGGAATGTCTGCCGCACAGGGAAGCTGACTTGTATGTTTTGCAACTGATCTATTGCAGCTGAAGCAACGATACAGAAAGAAAAAAATAGGCGACCATCCCTGGCGATGAATCGCGCGATGACGACGCCAACGCCTGTCGCTGCCGCTGGTGCACATCGCACAGAGCGAAGGACCTCAGCGACATGCAGAGACACGTTTTCAGCCCTGCTTTGTTAGCGCCGTCTCTTTGCTTGGTAAATGAGTACAGTTACGCTATACCCAGTTTCTTGCACTAAACAGCAACACTGATGAAATTTCTTGAAAAGCGTCAAGCTCCCCCCCCCCCAAAAAAAAAAAGGTCCTAGCACAGCGGCGTGCTACTATACTGCGATGCAGACATGATTGCGTTTTTCTGCAACTTTCGACAATTAGCAATATCTAGCCACACTAGCCTTTTTTGTTTTGCAATACTACTATACCAAGCTTTTACTAAACCGTCCCGATGCGCTCATATCTGCACGGATCAAACGAAATGAGCGTCTGCGGGATTTTCGCTCATACCGGACTAGGAAAACAAACTTTGAATGCAAAAAAAATAATAAAAACAACGAAGGGGAGTACCCCAAAACCTTTTGCGATTGGCTGCCTCGCGAGCTGATTCCGGCCATATGAGCGATTTTCTAAAAACTTAGAACCTGGGCGACAGCGCCGAGCGACAATGCTTTAGCCGTCCTCAGCCCACCGCGCACAAGACACGAGAAAATATGCTTTTGCCCGGACTCCACCTACTCCGCCCGAGGTCGCCCGAGGGAACCAGAGCGGCCGAGCAACGCGACGGCTATGCGCCGTGAATATCCGAAGTTGGCTTTTAGGGCTACGATGCCACGCAGTTTAGGAAATTAGTACTCTACAAAACAGTAATGATTTAACCTGAAATAAGCTGCAAAATGATCGGGATCAAGTCGCGCACACTTGAGAACCACTTTTGAAAAGTTAACAACGTAAGAAAGATGTTAAAAGAAGACATATCTCCCTAGCACATGGCTTACGCAGCCTGCAGCAACAATGAAATGTAGGACAACGCTTGTAATTTAAAAAATGCTCAATCTAAGAATAATATTTTGCTCAAATATACACAAAGGCTTTATGAAATCTGAATGAAAAAATGTGAAAACCTACATGGAATATTTCTTGAAGAAAGAAGCATTTTCCGTGAGCAGTGTGACCGAGCGTCGAGCCGAGCGTACGTGTGGCCGTTGGATGGACGAAAGAACGGAGCGCCCTCTTTGAAACAAACTACAACTGTCGCCGTCATGCCGGCTAAGCGATTGTCGCGTCATCCTTTGGGCTTTGTAGTAATCGCTTTTTCAGCAGTTCGATGGTCTCGGTTTTGTACCCTCCGTTTAGCAAGCGTTTCCTTGATGACAGGACTTGAACCAGCCTTGAACAATGCGCTGCTGCTGCTCATTTATGTACGGCTCTGTGCCAGCAGCGAAGCGCGTCGTCGCCCTGGAGAGGCGCCTAGCTGTTTTGTTTACAACACCCAAACCTGTTCATGTTGTATTTTGTGCATGCTGTGTTCTATTACGAATAGTTTGCTCACTTTTAGCATACCAACGAAAATGTTTTCATACAATAGTGCTCAATCGAGTGGAATATTTCAATCACCCTGAAATGAGGATTTGAAGCAAGTTTGTTGAAAATTTTTGAGCTAAGCATCTCCGTACCACGATTTGCCACCTCTTTATAAGCTAGTTGCATACGATGCTTTATTTTTTCTCATATATCTGCACCGTCAGCATCATATCTGTTAGATTAGTCGTTTGTTGGCCCGATTCATTAGGCGCTTGTTTCTTTCTTACAGTTTAGTTTCTTGCGCATATCTTATTGGCCAAGAAAATGCGGTAAAAGGACATTTCTCTATGCAACCTGTTATGAGAGCCCGGAAATGTTTGAAAGAAGCCTCCAGTCTGTTAGCGTTCGTCTTTTTATTACTGCGCAACAGAGGGTTTACAAAAGTACCTCTGGCAACCATGAGCGGCGCGCTGATCCCGCGCTGGCCGCCATATTTTGTTCGCTCCAACCGTTCGCTTCGTGTCCGTCCGTCAGCGCTAGCCGTTCTGTTCGCGCTTTTCACGTTTTAACCTAGTGTGCTGTGCTTGGACCTCTCTTCGGTCCCTGGCGGTTTCTGTTAGCGACGCCTAGAAGTGTATTTTGACAGCCGAGAAGTGGCGGGGCCCACCGGCCGCGCTGCCGAGCGCAGTTACAAATTGATCTACGAGTCGTGCATGGGCCCCTCGGCAATCCGCAGCGTCATCCCTATCCAGCTACAGTATCCAGAATTCTGTAATGTGGATTGTTTTTTGTCTGAGCGCCTTTGCTGTTCACTTAAACGCCTATGAGAGATCAGCGCGAGTTTGTTTGCTTGGCTTGCGCAATAGCCGTCGCTCATCCCACTGGAAGTTACTTGGTGAAATGAGCAAGGATGCATTTTATTTTATGATAAAAGGATCGTGCGTAATTTGACGTAAGTTGGACCTGCGCTTAGCACTTTCCTTCCCATGCCGTCGACGCAGTAGTTGGCATTAGTCTCGGAAATAATCGGGGGCTGCGTAAAAAAAAAGTGCCATGGTAATTTGTGCTTCCAGTGATTGAATATTGATTGGCGTGCGATAGGCGATGACGAGTGAATAAAATCTTTGTAATTATTTGATCAGTTGATGAAATAAAGAAACGGAAAAAAAAGGAAAAATCGGAAAGTAAGGGTTTAAAGGTGTCAGAATGAAAAACCAGTGCTTGGTGATGCTAAGGAAGAAAATTTAGAATGTGTAATTAAATAATTTAAATAACTGAAGAATGTGTTCAAAAGTGTCAAATTGCTCAGAATGGAAAGCCGATTGTTGCTGACGCATGCATATTGGTGTATAAAAATATAAAACGTCAAATAAAATAAAAATAAACAATAACGATAGAAATATAACATACCATACATAACATAGAAATAGAACATACATAACATATAACATACTACACTTGTGTGTAGTACGTTACTTTTGATGAATTCATATTTCACTGCATTGTATTTCTTTCGCCCCTCCTGCTAGGGCCCAGTTAGGGCCTGCAGTATTTGGTAAATAAAATAAATAAATAAATAAAAGTGCTAAAATATAAAACGTGAAGAAAGAAAACATCGTTCGTGTGTGTGTATGAGAGAGAGACACTATCGCGTTACACTTTTAACGGCGGAGCTTAAGTGACCCCCTAATTTTTATATAACGATATGATATAATATAAATCTGATTTTATGAACATAGCCAGTTGCATGAAGCACAAATACTTCGCAGTAATGTGAGTTGACTTTTCAAGTTTCTTTTCGTTTCAGCCGAGTTCCTCCTCCTCCGAGTTCCTCGAAGCTTCCAATGTCAGCGCTTTCCTATGAGATTACGGCTTCAAATGTTTACTTTCAGACAGAGGGAATAAACAAGAAATCGACCTATTTAAAAATTCCAGCGACTTTCAGGTAGCTCTGAATTAGCGAACCATCGGCTGACTAGAAAAAACATACAAAAGTGAAGCGCACGCTTCGTTATTTTATCGGCGCGCTGGCAGGTATAAAACTTGAGCTGCGCGCACTGGACGTGGACCGGTCGAAACGGGCTGCACGTGAGCATGTTACAGTACACTAGTGGGATGTCATCTTTTCCTGCTTTTCTGGATGCCGCGAGTTTGGCAGCCGCTTGCTTTTGCAGCGTGAAACACGCACCTCGGGCGCACTAGATAACCGTATTACTCTCTGGACCAAACACTACCATTTCGTACGACTGTGAAAAGTAGTTTCGCTAATCATGCCCGTGTCTTAAATCCAATACACAATGGTAAATGCAACCTACGTACAAAATGTTTCAAAGAACGTATTTGCACAATAGCGTTCGTTATACATGCATTGCTCCTTCTCCTGTGTCCTCAATCGCAGCATACGCTTATCCTTCAAGTTCACAAGGCTCTATAGCGCACAAAACAATCTTGCTGTTTTAGGTGATAGCACATTCTGTGAGCTAGCTTCCAGTCAGAGGGACGTGCAGTAATGCTTTGCATGATGCAAGTGACCCTTGTAAAGCCGATTAGGACTACAAACGAACTAAAACCTTCTAGCCTCTATAAACGAACGGTCGCATACACGCGTATACCTTGATTCCGTGCGCGTCTACGACGGTGCGCTGGCTGCAGAAGGGCACGCAACAACATGCTGGCGCCATCCCGAATAGAGCTTGGAGCTAACGACTGCTGAGATGTTTAAAATGAAACAATCGCTTGTGAGCATTCCAATGCACCTTTCGGTGCATGCACGGGTTCTACGAAGGCGCACGTTGACAGCGTACTCGATGGGAGGGGCGTGCGGACTGAACAAAACATGGCCGCCGCGTACAGTTTCTGTTTCTTTCACTAGATGGCGCTAACTATTGTAAAGCCTCTATGCCTTCCCCTGGGCGGCGGCCGTCCGCCCCTTAGACCCTGAATGGTGTGTCGACCCGTCCGCTGCTTTGGCGCATCTCCATGGATTTCGACGCGCGCACGCAATCTCGGATCTTGCTCGCATCGCATGCGGTGAGAGAGTAAGATCCGGGGAACGCCAGGACTGCGAAGTGCGTGAGGACGGGATTGAGCGGTGCGGTGCGTCAGCACGGAGAGCAGGCGCTGGAAAACTGTGCGAACGAAACGAGCGTGTGCTAAACAAAGATGTGTCATTGTAATCCAGTTGTTAATATACCCATTGTACTTTTTCGTATTTTATTTGTGTTTCCAGTCTTTTCTTTCACATTTTATTTTTCGTTCTAACGCTAAGAAGTCAGTCTACATGTGGGTATCTTCTCTCCATGACAATATTTGTAAAAAAAAAAAAAAACTACCTTCCCCTAGCACGCCTGTAACTGTTCCACCACGGAGGTAGTGGTGGAACAATAGTTGCGCCGATGTGGCAGTGATTCGTTCCGCCATCGGACAACAATAAGTCCGCCTTGCGCGGCAACAGCCCATTATGTGGCCCTTTTTTTTTTCTTGAACCAACATTTTGGTTCATGGCCCCTTTTCCCAAGCATTTCACCCCAGAAGAGCCGAGCATCAGGCCGGGGGAAATCTTGTACCCATTGGAAACCGGTGGGTACCCGGCAGCACTGGGGATCGAACCCCGTACCTCCCGAATGCGAGGCGGATGCTCTACCACAAGGCCACCGCTTCGGCCACAGCTTTAATTTAGATCACCATTATTAAATTGTTTAAGCGAAAGTATGTGCTGCGATGCTTCGTATTCGTATAGCTTAAACGGCGTAGTGTATTTTTAAAGTGTATTTCGATGAAAGCGCGCTCGTCATAGTCGATCTGAGTCACGTACGAGCATTAATAGGCCGACGCTTATCGCTCATTAATTGCATCGCACGGCATGCATGTCCTGCGGTAATCGTATGTTTGAAGCCGCTGTTGTTAAAACTAATACACTCGGGGGCAAAGAAATTTGCTAAAACGTTTGGAATTCTCTTCACTCAGAGCAGCAGGAATCGCCACGGGAGCAGCCATGGAAGAACCTAGACCATTGCCGAAGAAAATACAAAAAATAGCAACCATTACCTATGCACGTTATATGACATGTCTTTTTGATTATTTATAATCTCCCGGTCGGCGTGGAGCTATTTATCGCCGCCGCCGCCATGACGAACCAGCAAACGGTGGTGAACTTATTGATATTTGACACCGTTTACCGATCGTAGGTCTAATCCAAATTCGTCACTGTATACATGTGGATTGATTACAGTCCCAGCTTAAGTCAATGAAGGGTCTAGTGTAAAAGAACATGGTGTAATCCCAAGCAACATCAACAACAGCTAGGTGGGATTAAAGCAAGCACAACAGAAACAAGCACCGCGGAACTATAACTATTTAGACAAGATTTCCGAAGCATTTAAAATTGCAAAGGTAGCTTGAAAACATCGGTTATAACAGTACAGTTAACGACTCCAAGTATTAAATGAGCCTGCCAACCGCAAAAGCACGCTAATGCGGTTTCCCATAGAATAATTCTAGCCACATGCTAATTTGCATCTAATATTGACCAGTAGGTGAAATAGACAAGACAATGTTGACTAATGTGTATGCCAATGCATCTGGCGGGACATGGTAACAGAACTAACAGTATTGTCCAGCATATGTCATATATTGGCCAACGTCAGTGGAGTAATGGCTAACGCTGTTCGATATAGCCATCTTATGAAACGGCAATGCCAATACCATTGATATGTGAGGTATGCCAGTGTATATCTGACATTGGCGGGCCATTGTAACAGAGCTCACACATTGTCCAGCATATGTCGAATATTGGCCAACATCAGTGGACTGACAGCTAATGCTGTCCGTTATAACCATCGTTATCAAATGGCATCGCCAACTCCGGTGATATGGCGGATATCTAGGCCCAGCATTGCCATCCTCGCATAATGGTACCACCGATATTGAGGGGGCATCGGATATGACGGGCCAATGTTGTTATCACTATAAATAGGTACAGCCAATATTGGTTGCCAATGGAATCCTCAGGGTCAGTGTTGGCCGCGTTATAGAATGGCATAACCAATACCAGCCATAAGATGGCAGCGCTGGGCCTACATTGGGCTGATCTCTGTCAACTCACTGACAATATTGGCCCGGGCTCTTGTGCTGCCTTGGCAGAGGCGACTGCGGTCCCCGCTGTGGCTGTTGTTCTCCAATTTGGCGGTACAGACCCCCACAGGAGGTTCGGTCAAAAATGGGGGTGCAGAGATATTTCTTTTTGAGATGTATAATTACACCGCAAAAAATGTAATGAGTGCTATGGAAAAGAGAAGGAAAATAAAATATGAAAAATAAAAATAAAAGGAGAATTCATAACGCGCTCAGCAGAACACTGAGATTTGTATTTACAGATTAAAAAAGTCAAAGCATATTAGCAAAGCAGAGGTTTTGATGCTATTACAAAGATTTGAATGGCGATAAAAACGAACCTATTGCAAAATCCATTGCGCCAACTCTTCTTCTTCCCTTCTTCTGTTCCTTCTTCTCGTCTTATTTTCTTCCATATATTTTTCTGGCATCGTTCGATCTGTATTGCTCCATCTGATTGCCTTCTTCTTCTGGAAACAAAACGTTTCCCCACGTGTAACCATTAGTAACGAAGCTTTCGCTTAAAGAGTAGGTTTTATAAAGTTAAACCAGCAGCAATTTCATTTATATTTGTTTCCTTACTGTGATATCAGCAGGGTCAAACTTCAATTTTACAGATCAAACATGCCGTCCTAAGAAAAAGCTGAAAATTTTAATTAAAATATTTGTTCAATCATGTTTCCCAGTAACCCAAATATACCCTCGTAATAAACTATGACAAAAGCATGTAACCTGCTCAAACAGATTTGCCCCTTTTTTCAAAATGTGCCCAGTATGTGTCACATGAACCTTGTTATTCATCTGCGAATTTAAGTCATTTCACCAGAGCAGGTGTTCGTGCTGCAGAAATTACCAATAGCTTAATTATTACTCTACTTAGGACCAGTCGCCTGTGGTGAAGAAGCAGAAGGTAAACGTTTTTTGTGTGCTTCAGCTCTCATAGGCGACGCTGAGACCGTGAAAGAGATCCCTTGCTTAAGGGCCCATCTAAGTATGGCGAATGGTGAGGTTTTAAACACTTTTCTGGATTATGTAGTCAGCGCGTAAAGGCATTTAGTGTAGTGTGTGAACATTGTGCTTTTACCAAGGGCACGTCGTCGACAGGTGGGGTGTGTAGCAAACAGGCAACTTTTACTTTAAAAAAATCGCTGTTTAGCTTTATCGGTTCTGTTGATTTAAAGTCGTGTTGTTAAAGCGCCACGACACATGTACAAAGAGCAACTTCTTTCCTTACTCTGCTGCTTTGTTTTTGGCCGTGCGTCGTTCGTTTCCTACGCTGTGTCCTCAAAACAATTCTTTCAATGTTACTGGAGTTTGCTAAGATTAAGCAATACCCCTTTGCGCCAGTGGTACGTTTTTTGTTCTCTCTCTGAGGCTTCGTCCTACTTATAACCTAGAATTTTCGAACTTTAAAGAACCTCCACCAATTTGTTGGCGGCTAGCTGCCGCTAGAGCAACTAAGTCTTTCTAACCACCGCTAGTTATCACGCTAAAAGTTAACGTTTACTCAGAGTTGTTCATATATCCTCAGTAAATCTTCCTTTCTTCGAGTAGTTTTAGCATCTATTCGGTTCCAGGGGCGCCAATAGTACTATACGTGGTACTTAAGCCCGTCATTCATAGACATTCGTTTCTAAGCTTCGAACTCTGGCGAACGCTTTCCTCCATTGGTGAGTGTAGCCTTTATATGCTGCCAAGAGATTGCTATGTACGGTTTTGTTTCATGCACAATATCTGCCTAAAATGTTTCCCGTTTCTAGTGGGGAGTTAGCTGCAATTCGCGTGATTTGTAAACACGGAAGCGGGATTCTGTCTGCGATCCAGCTGCCTTTGCTAAGACGTGCGTGTGCGGCTTGTATTGTGATTTCGTGTAGAAAAAAAGGGTGGTTTGTTGAACTATGGGATACCTCGATAGTTGCCAAGGGGATCGGAGTTTAACCACGCTCGCGCGCGGCATCGAGTGGCTTTAACATTTATTGTGCCTTCTCGGTACCATTTCATAAGCATTTGGTACTTTGGTGTGCTTCAGAGCGTCGATCCACTGCCGCGTTTTGAGAACGGAGATTAGTAACAGCGTTAGAGACCAAATAAATTTCTGATACCCAGAAGGTAGCCAAAGAGGTAAAATTTCAATATTTCAATGGTACGAATCCCAACTTCTCTCTCCTCTCAGCTTATCTGACTACGTTTAAACGTTTATTTAGACACAAAGTTGTCTTTATGCTTGTCTATAGGTTGTACACACCGATGAACGATTATTATTGATTGATTAGCTGTTAAGTTCGTTTTTTCAGCATGTACCCAAAGTCTCGCTCTGGCCTCCTGACTGTGATTTGATTATAGCAATCCACAAATACGCCTAAGTGAAAACTAAAAGAGAGCCTTCCTCCACCACGTATGACAAATCACATATCCATCCTTATCGTTCTAAAGTAAATGCCGACCATATTTCACCAAACCGATTCGAACTCCTGTCACTCGCATTCCAAGGTAATCCTTCTTTCAGGTTGGCTAGATATGCAATAACTGAATGTGGTTCAATTTAAGCTCTTGTCCATTTCATTAACTTTTTCTAGTTTCCACTAGGTGACCTGCTCACCAGGATATTATGGCAGACAACAATGAAAGAAAGGTGCGATGCCATCAACAGCTGTTGCATGAGGCCAAGAATAAGTCCGCTAGGAAGATATTACAGAGCAGCGTGGACTTGGGTGTCCGGAATTCTCGACGAAGGAAAGCAGTAAATAACATCGGTTCTGGAAGGATCAAAGACGACTAGAAAGACGAAAGGACTCTCTATTCACAAAGAAATTATAGCTATGGCTAATTACTCTCGTTTGGACTTCAGGTTGGAATGCATATTCTTCACAATATATGGCGGCCAAGACGTTAACCAGCCAATATAATTGTGCATAATTTCCGGTAACTAAATACACAGAATAACGATCAGAAATAGTCCCGAGCAGTAACCAGATGACTGTGCCTAATAATCTGAAGAGCTCCCTGCCGGCTACTTATGTCGTTGCTTCTATAACTCTCGAATTACACGCCCGACGTTAATGCAGGTAGCAAACGCCAGGCACACTAGGTTCTACAGGACGGCTCCCAATCCCTGTAGACAGCTTTTTGTCGCGAAGACGGATGTTCACTTCAGAGGCCTTATTCGCAAAGCCTCGACAATTCCACTGCACCACCAGAGACAGTGCATTATCCACTGCGAGGCCGAACAGCTTATACGATGAGGGAGGTCACCTGCTCCATAAGGGCTAATATTTTATCCACTATCGGGGTAGTCACGGTTAACGGGTTGTCTGCACGTGATTGGGGATTGATGCTTATTGGAGGTGATTCGTCTGAAATCTTATCACGAAGTATAACACTTCTTCGAGAGGGGTGAGAGCGACGCTGTTCTCGGAGCTGGGTGAGTTCTTCTAGACGTTGGCGAGCCTCTGCAATGGCATTGTCTAAAACAGCGTCTTCATCTGCGGCGTCCACATGTGATTGGTGCACTGGCCGTTTTGGAGTACCATTTGATCCACGAGGGTGAGTCGCTTGTGCGTATGAACGATGCTGAGAAGATGTATGAGGAGCAGGTGGGTCAAGTAAAGGGAGTGCAGGGAAGTCGGTTTCGTCACAAGTAAGAGCAGCGAAGCGATTAATTCCAGGAATACCAATCTGTTTTTCCAGGCGGCTCGCGTGACGGCCTCGTTCTCTTATATTTGGATAAGCGGGGGAGCGCGTTTCATGGTTCGCCAATTTGCTGTTTTTAGGGAATGCTAGCACTTGTGAGGGGGCGACGTGATTCTTGGTTGCGGAGGGCTACAAAATCGCTCGGTGTGGGAGACTGACACTGAGTACGTTTATGTTGCAAGGTCTATGTTGGGTGTTCTAATTGTGCAACTAAAAAATCATGGTTTCACATCGCGCCTTTTTCGTCGCTTTGCGAATTCTGCGTATTTTCATGGTCTTCATGGCACGGCGCGAAAATACAAAGTGGTTTCGAGTGCAATAAATTCCGGGACAGTAGACCCTTTGTGAGTGTTAAGGGCATCCGAGCAGTGCCCGTCTTATGGGTTAATTGTTACAGCTGCTCAGTGGTGCATGTTGAACACCGTTTGAAGCACAATGGGCGGCAGCCGGATGGGGACTACTTTCATTTCGCGATTTTAAAGTCGAATGTATCGATTATTTCACGCGATGTAAGATAGAAATACTAAGCTAGCGCTATGTTCAATATACGAAGAAGCCATTCGCGAAGAGATTCGTGGATATCACGTTTTGGCCCTGAATACTTGTCATTCATAGCTGAGATGTGTTGCGACAGAGACAAGCGGAAATATATAGCGAGCGATTGCCGGCATGAACCTATTGTCGTGCAGAAAACGCGAGGGGCTAAAGCGATAATGAAAAGAAATGTGTAGAGCACGGCGCGTACGCGCTGCGCTTATAGCCGTCCATAATAGAATAGCTAAGGAATATATGCTTCTTTTTTACCATGAAGATGGATAAGAAAATCTGGCTGGATGGTTAAATACCATCTATTTTTACCGTCCTTGCACGCATACTTTCTACCATGCACAACATGCTCACTGCCTAGCGCATCCTCAGACAACGCTTAGCGTGCGCGCACTGTAATAGTAAATTATAGCACCGGGGTAGGCTGAGTCGAACATCATTATATTAGAATTATAATTATCCGCTGCTGCGAAATCTTTGAAAACAGGCGTAGGCGGTAATGGCGGTGCACCTCGCTCTGGGTTCGCCGGGCAGTGTTTGCAGTACATTGTAGAAAACAGAACAGGCAATACATTCACAATGAACTTGCAGAGAGTATGTTTAACGTTGTGTGGCATACATGACAAGAAATTACGCTTCAGTTCACAGAAGTGCGAAGACGCGACGAGGAACGAACAAATAGGAAATAAAAAACAATTCTAGCTAGCATAGATGCAGGGAATTCGCAAAGTAGTTTAGGGAACCATTACGTAATGTAGCGATTTATGGGACTGATTTACAGAAATTTTCGGTTACCCCTGGGGGCATACCAGAGACATGATTGATGGGAAGGTCTAGGAAGGTAGTTATCAGCACGTTTCGAAGGAAGCAGGGGCGTACACGTGTTTGTCGTCGCTGAACGGCCATCTTTCGTCCAACGCGCTTGAGTTCCGTTCATGCTGCACCAGCGCCATATGGGGACTTTTATTCTGGCATGGTCAACATTTCCAAAAGTTGACATAATGCTATGAGAGCTAGTGGTCGCAAATAGTGATTTCTGCTCCGCACGTGGCCTTCCCCGGACGTTTTGACGGTTCACGTTTGCCGGTGCTTTGCCGCCATGTTGGCAACGACCCGAAGATCAGAGATATATTGAACTAGAATACTAGTTCACTATAATCAGAGAGAACCCCATTGTTGCACTGCCAAAGGCGGTGTTGTGTTATTTAAAGCGCGACAACTAATTTGATGAACGGCGCCTCGCTACATCGCTTTCCGTCCAACGCTGCGAGGTGGGGCTTTAATATCATTCAAGCCTGCGTTCGAACATGAATATGCCTGAATGTCGTACGGGCGAGTTGAGCTAGGTTTGTCGGGGACGGCATCTCATGAAACGTGTTTCGCTGGAAATTTTGTTTATCCCATTCGAGCTTGGTGTGAGGCTTCGTTCAGATCAAGTAGTACGTGGCCTCCGGTGGAATCGGTAAGCCTCGTTCGCGGTAACCCTAATATGTAGACCCTTTGCAAAGCTCTGCAAGTCAGCTTCTCTGCACAGAAAAAACACCATCATTTTAGTCACACCTGTTTTTGGGGTAGAAGTTGGGTGCAGCGCTGAATACTTCTGTGTAAAGCCTGATGTCATGCATGAACCCGGGGAGCAGAATTCCTTCGCTTTTGAAAACGAGGAGGAAGCATACAGGAAGGGAGGCGATATATGAATGGCACTTGCGAGCAACTGGCTTTGGCTTCCCCAATGGACTCTTAATACCATAATTGTGGCAGCCACAACAGGCAGAGGAGTGCAGAAAATGGACGTGGCATTATTGTCACAACAAACATGTCCTGCACTGCACCCAACCTTGGCTCTCAAAACAGGTTTGGCCACCATAGTGCAGGGGTTTTTGTTGTGCAGAGGAGTTGATTTCTGGAATTTTGCAAAAGGTCTATAAAGGTTGCGCTGACGTTAAATTAAACTTTCGAGTTTGTATACGTGCGCTAATTGCATGAGGCGAAAATTCGCGGCTACACGCTGCGCGGTGGGCTGAGGGCCGCTTGTTCATTGCCGCTATAGTACCTGTCGGATCAGGTCCTAGATTTTTTTGAAAAATAAAATTTCACGTGTCGCCCGGAAGCAACTCTAAGGCAGCCAATCGCAGAAGACTTTGGGGTACTGAACTACCCTCGTGGCTTTTTTTATTTGAGCGAAGGACACGCACACTTCAGCTGAATAGTACATATATGAGCGCATCTGGACAATGCAGTAAAGGCTTGGTGGTATAGTTAAGGAAAAAAGGCAGTAGAGTGGTGATGTATTGGTAAATTTGGAAAGGAGCAGGATTGCTTGCAAGTCTGCGTCACAGTGTTGGCACACCGCTGCGCTGATATTTCTTTTTCAAACGAGATGCGTTACAAGAAATTTGATCAGTATTTTGTCGTATTTCATACTGTTTAGGGTTAGAATCGGGATATAGCGTGACTGTACTCTCCTAAAGTTGCAATTGAATTACCCCCCCCCCTCACAATCATTTGCGGTGAAATAACATGCAGAAAATATGCATGAAAGCCGTTTAATTTAGCTGAATATGCGATATGTGTAAGGGAAATGCATGGCATTACCGCACAGCACACATATGCGCTTAATTTTGCAGCAGTGTAGGGTTCATTTGCACTGGCAACTGCACGGCAACGTTTTGCCAGTTTGTGATTGCATTTTTAGTATAGAATGTTCTTGTTCGTGTAGTGGTTTAAAGCTTTTCTGATCTGCCAGACACGTACCAAATAGCGCCATAAGGTGGCTGTAAACAGAAATGGCAAGCGTGAATGGTTTTCACGTCATTGATATAGGGCTAATTTGAATATGGTTCTTATGTTGCCGCCGTCACTTGAATGCTATAAATTGTAACACGAAGTTAAGTTGCTCTATCGAGCGAGTCTTAACGTAATGCCATTAGCGACATTTTGTATAACTGGCAGGCGGGCAGCTTGGTTCAAGTTCATCAGAAACCCAGCCTTACTTGGAAAGACATCGGAAAATCTACGATTGAACACAATCTGCTTGCTTCTTTTTTGACAAATCTGTCTTATTGCGGCCAGGATGGCTGCACTCCTTAGCTGTTCCCACTAACTTCTGTTCAGGTAAATAAAGCATATTGCCGCGAAACCTTCAAAACAGTATTTGTTGTATTTTTAACAGCCGCCGGCATACAGGCTTATCACTCTGATTCTAGACCGCGTATCAGTTCCGTAATCTTTGTTTGTTAATGCTCGATGTCGCCAGTCACACCTTTATCAGTTTTGTTGTAGCGAAAGATGCACCGAGATCTGTCTCGAAGGTTCCGGCCACTCGGGTGTCTTTCCATAATGTTCCAGCCCGTGCTGGTAGCTGTTTGCGACGTTATCTAGATTGTTCTGTGCAGCCTTTAAATTGAGCGTTGACAAGTGTGACGGGCGTTCTTTGTTCGACGATCGACGAGCACGTTTGTTTCTATCGCCGCCGCCGAGTTGCTTAGTTCTTTTGCGGGCGCAAGTCAGCCTAAATAAAGTTTCTTTAGTGCAATCATCGACCCTTCAATTGTGTCGTCGACCTCGTCACCACTACGTGACATCTGGTGGAGGTGCTGCCTTTGGTCCTTCAAGCGAAGACCCAAGCCGTGTTCCTGTCGCTCTGGAAGACCAGCCTACAGGTCACCGAGCCAGCCGCCGACTTCAAGGCCTACAACCCGAACACGGTCTGCTGCCTGACCCCATTCGATCTCGGAAGGCACCGACGCTGACAATGGCCCAGCCTACAGCACCGGTTGTTTTCTTTCAACCCCGGGAGCCCCCCTGCTTCCATGGACTACCGGATGAAGATGCGGGAGATTGGATGGACCTTTTCGACCGTGTGGCAGATTTCAACGGCTCGAATGACGCCGCGAAACTTAGGCAAGTCTACTTTGTTCTTCAAGGACATGCCCGAGTTTGGTTCGAAAATCATGAGGTAACTATAAAGGATTGGGAGACTTTCAAGGAAGCGTTTCTGACTGCCTTTTCAAGCATCGTCCGAAAGGAAAGAGCCCAGGCCCTCCTTCAGTCAAGACTGCAACTTCCTAACGAGTCTGTCCTGGCGTACGTTGAGGAGATGAAGCGTCTCTTTCGCCGCGCCGACCCTAACATGACTGAAGGTGAGAGAGTCAAACTTTTAATGCGAGGCGTCAAAGAATCGCTTTTTGGAAATCTTGTCCGAAATCCACCAAAAACAGTGGCGGAATTTGAAACGGAAGCGTCTGCCATTGTACACCCGGATGCGCCACTACGAGCGGCCACTTCAGCCAGACTACTCAAGCCACTACCCCAGCGCATCTGCAAGTGGAGAGAACCTTCGTGACCTCATCCGGGAGATCGTGGGAGAAGAGCTCCGCAGAATGCAGCCATCATCGCAACAACCCCAGGTGGCGACGCTCGCGGACGTCGTCCGTGAAGAAGTCCAGCAGGCGCTGGGCGTTCCTGAAGCGACGGCTGCGACTGTTCCAGCTCAAGAGGCAACAGCCATGAACTACGCTGGTGCATTACGTCGCCCTCCGCCCCGACGTGATGACTATCCGAGCTCTCGCCGCTACCGGCCTGTTCCTGAAAACCGCCCCTTGGCTCCCGCCCGCCAAGCCTACCAACAACCAACAAGCCCCAGGAAGTGCGACGCATGGAGGACAGCGAACAACCGGCCATTATGCTTCCACTGCGGTGAGGCCGGCCACATTCTGCGGCACTGCCCGTACCGACGAATCGGTCTCCGCGGATTTGCAGTCGACGCTCCACGACCACGCCCAGGTGAGCGACCGCAAGAAATCGACAACTATCTGCGTAGCGGCGAGATTGCGCCACCAAGCCGTCGATTCAGGTCTCCATCGCCGTACGAGGGCCCGCTTTGCGTCGCCAGGGCGTAACTATGATGATAGTGTGCGCGGAAGGTCCCCAAGCCCCCGTAGGGGAAACTAAAGGCAGCAACCTTTGGAGGTGAGGTTGCTCAACGGCGAAAAGACGAAGATCCTCCGCCGCCGACGACCACTAACGACGACGCAACCATTTCATCTCCGCTCCACACGACGACATCGCCGACAACACGACCAGAGTGCAAGCAGACACCGCCGCCCAGCGAAGTAACAACGGTATGCCCCGGCCATGACCTGAAGAAACGACGGAGCCGAGATCGGACACTAAGGCCCACGTGTAATGCAAGGACGCAAACAAGTGACCTTGAAGTTGATATCGACGGTCGCAGAGTCACTGCCCTTGTAGACACCGGAGCTGACTATTCAGTCATCAGTGGACCGTTAGCCTCCCATCTCAAGAAAGTTACAACCGCTTGGGATGGCCCGCTGATTCGCACCGCAGGTGGCAACCTGATTACTTCATCGGGACGATGTACTGCAAGAATAACCATAAATGGGCGTACTTACCCCACCAGCTTCGTGGTCTTGCAGCAGTGTTCCCGCGACGTGATTTTAGGGATGGACTTCTTAAATGAACATAGGGCTATCATCGACCTGCGATCCAAGCTCATCAAGCTCTCTGCAGACAAAGCCATTCATGCTACGACGACGTCGATGCAACACATTCCTCTAAACGTCCTCGATGAAGAATTGACCGTCCCGCCCCGATCAAGCATCGCAGTCTGCGTAGGTAGCGCAAACACCGAAACCGCTGAAGGCATCGTCGAAGGAAATATCCAATTGCTCTTAGAACGAGGTGTCGACATCGCAAGAGGAATCACGAAATTCCGGAGAGGTCGAGCTCAGGTTCTGGTAACAAACTTCACCGAAGAATACCGGCATCTCAACAAGGGCACGACGATCGCTTTTCTCGACGAATTAGCGGACCTCCAAGATGTATTTAGCCTTCCACGACCAAACGCTGGAAGACGCACCGGACCTATTCCCTCAGCCCACATTTGACATCAACCCGGCATTGACCCACAAAAGGAAAGACCAGATTCTCAGTCTGCTTCGAAGCTACGGGGAGTGCTTCTCATCGTCATCGAAGGTACGACAAACACCACTGGCCAAGCATCGCATAATAACGGACGAACACACCCGACCTCTGCGCCAAAGCCCTTATCGTGTATCGCCGCGAGAACGCCAGGCCATTCGCGATCAAGTTGAGGAAATGCTGCGTGATGACGTAATCCAGCCATCGAACAGCCCTTGGGCGGCACCAGTCGTTTTGGTGAAGAAGAAAGATGGCACACTTCGCTTCTGCGTTGATTACCGCCGCTTGAATAGCATAACGAAGAAGGATGTCTACCCGCTTCCCCGCATCGACGACACTCTCGACCGGCTCTGCAATGCAATGTACTTCTCATCGATGGACCTAAAAAGCGGCTATTCGCAAATTGAGGTCGACGAAAGAGATCGCGAGAAGACCGCATTCATCACACCGGACGGACTTTTAGAGTTCAAGGTGATGCCATTTGGCCTCTACTCCGCACCAGCCACATTTCAACGAGTAATGGACACAGTCCTGGCAGGCTTGAAGTGGCAAATTTGTTTGGTATATTTGGACGACGTTGTTGTCTTCTCATCAAACTTTGAAGACCACCTAAAACGACTACAGACTGTGCTGGAAGCCATTAAGTCATCGGGGCTAACGCTAAAAGCAGAGAAATGTCACTTCGCCTACGAAGAACTCCGGTTCCTAGGTCACATCGTTAGCAAGGACGGTATACGCCCAGACCCGGAGAAAACAGCTGCAATCGCACAATTCCCACCGCCTGCCGACAAGAAAGCTGTGCGCCGATTCCTTGGGCTGTGCGCTTATTATCGACGATTTGTCAGAAACTTTTCGCGGATCGCCGAACCGTTGACGCAGCTTACAAAGGCTGACGTACCTTTTAAATGGGAAGCGCCGCAAGGAGAAGCCTTCGACAAACTTAAGCGCCGCCTGCAATGCCCTCCTGTACTTGGCCACTTTGATGAAAACGCCGAGACCAAAATGCACACCGACGCGAGCAGTGTGGGCCTAGGAGCCGTTCTCGTCCAGAAGAGTGCCGGACAGGAGAAAGTAATCGCCTACGCTAGCAGGTCCCTCACAAAAGCCGAAGTCAATTACTCGACGACCGAGAAGGAGTGCCTTGCAGTCATCTGGGCCACTTCTAAGTTTCGTCCCTACCTATACGGCCGACCATTCAAGGTGGTAAGCGACCATCACGCACTCTGCTGGCTGGCTAATTTGAAAGATCCTTCCGGCCGCCTTGCCAGATGGAGCCTACGACTTCCAGAATTTGACATGACTGTTGTCTATAAGTCGGGCCGGAAGCATTCCGACGCAGACTGCTTATCCCGCGCTCCCGTCGATGCTCCCCCGAAAGACAATGACGACGACGCCTTTTTGGGACCGGTAAGCGCCAGCAGTTTCGCAGAACAACAGCGATCAGACCCTGAGCTGAAAGCGTTAGCTGATTACTTGGAAGGAAAGACCGCTTCCCCTCCTGGTGTGTTCAAGCGACATTTATCATCCTTCACGTTAAGCAATGGTCTCCTCGTGAAGAAGAACTTCGCACCCAACAAGACCGCGCAGCTTCTCGTAGTGCCTAAAACCCTTCGGCAAGAAATTCTGCAGGCGTTGCACGATGAGCCCACAGCAGGCCACCTCGGATTTGCGCGCACGTTCCGTCGAATCCAGCAGAAGTATTACTGGCCACGACTGCCTGCCGAAGTTGCCCACTACGTGAAGACGTGTCGTGAGTGCCAACGACGCAAGACGCCGCCGATCAGACCAGCAGGACTACTAAACCCGATACCGCCCCCAATCCTGCCCTTTCAACAAATTGGGATGGATCTCCTCGGCCCCTTTCCATCTTCGTCTGTGGGTCACAAGTGGATCATCGTGGCCACTGACTACCTTACCCGTTACGCCGAAGCAAGAGCGCTACCAAATGGTACCGCGGCAGAAGTCACCAAATTTTTTGTCGAACAATCCTCTTGCGACACGGCGCCCCAGAAGTGCTTATCACGGACAGGGGAACGGCGTTTATGGCAGAGTTGACGCAAGCCATCTTGGAATACAGTCACACAAGCCATCGACGAACAACTGCGTACCATCCCCAGACCAATGGCCTTACGGAGCGCCTGAACAAAATGATCGCGGACATGATCGCTATGTACGTCGACGCTGAACACAAGACCTGGGACGCCATCTTGCCGTACGTGATGTTTGCGTATAACACGGCAGTCCAGGCGACGACCAGAGCGACCCCGTTTAAGCTTGTGTACGGCAGGGAGCCCGCGACGACGCTCGACGCAATGCTGCCGCACATAACCAGCGAAGACAACCTTGACGTCGCCGCCTACCTGCAGCGTGCAGAGGAAGCACGAAGACTCGCACGGCTGCGTATTAAAGACCAACAGCGCACCGACAGCCGACGATACAATTTACGACGACGCCACGCAGAGTACAATCCAGGAGACCAAGTGTGGGTTTAGACACCAATTCGCCGTAGCGGATTAAGTGAAAAGTTGTTGCGTCGATACTTTGGGCCATACAAAATCCTTCGCCGCGTCGGACCACTGGACTATGAAGTCATTTCCGACAGAACGTCAGCATCACAACGGCGACGCGCACGCCCAGAAATTGTGCATGTTGTACGACTGAAGCCATATTACGCGCGTTAAATAATCTGGTGTTTAAACTTTTCAGTATTTATGTTTAAGTTTCTTTGTTTTGGAACATCGAGGCGATGTTTTTTGAAGGGGGGAGTAATGCCGCGAAACCTTCAAAACAGTATTTGTTGTATTTTTAACAGCCGCCGGCATACAGGCTTATCACTCTGATTCTAGACCGCGTATCACGTCCGTAATCTTTGTTTGTTAATGCTCGATGTCGCCAGTCACACCTTTATCAGTTTTGTTGTAGCGAAAGATGCACCGAGATCTGTCTCGAAGGTTCCGGCCACTCGGGTGTCTTTCCATAATGTTCCAGCCCGTGCTGGTAGCTGTTTGCGACGTTATCTAGATTGTTCTGTGCAGCCTTTAAATTGAGCGTTGACAAGTGTGACGGGCATTCTTTGTTCGACGATCGACGAGCACGTTTGTTTCTATCGCCGCCGCCGAGTTGCTTAGTTCTTTTGCGGGCGCAAGTAAGCCTACATAAACAGTTTCTTTAGTGCAATCATCGACCCTTCAATTGTGTCGTCGACCTCGTCACCACTACGTGACAATATTTTTCATGTGGTCAATATGTTCTGCACTTTGCAAATGTGTGAGAGAATGTTAATGAGTGGCAATATACATTGGTTTATAGGTTTTGTGAATATTGAAGCATTGTAAATATCGTATCGAAAGGACCTCCTGCAGAGTTATTTGAACGAATCAAGCAGGTACTGCTGAATAATATAGTAGAAATTAAATGTGACAAATGTCACAAGTATATATATATATATATATATACTATATATACTAGTACAAAGTACCTTTCGTTGTAGTGGTTAAGGTATGGTCACAATGAAGTGAAAATGGACACAAATGTCAGTCCCTTTCTTGTAGCGGGATTGACAGTATTTAGAAATGGCACTGAAAACTCAAGCAGATGGTGAGAAGCATTAGTGACAGTTCAAAAATTACCTGATGTGTTTAAATTTGTTGCTGTGACCACTGATCCAGAACAATTCCATGCATAGAAATCATGCTCCTCCTTTGCTGGTTGGTTTGTTATATGTTGCAGGTGGTGGGTGTGTCAGCAACATCGAAAATATGCCCATTGAAATAGCAGCACTGGAGGGCTTGGAGCTGGGTGAGTTCCCAGTTGTTTGTAATGGTTGAATTTTTAGAAAGCATGCAGTGCTACGCATAATAATCTGTAAACACAGTCACGCTGTAGCCAATCTGGGGCATTATAGTGAGTGTTGCCAGTGATTTCACCATAATAATTGGACTCTAATCTTTGCAACTCAGATGTTTTAAGTAGCAACCATCCTGCTCCTTAGAAGTACAAGCCAGGAATGTTTAAGAGTAGGAAACATGCCCCGCCTTTGCTGGTTTGTTTTATGTCACAAGTGGTGCTCGTGCCAGCAACGTCAAAAATATGTGTACTGAAATAGCAGCACTGGAGGGCCTGGAGCTGGGTGAGTGCCCAGTTGTTTGTAATAGTTGATATTTTATAAAGCATGCAGTGCTACGCATAATAATCTGTAAACACTGTCATGATGTAGCCAACCTGGGGCATTATAGTGAGTGTTGACAGTGATGTCACCAAATTATTGAGACTCTTTATACTTTGCAACAACGATGTTTCAACTAGCAATCATCCTGCTCCCTGGAAGGATAAGCCAGCAGTGTTTAAGAGTAGGAATCATTCCCCGCCTTTGCTGGTTTATGTCGCAGGTGGTGGTGGTGTCAGCAACATCGAAAATATGTCCACTGAGATAGCAGCAGTGCAGGGTCAACACTCAGACCTGGGTGAGTTCGCCATTGTTTGTAATCCTGGAAATTTTATAAAGCATGTGGTGCTATGCATAGTAATCTGCAAACTCAGTCATGATGTAGCCAATCTGGGGCAATTATAGTGAGTGCTGCCAGTGATTTCACCAAATGTTTGGGACTCATTATTCTTTGCAACTGAGATGTTTTAAGTAGCAATCCTCCTGCTCCTTAGAAGGACGAGCCAGGAATGTTTAAGAGTAGGAATAATGCCCGCCTTTGCTGGTTTGTTTTATGTCGCAGGTGGTGTTCGTGCCAGAAACGTCAAAAATATGTCCACTGAAATAGCACCACTGCAGGGTCAACACACAGAGCTGGGTGAGTTCACCATTGTTTGTAATCCTGCTAATTTTATAAAGCATGCGGTGCGATGTACAATACGTCAGCTATTTTCATGCTCAATATATGACATGCTTGCCTTTCTTACCTATCAAAGTCGCCACAAGATGCGGCTTATCCACAAGTATACAAGCATATGAGATAAGTCTTAAGGATACTTGATGGAATGCTTGATAAGTGCAAATAAGCGGTCAGATTTGAAAGCTTCACTGTGTAAAGGACCTGCATACGGAAACAGAATTTTGTGCACAGTGAACAAAATTTAAAGACTATTCTGTGAAAAGTATTCATTTAAATGAATCGTTCCTACTGCTACATGCTACAGTGCCCAATGCAGGCAGTTCATCAGCAGCAGTGATGACACTCTTGTATGAGGTGACAGTGAATAAATACAGAGGAAAAAGTTTTGATGTTGGCGTTGTAAATCTTTATGTTTAATTATGTGCACATCCATCTTCCAGGCAAACAGGACATAGGAATGAGCGATATAACTTCTTCATAGGCTGGGTGGTGCATCTTGAATTTACAAACAGCATGAAGGTGTGCAGCCACAAAAAACAAGCGTGCGCTTATGTCACATTAGGTTATCTTGTGTATTGTGATTGTATGCCTTTGCGCCGATATGTTTTCTAACAGTGAGTGGCGCCAATGGTTTTAGATAATCTTGAGGGGGTTTTGATGGTTAGAACTACGATATTTTTAAACATTGCTAACTCCTAAAAAGTGTAGGAACCATATGCCACATATTCGATTGGTTGGTTCTTGTTGCACATGGTGCATGTGTCAGCACCAACGACGTACACCTGTCCAATAAAGATATGACGCACGAGGACATCCCCACGCAGTGAGATGAGGCTCACTTTCTGAACATTTGTCATTAATAATCACAACATTTAGCGGAGTGGCATAGCAGGTCAGAAAATTGTATGTGCGAAGGTGTCAGCTTCTCGATATGTACAGTTCAGCTTGGAAAGAAACTCCGTGATTGTGTCAGAATACGTGCTTTAGGCAGAAAGTGCGTATTTATAAATTGGTGTGCAGCTACAGATGTTCATTTAAATCCTTACTTGTACCAAAAAGTAAGTTGCAGTGGAGTGCCGCACCAGTGATTGCACCCCTTTTTTCGTGGGACAGTGAACCTGAATAAGACGTGATGAGGAGCATGGGCCTCCAATGGAACTTGGTGAGTTTTCATTTATGCTCAATACCATTACAACAGAAGAAAATTATGCAATGCGAGGCACATAAGGAATTTTCTTGCTTCTTTAAAAACACTGTATTTTGTATTTGCTTTTTAAGTAGACGGAATAACAGCGGATGTTGAGGTTCTGTTGGTTGCAGTGAGGAGGATGCAAGGAACAAGTATCTAGGGGAAAGTATGGATACGTAAAACTGATCATGCATCACTGTGGTTTTTTGAACTGAACTAAAGGAGACGACACTGACCTAATATTGAACTACCTAATTCTCTCGCATTCACATATATACAGACAGATTGTGGCAGGCATACCATATCCCGTTTTCTATCTTCCTTTGGTCATCTGCTTCTCTGTGTACAAGTTCCCGGGCTTCGAATTACAGGCTGCACTGTTTGGAACAGCTTCCTAAGTCAAACTCCGCTGGGTACATGCCGTAAGCTATGATTGGTGCAAAACATGACACCTCATGGCTTTTATATCTGCTTGTAACCATGTAGATTATCCCTCCGCTGTGTGGAATTTGCGAGATGTCGGAATCATTCTAGTTGTCCTGGCCGGCACTCATGATCCAGGCGCGTGTGAATGATACAGTTTGTCTCGGCTGCAGGTTAGCGGGTTTCTTCTGATAACACCTCACTGTCAACCCTGCTGTGTGGTCCTCTTTCAATGGGATCAACCAAGCTGGTCAAACCATATTTGTGATCATCCGTTTGATAAGGTTTTTTAAGTTGCCGTGGCAGTGATTCTTTAATAATTTCGTATTTATTATTCCCTACCTTCTTCATGGCGGTCTTAGTGTGATTCCTAGAACTCATGACTACATAAAGGTCGGCGGTCGTACGGTGACGTGTAGTTTCTTGTTTGCTGACGTTTTACAAAGGTGAAATCTTATATTTTGAAGGGATCGTAGTGTCGCGAGATGCCTTTCATCCGTATACATCTTATCTCTTTTTCTTGCCTGTGTTGTCGGAGTTTATCGTTTCATTCTCGAGTATTCTGAGAAAATTTGGTTCTCATTTTCTGACAGCAAATAAGCTCTGCCAGAAAAAATCCAGTTGTACACTAAGAGTCTGTGGTGTTACAATGTAATTTGGAGAGTATTCGTGTGCGTCTGTCTCCCATTCGTTCCCCTCTGTTGTGGTAGTTCTTACTGCCAACTTCAAAAATGTAAACTTCTCGCTCTTTCTATTGGAATCAGGCCACAGCGGAGGTACTGTGGTGCTAGAATACATTTGCTGCCATGAAGTATGACCTCAGAAGGGAAGAATGGCACTCTGTTGTCAGTCTTGAGCTTCATTGTGAAATGATGAGTGCACATAATGAGAACGGCTTGGGGCTTGAACTGATAGAAGTTAAGCAACAACACTGAATCTTGAATATTATTCTACCATTGCTACGAAGCAGGTCCCACCTTAAAAGAGAATCCACAAAGTCTACTGATAACGACAGCTAATTTCCTGTTGCCAGTTTGGTAATGTAGGCGGGGCTCTGTCTGCTAGGCATGCAAGGCAGTTTTCTTGCTCCATTCACAGAAAATCTGAAGTCTGCTGGCATTGGCGAAGTGAGTGAAAAATCACTGCCATGGCACTGACAGGTGGAAGGTGTCAGCTGACATGGCCAAGCACTATGCCCACTATGTTAGAGGTGCATGACAACAGCGAGTTGCTATAGGACAGAAGGTTATTTCAAATGTTGTGACGATGGTGTTCCCTGGATTTCTACACAGAGACAGGGTCATACCACTAGCAGTCTTCTACACCTGAACGAGAATGGTCATCGACGAGAGGCAAGGGCTGGTCATACATGAAGCGATTCCCCTACGTCATAAATAAACCTGAAACCATAGAGTAAACTACTTTGTTCAAAAGCCATGTCTTTACTTTAAAGCCGAAACCTAAGCATATCCATGCAGACTGCTCTCGCGTACTTCATGTTTAACCACAAGCTAAAGCACATCTAATTTTTTTTCTTTTCCATAAAAGAAGCTTAGTCCTATAGATGTCCACAAGAGGAATCCTTCAGAATAGTTTCAGTTCTCATTTTCATGCCCTCGAAAAGTGCAATTCATTTTGTCCGGCGCGATGTGTTGCAATAGCTAACATTTTGCACATGATGATGAGATACCGCAATGGTACTGTAGCTGAGGAAACTTCAATATTTATCTGCTTGCAACAGTATTTTGACGCAGACAACAGTTGTATTTATGGAAAAAAAGTTTACAATATAATACAATGCAGTCCTGCAAATTCTCGCACTTGTCTAATGATCCTATTACGGTGCAACTAGTTTGTGATTATGCTTTTCATACCTGTATGATGAAAGTGACACTGCAAACGGAGGTGCAGAACTGCTAATTGAAATGATTGTGCATATGAAGTTTTACTTCGCTGAAGATCAAAATACATGTAATTTGTGTCATGGTTGCAGAAAGCGGTTCACCTCAAGACATGGAGAATGCATAGGTCACTGATATGCAGTTCTGTACGATGTAATGTTAAGCAGCGTGATTTGCTTGACTCATGAACACTTAGCTCCATTTGCTTAGCAGAAATGTTAATGCTGCTGATGTTGCTCCCTTTCTTTTGTAGCTGACCACAACTACAGTGGCCCCAAAAACATACTGTCGAGGTATCATCACTGCCATCCTTCTCTGGCTCATCATCCTCTGTGCCACAACCAGGATGTGTTTTTTATCAGTAATGTGTCATGCATGTTTCTCTAACTTGCAAAGGTCATGGAAGTATTGCATGATAGGTTTGAAGGGCGATCAAATACTATAATACATTTGTATGTATATATATATATATATATATATATATATATATATATATATATATATATATATATATATATATATAACTTATAGTTAGTCTAAGGATTATAGTTATTAAATAACCATGCCTGTATGTCTGTCCATAAATTGTGCTTTATCACTGACAGATACAATTAAATTCCAAACTAATTGCTTTTGTGACTTTTACAACTAGTCTAATAGGCCATAACTGCAGAACAATGTTTCCTGTTGGCGTAGTGATTACTAAGTGTCGCCAAAGTGTATTGGTTCAAAAAGAAAATAGTGTGTACTGTGACACTGCACATACAATTTAGCTAGTTTTAGATGTGAACTTGCCGCAATGCAGTACTTTGAGCATGCTTTGGTGAGCGAAATGATATAAACTTTCGCTAAAATGATACTTCAAGGTATATTATGAGGAATATTGACAGTGTGTTCATACATAAAGGCAAAACAGCATCGTATGTCCTCTGTGTGACCTTTAGCAAAAGCTGAAAGGCTGCAGTATGCTTTGTATTACTTTAACACTTGCGCCTTTGGTAACTACTGATGAAGGGTACCAAAACGATAAAAAGAAGGTACCTCTCATCCTGCCATCAACGTCACACTTAACTGTATTATTTCATTCAGTGCAAAGGTATTTATCACATTCCTGGTTCCTCCTTGCAGCGTCCAGTACAAGACTCGGTTCAGAGACCAGTCTCTGTGCAGCCAGCCTCCAGAGGAAATACAGGGCAATAAAGGAACACAACCGGAGACTGCTGCGGTGCAGAAATGAACGTCGCCAACGGACGGTTGCTGAAATCATAAAAGACATCAGCAGTCATGTATCGCCTACAGTCGCCGCACTTTCTGACGCTCAACTGAAACTGAGACACGTGAATCGCTTTGACCATAGTTGGAGTGCAAAAAAAGTCATTTGCTCTAGGGTTTTATTTTCATAGTCCAAAGGGGTACAGATATTGTAGAAATGTCTTCATGCTTCCATCAGAGAGGCCACTTCAACTGTGACTGAAGCGATTGCCCCTAAGAGCAGGATTTACCCCCGAAATTTTCAACCTTATGCAAGGAAGGGTGCTTCATTTTCAAACACTGAGCGCCCTTGCACGATTGTTTTTGACGAAATGCATATTCAACAGGAGTTGTCGTACAACACTTCTTGTGACCAGTTCGAAGGACTGGGAGAGTATTGCGGCAGCCAGGGTGAGCGCCTTTGCAATAAGACGTTGGTATTTATGGCCAGAGGCATTGCAAGGTCATGGAAACATGGAAGCAACCCCTTGGATATTTTTTTTTGCTCACAAGGCTAAGCCTGCTCATGCCCTTAAAGAGTTGCTTATGTTGTGCTACAATTCTCTCTCGGATGCTGGTTTACAGCCAGTTGCTATCATATGTGACCAGAGAAGCCAGAGCCCAAGTTGATTTGCAAGTATTTTAACTCGCGAGAGACCTTATTTGTCCTTTGGTGGCCGAAAACTGTTCCTCTTCGACCTTCTAGCATTTCTTGCTCGCTTATGTGGAGGAAGTCATCGGAGGTTACACCACGCACGGTGTTCAAAGATCTATGGGCGGTGATGGTCATATTGACATCCCCAATGCAGTGGAGGTTTGGAAGTTTTGCATACTGTGTTTCGTCGTTTAATTCAAGCAGTAGGTCTCCGTTTGCTATTTTTGTGACTGTATTTCGGACCAAGGACAGCTGAGAAACATTTTGACACTAGAAATGGGGACAAAGTTCGGGCCGGCTTTCATTCAACTTCGGAGTGCACGATGTGATATTTGGGGAAGCTTTTTTAGGTTTTTGCAGGAATTGTGCAATTTCTTCGGTGCGCCTTTTTTTGTTTAGGCGATCAGTTTTTACAGTAGAAGAAGCATGTAATATGTGTGTTGTTCGGCCAAGGTGCCAGCCGCCCACTATGGAGCCCAACAAGGGGGCAAGAACAGGAACTTGCAACCAAGTCCAGTCCATGCCAGCTGTACACCCCAGCTATAACCAAATATGGCGGTACTCAGGGTGGTACGCCACACAAGGTTAACCCTAGCCGCCTGGAAAAAGAAAAACCAAGAAGAGAGGAGAGGACAGGACAGTTGTAGGAAAGGAGATAGGAAAGTGAAGGATGGAGGGGAGGACAAAAAAAGACGACTGCCGATTTCCCCCGGGTGGGTCAGCCCGGAGGTGCCGTCTACGTGAAGCTGGGGCCAAAGTGGTGTGTTGCCTCCGCCGAGGGGCCTCAAAGGTCCGAACACTCGGCATCGGCTCAACCACCAGGATCCCCTTTTCCCCGGACACGGCGATGCCACGCACGGCTAAGCGTGGGTGCTGGGGTCCGTGGTGTGGCACAGTACACGCAAAGACCTGCTTTAACAGGTGCCCCCTGCGGGCTGAAGACCACATTAAATAATGCAAGGGCGACAACGGAGCCCTGGGGCACTCCTCTGTTTAAGGGGAAGTGACCGAGGGGTTTTCCATGGACACGCACACTGAATGTTCTATTTGTTAGAAAGGCGTGAATGGAGAGGAGAAACCTATGAGGGAGACCAAGAGTTTGTAGGGAGGCAAGAATGCCTGAGTGAAGGATGTTATCATATGCCTTTGTTGTATCTGTAGCGATCACGGTTCTAACAAGATGACTATGTGGAGAGTGGTGAAATACGTCAGCAGCCAAAGTAGCAAGGTCTTCCTCCGTTCCTATTTGCGGGCAGAAGGCGATATGGGATTCTGGATTACTATCATGGGATTCTAACCACCAGGATAAGCGAGTGGCGAAGAATATTTTCGTAAAGCTTGCAGATTGTTGGCGTCAGGGAAATTGGACGAAGGGCCGAGAGAGATACTGGAGGATGACCTGACCGGTATTAAAGACAACCATAAAATGGTTCCACTCGTCCGGAATGACACTAGAATGCCACACGTCATTGAATGCATCAAGCAGGGCCTACCAAGCAGTCCCTTCCAAGTTGCGGAATAAGCAGTTATATATGCCGTCGTGCCCGGAGCAGAGTTAGATTTGAGGCGTTCAATGGAGGCTAGCAACGCTGCCATGGTTAGGTAAGAAGTATTCTCATCAGGGAGTTCGGTAACCGGTAAGCAAGGTGGAGAAGTCGAGGTGGAATCATAGTGGAAAAAACTGTCTGGCCCCCTGTTTTGCAAATGCGTCCTCATCCACATTCATTGCAAGGCGAATGCTATCTGTGTAATCAGAAACTTCACAAGAGCGCTCCATGGCGTGAAACGCTCGCCAAAGTTGTCGATTAACCTGCTTGGAGGACAGGCGCTCAAAACATGCAGCCTAACGTTGCCTTCCTAGACGCTTTTAATACCGCCTCGCACGCGCGGTAGTCCGGTGAAAAGCGGGTATAGCCAATGGGTCGTCGGGGAAAAGAGCTGCATAATGATCCGCCTGGCGACGCAGAGCCTAAAGATTCAGGAGGTGGATGTCCGGGTTTGGCTCGTCTTCATTTGCAGTGGTGGTAATCGTGTGGGACGCAAGAACAGCAGAGTATACAATGCTGATGATGGGGTGAATTCAGATAAGCGATTGTCTGCGCGTACAGAGTCCCATGATGTTATTCGTACGCTACGGCGTATTTTACGCATGCGCGAAGGAGTGAGAGAGACAAAGATAGGACTGTGATCACTACCCCAGGTATCTGGTTCAACAGCCCAACGAGGGCTACCAGGGCCTAACCACCAAGTCAAATCAGGTGAATAAGGCCCACCTCGTGGACGGGTAGATGTATGTGGGTGGTTTAAAAGATGAAGAGAGTTATCTGAAAAGCTGCCCTGGATGTGTGCACCCCTGAGAGAATCCGATGGGGAACCCCACGAGGTGTGTTTGCCGTAAAGTCTCCACCGACTAGGATAGGGATACCCTAGAAGGCAGAACCCAAAAAACGAACCCATCCGAGATTAGGAGATGCCGAATCAGGACGGCCATAAAAGGAAACTAGAATAAGTGGCGTGCGTACAGGCTTAGCTAGGAGTGCTACAACCTCTTGGCGTGTGTTACACCATCGTGAAAGGTCGAGCGGTGCGTGGGGAACTTAACTGTGAATATAAATTGCAGATTTACCTGGGCTGAGAGAATATGGCGATCAGGAATGGAAGGTGAATGGTAAACGCAGAATCCTGAAAGGCGAGGAAGTGAGTTATTCTCTTGAAGTACGAACGCCCACGCCTACAGCTTTTTGTCGCGAACAACGGATGTTCACTTCAGATGCCTTATTCGCAAAGCCTCGACAATTCCACTGCACCAACAGAGACAGTGCGAGGCCGAAGAGCTTCTACGATGAGGGAGGTCACCTGCTCCATAAGGGCTAATATTTTATCCACTATCGCGGTAGTCGCGGTTAACGGGTTGTCTGCACGTGATTGGGGATTGATGCTCATTGGAGGTGATTCATCTCGAGGTATAAGACTTCACGAGGTAGAAGTCTTATCACGAGGTATAAGACTTCTTCGAGAGGGGTGAGAGCGACGCTGTTCTCGGAGCTGGGTGATTTCTTCTAGACGTTGGCGAGCCTCTGCAATGGCACTGTCTAACAGCGTCTTCATCTTCGGCGTCCACATGTGATTGGTGCACTGGCCGTTTTGGTGTACCATTTGATCCACGAGGGTGAGTCGCTAGTGCGTATGAACGATGCTGAGAAGACGTGTGATGAGCAGGTGGGTCAAGTAAAGGAAGTGCAGGGAAGTCGGTTTAGTCACACGTAAGAGCAGCGCAGCGATTACTTGGAGGAATACCTATCTGTTTTTCCAGGCGGCTCGCGCGACGGCCTCGTTCGCTTATATATGGATAAGCGGGGGAGCGCATGTCATGGTCCGCCGATTTGCTGTTTTTAAGGAATGCGAGCACTTGTGAGGGGGAAACGTGACTCTTGGTTGGGGGGGGGGGGGGCTGCAAAATGGCTCGGTGTGGGAGACTGACACTGAGTACGTTTATGTTGCGAGGTCTGTTTGTGTGTTCTAATTTTCCATGTAAAGAATCATGGTTTCACATCGCGCCTTTTCTTCGCTTTGCGAATACTGCGTATTTTCATGGTCTTCATGGCACTGCGTGAAAACACAAAGTGGTTTCGAGTGCAATAAATTCCGGGACACTAGAGCCTTTGTGAGTGTTAAGGGCATCCAAGGAGTGCCCGTCTTATGGGTTAATTGTTACAGCAGCGCAGTGGTGCATCTTGAACTCCGTTTGAAGCACAGTGGACGGGAGCCGGATGGGGACCTTTCATTTCGCGATTTTAAAGTTGAATCTATCGATGATTTCACGCGATGTAAGATAGAAATACTAAGCTAGCGCTATGTTCAATATTCGAAGAAGCCGTTCGCGAAGAGATTCGTGGATATCACGTTTTGGCCATGAATACTTCTCATTCATAGCTGAGATGTGCTTCGACAGAGACAAGCTGGAAATATATAGCGAGCGATTGCCGGCATGATCCTATTGTCGTGCAGAAAACGCGAGCGGTTTCATTATCGCGGCTAAAGCGATAATGAAAAGAAATGTGAAGAGCACGGCGCGTACGCGCTGTGCTTATAATAGTCCATAGTAGAAAAGCTAAGGAATATATGCTTCTCTTTTACCATGAAGATGGATAAGAAAATCTGGCTGGATGGTTAAATACCATCTATTTTTACCGTCCTTGCACGCATACTTTCTACCATGCACAACATGCGCACTGATTAGCGCATGCTCAGACAACGCTTAGCGTTCGCGCACTGTAATAGTAAATTATGGCACCGGGGTAGGCTGAGGCGAACATCATTATATTAGAATTATAATTATCCGCTGCTGCGAAATCTTTGAAAACAGGCGTAGGCGGTAATGGCGGTGCACCTCGCTCTGGGTTCGCGGGCACTGCTTGCAGTACATTGTAGAAAACAGAACAGGAAATACATACGCAATGAACTTGCAGAGAATATGTTTAACGTTGTGTGGCATACATGACGAGAAATTACGCTTCAGTTCACAGAAGTGCGAAGACGCGACGAGGAACGAACAAAAAGGAAATAAAAACAATTCTAGCTAGCATAGATGCAGGGAATTCGCAAACTAGGGAAAGATTACGTATTGTAGCAATTTATGGGACCGATTTACAGAAATGTTCGGTTACCCCTGGGGGCAAACCAGGAACATGAATGATGGGAAGGTCGAGGAAGGCAGTTATCAGCACGTTTCGATGGAAGCAGGGGCGTACACGTCTTTGTCGTCGCTGAACGGCCATCTTTCGTCCAACGCGCTTGAGCTCCGTTCATGCTGCACCTGCACCATGTGGGGACTTTTATTCTGGCATGATCAACATTTCCAAAAGTTGACATAATGCTATGAGAGCTAGTGGTCGCAAATTGTGATTTCTGCTCCGCACGTGGCCTTCCCCGGACGTTTTGACGGTTCACGTTTGCCGGTGCTTCGCCGCCATGTTGGCAACGACCCGAATATCAGAGATATATTGAACTAGAATACTAGTTTACTATAATCAGAGAGAACCCCATTGTTGCACTACTAAAGACGGTGTTCTGTTATTGGATGCGCGAAACTAATTTGATGAACGGCGCCTCGCTACATCGCTTTCCGGCCAATGCTGCGAGGTGAGGCTTTATTATCATTCAGGCGTGCGTTCGAATATGAATACGTCTGAAAGTCGTACGGGCGAGTTGAACTAGGTTTGTCGGGGACGGCATCTCATGAAACGTGTTTCGCTGGAAATTTTTGTTTATCCCATTCGAGCTTGATGTGAGGCTTCGTTCAGATCAAGTAGTACGTCGCCTCCGGTGAAATCGGTAAGCCTCGTTCGCGTTAACCCTAACACGTAGACCCTTTGCAAAACTCTGCAAGTCAGCTTCTCTGCACAGAAAAAACCCCTTCACTATTACAGCCAAACCCGTTTTGGGGGTAGAAGTTGAGTGCAGCGCTGAATACTTCTGTGTCAAGCCTGATGTCATGCATGAACCCGGGGAGCAGAATTCCTTCGCTTTTGAAAACGAGGAGGAAGCATACAGGCGGGGGAGGCGATATATGAATGGCACTTGCGAGGAACTGGCTTCCCAAATGGACTCTAAATACCATAATTGTGGCAGCAACAACAGGCAGAGGAGTGCAGAAAATGGACGTGGCATTATTGTCACAACAAACATCTCCTGCACTGCACCCAACTTTGGCTCTCAAAACAGGTTTGGCAACCATGGTGCAGGGGTTTTTTGTGCAGAGGAGTTGATTTCTGGAATTTTGCAAAAGGTCTATAAAGGTTGCGCTGACGTTAAATTAAACTATCGAGTTTGTATACGTGCGCTAATTGCATGAGGCGAAAATTCGCGGCTACACGCTGCGCGGTGGGCTGAGGGCCGCTAGTTCATTGCCGCTATAGTACCTGTCGGATCAGGTTCTAGATTTTTTTGAAAAATAAAATTTCACGTGTCGCCCGGAAGCAACTCCTAAGGCAGCCAATCGCAGAAGACTTTGGGGTACTGAACCACCGTCGTGGCTTTTTTGATTTGAGCGAAGGACACGCACTCTCCAGGTGAATAGTACATATATGAGCGCATCTGGACAATTCAGTAAAAGCTTGGTGGGATAGTTAAGGAAAAAAGGCAGTAGTGTGGCGATGTATTGGTAAATTTGGAAAGGAGCAGGACTGCTTGCAAGTCTGCGTCACAGTGTTGGCACACCGCAGCGCTGATATTTCTTTTTCAAACGAGATGCGTTACAAGAAATTTGATCAGTATTTTGTCGTATTTCATACTGTTTAGGGTTAGAATCGGGATATAGCGTGACTGTACTCTCCTGAAGTTGCAATTGAATTACCCCCCCCCCCTCACAATCATTTGCGGTAAAATAACGTGCAGAAAATATGCATGAAAGCCGTTTAATTTAGCTGAATATGCGATATGTGTAAGGGAAATGCATGGCATTATCACACAGCACACATATGCGCTTAATTTTGCAGCAGTGTAGGGTTTATTTGCACTGGCAACTGCACGGCAACGTTTGCCAGTTTGTGATTGCATTTTTGTATAGAATGTTCTTGTTCGTGTAATGGTTGCAAGCTTTTCTGATCTTGACAGACACGAACTAAATAGCGCATTAAGGTGGCTGTAAACAGAAATGGCAAGCGTGCATGGTTTTCACTTCATTGATGTAGGGCTAATTTGAATATGGTTCTTATGTTGCCGCCGTCACTTGAATGCATTAAATTGTAACACGAAGTGTAAGTTGCTGGATCGAGCGAGTTTTAACGTAATGCCATTAGCGGCATTTTGTATAACTGGCAGGCGGGCAGCTTGGTTCAATTTCATCAGAAACCCAGCATTACTTGGAAAGACATCGAAAAGCTACGATTGAACACAATCTGTTCGCTTCATTTTGACAAATCTGCCTTATTGCGGCCAAGATTCTCCTTAGCTGTTCCCACTAACTTCTGTTCAGGTAAATAAAGCATATTTTCCATGTGGTCAATATGTTCTGCACTTTGCAAATGTGTGAGAGAAATGTTAATGAGTGGCAATATACATTGGTTTATAACTTTAGTGAATATTGACGCATTGTAAATATCGTATCGAAAGGACCTCCTGCTGAGTTATTTGAACGAATCAAGCAGGTACTGCTGAAAAATATAGTAGAAATTAAATATGGCAAATGTCACAAGTGTATGTATATATATATATATATATATATATATATATATATATATATATATATATATATATATATATATATATATATATATATATATATATTAGTACAAAGTACTTTTCGCTGTAGCGGTTAAGGTATGGTCACAATCAAGTGAGAATGAACACAAGTGTAAGTCCCATTCTTGTAGCGGGATTGACAGTATTTAGAAATTGCACTGAAAACTCAAGCAGACGGCGAAAAGCATTAGTGACAGTTCAAAAATTACCTGGTGTGTTTAAATTTGTTGCTGTGACCACTGATCCAGAACAATTCCTTGCATAGAAATCATGCTCCTCCTTTGCTGGTTGGTTTGTTTTATGTTGCAGGTGGTGGGTGTGTCAGCAACGTCGAAAATATGTCCACTGAAATAGCAGCACTGGAGGGCTTGGAGCTGGGTGAGTTCCCAGTTGTTTGTAATAGTTGACTTTTTAGAAAGCATGCAGTGCTACGCATAATACTCTGTAAACACAGTCACGCTGTAGTTAATCTGGGGCATTATAGTGAGTGTTGCCAGTGATTTCACCATATTAATTGGACTCTAATCTTTGCAACTCAGATGTTTTAACTAGCAATCATCCTGCTCCTTAGAAGGACAAGCCAGGAATGTTTAAGAGTAGGAAACATGCCCCGCCTTTGCTGGTTTGTTTTATGTCGCAAGTGGAGCTCGTGCCAGCAACGTCAAAACTATGTGTACTGAAATAGCAGCACTGGAGGGCCTGGAGCTGGGTGAGTGCCCAGTTGTTTGCAATAGTTGATATTTTATAAAGCATGCAGTGCTACGCATAATAATCTGTAAACACTGTCATGATGTAGCCAACCTGGGGCATTATAGTGAGTGTTGACAGTGATGTCACCAAATTATTGAGACTCTTTATACTTTGCAACAACGATGTTTCAACTAGCAATCATCCTGCTTCTTGGAAGGACAAGCCAGCAGTGTTTAAGAGTAGGAATCATTCCCCGCCTTTGCTGGTTTATGTCGCAGGTGGTGGTGGTGTCAGCAACATCGAAAATATGTCCACTGAGATAGCAGCAGTGCAGGGTCAACACTCAGACCTGGGTGAGTTCGCCATTGTTTGTAATCCTGGAAATTTTATAAAGCATGTGGTGCTATGCATAATAATCTGTAAACTCAGTCATGATGTAGCCAATCTGGGGCAATTATAGTGAGTGCTGCCAGTGATTTCACCAAATGTTTGGGACTCATTATTCTTTGCAACTGAGATGTTTTAAGTAGCAATCCTCCTGCTCCTTAGAAGGACGAGCCAGGAATGTTTATGAGTAGGAATAATGCCCCGCCTTTGCTGGTTTGTTTTATGTCGCAGGTGGTGCTCGTGCCAGAAACGTCGAAAATATGTCCACTGAAATATCACCACTGCAGGGTCAACACACAGAGCTGGGTGAGTTCAGCATTGTTTGTAATCCTGCGAATTTTATAAAGCATGCGGTGCGATGTACAATACGTCAGCTATTTTCATGCTCAATATATGACATGCTTGCCTTTCTTACCTATCAAAGTCACCACAAGATGCGGCTTATCAACAAGTATACAAGCATATGAGATAAGTCTTAAGGATACTTGATGGAATGCTTGATAAGTGCTAATAAACGGTAAGATTTGAAAGCTTCACTGTGTAAAGGACCTGCATACGGAAACAGAATTTTGTGCACAGTGAACAAAATTTAAAGACTATTCTGTGAAAAGTATTCATTTAAATGAATTGTTCCTACTGCTACATGCTACAGTGCCCATTGCAGGCAGTTCATCAGCAGCAGTGATGACACTCTTGTATGAGGTGACAGTGAATAAATACAGAGGAAAAAGTTTTGATGGCGTTGCAAATCTTTGTTTAATTATGTGCACATCCATCTTCCAGGCAAACAGGACAGAGAAATGAGCGATATAACTTCTTCATAGGCTGGGTGGTGCATCTTCAATTTACAAACAGCATGAAAGTGTGCAGCCACAACACACAAGAGTGCGCTTATGTCACATTGTGTTATCTTGTGTATTGTGGTTGTATGCTTTTGCGCCGATATGTTTTCTAACAGTGAGTGGCGCCAATGGTTTTAGGTAATCTTGAGGGGATTTTGATGGTTAGAACTAGGATATTTTTAAACAGTGTTAACGCCTAACAAGTGTAGGAACCATATGCCACATATTCGATTGGTTGGTTCTGGTTGCACATGGTGCATGTGTCAGCACCAACGACGTACACCTGTCCAATAAAGATATGACGCACGAGGACATCCCCACGCAGTGAGATGAGGCTCACTTTCTGAACATTTGTCATTAATTATCACAACATTTAGCGGAGTGGCATAGCATTTCAGAAAATTGTATGTGCGAAGGTGTCGGCTTCTCGATATGTACAGTTCAGCTTGAAAAGAAACTCCGTGATTGTGTCAGAATACGTGCATTAGGCAGAAAGTGCATATTTATAAATTGGTGTGCAGCTACAGATGTTCATTCAAATCCTTGCTTGTACCAAACAAGTATGTTACAGTGGCGTGCAGCACCAGTGATTGCACCCCTTTTTTCGTGGGACAGTGAACGTGAATAAGACGTGATGAGCAGCATGGGCTTGCAATGGAACTTGGTTAGTTTTCATTTATGCTCAGTACCATTACACCAGAAGAAAATTATGCAATGCGAGGCACATAAGGAATTTTCTTGCTTCTTTAAAAACACTGTATTTTGTATTCGCTTTTTAAGTAGACGGAATAACAGCGGATGTTGGCATTCTGTTAGTTGCAGTGAGGAGGATGCACGGAACAAGTAACTAGGGGAAAGTATGGATACATAAAACTGATCATGGATCACTGTGGTTTTTTGAACCGAACTAAAGGAGACGACACTGACCTAATACTGAACTACATAATTCTGTCTGATTCACATATATACAGACAGATTGTGGCAGGCATACCATATCCCGTTTTCTATCTTCCTTTGATCATCTGCTTCTCTGTGTACAAGTTCCCGGGCTTCGAATTACAGGCTGCACTGTTTAGAACAGTTTCCTAAGTCAAACTCCGCTGGGTACACAGGGCAAAATGCATGTCTAGAACGACCGAACTGCGTGCCCTTGGCCGCTCGGAGCTACGTGCGCCACATCTAGCGATAACGCCTGGTTCTAGACGAGCGGAGTGTCGGCATGCGCGGCCAAGCTGATAGCACTGCCTGTCTTTTCGGGGCTCGCAGGCTGCAGCGGCTTTACCTTCTGCTTCAGTCGTCAGAAGCGCTGATGTGCGCTGCCACTCTGCGAAAGCGCATACGCGGCGGAGCGCACGCCACTGGCTTCTCTTTTTTTTACTTTCTTTTTGTGCATTATCAAAGCTCTGGCAGGGAGCATTTCACCGCATCACTCACGCGCCGGTGTACTGCATCGTCATCCTAGCCGCGAGCCTTATATCAGTGATCGAGGTTTGGCAGGCTGCATTTGCCGGCAAATGCCAAAATCGGCATGCCATTACTGAAAGCATACTTGGACCTTAAGTGTGGCGTATACACAAGATCAGATATGCGATAACCCGAATAAAGTTTTCATCCCTACAAGTGAACAGACGAGGTGCGTTAAAGGCATCGACGATGGCGCCGCGACTCACAGTAGACCAAAGGAAAGCCATCACAGAGATGGGCCGGACAATGACCCAAAGAGCTATAGCTCAAGCTACTGGGCGCCTTTAGCCACAGTCAACAGAGTACTGCAGGCATTCCACAAAGAAGGCCGACTTAAGGATGCTGCGCGCGCCCGGCTGCCAAGAGTGACGACGGAAGACAGGCTTGTTGTCGCAGGAGCAGCAGATGATCCGTACCTCAGCGCCAGGGAGCTTCGTGACATGTTCGCTTTGAACGCATCCACTCAGACAATAAGGTGCAGGCTTCATGCAGCAGGTGTGAAAAGTAGAATAGCTTCGCAGAAAACACAACTGAGACAAGCGGATCGGGACACCCGCCTGGAATTCGCGTCTGTGGTGGAAGACTGGACCCCAGACAATTGGAGAGCAGTCGTCTTCAGCGACGAAGCCACTTTTTGCACGCGCTGGGACCAGCAGAAGCGGGTGTAGCGGCCGGAAAAAGCACGGTAGGACTGTAGTCTGTTTCAATGTGCTCGCACGTCTGAGAATATACCCGGAGTTTTTTGTTAGGCTATAAAATTTATATTTTAAAACCAGTGAAAGGTAGGTGAGTGCAGTCTGAGTTGTTAAACTGTATAGCATGGTGGGCATTATGTAGGCAATAGAGATGAAACACGCATAAAGAACTTGAATTAGTATATTTTATTTTCGGCTTCAGGGCGAAACAATCAATCGCAAAATTAAAGGTCGTGAATGCATAATGCGAGCTCAGTTCTTACGTTTTCGGAATCGGCAATGTTTTTTGAAGTATAGAACATCAAAATCACACTTTTAAATGTTCGTTAGGTTACCTTTTCTGCATGGCACACCCACAAAATTGTATCCTTAAGCTAAGATGTGGCGAATTTTAAACCAGGGTGTATATTTTATCATATAAAAGATGTGTGATTGATTTCGGGTTTTATACTGTGCGCTGCGATGCCATATTAAAAATCTACAATGCTGGAAAGCCAGCTTAGCGAGCTCGCGAACGGACATTTTGACGCTCCACATTTTGAACCATAATGGGCTTCAATCTCTTTAATGCGTTGCACTCTTGTCGTTTCCAGTCCTTCACTGCTACCACATCAGGTATCATTAGCTATGACAGCAATTTGATTCCTCTAATAAAACCGGATTTCCCTACCACCATGCAGGGACGAAGAAAAATACAATTGGAATGTGCGCAGCAGCGGCCGTGTTTCAGTCAGCGTGTGGGGAGCCATCACCTATGAAGGACTAGGACCCCTGTACCGCATTCCTGGGCGTATGACGGCAGAAGTCTACGCGGAGGTGGCAGAAACGGTCCTCTTGCCTTATGTGCTTGATGGGCCGTTTCCGGATGGGCTCTATCACATTCAACAAGATGGAGCTTCTGTGCACTCAGCCAAGACTGTCCGAGACCTTTTTGAAAGGCTTGGCGTTATGACCCTTCCATGGCCTGCAAGAAGCCCTGACCTTAACATTATAGAAAACGTGTGGGGACTGATGAAGAAAAGCCTATCCAATAAATCGGGACTCTCCAATTGCAATTCGGACGGGCTGTGGGAAGCCATTGAAAATGAGTGGGGACACCTCCGCAATGACCGCGCTCTCGTCGACTCCCTCTACGAGTCACTGCCGAAGAGGATTGAGATCCTAAAGAAATCGGGGGGAGCCCCTAATCGCTATTAGTTTGCCCTCTCCATCCCCTAATAAACAGTAAACTTGTGGAAAAAATAAAAGAACGTGAAATGAGAAGCCAAGAAGCCAGCAATCTGTTTTCTTTAATGACCAAAGAAGAACAGTGAAATAAAGACAAACCCGCCGCTTACACTTACTTCGCGGCACCTTTAATACTAATTTGCCTTCCTGCAATTGCCGAAGAACGAAAACTGCCAAACCTCGATCACTGATATGTCTCGCGGCTAGGGTGACGATGCAGTACACCGGCGCGTGAATGATGCGGTGAAATGCTCCCTGCCAGAGCTTTGATAGTGCACAAAAAGAAAGTAAAAAAGAAAAGAGAAGCCAGTGGCGTGCGCTCCGCCGCGTATGCGCTTTCGCAGACTGGCAGCGCACATCAGCGCTTCTGACGACTGAAGCAGAAGGTAAAGGCCTGCGAGCCCCGAAATGACAGGCAGTGCTATCAGCTTGGCCGCGCATGCCGACACTCCGCCCGTCTCGAACCAGGCGTTATCGCTAGATGTGGCGCACGTAGCTCCGAGCGGCCCGGAGCACGCAGTTCGGTCGTTCTAGACATGCATTTTGCCCTCTGTACACGCCGGAGGCTATGATTGGTGCAAAACAAGTCACCTCATGGCTTTTATATCTGCTTGTAACCATGTAGATTATCTCTCCGCTGTGTGGTCTTTGAGATATGTCGGAATCATTCTAGTTGTCCTGGCCGGCACTCATGATCCAGGCGCGTGTGAATGATACAGCTTGCCTCGGCTGCAGGTGAGCGGGCTTCTTCTGATAACACCTCACTGTCAGCCCTGCTGTGTGGTCCTCTTTCAATGGGATCAACCAAGCTGGTCAAACCATATTTGTGATAATCCGTTTGATAAGTTTTTTTTTAAGTTGCCGTGGCTGTGATTCTTCTTTAATAATTTCGTATTTATTATTCGCTACCTTCTTCATGGCGGCCTTATTGTGATTCCTTGAACTCATGACTACATAAAGGTCGGGGGTCATACGGTGACTTGTAGTTCCTTGTTTGCTCATGTTTTACATGGGTGAAATCTTCTATTTTGAAGGGAACGTAGTGTCGCGAGATGCCTTTCATCCGTATACATCTTATCTCTTTTTCTTGCCTGTGTTGTCGGAGTTTATCGTGTTATTCTCGAAGTATTCTGGGAAGATTTGGTTCTCATTTTGTGACGGCAAATAAGCTCTGCCAGATAAAATCTAGTTGTACACTAAGCGACTGTGGTCATCATCATCATCAGCCTGATTATACCCACTGCAGGGCGAAGGCCTCTCCCATATTTCTCCACTTAACCCGGTTCTGTGCTAGCTGCATCCACTTGACCCCTGCGAACTTCTAATCTCATCCGCCCACCTAACATTCTGCCGCCCCCTGCTACGCTTTCCTTCCCTTGGAATCCAGTTTGTTACCCTCAGCGACCATCGGTTATCCTCTCTTCGCACTACATGTCCTGCCCATGTCCATTTCTTCTTCTTAATTTGTACTAGAATGTCTGTAACTTGAGTTATTTCTCTGACCCACTCTGCACGCTTTCTATCTCTTAATGTTACCCCTACCATTTTTCGTTCCATAGACCTCTGAGGGTGGTGTTACAGTGTAATTTGGAGAGTATTCATGTGTCTCTGTCTCCCATTCGTTCCCCTCTGTTGTGGCAGTTCTTACTGCCTACTTCATAAATGTAAACTTCTCGCTCTTCCTATTGGCATCAGGCCACAGAGGTACTGTGGTGCTAGAATACATTTGCTGCCATGAAGTATAACCTCAGAAGGGAAGAATGGCACTCTGCTGTCCGTCTTGAGCTCCACTGTGAAATGATGAGTGCACATAATGAGAACGGCTTGGGGTTTGAACTGATAGAAGTTAAGCAACAACACTGAACCTTGAATATTATTCTACCATTGCTACGAAGCAGGTCCCACCTTAAAAGAATATCCACGAAGTCTACTGATAACGACAGCTAATTTCCTGTTGCCAGTTTGGTAATGTAGGCGGGGCTCTGTCTGCTTAGTCTGCTTGGCATTCAAGGCAGTTTTCATGCTCCATTCACAAAAAATCGAAGGCTGCTGGCATTGGCGAAGTGAGTGAAAAATCACTACCATGGCACTGACAGGTGGAAGGTGTCAGCTGACATCGCCAAGCACTATGCCCACTACGTTAGAGGTGCATGACAACAGCGAGTTGATATAGGACAGAAGGTTCTTTTAAATGTTGTGACGATGGTGTGCCCTGGATTTCTACCCAGAGACAGTGTCATACCACTAGAAGCCTTCTACACCGGAACGAGAACGGTCATCGACGAGAGGCAAGGGCTGGTCATACATGAAGCGATTCCCCTACGGCATAAATAAACCTGAAACCATAGAGTAAACTACTTTGTGCAAAAGCCATGTTTTCACTTTAAAGCCGAAACCTAAGCATATCCATGCAGACTGCTCTCGCGTACTTTATGTTTAACCACAAGCTAAAGCACAGCTAATTTTTTTTTCTTTTCCATAAAGGAAGCTTAGTCCTGTAGATGTCCGCAAGAGGAATCCTTCAGAATAATTTCAGTTCTCATTTTCATGCCCTCGAAAAGTGCAAATCATTTTGTCCGGCGCGATGTGTTGCAATAGCTAACATTTTGCACATGATGATGAAATACCGCAATGGTACTGTAGCTGAGGAAACTTCAATATTTATCTGCTTGCAACAGTATTTTGACGCAGACAACAGTTGTATTTATGGAAAAAAAGTTTACAATATAATACAATGCAGTCCTGCAAATTCTCGCACTTGTCTAATGATCCTATTACGTTGCAACTAGTTTGTGATTATGCTTTTCATACCTGTATGATGAAAGTGACACTGAAAACGGAGGTGCAGAACTGCTAATTGAGGTGATTGCGCATATGAAGTTTTACTTCGTTGAAGATCAAAATACATGTAATTTGTGTCATGGTTGCAGAAAGCGGTTCACCTCAAGACATGGAGAATGCATAGGTCACTGATATGCAGTTCTGTACGATGTAATGTTAAGCAGCGTGATTTGCTTGACTCATGAACACTTAGCTCCATTTGCTTGGCAGAAATGTTAATGCTGCTGATGTTGCTCCCTTTCTTTTGTAGCTGACCACAACTACAGTGGCCCCAAAAACATACTGTCGAGGTATCATCACTGCCATCCTTCTCTGGCTCATCATCCTGTGTGCCACAACCAGGATGTGTTTTTTATCAGTAATGTGTCATGCATGTTTCTCTAACTTGCAAAGGTCATGGAAGTATTGCATGATAGGTTTGAAGGGCGATCAAATACCATAATACATTTGTATGTATATATATATATATACATATATATATATATATATATATATATATATATATATATTACTTATAGTTAGTCTAAGGATTATAATTACTAAAAAACCATGCATGTATGTCTGTCCATAAATTGTGCTTTATCACTGACAGATACAATTAAATTCCAAACTAATTGTTTTTGTGACTTTTACAACCAGTCTAATAGGCCATAACTGCAGAACAATGTTTCCGGTTGGCGTAGTGATTACGAAGTGTCGCCAAAGTGTATTGGTTCAAAAAGAAAATAGTGTGTACTGTGACACTGCACATACAATTTAGCTAGTTTTAGATGTGAACTTGCCGCAATGCAGTACTTTGAGCATGCTTTGGTGAGCGAAATGATATAAACTTTCTCTAAAATGATACTTCAAGGTATATTATGAGAAATATTGACAGTGTGTTCATACATAAAGGTAAAACAGCATCGTATGTCCTCTGTGTGACCTTTAGCAAAAGCTGAAAGGCTGCAGTATGCTTTGTATTACTTTTACACTTGCGCCTTTGGTAACTACTGATGAAGGGTACCAAAACGATAAAAAGAAGGTACCTCTCATCCTGCCATCAACGTTGCACTTAACTGTATTATTTCATTCAGTGCAAAGGTATTTATCGCATTACTGGTTCCTCCTTGCAGCGTCCAGTACAAGACTCGGTTCAGAGACCAGTCTCTGTGCAGCCAGCCTCCAGAGGAAATACAGGGCAATAAAGGAACGCAACCGGAGACTGCTGCGGTGCAGAAATGAACGTCGCCAACGAACTGTTGCTGAAATCATAAAAGACATCAGCAGTCATGTATCGCCTACAGTCGCCGCACTTTCTGACGCTCAACTGAAACTGAGACACGTAAATTGCTTTGACCATAGTTGGAGTGCAAAAAAAGTCATTTGCTCTAGGGTTTTATTTTCATAGTCCAAAGGGGTACAGATATTGTAGAAATGTCTTCATGCTTCCATCAGAGAGGCCACTTCAACTGTGACTGAAGCGAGTGCCCCTAAGAGCAGTATTTTCCCCCAAAATTTTCAACCTTATGCAAGGAAGGGTGCTTCATTTTCAAACAATGAGCGCCCTTGCACGATTGTTTTTCACGAAATGCATATTCAACAGGAGTTGTCGAACAACACTTCTTGTGACCAGTTTGAAGGACTGGGAGAGTACTGCGGCAGCCAGGGTGAGCGCCTTTGCAATAAGACTTTGGTATTTATGGCCAGAGGCATTGCAAGGTCATGGAAGCAATCCCTTGGATATTTTTTTTTACACACAAGCCTAAGCCTGCTCAGGCCTTTAAAGAGTTGCTTATGCAGTGCTACAATTCTCTCTTGGATGCTGGTTTACAGCCAGTAGCTGTCATATGGGACCAGAGAAGCCAGAGCCCCAGTCGATTTGCAAGTATTGTAACTCCCGAGAGACCTTATTTGTCCTTTGGTGGCCGAAAGCTGTTCTTCCTCTTCGACGCCCCACATTTGCTGAAGTGTCTACGGAACATGGTTTTCAAGTATGATTTCAAAGTTGTGGGCCCAGGCTAAAAGACAACCATTTCATTCTTACATTTTACTCCAGAATGTCAGTTAAACTAGCTGCATAGGCCTTAGGTAATCACTGCGCAGTGGCAATGTTTGCAGTAGTGACTTTTCAACGCCTACCACCCGAAGCTGTACACACAGCAAGCTTTGTTGAGAAAGTTGACCGCATCTTAGACACCCTTAATAGTTCAAGGAAAAAAGCAAAAACGCCTTATGCTTCCGCTATGTGTGCCGGCTCCCTGCACGAAGCCTTCCTAACTGAGTGTACATCTGTCTTTGAAAGTGTTCAGGTGCTTGGCTGTCGAAGGCAACCACCATGCATTCGAGGATTTTGTTTGACATTAATGTCACTGCTTATGCTGTATGAATAGATTACATCAATCTTCAAATTTGAGTAGAAAATGCCGCATTTTCGGATCAGAACCAAGTCCTGTTATACTTCAGCGCAAAAAGTCCAACTGAATCAGGCTTTGGCAAGCTTCACGTTCCCACAGCTTCATTCACAACTTTTCTAGAAGTTTCTGAACATCTTTTTAAGGCTACTGTTGACAGTCTAGTTTCTCATGGCTCAGTTGGTCAGTCCTTCTGCTGCCTATTCAAAGAGAAATCCTTAAAGTGCCTGACGGTGTGTGATAATGCCGTGTATGTTAATTTGTTTTCGTTGTTTGCACGAGTGCGACTACACTGCTTTGCGAGGAAAAAATTACAGAACTGCGCTGCAGTAGCTCGTGTGAAATGCTGCGGTGCAAGTTCAAAGACTGAGCACTTGAGTATTTGGCCTTTCAACAGAGAGGAAGCCCATTGCTATACAAACATTCAGCAGTAGAACATTGCTGATGTATTTTTGTACGGAATCGAAAAATGTTACAACCGGGAAATGCAATACATAAAAATTGCTGTAGTTGCAAATTGCACACACGCACTGCTGTGGTAGCAATCTAACAAAATTTTGAAGAGTTGTCTATATAATAATGTCATGACTGGTGGCCACATCACACTTTTCAGAAACTAGCACTACCAAGTGGGTCTCGTGATTATTGCTTAAGAGAACATATCATCTGAATAATGCCGCAACAGCCAAGAGAAATTTTGGTCCCGACCACAGCTTAATGTCATCTTCTTAGCCACTGTCGCGCATGTCGACGCACTCTGCCACATTCCTGAAAAAACGAATTATCTGCTCCGGGAGAACATATCTTGCGTTGTGTATATAAATGAAGCCTCACAGCCTTCTATGTAAGCCTTGCCTTTAAGGCTAAGTGTTTTAATGCCTGCACTTCGCATAAGGGACCAGCTACGTGGGAAATAGAAATGGTTCTTAGCCCTTGATATCGGCAGTAACAGAACATTTTAGGCTGTTAGCTAGAGGTAGCAGTGTCGACGTTTTCTGCTTCTCCGTGCATGAATTGCTTGGCAGATAGTAACATGTATTTTTCTGAAAACGCTCAATCCACCCACTTTATGCATCAAATCCATGCATTCCAAGGTTTCCAACTACCTCGCCGGTTTTTACATGCAAAATGCTGTCATCAAAGCTTACAGCTGCAGCTCTGGGTAGCATAAATTATGTAAGCATGGCCTCACCAACATGCATGTATCATGTAAGCAGCACCGTAGTCTTGCTTGCTTTCCTTCTTGAGCGTAGAAGTGTTCGGTACAGTTTTTTTTTGGAGGCATTGGAATTCAGGCTGGATGGCATCGGTACCATATTGTCACGTAGGGGTGACAAGGTCGACGACACAAATGAAGGGTCGATGATTGAACGGAAGAAACTCTTTACTGGGCTCACTTGTGCCCGCAAAAGAAATAAGCAACTCGGCGGCGGCGATAGCAACAAACGCGCTCGTCGGTCGTCGGACAAAGAATGCTCGTCACACTCGTCAACGCTCAATTTAAAGGCTGCACAGAACAATCTAGATAACGTCGCAGACAGCTACCAGCACGGGCTGGAACATTGTGGAAAGACACCCGAGTGGCCGGAACCTTCGAGACACATCTCGGTGCATCTTGCGCTACAACAAAACTGATAAAGGTGCGACTCGCGACATCGAGCATTAACAAACAAAGATTACGGAACTGATACGCGGTCCAGAATCAGAGTGTATGCCGGCGACTGTTAAAAAAACAACAAATACTGTTCTGAAGGTTTCGCGGCATTGCTCCCCTCTTAAAAAAAAACATCCCCTCGATGTTCCAAAACAAAGAAACTTAAACACTGCAAATTTTAAACACCACAGATTCTTTAACGCGCGTAATATGGCTTCAGTCGTACAACATGTACAATTTCTGGGCATGCGCATCAAGGTCAATATACAACTGGTCGCGCAACTTGGAAGAAAACGCGTGCAGCTGCCTACTGCCAGCGGCATCAACTCGATGATGAGGGCTCCTGCGAACTGTGAGGCAAATTACTAGCGCACAGAAAATAAAATCTGCCAGAACTCCAAAGAACTAGAAAGTAAACATAATATTCGCACTCTGGAATGAATGCAGTTTTTGTTCTTGCGTAACAAAAAACGTGTCACATTTTTAATAATATTTTAACTTGTTTCTAACGGCCTCTCTCGGCCACTTATTATCCGCTGCGTAGTTGCCCAAAGCTCAGATATGGCGATATGGCTCAGACCAAAGCTTTTTCATCCGCGGAATGGGTGCGTAATCGGCCCCGGTTCAACGTTCATCGTTGCGTGCTGCGTACAGAGTGGGTTATCTGTAACAAACAGTCAGTATTTCATTTTGCTGGTTGTGGTAGAGCTTTACAGCAAGGCGAAGACTGTCTGTGCTCGATGAGAAACTGATTGCCGCTGCATGTGCGCATTTCCGGACGATGGGACAATGCTGCGTCACAGCTCGGCGGCTCGGCTCGGCCTCCCAGGCACGTCGCAAAAGTGGTGGCTTGTTTTACGGATACACGTCTGCATGAGCGGCGTATCGCAGCATGTTTTAATTGAACGGTGAAGGTGATATTTTATTGCCCCTAAGACGCGTACCGCATTGATCTAAGCCTTCCGTTCCGCTCCATTTGCGGCGTGTTTTGCTTACTGCGTCGTATTACCGCACCAACGTTCGCTGAACGTGCTTTAGCTGTTATTACAGTGATGTTCCTATTGTCAATGGGATGCATAACATGTTAAATGCTTAAGTTGTAAATTTGTAACCTCACATTGACTCCTTTTAGTGGCAAATGAAGCGCGAGTAAAATATGGGAATCATGAACAGGGCGAGATTTATTGGACCGAAGCTATATCTAGATATTTTCATTTCTCAGACGCATTAACTTCTAAATACTAGCAATCCCAATTTGAATTGCTTACCTAAGCTCTTGCAGGTTGGCGTTCTAGCGCTAGCGTTAGTTATTCCGTTCGTTTGTTTTTGTTGTTCTTTGACGCTGATATGTACTGTTTGTTAGCAAGATCTTTCACCCTTTTATGATCTCACCGCGTCTCGTTTGGAGACCTACGCTCAGGAAATTTTGTTATCACGAGGATTTCATAAAGACCGTGACGAATGAGCGGTGGTCGCTCTCCTACACTTAAAGATTTCATTGTCGTGAAGCGTCTATCTAAGTAATCGTGAATTAATAAAGCCTTGCTTTCTATGCAGCACAGCTTCACTCATTTATGCCCTTAGTGAAATGCCTCAAGCCATGTGGTTCTATCCATGTGCTTGCCGACTTCACTTGAAGGCCCTTGTTCACAAACGTGCCCGAAGAAATAAGCCCCAGAATGCGTTTACATGACGCGCGACGAAAGACTAGGCTAACGACGACGGAGGCAGAACGATGCTATGATAAGGTGGTTAAAGATGCCGTAACATTTCAGTTAACGTAAAACTTCACAGTAGAAATCCATGTCAAGTAAAGTTGGCTGAACATTTACGGTGGCCATTTTTCCGCCTTATCCGAGCATCGTTCTGCCTCAGTCGTTGTTGGCCTTGTTTTTCGTTCATAAGTAAAAAGACAATCAAATTCCCCGCCAAAAGTACGTTACTGTAACGTCACAAGCAACGTCATGTGTTTGTTGTGCCTCACAGTTCGCAGGGGGCACTCGGAAACTAAAGCCTCGCTCAGAGTCGACACGCAGGCTTCTATGGGAGTTACGCTACCATTTGTTCTTCTACCATATGCGCGTCGCCGTTGTGATGCTGACGTTCCGTCAGGAATGACTTCATAGTCCAGTGGTTCGACGCGGCGAAGGATTTTGTACGGCCCAAAGTACGACGCAACAACATTTCACTTAATCCGTGACGGCGAATTGGTGTCCAAACCCACACTTGGTCTCCTGGATTGTACTCTGTGTAGCATCGTCGTAAATTGTATCGTCGGCTGTCGGTGCGCTGTTGGTCTTTAATACGCAGCCGTTCGAGTCGTCGGGCTTCCTCTGCACGCTGCAGGTAGGCGGCGACGTCAAGGTTGTCTTCACCGGTTACGTGCAGCAGCATTGCGTCGAGCGTTGTCGTGGGCTCCCTGCCATACACAAGCTTAAACGGGGTCGCTCTGGTTGTCTCCTGGACTGCCGTGTTATACGCGAAGATCACGTAAGGCAAGATGGCGGTGGGTTTGAACTGGCCACGTTCCGCAGTCGAGACGGGCGCCCAAACCACTCGGCCACGACTGCGGTAAATAAGGCACTAGGTCCGAATGTATCGGCTGGGCTACCCCATGCCGCCCATTCACAGGTGCTATCCCACTATTACAGAGCGCGGGGGCTCTCAAGCTGCCCACACGGGTATTTCTTGGGGTACTTGCGGGAAAATGCAACATATTGTTACGGGGATGTACTTAATGTGACGGCACTGCGATGGGCTGAACTCGACGCTAAGACTTCGGTAGCCGTGCAGAATCCAACATCTCAGCGTCGTTCTCTTTTTCAACGCTTCGTCGTGTCCGCGTTCCTTGATCGTCGTCTTTGTCAGTGAGCACATCACTTTGGTCTCTCATTTCCCGGTAACAATATATTCGTAGTCCATTCGGTAAAAATAAAATCAGCCCAATTGGGGCGGCCCATGAAAGGCCGAAGTGGGCCCAATTGGCCGTAGACGAGCTTACCGCTCTGAAACGTCTCCACCTTAACTTTGAGGCACCATTTTATTTATGTAAATCATGTTATACTGGCCACATATTGCCTCTTCTGGAGGTTTCACATAACTGTCCTAAGCATATCCATGCCATGAATAAAGACTATCTGTTTTTACTCTAAAAACTATTAATTATGCAGTATCGACAGAAAATATGCAACAGTAACTGTTCCGCTTTACGAGTATGTACTGAATGATCTCCAAATGTTTCCTGCGGCATTACTATTCTACACGCCGCACTGTAATAATCAGACCAACATGTTGGGGGTGATATGGGCCAGCCCTAATTATTGTAGTGTTGGGAATAAATTTCTCTTATGTTACTGAGTGTCGCACACAAGCAAAACATAGTGCTTAATGTTTCACACTTGATGATAATTGGAAATTGGGCAGCCCTGAAAAAGCCAGATTTAATCCATGAAGGCAGCACGTGGGCCAGCCCAAAAAGGACTGGCTTTCGCAAATCACGCGCCTGTACAATTCACGTATTGGAAGGGTTAATCGACTTAAAAATTTTTACCTTGATCAATGGGATGGCACAGCCTGCACAAACGTGGGACACATTAATGGTTCTGGCATGTTGCCCACATTGGTATACCTGGGCTGAATGCGGGCAGCCTTATTTGGGATGCCCGCACGGATACAGATTGGGACCGATCGCGGCAAAATTGAGCAGCCCACGCGGGGCCCCTCTGAGTACGTGTTCCAAATCCCACAAGGGCTGCCCTCACGGGCGCAACGCGGGCCCGACGTCATAACCCACTTTGTGCTACTTGGGTACACTTCAACTTTTTGTTCTTCGTAATGACATCTTTTGTGTTGTGTTGTGTTGTGTTGGGTTTTATGGCGCATAAGCAACTAAGGCTATCATGCGCCAAGAGCGAGGTTAATGTATGTTCTGGTTGCAAAAGAGGAAATGGATATGTTTAATCTATAGTTTATTTAAAAAGCTTCCTTCTTCTAGGAAACTGAGAACAGATGCTAGGTTTACAAGTGCTCTTTCTCCTAAAAGCAAGGTGGGATGGAATGGGATGGTATGATTGTAAAATATAGTAAAATGTTTTCTCCGTAGTGCCTCAAGTTTTGAGCATGTAATTAGAATGTGGTTTACAGTGAGTATCTCGTCGCATTCTTCACAGGTCGGTTTGTTATGTTTCATTAGCAGAAAGTTATGTGTTAGATGTGTATGTCCAATACGAAGACGGCATACTATCACTTCCATAAAACGTTGTTGATGTGTGCTCGATTGCCATTCTCCTAGTACAGGCTTTATGAGACGCAACTTATTATTTTCTTGGTTGTTCCATCTGGACTGCCATTTATTCATCTGTTTATGTTTTATTAATTTCAAGCAATCACTATGTGGTATGTTTACTTTCTGAATCAATTTGTTGTGGGCAAGTGCAGCACATTTGTCTGCTCTTTCATTGCCGTCAATGCCTACGTGACTAGGGACCCAACAGAACACTATGTTATGTCCTTGTGTCGTGATCATTTTTACATTATGTATTATGTCACCGATTAGAGGCATGGCAGCATTTCTGTGATTTAAAGCCATCAGTACACTCAACGAATCGGTGTAGATGACACTGTTCCCAATGCCTTCATTCACTATTTTTTCTACAGCTGTCAGGATAGCATAGGATTCAGCTGTAAAGATTGATGCGCACTGAGGAAGCCTAATTATTTGTTCCCAGTTCTCTTCAACTACGGCACAGCCAACATAAGTAGAAGTTTTTGATCCATCTGTATAAAACTCTGTATAATTACTGTACTTTTCTTTTATTGTGCGAAATTCTTGTATTATATGCTCTTTAGGAGTTTGGCTTTTGTTGAAGTGTGTTAGAGTGAGATCGCAGACATTTGGAAGTTTGTACCATGGGGGTAGGGGGCTGTTTTTTGGTGCAGTGTCGGGCAAGGTGTCCAGAATTTCTAACTCACTGCAAATGTTTTCGAAACGCATTATCAGTGGCCTCGTCGCTTGTGGTTTATTTGTGAAAATTACTCGTGAGCGGCATGTTGAGACTATTGGATAGCAGAGGTGTTTTTTCTGTGACCTTATTCTAAGGACATAAGCACATGTAAGTGAAGCCCTTCTATCTTTCAGCGGAGGCTCGTTCGTCTCTGCATATAGACTATCAACAGGGGATGTTCTGTAAGCGCCACAAGAAAGGCGTAAACCTAAGTTATGTACCGGGTCCAATTTCCTTAGGTATGATGGTCTAGCTGACCCGTAGACTATGGACCCGTAGTCCAAGCTAGACCGCACAACAGATCGATATATATGTAGAAGACACGCCCTATCAGACCCCCAGTGTTTCCGAGAAAGAACCTTCAGTATGTTTAGAGATTTTATGGCTTTCCTCTTTAGGATGTTTATGTGAGGCAGGAATGTTAGTTTTCTGTCGAACGTTACACCCAAAAATTTATGTTCGCTCTTTACTGGCAACTCAATCCCATTTAAGTGTAACTTGGGATTGATCTGTATACCTCGTTTCAGCGAGAACATTACTGCCACGGTTTTCTGTGGGGAAAATTTGAACCCATTTTTAAAAGCCCATGAGTCTAGTTTATTTAGTGTTAATTGTACTTGTCTTTCACAAATTGATATGTTTGAGGATGTGCAGGCTATTTGAAGGTCGTCGACATACAGCGAGAACATAATGGATTTTGGGATTACCTTGCTGATAGAATTCATTTTTACAATAAACAAAGTTGTACTTAAAATGCACCCCTGAGGTACCCCATTCTCTTGAATAAAGTTCCTCGAGAAGGTGGTACCGAGACGTACTTGAAATGAACGACCTGATAGAAAGTCCTTCAGAACATTTAGCATCTGGCCTCGGATGCCCAAATCTGCTATATCGCGTAGGATCCCGAACCTCCAAGTCGTATCGTATGCCTTTTCCATGTCAAAGAAAACGGCGAGGCAATTTTGTTTATGTATGAACGCTTCCCTGACAGTATTTTCAAGACGCACTAAGTGGTCGGTCGTTGCACACCCTTTTTTAAAACCACACTGATGAACATTAAGAAGTTTATGAGATTCTAAGATGAAAGTTAGTCGGATGTTTAAAACACTTTCAAAACATTTTGCTAAACAGCTGGTCAGAGCTATGGGTCTGTAACTGCCCGCTGAGGTCGGCGGCTTTCCTGGTTTCAGAAACGAAACAATAACGGCTTGTTTCCAAGCCTCCGGGAGTTTACCCAGAGTCCAAATTTTGTTAAAGAATTTCACAAGTGCCTCTACAGAGGATTCGGATAAATGAGCCAGCATTTCGTAATGAATTTCGTCAGGACCAGGCGCAGTCTGTTTTCCAGCAGCAAGGACGTTCTTTACTTCTTGGAGTGTAATAAAACTATTATATGATTCATTTCTGCCACCACTTGTTGTGAGTTTTTGTTTCTCAGCTATGTTTTTGTATTTTAGGAATGTTTCTGTGTAGTGTGACGAACTTGAAACGTGTGCGAAATGTTCGCCTAGTATATTGGCCTGTTCTTCTATGCTAGTCTGAACACCAGGGGCTGTGAGGATGGGAATTGTAAACGGGGAAAAGTTTCCACTGAGTTTACGAACTTGTTCCCACATTTTTTTAGACGTCATTGAGCTATTTATTGACGTGACACACTTCTGCCAGGATTCTTTTTCAGAGTTGCGACGGATGTATCGAGCTTTAGCTTTGGCCTTTTTAAAAGCTGTAAGATTTTCGTGTGTAGGGTACCTTCGGAAAACACCCCATGCTTTATTTTGTCGCTTTTTGGCCTCCTTACATTCCCGAGACCACCACGTCTTGTGTTTTTGTCGCACCACACCTAAGGACTGTGGAATGGCGAGGTGAGCGGCAGTGATAATGCAAGTCGTGAACAACTCATTTATTCTGTCGACACTAAGGGCATCTGTAAAAACTGCTCCTAGATTCGCCTCTACTTTAAAAAGCTCCCAATCTGCTAAGTGAAGTTTCCACCGTTTCGGTTTGGTCGGCATGAGTGATGGTGAGGATGATAAGCTGATTATTGCTGGCAGGTGGTCGCTACTATACGGGTTGTTCAGAACATCCCATTTAAAATCATTAAAAAGGGAAGGTGAACTAAAAGCCAAATCTAAAAAACTCATTTTTCCTGTCCTTGGTGAACAGTACGTGGGCTCACAGGAGTTCAATAAGCAAATGTCTGAACTAAGAATAAAATCCTCGATAAGCTGTCCACGTGTATCACTTTTTTCACTTCCCCACAAAGGAGAGTGTGCATTAAAATCTCCTACTACTAGGTAGGGCTCTGGTAGCTGGCAAAAAAGGTTTTCTAGATCATGGAGTGTTATTTTAAGATTTGGTTGAATATAGACAGAACACACCGTAAGAGTTTTAAAGGCAATTATTCTGGCTGCTACAGCTTCTAAGGGAGTGTTTAATTTCAGTTCTTGAGCTGGAACTCCACTTTGCAATATGATGGCCGCACCACCCGAAAGCCTGCTTGCTTGCTCTCGATCTCGACGGATGACTTGATATTTTTTCAGTATATTCGAGTGCATGCAACCTAAATTTGTTTCCTGTACGCACAGTGCAACTGGCGAGACTGTATCTAGAATGTCTTTTATGTCATTAATATTCTTTAGAAGTCCTCTACAGTTCCACTGTACCAGGAATGCCATCTTTTTTTGTTGAAAGCTTGGAGATTAAGTTAAGTTTTTTCCAGGGCCCGTGATTCGGGCCTTGTCTGTTTTTGTTCGTTCCAAGGAGCTCCGCCGTCTCTGTGACGAAGACGGCAAAGAGCTGTCCTGGCCTATGTCCATTACCTCGTCTGAGGTGCTGGACGAACGTGCCAGAGGCACGTGTTCCTTATTTTTAGACCTTGCCTCGTGGGCAGAGGTCTTGTGGCCCGCCGACCCTGAGGGACGCGTAGCCTGTTTTGGGGGTGGTGGAGGAGCGGGAGCTGCTTCCACCAGGGCAGGGGATGGCACTACCTCAGCCTCGTTTGAGGTCTGGATAGGTGCCGAAGGCCGTTGTGGTGCCCCGCCCTGTCGCACCACATCGGCGAGATTTGGTTTCGCTGTGAACTGAAAAGTGTTCTTGGTTTTGTTGTACTGGGTACGTGCCTCTTTGTATGTGATGTTCTTTGTTGTTTCTAGTGTTATGATCTGCTTTTCTTCTTTCCATTTTTGGCAGGATCGAGAGTATGCGGGGTGATCCCCCTCACAGTTTGCACAGCGTGGGTCTGCGGTGCAGTTATCAGAGTTGTGGTGGTTTGCAGCACATTTCGCACAAGTTCTGCGGCCACGGCAACTTTGCGAACCATGGCCGTATTTCTGGCAGTTGAAGCAACTCCTCGGATTTGGGATGTACGGTCGGACGTTTATTTTGATGTATCCAACTTCAATTGACTCTGGGAGGGTGCAGCTATTGAAAGTCAGAACCAGATGTTTTGTAGGGATCTCCTTGTTATCCTTTCGGATTTTTATTCTGTGAACCGCTATGATGTTTTGGTCTGCTAGTCCTTCTGCCATTTCATCTTCAGTGAGAGCAATGAAGTCTATCTCAGATATTACTCCTTTTACAATGTTCAAGGATCGGTGGGGTGTGATGACGACGGGGATGTCCCCAAGCGACACAATGTTTTTCATGTTGGAGGACTGGCACTTAGTTTAAACTTCTAGCAAGAGGTCACCATTTGCAAGTTTTGATACTTTGTATCCAGGGCCCAGGTCTTTAGTGAGACACTTTGACACTATGAAAGGGGATATTTTTCGAGCGGGTTTTTCTAGCTCTTCGCTATGTATGACATGGAACTTTGGGAAAGTCTCTTTTGTTTTCACAAAGAAATGGCTTGTAGCATCGGTCCGCCCTCGTTTGCTTGGAGGGCGATCATTTGTTTGGGAGAAAGAATCCATGAAAGGGTTTGTGTTTTCGGTAGTTGTGCCTGCCACCCACCATGGAGCCCAACGAGGGGACGGGACAGGAACTTGAAAGAAGTCCTGCCCACGCCAGCAGTACACCGCCACTATAACCAAATATGGGCAACTCAGGGTAGCTACTCCACACAAGGTTAACCCTCGCCGCCAAGAAAAAAGGAAAAACAAGAAATGAGGAGGAGACAGGACAGTGCTGAGAAAAGAGATAGGAAAGTGAAAGATGAAGTGGAGGACAGGAAAAGGCGACTGCCGATTTCCCCCGGGTGGGTCAGCCCGGAGGTGCCGTCTGTGGGAAGCGTGGGCCAAAGTGGTGTGTTGCCTCCGCCGAGGGGCCTTAAAGGTCCAAACACTCGGCATCGGCTCAACCACCAGGATCCCCTTTTCCCCAGACACGGCGATGCCACGCACGGCTAAGCGTGGGTGCTCGGGGTCCGTGGTGTCGCACAAAACACACAAACACCTGCTTTAACAGGTGCCCCCTGCGGGGATAATGACATCTTTTACCGCCGCAACCTTCGCCCTGTAAGACCTCCACTCCTATTCGCCGAGCCCAGCGTCTCCACTCCTCTGTCCTCAGGGAACTACAAGACCTGCAACCGCGGGTCACCTCGGTGTCTCACGAGCGTACGATCGGGTCCAAGCCGCTTCTTTTGGCCCTGTCTATATCGTAGTGTTCGGCGTTACGTTTCCAGCTGTGACCTTTGTCAACGCAGAAAGCGCCAATCCACATTGCCTGCCGGTCTTCTGCAGCCTATCGACGTACCCCTCTCCGATGTCCAGTTCCCGCAACCGCTGGATCGCTGTTGCAAACCACTATGTCACCCGATGCGCTATCACGCGTGCATTACCATCCAGTTGCGCCATCGATGTCGCCGATTTCCTGCTCGAAAATGCCATCCTCCGCCGTGTTCTTCCACGGCAAATACTGACGGACAGCGGCTTCTACTTTTTGTCCCGGGTAGTTGACGACATAATCCGTTCCTGTTCCACACAGCATAATTTCACTACAGCGTACCATCCTCAAACTAATGGGCTTACCGTGCGGCTGAACAGGACCCTCATTGACATGCTACCTATGTACGTCGTACCCGACCATCGTGATTGGGACATTGCCTTGGACTTTGTAACATTTGTTTACAATTCGGTTCGGCATGAAACCACAGACTATTAGCCTTTCTATCTTCTATTTGGTCTACATCCTGCATTGCCATTGGGTACACTGCAGCCGCCATCTTTGGAGTCGACCACGGAGTACGCACGTGACGCTATCGCCCAAGCAACTATGGCCAGCGAACGTCTCACCGCCTCACAGACCTACCAGAAACCTGTTTACGATCGCCGGCATCGCCCAGTTCACTATGTCCGAGGATCCCTCGTTCTCGTGTGGTCTCTTAGGCGCATCGGTCTTTCTGAGAAGCTCCTTCGTCAGTACAACGGCCCTTATAGTGAGCTCCGCCAGGTGACCGAGGCTACATATGAGGTTTCCCCTCTCGATTCTCCGATGTCATCCACCCATCCTGCCGCCGACGTTGTTCACGTAGTTCGCCTCAAGCCCTACTATGCACCTGACCGTATTCTACTTAGCACCGGGACAGTGCTTTCGCCACCGTGGGTTATGTCAAGGGACGGCGAGGACAAAGTGCTGTGCTCGCATGTGGAATGTGGGAAACGCGAGGACGACGAAGTGTCTGCGATTCGTGCTGCGAATCGCTGGCCTGAAGTTGTTTGTTTGGTCAGCTGCCCCTTTGTAAATATCTGTAAATACATCTGCTCTCTGTGTGCGTATATCTAGGCTGCAATATCCATTGTACTCAATGTTTATATTATTTGCATGTTTCTGAATTAAGTGACGTATCTCCTTGTGAAACCCCTGTACGACGCGTGTATGAAGAATAAATAAATAAATTAGCAACCGCACGTTTTGAATACTCATCCATTTTCAAGCTATGGGAGCTCTGCCTCGAAGGAGTAAAAACTGACGCCGAAAAATCAAAGAAAGATTTCATGGAGATTTTCTTTTCGTGAAAAACTCAAACTAGAATGCCCGCTAAGGACTATAGTCTCGGAACAAGGCACTTGACAAGCCACAGTCAGCAAGCTTCTACAGCTACAACACAAGAGCTTGCCACTAGAGGATCCGCTTATGGTCAAAAATTTTATAGAGGCCATCACTGCTTTTCAAACCGTCGACTCCGCCACCTCAGCATTTTTAATAGACGCCGAGGATCTGTTTTATTCCATCCCACACGGAGGCCTTCTAGAAGCAGTTCGGGAAAAGATAGGTAACACAATTGAGATAAGCATTCAAAACTCCTCCGGAATCAGCCCAAACAACTTCATCACTCTCCTTGAATTCTACCTGCATTCGACAGCGATATCCTTTAAGTCTTATGTGCAGAAAGATGGAATTTGCATTGGATCTGCAGTCGCACCGGTACTCTGACATATACCTGTCTTCCATGGACAACCGGTTCAAGAAAATCCTGGCAGGTATGGCAGTACTCAAAATCTTGAGGTACGTTGATGACTACCTAGTTATTCTAGATGCTCCGACAGGATGCAATCTTGATGATTTGGTGCCTGAAATTGTCAGTTTGTTCACCAAATTAATCCAAAGGCCTTACGTTTACTTGGGAACTCCCTCAAGGCAAATGCATCCAGTTCTTGGACATACAGATCACCTTTGGTAATTCTGAATGCCTTCTGTGCTACAAAAACAACCCTGGCACAAAGAAGTCTCCTTTCGTATGAGAGTGCCCACTCTAAACTGATAAAACGTGGCATAGTTACGGATCTTCGAGCAGCGCTCTTCAAACTTTGTCCGAACCTCATGAAAAACAGCTTCGGAAATCAGGTCGCGCGTCTCGAGACAGCAGATTACCCCTACGATGTCATCAGGAGTGTCGCTGTGAGTCTTCTACAGAAGTTAAAAGCAGGGGACCAAAAGCCTTCGAGAACTACAGTTCCCAGACAACGCATGAAGGTTATTCCGTATATTCTCAAAATTTTCCACAACCTAAAGAAGATAGGCCAGAGGCATCATGTAAAGACTCTTTTCTAAGCTCCCAGTCGTCTATCTAGTAATTGCACTGTCCTGTCCAGGAAGCGGGAGTCATGTGAGAAAAAGCATGGAAAAAATATCTCGGTTGCGCCACAAACGTAGTGTACAGTATTCCTGTAACTTGTGGTCGTGTATACATTGGACAAACGGGTAAATGCGTTAACGACAGACTGCGCGAATGACAGGACAGTGCAAAACAGTGAAAGACGCTGCCTGCCAGAGCATGTCGCGACTCATAAATGCGAGACTTCGTTCAGCAGTACCTCGATCCTGGCACATGCAAAAACTATGCTACAGAAATAATAGAAGCAACACATATCAATAACACTGGTGACAAATGCATTAGTACTGCATCTGTCGTACTGCTGGACCAAGAGATCTTATTAGATGGACACGTATGATTTCCGTTTCTTGTCTTACCTTAATTTTGGTGGGTTTTTTACCTAGCCATCGTTTGGTGTTTCGTTAGATAAGCCTTTCCTCACCGCGTTTGGCTTGTTATGGCCTTTCGGCATCTATTTCTTTATTACTTTTTGACACTGCTATTGCAACGGTGAGCAAAACATTTTACACAATGACCGGTTTTGTGTTATTATTTCCTTGACACTGCTTTTGCCAAGAAATGTTATTTGTTGACCGTTCACTTCATGCTTCATCATTTTTTTTATCTGTGTCATGACCTTTTCTTGTATTCGATTATTGTATTGAAGGATATCAGTTTTACACCTTTGCTATCTGGCGGCACACTTGAAGGCGGGATGCTAAATTAGCAGTGCATATATTTGCTTGTTAATCTTGTGTTTGCACAGTGCCGATATTAATGTATCGGCCTTCTCGAAGTTAAACCAGTTGGACGTTGCACTCCGTATATGTCGTATGTATGCCATTTTGTGTCCCGTTTTCTTGGCGCAAGTACACGTAACCTTTCATCCTCGTTGTTGAGAGAAGCGCACATGTGATGCCACATTCCAATTGTTTGCACCCAATATAAGCTTTATATTTACGCATGTTTTGGGTATGACCTCAAATACATTCGCCAGGGTGCTGCAAGTGGCCGATGTGCAGTGAGTGTCTGGGCCGCTGTTACGTCCAAAGGCCTAGGTTCCAATCACTCTGTTGATAACCCCCTAACGGCGGAGAAGTATGCCTACATAGTGCAGCACATCCTCCTCCTGTTTCTTTTATAAGCCCCGTGTGCCAACGGCCCGTTTGCTCTTTACCAGCATGGCAGGAGTCCTGCGCATATGACCCCGTAAGTTCATTTAGCTGATATCTGATTAGTGTTTGTATATTCAGCGCGCCTGCCTAAGATGTGATTCGAGTGATTCACTAATAACAACTAGCCAGTTATTTTCTAGGAAAAACAGACGTGCTAAGTAGAATGACAAATTTTCGCAGCAGTCATTTAAATAAATATTGTGCCGTTTCACCAAGCTAGTCACTATAAGAATTTGCGATATTTAAAATAACTAAAGAGCTTTCTATTGCGCGGCTCAAAGCTTGCGACATTGTTTCTTCTCTGCAACCCAGCAGTGTTAGCCTGACGTTGGAGGACCTGTGCATTCGAGTGCTGCGCTGGCCGCCAAAGGCGGCTGACCTCCATATTGTCACGGTGTTGGTTACTGGGGCTAAGTTAACAGAGCCGGTACAGGTGGAATTGCACGGTCCAAGGTTTAGGTACGTCCTGCGAGTCCGGAGCCGATTCACTTCAACGTCGTTTTCACTCCGAGCGCCCCTTGGCATTCCTCCCTCCTTAAGCATAACGAACACAGTCACACGTGCACAAAAGCGTACAAAAGCAATCTCCCCCCCCCCAAAAAAAAAACGAAGTTTGAAGATGTAGTTTGTCAGTCACCGTGCAAAGTACGGCTTGAATCGTAAGACATGAACTGTCTCTTGACGAGGTAGCCGACGGCCTGTGTGCTCTGATCCATCCGGTAGCACCTCGTAATTGAGCTACTGATGCGTCGCACGATTTCATACGGTCCGAAGTAGCAGCAAATTAGCTTGTCTGAAAGGCCGCGGCATTGAACAGGAGTCCGCACCCGCACCTAGTACCCGGTGTTGTAGGAAGCTTGTCTGTGGCGGAGGTTGTACAGGCGTCAATCCCTGTCCTGTTGCTGGGTGATGTGGACGCGTGCTAGTTGGCATGATTGCTCAGCATCTTGGGTAAACTGCTCGGCGTCAGAACAAAGTTCGGTATCTGTTTGGCAAGGGAGCATTGCGTCCAGCATCGTCCGAACCTCCCTGCCGTAAACGAGGCGAAACGGCGTGAAACGTGTAGTCTCTTGGACTGCCGTATTGTATGCGAACGTAACATATGGTACGATCGCATTCCAATTCTTGTGCTGGGCGTCGACATACATCGCCAGCATATCCGCGATGGTCTTATTAAGATTTTCCATCAGCCCACTGGTCTGCGGATGGTAAGCAGTAGCTTTTTGATGCGCCGTATCGCTGAGATGAAATACTTCGGCCATCATTTTTGAAGTAAAGGCAGTCCCTCTATCAGTAATAATACAGGTAGGAGCACCGTGCCGTAGTATGCTCTGGTGTACAAAGAAATGGGCAACTTCAGATGCTGTACCATTAGGTAACGCTTTGGTCTCGGCATAGCGAGTCAGATAGTCTGTGGCGATGATTATCCAATGGTTGCCACCAGAAGAACGAGGGAAAGGACCGAGAAGGTCCATGTCGACTTGATCAAATTGTGCTCATGGTGGTATTATGGGCATGAGGAGGCCTGCAGGCTTTGATTGCGGAACCTTCCGACGCTGACATTGCCGACAGCGCTTGACATAGCGCTTAACAACAGTGGCAAGGTTGGCCAGTAGAATGTCTGTCGTATCCCCACAGTGGCCACAAGTTGGTTCAACGTGGCAAGCGGTAAGGATTTCCTCTCTCAAAGCTGTGGATACCACGAGGAGGTAGGTTCTCGACTCGGATCTAGAGTTCTGCTTATAAAGCACACCACCTCTCAGATAGAAAGTTGAGAGGCTCCGAGAAAAGCACTTAGGTATGGTGGCTGGCTGACCTTCTAAATAATCAATCAGTGCTCGTATACCTGGATCGGCACACTGCTGATGAGACATATCTAATGCATCAACAGCTCCGACGAAACTGCCAGCGTCGTCCGTGTCTGGTGAAACAATCTCTACAGGCGCACGGGTGAGCGTGTCAGCATCTTCATGCTTATGTCCGGACTTATAAAGAATAGTGAGAACGAGCTCCTTTGGGCGAAGGCCCAATCGCGCCAGGCGACCGCATGGGTCACGCAGGTTGGCCAGCCAACACAAAGAATGGTGGTCAGTGACCACTTTAAATGGGCGACCATAAAGGTAGGGGGCGAAATTTCGCAGCAGCCAAAATAATGGCGAGGCATTCCTTTTCAGTAGTTGAATAGTTCGTCTCTGCGCGGGATGAAGTACGGCTGGCGTAGGCGATGACTCGTTCAACACCCTCAACGTTGCACGAGAACCGCCCCAAGGCCGATGTTACTGGCGTCGGTGTGTATTTCTGTCTCGCCGTGCTCACCGAAATGGGCTAGAACAGGCGGCTATTGGAGACGGAGACGCATCTCGGTAAAAGCAGCTTCTTGTTCGTACGTTCAAACAAAAGGGGTGTCTCCCCAGGTTAGCCGAGTCAGCGGTTCAGCGAGATCAGCGAAGTTATCGATAAAACGCCGGTAGTAACTGCACAAGCCGAGAAATTGGCGAATAGCTTTCTTGTCATGTGGGATCAGAAATTCCGCAACAGTTGCAAACTTGTCAGGGTCGGGCTTCACGCCGGAGGCACTGACGACATGGCCAAGAAATTTAAGCTCTCGGTAGCCAAAGTGGCATTTCTGTGGCTTGTGTCAAGTTAGCGGATCGAAGGGTTTCGAGTACTGACAGCAGGCGCTTAAGATATGCAAATAATTCTGCGAAGACCATCCCGTCATTTAGGTAGACTAGACAACAGTGCCATTCAAGGCCGGCGAGGACAGTGTCCATGATCCGCTGAAATGTGTCCGGCGCGGAACACAGCCCGAAAGGTAGAACTTTAAATTCGTAAAGGCCATCGGGTGTGACGAAGGCAGTCTTCTCACGATCTCGCTCATCGACCTCAATCTGCCAGTAGCCACCACGTTTTAGATCGATGGACGAAAAATACTTTGCACGCCTAAGGCGGTCGGGAGTCGTCAATCCGCGGCAGGGGGTAAACATCCGTCTTGGTTACGGCGTTCAGTTTGCGGTAATCGACGCAAAAACGTAACGTGCCGTCTTTCTTTTTAACTAGAACTACCGGGGAGGACCACGGGCTATTGGAAGGCTGGATAATCTCATCTTAGTGCATTTCCTTAACTTGTGACCTAATAACTTCGCGCTCGGTCGAAGAGGCGCTGTAGGGGTGCTGGCTCAGTGGGCGAACATTATCGAACGTCACGATCTGGTGCTTGGCAATGGGAGTTTGATTCACTTTTGACGACGATGCAAAACACTGTTTCAATTCGAGTAACAATGAAAACAGCTGGTCACACTGGCTGACCGATAGCTCTGAGCTGACATCGAGATTGTCGAGGGATGTGGGCGGTGGCACGGTTCCTGTGGACAAGCATTCGGAGACATCAACAGTAACGATACGTTAGTTTCGGCTATTGCGTCACCATCGTGAAGGGCATTGCATTTGAAATTAACGAAGGTGCTGGTTCGGGGTGGCAGAGTGACACTGTCCTCATAAACTCGAAGCACATTTAGTGGTCGCTTTGCACCGCTGAGGGCCACTGCTTTCTCAGTATTAAACGAGACCTTAGAATTCCGGAGGTCAATAATTGCGCCATATTCACGCAGAAAATCTGCGCCCAGAATCAGATCACGCGAACGGCTTTCAGAACAAGGCAGCTTACCACAAATGTTGACTCTTGAATTTGAACTCTGACCGTGCACATGCCCAAAGGAGTAATCAGATGACCACCCGCAGTGAGAACGTGCGTGCCAGCCACAGAGTCAAAACCTTCTGAGAACGGCGCCAAACTGGCTGCTCAGAATAGAATAATCAGTGCTAGTATCCAACAGGGCTTGAACATGGCGACCATCCAGTACTACGGGTATGTCCAACGAAAGCTGCTCGCGAATGTCAGGCTTCTGAGTCTTTGAGTGCTTTGCGTCGGTGTACGCGGTCTGCTTCACCTGCAATTCGTCGTCGTTGCAGGTACGTTGTTGCAGCGTCCGTTCCACCGGCAATTCGTCGTCGTTGCGGGTGCGTTGTTGCGTCATATGTCCCACCGGCAATTCTTCGTCGTTGCAGGTGTGTCGTTTCGTTGTCGGTTCCACCGGCAATTCGTCGTTGTTGGGGGTGTGTTGTTTCGTTGTCGGTTCCACCGGCAATTTGTCGTGGTGGCGCCAAGGTGGCGTTATGATCGGTAACCGCGAACTTTTCCAATGTCGATGCGTAGTCTTTCTATGTCCGCATCAATGGGGGGTCTCCAGTGCCGCGATGTCCAGTGAGCCTACCCCAGAAGGTCGCTGGTTTCAGTTTTCCCTCTGGGGACTGGGCGATCGGCCCTGCGCTGCCCATGAGGAACTCGTAGCAGATGGCGACGGGCGAGCCCTGGGTGACGGTGATCTAGATTGTCGCAGACGAGACGGAACAATCCGGCGCTGATCATTGACGGAAACTTCAACAGCTCGAGGCCGTTCGCCGTAGCGAGGCAGCGGAGAATCAGCGGAAACCCTTCGAGACCCAGTCGACAGTAGGGACAGCGCCAATAGACATGACCCGGTTCGCCACAGTGAAACCATAACGGCCGTCGGTCGGGGGTACGCCACTAGTCTGCTTTCCGTGTAGGCGGTCGAGAATCTGACGTACTGTATCACGGGGGCTGCTGTTTTCGGTCCACCTACGTTCGCAGGAATCAGGGACGGCGACAACCCTATTGCAAAAACCTGTGCCACTGGGTCCCAGCGCCATACCTGATTATGGTCCCAGTATGACGCTGGAAACTGGGCGCACTGGGACGCGGCATACTGGGACGCTCCGCGCTGGCGGCACTGTTCGCCCGCAGAAAAAAGGCGTGGGATAAAAATTAAAAAGTAAAAAAGTAACGAAACAAGTTCGGTTCATAAAAAACTCAAAAAAGGTAAAAAATGAGTGCACCAAGCGCGCCTCGAACTAAGGCCCTAGGCACACATCAATTACTAGCTTAGCACGTTAACCACTCGGCCACGGCAATTTTTTTTTATTGCATGGAAAAACTTCCGTAAAAAAGGAACAACTCCACTTACTTAAACATCTCCATGTCTAAAGTTACCGTCCACGGCGATTTTCTTTTTTCTTTATTGCCGACTTTGACATTTGAAAGTAAAATCAGAAATACAGTGCATAAAACGCGTAAGCCAGGCTTCGGCAAACACGGATTAAAATTATCTCAGCGACACCAAAACATCAAGCAAGGTAATCCATTCTGGTGGATCAGGGAGTGCACGGTAACACTCTCTTAGTGAAACGACACTTTCAACAAAATGCTCGAGAACAGGACCCACGACAAGATCAGCATGTTCAAATTGCATCCTCGTTTTCCTTATTGAGTGCTGGCCCAGAAGCATAATCAAATCATATGGTATATCCTGTGATGTTTCTATCGGCAAGAACCTTATTCCATATGGATCGAGTGGTAACTGTTTCTTAAGCGTGCGCTGTAAAACATCCCAGTGAAATATTGGGTCCCAGCAGTCAAGAAAAACATGCTCTATTGTTTCAGGTTTTTGCATAAAAAACAATTGGTAATCCAGGGTACGAAGATGCCTTTGCTATGAAGCCATGTCTTAACGGGTAGCGTGTTAGTGCGCAATTTAAAGAAAAACGTTTTGACTGGAGATATTACCGGCATTCTTTTAACTCTTTTAAAGACGTCTTGTCCGGGGCCTCCACGGTATGGCAAACGGTACAATAGCTGGGGAAGCATGACCCGCATTTATTAGGTTGGGACTTCATGTTTCGCAGTCTACAGGCCCATTTCTACCGCTCTAACAATTACAACTTCTTGATCATTGGAGCTTGCTGTCTGCTCTCACGACTTGAAACTAATGTTCTTGGTGCCTATGCGCGCTATTTTGTGCACTGGAATCATTTTAACATGTGGAATTTGACATCGCTGGCAAATTTACCAACGCCGGCTCTTCGGTGGCGCTCTGCTACTATGGGTGTAATTTTCGCTGAACACGGAGATTTGGTACAAACCTGCAAGAAAAAAAGTGCGACCAAGCTTTAATACCGGCAAGCGCCGCAGCGATTACCCTATATTGCGTGTAACTAAACCTTATTTGTATGTAAACATTGCGGGAAGCGTTGCGATGACCGAGGGCTCGGCAGCTTCGTACGCAGAGTAAGAAGGAGCGCAAAAGCTTGACAAACACGCCAAATATTATGCATTACAAGCGCTGTATGTTGTTTTTTCTCTCATTGGCCCATCGCTCGGTAAACTACTCTATTCCTCGTTTTAGTTTTTCTTTCTGCTGTTTATACTGGGCCGTGGTGCAGGCTACGCTCGCCTTCGATCGTGTTAGAGCGCCCTTGAGATCAGCTGTGAAGTTGGTTATGCATGGTAGCCCACATTATTCAATTCCAGCTTTATTAGTGCGTTAATCGTCAGTGTGTCATCAGATAGAGGCGCGGCGCGGTCATGGTCTTTCTCGAAACGCTTGAAACGACCTATCAAAACATGTAAACTCTAGAAAAAAGAGACTGCCTTTGTTTTCTTACAAATGCGCAGACTTCGCAGCAAAAAGCGCTTGCTAGAACCATATATTTCATATGCCCCCCAATGGTCGATTGCGAGTACGCTGTTGCCCTGTTGGCCCCTGAGAGATGCTACTCCGGCTCAGGCCGCAGGCCGCACCGGCTATACTGGGGCACTGGGACTAGTGCGGCCCCAGCGCACATACAGCGCTTCTCCCAGTGCATCGCGGATGCCAGCGACACACCCAGAGTCAAAAGGCTAATCCCAGCGTTTGTATCCCATCCCACCAGTGCAGCCAGCCAGGCGATCTGAGCTTCCGTAAGTTGCAGCAAGATGACGTTTGAACTCACTTCAAGACAGCTACTCTTCATGGTTCTCGAACCACATCCGAGCGCCATCCTCGAGGCTGAAGTATACATTTCGAAGCCGTGCGGCGTCATCCCAGAGATTGGATGTATACTACCCTTTCGTAGTGCTGCAAACAGTCGTCGACGTCTTCGTAGGTGTCCCCGTGAAAGGTCTTTGGGACACAGGTGTTCTGAAACGTCACGTAGGTGGTGGTCGCGCCAGGCATCGCGACGACGTCGCGGCTACCAGTAGTCATGCCGGAGGGGGAAACCTCAGGTGGTAGGCCTCGTTGCTTGCGGCTAGTGCGTGTGAACAGGCGTTTCCTTGAATATATGACCAGCACTCCTGCTTAGCGTAGGGGTACGGGACATCAGACCTGACCGCCACCAGATTTGTCACGCTGTTGGCGACTGGGGCTAGGTTAACAGAGCCGGTACAGGTGGAATTACACAGTCCAAGGTTTAGGTACGTCCTGCGAGTCCGGAGCCGATTCACTTCAACGCCGTTTTCACTCCGAGCGCCGCCTGGCAATATCATAGAAAATCTGGGGGGTCACGAAATACCGAATCATAAAATACAGACTTTGGCGGAGCACCTTCCAGGACAGCAACAAAGAGCTTTTGGATACCATTAAGGAGGGACGGGACAACCTTCGGACCACACCAAGGCTTCTGAAGAGGTTGAAAGGTCTTCACCAAGACGAGTGGGCGATGTCGTGGATTGAAGTGGTGCTTTTACAAAGCACTAGGCAACCCGCGAGCACTGTGTGCGTGCATGTGTTGTTAACATGTAAATTGCAAACGGTTAAGCAGCATTCGAAACATCAATGCACGATGTAGGTCGTCATCTTTATGAGTGAAAGTTAAGTTTGCGGGCTTCACCCAGAAGCAAGATTCCGAAGGGGCGACCAAAGGTCAAGGGGCAGCTTGACGTGGGCAGATTTATGACGGTCGCGCGGGCGACCGCTTCTCGGAAGTGAGCCCAGAACACATGGCAGCGGGCGACGCTTCCGGCCCTGTCCGTCCCGTGCCGCGAGGGAGGCAGAGCAGTGCAAGTAGAAGGCGCCGCGTAAGCGCGTGGTTGCGGGTTCGGCGCTAACTGCGGTGTCTCCCGCTTCGAGTGTAGAGGGCACGGAGGTCATAAACCCCGAAACGCGGCTTGACGCAGGCCTGGGTAGAAGGCGCTGTTGACATGTCTTCCCGGGAAGACGCCTGTGTGTCCCTTTGAATCCGCCGCCCGCGCGCAACCGACCAAAAGCAGGGATCGGAAGGTTTGGGCCTGAGGTTTGCGCGTGTGTTTTTATGTATTTTCGGAAGTGTAACCGTCGACGCCGTTTGTCTTTGTGACTGCCTGGCGCCTCTTGCGTGGGAGGATTTTGGAGAGGGAAACGTAGATGTATGTGTTTGTGTGCGCAACCACTCGCCGCTTAGTGCGTGCTTTGTGTGTGTTTTATTTGACATGCGTAGGAGAGGCGTATATGTGACACAATTATTGGCCAGCCCATTTCAAAAGACTGCATGTTATTGGCCACAGAGTGACTAGTCGTTGATTGGTCAATGGACTAGACTGGAATTTTTAATGCTAAGGAGGGAGTTGGGCTTGGAAGAGAGTTGGGCTCGGAACAGAGTTGTGCTCGGCGAGGGCAGACGGGTTGTTCGAGGAGGGAGGCTAGGCTGACGGAGGGCCCAAGCGATTCCGGCCTAAAGTGTAGCAGAAGGCCAAGGCCTGATTCTGCTAGCCTCTGACCTCTGATCGTACACCCGGTTGCAGTTAGCCCTCTATGTTAGGATGTGGGGTTGTTCGAGGAGGGAGGCTAGGCTGACAGAGGGCCCAAGGGACTCCGGCCTAAAGTGTAGCAGAAGGCCAAGGCCTGATTCTGCTAGCCTCTGACCTCTGATCGTACACCCGGTTGCAGTTAGTCCTCTAAGTTTGGATGTGGGGTTGTTCGAGGAGGGATGCTAGGCTGACAGAGTGCCCAAGGGACTCCGGCCTACAGTGTACCAGAAGGCCAAGGCCTGATTCTGCTAGCCTCTGACCTCTGTTCGTACACCCCGTTGAAGTTAACCCTCTGTTTGACGTCGCACCCGACAACATTATTATTGTAAATACATAGTTTGTAAACAAGTGTAAATAAACGTGTACAGTCCGAGAAGGGAAGTCGTCATCTCCGCACCGCAATGTGTCACTGAGCCACGGACGCAGCGGTGGTCACCAACACCACTCGGTACAAGCGAAGGCAGGAGAAGAAACTGCAAGAACACCTGCTGTACATGGAAGCACATCTATCCCCCATCGATTCCCCAAGCCTTCGCACTTTTGGAAATAACTGGCGCAGTCGAGACAGGATCGGCCCAGCGACTTCCTGCGGAGTGGCGAGAGATCGACGACGCCGCGGACTGATGTACACGGAGGGTGGCACACTACCTCGGTGAGCCAATGCCGACCAGGTAGAAGACAGAAGTCGGGGTGCCCCGTGAATCGACGCTACCGGCTCAGAGAGGCAGCGACAGTGAGGCGACATCCAAGCGAGAGGTCTCAGAAGCCAAGGCTTCATTCACGACAGCGCCGGCGAGAAAGAGGCTGCCGATAAAGTGAGCGGAGCGCTGCAACAAAGAGACGACGGACCCTGTTCTGCGCGGCACCTGCGTGTGGGAACTTCGCAAGCTCGGTGGTTGAACCCCCGACAAAGAGTCAGTTTCTCCGCTCTCACTTTACTTGCCTCAGCGTATGCGCATGAGTCGCAGGATTAATGTAAAGTAACGCACAATGGCTACATTGGGTTGGTGGAGTGATTATGACTGTGCATACGACGGTTGGTATGCGCCGATGTCAGAGGCTGAGCGAATTAAGGAAAAAGAGGAAAGGGAGAGAAGGGAGAAAAGAGTAGTTCAGATCCACGAACGCCTGCGGCAGATAGCCATAGCCAAGGAAGAGCTAAGGCAGGAAAGGAAAAGGCTTGAGGAGGAGCGCTTACGGAGGGCAGCGCGTGAACTACCGGAGTCGGTGCAAATTCAGGCGTACACTCCCGCAAATGGCACTGATCAAACGCTGATCGAGGCGGTCGATAAGGAGAGTGCAGTTGAAGTTCGCGTTGAGGAGACGCGAGTTGTAGAATCAACCGATGTTGAGAGAGAGGAGCAGTCTCATATCCCTGAGGTAGAGGTGTGCTCTACGGAGGCGCCTGTGACATGGAATGTCATTAGCCAAAATGAGCAGGTCAAGTCTTGCGAGGTAGCCGAATGTGCTCACCATGCTAATGACGCGAATGTGAGCAAGGACGCGAAATGCTTGGTTCGCGCGAGCGCTGAACTTGTGTTCCCGACCGAAGCGGCAGAGTGTCAGGCAGGCTGTGTCGAGAGCGCGACAGTCGAAACAGTGATCGCTACACCAGTAGTAGCGTCCAAGGAGCCAGCAGCCGCACAGCTGGATAGACGAGGCGATCCTAACCCAGAAAACACGGGCTCGTGTGAGGATGTAGAAGAGCGCAGTCTTAGGCATGGTCTGAGCGATGGCGATTGAAATTGCGTCCCACGCTTAGAAAACAGCAAAATAGCATTGTCACATGCAGCGATGGACCATGACCAGCGTTGTGACCTCGGTGCGCATCTGCGTAAAGGAAGGACCGCTAAAGCAGAGCCTCCTGAGAACGGGCTTCTTGAGCCAGGCACGATAGTTTCGCGCACACCTTTTGGATGCAATCTTGTTCGGGCTTCCCAGGAAGCGCGTGTGTCGTGCACGCCGGTAGCTAGCGTCTTATGCGATGCAGGAGGGCGGCACAGCCAGAAAGCAGGGCGCGCGCGATTACCTTGCATGCTGCGGCTCGTCTGTGTCGTGCGAGCCGTCGGGGTGTTTGATCCCGGTGGTAAGCGCCGAGAAATGTTCACAGTCTCAACCCACTCAGCCACTGCCAGTTGTGAGAGGCGTAAAGATCCCCTGTGGCTCGACCATGCGCTGAGGCAGTGTTTGGGAGTGGGGAAACGTTGATTGATCCAAGAGACGTTGAGCACGGAGTGGACAGTCATTCCTGCGCGGGACTATGTGTCTTGTGTGAACTCCGGCTTTGTGCTTGATCATGCAGTGATTATTGCTTGATTTGGTTTTGCGTGTGCCCAGCTGTGTCGCCTTGTGTGGCGTATGGTTTAGTTACCGTTTGCGAGTGTGCACACGGGTATTGTCGTTCAGGGCGCGCGCGCCTATGTACGGAGCGATGCACAATTGTTTGCATGCTGCGTTGGTTTGTTTGGTTCGGTGTACGCCACACCAGAATGTCCCCCCCTTCCCCCCCGTTAGAGGAGTTTTATGTTGAGCGTACAGCAAGTGTACGCGCAACATTCTCGATGGGGAGGAGTTAAGTTTGCGGGCTTCGCACAGAAGCAAGATTCCGAAGGGGCGACCAGGGTCATGTGGCAGCTTGACGCGGGTAGATTTATGACGGTCGCGTGGGCGACAGCTTCTCGGAAGTGAGCCCAGAACACATGGCAGCTGGCGACGCTGCCGGCCCTGTCCGTCCCGTGCCGCGAGAGAGGCAGAGCAGTGCAAGTAGACGGCGCAGCGTAAGCGCGTGGTTGTGGGTTCGGCGCTAACTGCGGTGTCTCCCGCTTCGAGTGGAGAGGGCACGGAGGCCATAAATCCCGAAACGCAACGTGACGCAGGCCTGGGTAGAAGGCGCTGTTGACATGTCTTCCCGGGAAGACACCTGTGTGTCCCTTTGAATCCGCCGCCCGCGCGCAACGGACCAAAAGAAGGGATCGGAATGTTTGGGCCTGAGGTTTGCGCATGTGTGTTTTTATGTATTTTCGGAAGTGTAACCGTCGACGCCGTTACACGTCGTCTTTGCGACTGCTTGGCGCCTCTTGCGTGGGAGGATTTTGGAGAGGGAAACGTTGTAGATGTATGTGTTTGTGTGCGCAACCACTCGCCGCTTAGTGCGTGCTTTGTGTGTGTTTTATTTGACATGCGTAGGAGAGGGGTATATGTGACACAATGATTGGCCAGCCCATTTCAAAAGACTGCATGTTATTGGCCACAGAGTGACTAGTCGTTGATTGGTCAACGGACTAGACTGGATTTTTGAACGCTAAGGAGGTAGTTGGGCTTGGAAGAGAGTTGGGCTCGGAACAGAGTTGGGCTCGGAACAGAATAGAAAATGGAAAATGGAAAAGAGTAGGTCGAGAAAGAAAAGTTCAAAAAAGAAATTTAACACTAGGATCAGCTACATAAACATGCAAGGAGGTAGAAAAAGAAAGAAATGGCTAGAGATAGAACAGCAGTTGAAGGATGACAAAATAGGTGTGTACGCTCTTTGCGCGACTCATCTCAGGGATCTAGAAGATCCGCCGTGTATAGAAGGCTACGTCTGGGAAGGTTGCAACAAAACGAGAACGGAAAAAAAAGGGTGGAGGGGTAGGTATGTTGATACACCAGGGAACAACTTGGCAAAGAATTATATCATCTTGTAAAGAACATATCTGGGCTTCAGGAACAATTGCCGGCATAGGGACATGGCTAGGGGTTGTTTATTTAGGAACAGGACATCAATGCAGGCAAGAAAACAAGGATCTTGTTGAATGTCTCAGTGACGATATAAGCCAGTTTGGAAACGGGGCCAATATTATTCTACTAGGGGACATGAACGGCCACATCGACGATCTGGATGGATACACGGATTGTAACGGCAAGCTTATGCTAGATTTCTGTGAGCGATACGATCTAGTTATAGTAAATAGAGAAACAAAATGTGAAGGGCAAATCACGTGGGAATTCCGCAACAGGCAGACGACCATTGACTATTCTCTAATGTCGCAAGAAATTTATAGCAAGGTCACAAAAATGGAAATAGACGAAGAAGGGGAGTGTAGTCTGAGAAGTGATCATATACGTATTAGTCTGCAGATGGGGCCCTTGATGAAAAGAGAAATGGAACTTAGACAAACCGTAAACGCAAAATTAAACGACGATCAAATAGCTCAGATAGCAGCAGACATAGAGGAAGCAATAAAGAAAAGCCCCATGGGAGACTGGGATTATAAACAGGTAGAACTACTCATAAGGAGGAAATTTCAGGAGGTTAAAGTATCAAACCGCTGGAATGGAAAGAGGAAGCCACAGAGCTGGTGGAATAAGGAAATCAGGGAAGCTATTGAACAACGACGGGCTGCTTCAAGGGAACACCGAATGGCAAAGAAAGCACAGGTATCTCAGGAGGAAATCGACTAAAAATGGGAACCATATCGACAAATGAAACTTCAAGTGCAGGCCCTCGTCCAAAGTAAAATAAGACAGTCCACCGATCGCTGCATGGCTGATATACACGATGCCTCTAGAGGCGGAGCAAGAAAATTCTGGAACCATATAAGCTGACTAGGGAAGAAGAATCAAAGAAAGCAGGATCGGATTCAAGATAACGAGGGAAATTGTTTAAAGGGAGATAACGCAGTGAACTACATTACATCAGTTATAGCCGAGTCATTTAAGAGCGACGATAGGGTAATCTCCGCCAATCAGAAAGCAACACTAGGTAGCAGAACACAAAACAGCTTAGAACTGACCAATCTAAACTGGAAAATAGCAGAAAAATTATTCCTAAAAACACATCTGCAGGAATAGATGGAATTCCGATCAAGCTGTTTAATGAACTCGGATCAAAAAGTAAGGAAACGTTGTTAAAAGCTCTGGAAACAGTCATAACGAATAAGCAAATTCCGGACAGCTGGCGGCAGAGTAAAATGAATTTGATTTATAAAGGGAAAGGAGACAGGATGCACATAAAATCCTACAACCGATTACCATAACATCTGTTATGTACAGGTTAGCCATGCAGGCGGTGAAATTAAAGGTGCAAGCATGGTTTGAAAGTAACAAGATGCTCGGAGAACTTCAGAACAGATTTATAAATGATAGGCGCTTAGATGATAGCCTGTTCGTGCTTACCCAATGCATCAAAATATCTAGAGTGGAAAATAGACCTTTGGATTTGGCCTTCCTGGACATAAACGGGGCGTACGACAACGTAAACAGGGAACCCCTGTGGAACATATTAAAGGAAGAAGGTATCGGTTATGAGATAATAGAGTTCCTACAGGAAATATACCGGGATAACAAAGCAGAAATTACGTGGGAAGGGATAAGAAGCACGGAGGATGTCAAAGTATGCAAAGGATTAAGACAAGGCTGTCCTCTATCACCGGTTCTGTTCATGCTTCTTATGATAAACATGGAATGGAGGATACAAGACAGTAACCTAGGTTTTAACCTGTCATATAGATTAGGTGGAAAGGCGGTACAGCAGCGCCTCCCCGGTTTGATGTATATAGACGATATTGTGCTGCTAGCTGAGAGTCTGGACTAATTGCAAACTCTAGTTAAGTATTGTGGAGACGAAGGGGACGCCCTAGGCTTCAGTTTCAGCGCAGTTAAGTAGGTTCTGATGATTTTCAACGGCTCAACTGATAAGGGTCTTAAAATACAAGGCCTTGAAATACCTAGAGTAGCAGAATATAAATATCTGGGGGTATGGGTAAACGCAGGATTGGCATACATTGGAAAGCATGAGCAATCACTTAAGGCCAAAGGGCGAAGGAATGCCGGGATAATGAAGCATAAGGCATTGTGGGGATACAATAGGTATGAGGTTTTGAGGGGTATTTGGAAAGGAATTATGGTGCCCGGACTTATTTTCGCAAGTGAGGTTTTGTGCCTAAAATCAGAGGTACAGTCGACATTAGAAACAAATCAGAGATTCGTTGGACGATTAGCACTAGGTACCCACGGCAAAACTACAAATGAGGCGGTACAGGGAGATATAGGCTGGGCATCTTTCTTAGTACGGGAAGCTCAGAGTAAAATATTATATGAGGAACGCCTCAGAAAATTGGACAGTAACAGATGGGCAGCTAAAATATTTAAGTACCTGTACCTAAAAAGCGTTGACTCATAATGGAGGAAAAGAACTAGGAAACTAACTAGTAGTTATGCTAGTAACAAGGACGGAGAAATAAAGAGCATTAAGCAACAGGTGAAAAACACAGAAGGTAAAAATTGGATAAATTCGACGGGAAAGAACAGAGTGTGGAATTATACCGAAAGAGGAAAATGCAGATCATGAAGGAAGATTTCTTTTATAACTCAAGAGGCAGTACCCTACTTTTTGAGGCTAGATCAGGGTGCCTTAGAACACGCAGCTACAAAAAGAAATTTAACAATGGAGATGACGCATGTGCAGTATGTGTAAGCTCCAGAGAAACAATTGACTATATTATACTCGAATGTAATGGTATCCATCCGAAAGTTGGTGCAGGCGCAATCCCTGTTCGTTTAGAGATAACAGTGGCCGGGTGAATAAACCGGCGGTGGAAACTAGCAAAAAACGACTGGAAGATTGGTGGCTTAAAAGCAGAGAAGCGACATAATGTTAGTAATATAGGAACAAAATTTAATAAATAGAATGATGGTTTAGTTAACCATTTTAAATCTATAATTAAGATATAGGCAGAAAAATGAGCATGATAGCTACTGCTACCACCACGTTTCAAAGGGGGCGCTCCTATATTCCATCCATCCTTCCATCGCTGGGATCTATGGAAGTCTTCGCTCTTTACCAAATCCTCTCTATACGGTCGTACTAACAGCGCCGCTCGTAGTAACTCTCAAACGGCAGCTACTGTGTGGATTGCTATTAGATACAGGCCAACAGCGAACGGTTGCTTTCTCCCGTTCTTTGCAATTTTGTCGCAGTGTGTTATAATCTCTTTTACAGGATGGCGAAATGATTGATTTTTGATCCACCGCTCTCGAACCGCGGCATTCGTGGCTTTTACGAAAGTAGAGCGGGAAGGAAGCGAAGTTATGAGCGCAGCTAAAACTTCCACGCTGTCTTATGCCAACGTGGCTGCGCTGAATGCTACCACCGCCAAAAGCACGTAAGCTTACGTTCTGCAAAAGCGTTTAACGCCCGTAAAGTTGTGCCAATTGACTCGCATGAGCCCTTCCCTTCGCTAGAGCATTTTAACCAAAATGGAAAACATATACGCAACTATAAAACGAATAAAACAAGCGAGGTTTTAAAACAAGGTATTTTTATACCCCGAAAGAACAGCGTGGTTCAGGAAATTTACCGTGTCTTTATTTACAGCGGTGGTCTTGTCCTACTGAAGGCACCCTGCTTTCGCAGCAAAAAGAAAGACGCGCACCGCCATACGCCTTGTATATGGCTGCCTTAGACGAGTGGGCCCATATCCTAGAGGTTGCTGCCAATTCACTGGGAAAAACTCGTCTGCAACCATCTTTTGGTTGTCTTGCATGCCGTTATGTTGTTGGAGTCCAGGGGATTTACGGAAGCGCCAGATAGGCTTACGTGTACAGACTTGCCCCAGCAGTGGAGAGTACCTCGGGGCAACAAAAGGGTGCTGAGTTCAATGCTTGCACTGGTATAAAGTGAAGGAGAGTGGATCCAGCACACCTAGGATTGTGCTGCCAAATAAACGCCGGGTTGCCTCTAGAACTCGACCCCAGCAGGAAGACGCGTAGAGGGCGCTAGCACTGGAAATTCTCGCTTACGACCCTGACAATGAATGCGCCAAGAACCCTCTATTAACAGATGAAGGGGTATCGAAGCAGTTGAGGTTCGTCGCTGTTTCCGCATGATCGCCACAGAGCTAAGGGATGTCCGTGCTACCTTACGTATTTGACGTACTCATTTCCGGGGTGAAAAATGCTAAATGACTTCGGCGGAAATATTACAACTACAACTTTACTATGCTTTCAGGGGTCAACTGAATGAAATCATCCAGCACGCTTCAGTCAAGTAGAGGATGTAAGAAAATGTGTCATTATCGATTTTGTTTAGCTGCCGCATGTGTGGTATTCTTCCAGAACGTTAGCGGCAATTCACGTAGTCCATTTTACACTAGCAGTAGGAACTAAGAGGGGATGCTATTGCATTAGTTGGCCTTTCGAAATGGAGGTGTAGGTGGCAACCGAAGTAGCTAGAGCACAGGAAATGGACACTGGGCAATAAGTGAAAAGTACAACGTGGCAGAAAAAGCAGTGGCGCTGCCTAACGGCGTCTACATTTGGCCAAGTAGTGAAATGACATTTACCGCGGACTAAGGTATTCAGGGTTATTGTAACAGACAGAGAGGTTTCTAAATGCCCTGCAGTCAAGTAAGTCTTTCGGTTGTCATGAATTCAGAATAATTTTTATGACATGTTCTGGGCAATATAATATTCGCTTGGATGGGGGGGGGGGGGGGGGGGTAAAAGTACGTGATTGAAGAGCAAATTTATTTTCTGTGGTTCTAAATCGTTATTCTCTTCAGCTACGGAGACAAAAGCGAAGCTGTGGCTGTTCAGGGCTATGAAGGTGTCCTGAGAAAGGTGAAAAATGTACGTGCTCTTGTGGTCATTTGATGCGGTCTCCTATCAATTCAGGCTTCTCGCGGTTGGGCGCCTCGTCTGACAGTATGGTATACGATCCACAAGAAGGCTCCCACAGAGCCGCTGAAATCTAGGCTCATATAGACAGCGGGATAAGACAGGCAGATTAATATTTTCCAGTTAGCTTGGGGAGACGTGGCATTTAGAAGACACTTCATTGTTATTGAAAGAATAAGGTTCCTCAAAACTCATGGGGGAATGTCGGACGAGAACTGGACGACTTCTACATCATTAGGCTGTTGTCATTACTCTCTGGCGACATCGTCAACTTGGAATAAAGCTTGCGATCTTGAATTTTGTCCCTGTGCATAAATAACGGGAAAAAGCAAGTGGACTCAAGCTGTGAGAAATCTGAGAAAGCGTTTCATATTGCTCGCTATAATAGTCATGTGCTTTTTACAGTGATATACAATTCTCTAAAACATGCTATCTTCGGCATTGAACTTTGACGGATCATGCTGTCCTTATCGGTTATTTCACTGATCTACTTCGCTCGGACCTGCCACTATGCTCTGAAAGTGTGTCTTCGAAGCCCGATCTTCGTACAACTGAATTCGTTCGCTTGCCGCCCGAAGCTGCCATTTATATTCCCATGACCCCAATTCCCACTGTTCCTGATGGGGCCTAGCTTGCTTATCCTCGTTGATATGGTTCTTCAGCGGAACATTCCTCACACCAGCGTCACTGCGAGTCACGCCTGCTTTCCGATTCAGAACTTCGGCCTCGCCGAAGTCTTGCCCGCTAGGCATCGAAATCACCAATCTGTTTCTCTTATCGAATGCACACTATCTGCTGTTACAAAAGAGCTATACCCAGGCATTTTGCCCACCCCCTTTGCTCTAGCCAAGTTTCCATTCCGACCTTAATTGTGGAATGATCGCCACAGATTCGCCACTCGACCATGCATTCTTCACATTTTTGAATTCCCGAAAGGTCATCTGCAATTTCAGTAAGCTCGCTTTTATTCAAGCCTAATTTTCACCCTGTGATCATTCAAAAGTACCAACCGTCACCGTATGCAGCCAAAAAGTAGTACAGTAATACTACAAAAAAAACTGTAGTCTAACGTACGTTTGCCATGTCGTAATTGTGTTGTCCGTTTTGTGTAGTATTTCAGTAGTCTGTGTTGTGTAGTGTGTAGTATTTCTGCAGTCTGTCTTATGTAGGATATTGCATTCCTGTAGTCTGTCTTATGCAGTGTATTGCATTGCTGTAGTCTGTCTTGTGCAGTGTATTGCATTGCTGTAGTCTATCCTATGTATTGTGTTGCATTCCTGTAGTCTCCCTGTTGTAGTCTCCCACTGTGCTGTATTTATGTAGCCTGCTTTGTCAGATAGTGTCGTAATGGGGGAGATAACATGCAGCTGCAGCACAGCAGTCCAGCTTTCTACACTGCAACATCCTTAAAGTATGGTCATTCTCGTAAACACTTTACTTGGCCCAAATATTTTAAATTGATTTGCAAATTTTCTCAGATGATGACGAATGCATCCCTTGTTCTGAAGCAGGCTTTACCCTAGCTGGAGAAAAATACTGAGACTGCATGCCCATAAAATGCACGTTTACATAGGAATAACGCATATGTAGTATCGAATGGTCGGATGACCTCTTCACGAAGCATTTCATCGATATGCTTCCCGATTTCATCGGGAGGTTGAGTTGGCGTTCTGGCGGCGATACATGATAGCCGCTTTGACGAAGAGGCCGAATGTGTTTCTTAGTGATATTGCAGTGCTTTGCCAACGGCGCCTGTAACATCTTCGACGCGGACGAAAAACATTCACTGTAGCTTCTAAGAAGAATGCAAATCAGGGGCCGAATTACAGACGGCTCACACTCACAATCTTTCTATTGGCAAGCGGCAAAACAGTGGGAGAGGCCTTTCCACACGTTATCGACGTCTTTTTTTTACGTCATGAACACGCTTGAAGTGATGACGTCGACTACATGCCAATTGTGAGCGACGCGAGCCGCTCACAATTCATTTGTGAGCGCTCACAAAGTTTGTGAGGCTGTCGAGGCGGTCGTGACGGCGTCGACGCGAACAACGACGAAGGAGGGTGCACGAAGAACCTTTTGATTTGGCCGACGAAGTGTTTGGCGAACGTTCCGCCTCGAGAAGGAAAGAGTGCAATGGCTGTGCGACAAACTCGCTGATGAACTGAGAAGTGTGCGGCCGGGTGCGCTGTCAGTGCGGCGGCAGGTAGTATGTGCGCTGCGTTTTGTCGCCACGGAGGCTACCAAGCCACCGTTGGCAATCAGGCGTACATCGGCCTCGCGCAGCCGACGGTGGGCAAGTGTGCGCGACGGGTGGCGGAGGCTATTTGTAAGGTTGGCGCACAGAGGAATTGAGTGCGGGTCCCTGTACACAACGAGGAGAAGGCAGCGGCGAAGGAAACCTTCCTTCGCCATGGCAGCATCCCCGGCGTTGTCGGTTATGTCGACGGCACGCTCATTGCCATCAGAGCGCCCCGGGGCAATGCTGCACACAAAGCCGCTTTCTGGAGCCGCAAGAGGTACTACGCCCTTAACACCATGATAGTGAGTACACCTTTCTTGATGCACTGCTCGGGTAGTGTGTACCCCGATAGTAGAAGTTAACGAGTAGTACGCTTCTGTTGTACTTGTTTTCAGATCTGTGACGCCAACATGAGGATCACCGCAGTAGACCCCGCTGCCCCGGATCGTGCCACGACGCCTTCACGTGGTGCTACTCCTTACTGCATGGAGAAGTCGAGGCAGGCCTGTTGCGTGACGGCGAGTTTCTTTTGGGTAAGCAGTAAAAGAACCTGTCGGTCTTCGGGCGATGCATTGGACGATGTGAAAAGTTACTCTTTTCCTGTGAAGATATAATAATCAAATACATGTTAAATTACGAGCAGCATGTCTCACGTGCATGAACGTCTTTGGATTGCTTCTATTGAAGTTGAAACACAGGACATACTATATTGTAGAAATGCATTGTATGTCTAGTTTAAGAGAAAACAGTAGAAAGCGTTTGTGTGGTACTTGTTTTGAGAACGAACGTGCCGCATCGCTTACAGCAAATTAAAGATGCAAGGTTGGCCTTGATGCGTTGTTTGCTTAAATATGACATTCGTGCATTGTCTGCATATCCATGGATGTCATGTTTGGCAAAGCCTCACAGTGGGGTACTTAATGTGAATCTTGCGGTGTATAGTGCAGCATGGTACAAGGCTGTTTTGGGCAAATGATGTACTTAACTACATGCCATATTTCAATATGCAGGAGACAGCGACTACCTGTTGGAGCCATTGTTGCTCACTCCAATTCCAGGGCATCCCAGTCCGAGCTCTCCCGAGGGGCTATACAACGCGGCACACGGCTCCATGTGGTCGGTGGTCGAGCTTCGCATAGGCGTGCTTAAAAGCCGCTTCCGGTGCCTGCAAATGTACCGGGCGCTCCACTACCAGCCACAACGTGCAACGTACATCATTGCATCGTGTGCCGCGCTGCATAACCTCTGCTTCGATTGCCCCGTGCCCTTGGATGAGGAGGAGGCAGCTGGCTCTGACAATGGGCCGCCTCTACGTGCCGGCTACTTGGCGGGCTCACGGTCGCGCCATACATACCTGCAAAGCCGTGCGCAGTTGTGTTGTGAGCCTGTTCGCGAGAACACCTTGCACACCTGTGCACGGTAGGTCAGCAACTGCGGCGCCAAGTGCAGCGTAGCAGCCGGACATGATCACCTCCTGTAGCTGGCCAAGTCGTCTGCTTTGCCTCAACCTCGTGTGTGTGCAAGGAAGCCTGCAGTGGCGAAGAAGCACACGCCCACACCAGCTGCTGCTTCCCTGGCAGTGCACGCAGCTGGACTCATCCCATTTCATCCGCGAGTTCGTTGTACAGTGGGTGTATTTCCTCCTTCTCGAGACGTAACATCCGTCGAAACACCTTGTCGAGCAAATCAAAGGGGTCTTCGTACATCCTGCTTCGGTGTGGCCGTCGCGGTGTAAATCGTATCGGTGTGAACTGTGTGTGTGTGATGGAATGAGAGGATGAATAAATGAACAAATCACAAGGCCGGAGCAAACGCTTGTGATGCTTGGTTGATATGCAACCAGTATGCAGCTTTATTTAGCTGCATTTCGTACATCTGCATATGCCGCAGTAAAAGAAACTGTTTACAGTAGCATTGGCAGCAAATGCTATAAACCTTGTGGGCCTCAGCCCTCACTCAGGGGGGTTCGTGAGCCGCCACCCATGCGACAAACGACCGGCAACAACGTGAACAAATGAAACCTCTTTAATTTGAGCAGTCAAAAATAAACTCTATGATGAAAGGCATGGTGAAACGCATGGTGAAAGAAAACAATCTTGCGAGTTGCTGCACAGCACCGTACAAGGAAGCGAGCATCGATAACACGCCACACAACCAGGTGGAAACACAAGAGCCAAGCCGCATGTGGCGAGGCCGGAAAGCGCGTGCGCTGCCGGACAAAAACACGACGCTTCGAAAACGCACACACTCACGTAGAGCCCCCGGCGAACGCCGCTGCCCATGCCGTCCAGCGGGAAAAAAGCCCCCAGCGGCTGTTTGCTCGTCGCTTATCTAGACGCTCGGCGAGTCACGTGCAACGTTACGCGTCAGAGTCCAGGCTGCCTGACATGCGCAGTAGCGTCGGCGCCGGCCGAGTGCGGCCGGCTGCGTTGTTGCATTGATATGCTCCAAAACAGAGGGGCCAAGGGCCCCACAACCTTAATACATTGTACACAAAATGGACTGCACAGACACAGGTAAGATATTAAAAATAACTCTGTTTATTAGAACCCGTAATGATACTCAACAGTTTTCACATATTTTAGATTGAGAGGAGCAAATGATGCAAGGATACCGGAAAATGATTACAAGGCCACACTGCTTACATGTTCGTTACACTTCTAAAGCAGGACAAGTAGCATTGCACATGGAAATGTGCAACGCACAGCATAGAGTTCGCAAATTAAATGGTTATTTTAGCAAATGCATTCTCCGCCATGGCATCGCTACATTCTGTGGACAAAGTAATCAGAGCACGCCGACACAAGTGACACTTTGCAAAACAAAATCGTGCAAGAAAACATTTCCCACCAACCAAAACCACATAATTTCTTGCCCAAGCCGAGCGCGGCAGGTACTAGTTGTGTATTGTGGTACTGGCGTTCCAACTGTGTATCACACTATGGTCACCTCCTGTATTTATGTCTAGCTTGAGCATCACATTTGGCTCTCCATTCGCGTTGCTCAACGTTGCCATGTAAGAAGGTACACGAGAACACTCAGTTCTCTTGGCTCTTTCACATGACTCTCTGCTCTGCTCATATCACTCATCTGTTTTTGCTACAACAAAAGTTTTGCTCCACACTCCTACGGGACGAGGATGTTCTGGCCGATAGGTGTCGATGTAGGGCTGGACAGCGCGTCGATTCCATGCTGTTGGGGGATTCCTGAACTAGGCGCGCCGATTGCGGTAGCGGGAAATGTGGCTCGCGACTCGACATCGGTAGCAAACCGGAACAGGTTGACCAAAAAGGGGCATGTCAGCTGGTTCCTTGGTAGGATGCAACGAATATACAGATGTTAATTACGGGACGATGTAGTTTTCCGGTGATCGGCGTGATGTACGATTGGAGTAAGAGGGAGGGTCATCGGCTCTGATGGTATGGAAATTGTTGGTAGCTCTCGTCAGGTCTTGGTCGCGGGGTGTACCGGTCGTCGCGGCAGGCGATGTCGGTTACATTCGCTGACATCGGTGGGTGCGCACCTCCATAGGTTTGAAGATCATACGTGTCACCTACGAAGCCATTAGGCCGAGCAAGCTGCTCAAGTTGTGACATCTCATCGCTGAACAATTTCACGGGTTGCGCACAGGAGGCTTTGAGATGGTTATTCTTCGATACTAGCCACAGTAGTGACATTTGCGAGCCGTCCAAACCTCGGTGTAATTCGGCAAGTTTTGAGGGTCTCGAATGTCCGGCAGTGTCGGATAACAATAGAGACCGAACTCAAGTCGTCTTTGGCAGTGAGGAAGTGGTAGACTTCTTCTGCAATACCCTTGAGCAGAGGGCCTACTTTATCTTCCTCAGTCATTTTGCGGTCGACGGTTGAGTATAACCTTGATGTAGGTGGTGCAAGTTTCCCCAGCTGTCTGGGCCCTCTGTGCAAGTGTCTGCTCGGCCTGTTTCTTGTTTGCAGCTAGGTAACCGAAACATTCCCTGACTGCTTCGACAAAATTGTCCTAAGTGGTGAGGGCGTCCTCGTGGCTCTCATATAACATCAGCGCGGGTTGCAGCAAAAAGAAGACAACATTCGCCAGTTTAGCCCCCGATTCCCAGCGGTTGTAGCGGCTCATACGTTCACAATGAGTGAGCCAGTCATCAGCATCTTGCCTTGCTTGACCGGCAAAGGAACGAGGCTCACGAAACGGTAGTGTCGCATTCATAGTGGTCGGCCGCACATCGCCAGACGTGGGCAGATGTTTTGGACTGCTCGGTAGTCTGTTGCATGCTTAATAAACGGGCGGAAGACCAGCGAGGTGACGGTTCCTGCGAAGCTCCAGCGGTTGAGGATGCGTCGTTAGTGTAGTCATACCCCGCACCTGACCACGAATTTGTTACGACTGGGGTTTGACGTCGGAGTGCTGAGCAAAATGTCGAGAGGGCAGGGAGCTCAGCTGATCAACGGCTTCGCCCGACAGGAGAGACTCAACATCTTTTCACCTGTCTTCTATGTTTTTCCTCTCCTTCAGCCTTGCTCCAATAATATCACCAAAGGTAGCTATTGAGAACTTACGTGATGCGATCAAACGCACAGAAGATACGGTGCAGGGGCGTCTCGATCACTGCCGACTGTTTGTACAGCATCATAATCCGTGGCAGTATCAAGATGGAACAGAAGACGGAAAGATACTGTGCGCAAGGGGGCGGGGTCGAACACCAGCTGCTTTTCAATGAAGGCGTTAAAGGAAAGACCGTGTGTTCTGCGATGTCAGTTCGTGTCAAATAAAAAACACAAGGGGGCCGAAATTTCCGACATCATCCTACACGACTTCTCTGATAGCCTGATTTCCTTGGGGCTTATGCAACAAACAAAACACTACATATTTATTTAGCAAAACCAGGAGACAGGAAGCGCGCTAACAAGCGCGCTAAACACGACACAAACACGAAAAGCAGATACAACTCACAGATAAGGTAACGGATGTGGACAACCACCTCCTTCATCTTTGGGAAGCGCGGCGCAGCCTCACTAGGAGAAGCCGCCGTCAGAAACATAACAAGAAACTTTGCTTGAGGATTCGCGATCTCACCCAAAATGCGGTTGAGTATGCTGCCCAGCTCACCGACTCTAACTGGGTGGATCGCTGTAACTCTGCTGCTAGACAAATGCCTAGACGCAATAGTTGGAGGCTATTCCGTAACCTCATAGATCCCATTCAGATCCGCACAGAAACACAGAAACATCTGCAATGAGCAATTCATTATTTCAAGGGCAATACGGACCAACTTGCATAGACTACGGGATCAGTATCTGTGTCAAGTTGAAGACACCCGTGGACAGGAATATCTCTATGCCGGCAGAGATAATCCAGATATGTATCGTCCTTTCCAGCTCCATGAGCTGCGGGCAGCTCTTGCTAAAATGAAACGGGGTACCGCTCCCGGCAGGGAGAAGGTCACGGTCAAACTTTTGTCCAACATTCCTGATCCGGCGTCTGCGTCCCTGCTAAAATATATGAACGCTATCTGGAAAGAAGAAACACCCCTCCCCCTTGAATGGAAAACAGCGCTTGTCACTTTCATCCCTAAGCCGGGTAAGCTGATCAATAGCGATCACCTCCGACCTATCTCCCTAATGCCTTGCGCAGACAAGCTCATGGAGACCATGGAGCTCATGGAGACCGCGCGGTAGCGTACAGACGCCACAGACGCACACGCATGGCAGACGCAGCATTCGAAGGTGTAGTTAAAAAGTGTTTACAATATCGGAGGCACACCGTATTGTACCGAGTGTTAACTAAGGTGTGTGGTTGCAATGGAGCCGGTGAGAGTTACCGTGGCCTTTGATTTGCCCGACGAAGCATTCCGTGGGCACTACCGGCTGACTAAGGTTTTGGTGATGTGGTTGTGTGACGAACTGCGCTACGAGATCCAGAGGCAGCGTGTTTATACAAGCACAGTACTGACCGTGGAACAGGAAGTCCTGTGTGCTCTGCGATTTTACGCTACATCCAGCTTTAAGGAACTGGTTGTGAGCGATGAACATCTGGCAGTTAATCAGTCGACCGTCAGTCGCTGTCTTCATGTCATTACCGACGCAATCGTGAGCTGCCTCAGGGACGAGCGCATTTTTCCTCTACACTAAGGAGGAGCGTGCAGAAGCGCTGGAGGGATTTGAGCTGCTGGACAGCAGGTTCGAGGGGTGCATCGGTGCCATTGACGGGACATTTGTTTGCATCAGCGCACCAACAGACGTGGTCAACAAACCGACATACTTCTACCGCAAAGGGTACTACGCCGTGAACGTCTTGGTGGTAAGAGGGACTAGTCGTCCATGTAATGACTGCCTTCGGTGACTGTGATGCGCATGATCGCCTGACTTACGCGTACATTTCAGCTCAAAAACAGTAGTGCTAAAATGAGCGGGTTATCATATGCGACAGCAGTGGCATTCATATAGAGTTATAAGGTAATAAATTTTGAGAAGTAAACATAGAGTGTCTGCAAGGTACGAACTTACTGTATTCCACTATTAGCGATGGTGTGCTACCCCCCCCCCCCCCCCCCTCGTTTTGTGGTCCTGTGACCCTGAAGATGGAACATAAATGAGGTATTAGATTGGGCACACTTCGCCTGTGTAACGGGATCGCGTTTCCACATACTTTCCTTCCACTATTGCAGTGGTGCAGTGCATTTATCGTTCCTTGTTTACAAAATGAGGTTTGACGGCGATGGTTTTATTTAGCATACGCAGTGACCTCAAATTTGTGAGTCGTAAGTGTGAGGCTTTCTTACCTTTTTTCTTGTTATAGCTGTTTATCTGCTTTAGTGCAATATGGCCTATATGTTTTCGTTGGTGTGTTTATAATGATATATTGTACTGTGCATAGTAGTCGACGAATGCTCTGCAGAAGTAGTGCATGGTACATGAAGGGAACTGTATCAAAACGTGACTACAACTGTTTACAGCACTCGGGTGGCGCCCTGCCAAGCAAGCAAAATGACATCTTATCGCTGTTATTTTGGCAAAGACAAAGGTCTTATTATTGCACTGATGCACGAGAGTAGGTATTACAAGTTACCTGCTTTAGAAGGACTCTTTATTTCCTATGCACAGCTCTGAGTGAGTACTGTTGACAAATGTGATTTGGTTACTATGTGCCATTAGTAGCGAGTAAGCTGACGTGACCATGTAAAAACAGTCAACTTACCAAATCAGCAGTGTAGCACAAGATTTTCTATGGTAAGAAAGGCAAATATCACATGTGCATGCCTGGTTTGGTTTGTGGGGTTGAACGTCCTAAAGCGACTGAGGCTATGAGAGACGCCATAGTGGACGACTCCGGAAATTTCGACCACCTATTATCTATCTATCTATCCATCTATCTATCTACCTGGGGATCTTTATCGTGCGCTGACATCGCACAGCATACGGACACCTCTTCGTTTTGCCTCGATCGAAACGCAGCCGCCGAGGTCAGGTTCGAACCCGGGTATTCCGGACAGTAGTCGGGCGTCTTTCCACTGCACCACCTCGGCTGGGCCCCAAACCAAACCAAACATGTGCATGCTGCAAGTAACATAAGATATGTTTGAAAATTATGATCACTTCTTTCTACTGCTAGTAAATAATTTGCAGTTTAAAATAAAACTTCACCATATCGTTCAGCATATTTGTTTCAACATCTGAATAAGTGATAAAAAATAACTGACTGCATTTTTTAACATCTCATTGCAAGTGTGCGATGCAAACCTTCTCATCAGGGCATTCCATGCTACCTTCCCTGGCACTGCTCATGATGCCTTCGTGTGAAAAGCACGCCCAGCGCACCATGACCTGTGCCACCACAGCATACTCGATTCCGGGGAAGCATCATCATCATCAGCCTGACTATACCCACTGCAGGGCGAAGGCCTCTTCAATATTTCTCCACTTAACCCGGTTCTGTGCTAGCTGCATCCACTTGACCCTTGCGAACTTCTTAATCTCATCCGCCCACCTCACTTTCCGCTGCCCCCTGCTACGCTTTCCTTCCCTGGGAATCCAGTTTGTTACCCTCAGCGACCATCGGTTATCCTCTCTTCGCACTACATGTCCTGCCCATGTCCATTTCTTCTTAATTTCTACTAGAATGTCGGTAACTTGAGTGTAAGGGTGCGTTGAAGCTCAGGTCGGTGTTCAGGTCGACCGTTTACCTAGCGCGTCAGTCTCTTGCGTCTTCGTCTTTTGTCTGCCGTCTTCTTTCTTTTGCACGCGCCTTTCGACGTACGCTCGTCGTCTTTGTCATCGTCGACAATCACCGAGCGTTGGTGTGACACTACATTATCCCCGGGAGAAAAAAGAGGCATCCTGCCGACTCATGGTGTGGACACAACAGGCGGGTCGTAACAGGGCTTGAGGCGGTCAACGTGCACTGTTTCACGCCCGCGGCAACGCATATCCGGTGTCGGTACAAGCGGTTCTATAACGTAGTTCACCGGAGAGGTCTGGCAAATAATCCGATATGGGCCATGATATTTGGAAGCAAGTTTGGTAGAGAGGCCGGAAGGGGTGGCAGGAACCCAAAGCCACACGAGGGAGTCTGCGGTGTATGAAGGAGCTGGACAAGACGGTGCGCGAAGGAACTGCTGGTGACCTTGGTTCTGGGTTGTAAATGAGCGGGCCAACTGGCGACATTCTTCTGCATATGCTGCTGCTTGAGAGACGGTGGTCGCTTCGGAGGTGTCAGGGCGATAAGGAAGTATCGTGTCCATAGTTGAGGTGGGTTCACGGCCGTATAGAAGAAAAAAAGGGGGAGAAGCCGGTCGTGCTTTGTATGGCAGTATTATAAGCGTACGTGACGAATGGGAGAAGCCGGTCCCAGTTTGAGTGGTCGGACGCGACATACATGGCCAGCATGTCACTTAAGGTGCGGTTAAAACGTTCTGTCATGCCATTTGTCTGCGGATGGTAGGCCGAGGTAGAACGGTGGACAATGCGGCACTGCTGAAGAAGGGCTTCAATGGTCTCAGAAAGAAAAACACGGCCACGGTCACTGAGCAATTCTTTAGGTGAACCATGGCGCAGAACGAGATGATGCAGGACGAAAGACGCAACGTCTGGCGCCGACGCAGAAGGTAAGGAAGATGTTTCTGCGTAGCGGGTAAGGTGGTCAACAGCCACGATGACCCAACGGTTACCAGCTGGAGTGACTGGTAGTGGCCCGTAAAGATCAATACCAACACGATCGAATGGTCGGCTGGGGCAGGGCAAGGGCTGCATCGGAACGGTGGAGTGGTGTGGAGGGTTTTTGCGGCGTTGGCATTCCTGGCATGCGCGAACGTAATGACGCACGAAGCGGTACATACCCGCCAGTAATAGCGGAGGCGAAGACGAGTGTAAGTTTTCAACACTCCGGCGTGGGCACACTGAGGATCGGCGTGAAAAGCGGCGCATATTTCCGAACGGAGATGCCGAGGAATGACAAGGAGCCACTTGCGTCCGTCGGAAAGGTAGTTTCGGCGGTAAAGCATGCCGTCGCGGATGGAAAAGTGACGAGCTTGGCGGTGAAGCGTTCGTGAAGCTGGGCGCAGAGAAGGTGTAGATAAAAGCGTGAGAAGAGAAGCGATCCAAGGGTCTTGCCTTTGTTCATTGGGCATGTCGGCAATTTCTAGCGAAAATGAGTCACTTATGGTGATAGCTGTCGAGTCAGAGCTACATTGAAGAGGTGACCTAGACAGGGCGTCGGCATCAGAATGCTTACGGCCTGACCGGTAGGTAACCTGAATGTCGTACTCTTGTAAGCGGAGGGCCCAACGAGCAAGACGGCCGGATGGGTCTTTAAGGGTGGACAACCAGCAGAGTGCGTGATGGTCCGTAACAACAGAAAAGGGACGACCGTAGAGATATGGGCGGAACTTCCCAATGGCCCAAATGATGGCCAAGCACTCCTTTTCGGTTACAGAATAATTCTTTTCGGCCTTTGTTAAGGTACGGCTGGCATAAGCAACAACGTACTCTGGGTTGCCGGGCTTTCGTTGTGCAAGGACAGCGCCGAGACCTACACCGCTGGCATCAGTGTGAATTTCGGTAGGCGCCGTAGGGTCAAAATGGCGGAGAATCGGAGGCGACACTAGAAGGCGCCGAAGTGTCGAAAAGGCCTCATCACAGTCGGATGTCCAAGACGAAAGAATGGCGTCACCGGCAAGGAGATCAGTCAGCGGCGAGATGATCGAAGCGAAATTGTGTACGAAGCGACGAAAATACGAGCACAGCCCGATAAAACTACGCAGCTCCTTTAGGGAAGTTGGGCGTGGAAACTCAGCTACTGCCCGGAGTTTCGCAGGATCTGGACGAACACCGTCTTTCGAAACAACGTGTCCCAATATAGGAAGCTGGCGAGCCCCGAAGCAGCACTTTTTCAAATTTAGTTGCAGGCCGGCATCAGTCAAACACTTTAGCACACGCTCGAGACGGTCCAAATGTGACGTAAAATCTTTTGAAAACACGACAACATCGTCTAGGTAACAAAGACAGTCATGCCACTTGAGTCCGCACAGGATTGTGTCCATCATGCGCTCGAAGGTGGCCGGCGCGTTGCACAATCCAAACGGCATGACGTTAAATTCATAGAGACCATCAGGTGTCACAAAGGCGGTTTTTGGTCGATCGTCAGCTGCCATGGGTACTTGCCAGTAGCCCGAGCGAAGATCCAGAGATGAAAAGAATTCGGCACCTTGAAGGCAATCCAGAGCGTCATCAATACGTGGAAGGGGGTATACGTCTTTTCGCGTTATCTTGTTCAAACGCCTGTAATCAACACAGAACCGTATAGAGCCATCCTTTTTCCTCACGAGAACAACTGGAGAAGCCCAAGGGCTGTGCGAAGGCTGGATGACGCCACGCTGAAGCATGTCATTAACGTGCTCGGTGATGACTTGACGTTCAGCAGCCGATACCCGATAAGGGCGCTGGCGTACCGGGGCGTGCGTACCGGTGTCGATGCAGTGAGTGACTACGGATGTGCGCCCCAAAGATGTCCGAGGAAGGTCGAATGAGGAACGGAAGCGCTGCAGCAAGCTGACGAGCTGGTCGCGTTGATCTGCTGAAAGGCTGGCATCCAGACAGCCAGAAAAAGCTGCAGTGGAGTCGTCGTTCGGTACATAAGCGGGCAAGTCAATAGTATCGAGTTGCAGTGGGGTTGGGTCTTCTGAGACGGCAGATGTCATAGCGTCATCAAAGGACTCGACATGACCAAGACGCTCTCCCCGAAGAAGCGTTGACGGACAAGGCGACGGGTTAGAGACGTATATGGCGCTGTAGCCACCACAGAAAGTCAGAAGGGCGAAAGGCAGGACTAAGCAATGGCGACGATTAGCTGCGTGAGTCGGAGTGAACAGAACTGTCGAATCAGAAAAGCCGGCGCAGGAAACGGGCACGAGGGCGGTAGAGCAGGCGGGGATGTCAGTATCTTCGGCCACAGTTATCGATGTAGAGCGGTGTATCAGACGAGGCGGCCGGTGAAAGCGGAGACAATTCGATGCTGGCTCGGGCACAATCAATAATGGCATGATGACTAGTGAGAAAGTCGCAACCCAGAATCAGTTCGTGAGAGCAGTGAGGCAGCACAAAAAATTCGGCGACGTACAAAACACCCTGAATGACAATTCGAGCTGTGCACGCCGCAAGCGGTTGAATGCGATGTGAGCTGGCAGTTCGGAGAAAAAATTTCGAAACAGTCGTCGTAACTTTACGAAGTCGGCGGCAAAAGTTGGCACTTATAACAGACACAGCGGCGCCAGTGTCCACAAGAGCGAGAACTGCGACGCCATCAACAAACACTTCGATAACGTTGGTCGGGGAAGACGGAGGACTTTCACAAGTTGAGGAAAACGCAGTTCTTGCCTCCGGAACTGCGGCTGTTAGTTTTCCTCCGGGCCAGCAGGAGAGCGACGGCGCAGCGGCGAGAGGGAACGACGGCGGGGAGACGGCGATCGACGGGAGGAGTGGGAGGAGCGGTCAGGATAAGATGAGTCCGTAGAAGTGCCGGCACTCTATCTCTGACCCACTCTGCACGTTTTCTATCGCATAATGTTACCCCTACCATTTTTCGTTCCATTGCCCTCTGGGTTGTCCTCAACTTAAGTAGAACTCTCTTGGTTAGCCTCCACGTTTCAGCCCCATAGGTGAGTACAGGAAAGATGCAACTGTTGTATACTTTCTTCTTGAGCGATAACGGTAAGCTGCTAGTCACGATCTGCGAGTGCTTGCCAAATGCGCTCCATCCCAATCGATTCTTCTTGTTATTTCCTTTTCATTGTCCGGATCTGCGGTTACTACCTGTCCTAAGTAGACATATTCGCCTACTACGTACCGACTAGTTATGTAAATGCTGGCAGACCGGGAAAATGCTTGCATTGAACAAGTATGATTGCAGCCACTAGCAGTGATCGTTTAATGTAGCTGTTAAATACGGGGAAAACACATTGATTTCTGTATTTATTCATACTCTTGGCTAAACCTTTAGCCAACCATATAGGGTATAAAGGAAACAAAAAAAAAACATGAATAGCGGTGCACATGGAATGAATAGAATGTACCAAAAGATTTAATCAGCACACCTCAACTTAGCATGACATATACAGGATGTGAACAAACAAATGAGTGAAAATACAGTGCACCAAATGTCAGCGATAGCATGAATGACGGTGAAGTTCGGACTTGCAAAAAATGATCCTCTAAGTGAGGAACAGGCTACTCTTCGTAACCTATGTTTATTAGGAACACATGTTAGTTTCAGCATGAAATCACTTGTCAATAATGTGTGGTGAAGAATGAAGCCATCATTACTATAAATAACCTAATGAATGTAAACAATGTGTAATTTACTGATAACCCATAAGTAATACAAGATATGTGTCTGCTCATTGCTCATCTATAACAGTTGATGAAAAGTAATGAATAATGGAATAAATATTTATTATTTACAAAACTGAACCCAACAAAAACAGCAATGTTTTCAACAATAGTAACACCCCTGTGACACTACGAAAATAATATAACCCAAATTGGGTCATTGGCCTGTTCCAATGTTAATTTTTTATTGTGCAAGAACACTTAATGCACTTAACTTAGAATCCTATTTTGCATTGAATAAGTTTGGGAAATGCATCGATTTTAATTAGAGCCAAATGTATGCTTTTGACACCAGATACAAAGCAGAAACAAGCACAAGCAAAGTGCAAAAACGTCTGTGTACACCAGTGTAATAATTCTTTACTTCTGCTAAAAAAAAAGTTTTGTGTTGTGAAGCTATTTGTACCACAGTGTGTTAGGAAAAGGCATTACTTTCTCTCAGCAGTGGCTCTGGTCTGCCCGCGAACGTCTCTGGTTTATGCTCTCTGTTTAGCTGGCCGGCTGTCTACATGTATTTATTTTTATGTACTTAATGGAGTAGCTGAGCGCTTGACTATTTCGAGGTCAGTTCCATGACACATATGTGTGCACATCGGCAGTGTATTAATTGTACCTGGAAGTGATTTTATACTTGGCTTTGATTTTTCATTGTTCAAGTGTTCCAGCATAGGCAGATATAGTTGCTGCCTCTAGTACTGCAAAGAAAAGTTCTGGTCTGCTTTAAAATGGTGCATGGTGACAAAAACCCATTATATGCACTTATATACTTTAATAGGAGCTTTTTTCCGGAGTGTCACTGCCATCATTTGCAATTTACATGCAAAATTGTGTAGCATTGAAGGAACCTCAATGACATTAAGTGCATGGGATTCCATTTTATTTTAATGAGAGAAACTCTTCCAACGCCACAACGGAACAACATAACGACGCAGTATAAAAGAACATAGGCAATAGATAGCAGCGTTGATGCTGATGCGCATAAAATCACTTGAGAATAAAACGTAATCAATGGGTAATAAACAGGCTGAATGTTTGCATGATGATATAAAATCAGCACAAAAACAATAGCAACACGCTCTTGTTGAACAAATAACAAACACAGTGGGTAACTCATTTTTCTCTCACTTGCAGGTGATGGTGCCTACCCTCTGCAGCCATTCGGCTCCTCAAACCTATCCCAGGAAACCATGCACAGGGCAGCCCTGCTGCAAGGTTCAACAGTGCACATTCGTCGCTCAGGTCTGTTGTTGAGCGTACCATTGGCGTCCTGAAGGGTCGCTTTAGGTGCTTACAGAGGCACCGGGCATTGCACTATGAACCCGTTATGGCTGCAAAGATAGTTTCAGCGTGTGCAGTGTTGCACAATGTGTGCATTAACGTCCGGCAACCTTATCTGCTGAGCACAGACTCTGTCAGTGACAACCATGATGGCGACACAGACTTGTGTGACGATGAGGAGGAAACCCCTGCACTGTACCGGGAAGGCAGGAGGAAGCGGCACGAGCTGCTGCAGAGGTTCGTGCATGACACTCATCAGTAAGTGCCCTGTAGATCTAGCAGCCACCTCACCACCGCCAGCCACGTCACCACCACCAGCCATGTCATCGCCACGGCCAGCCATGTCACCATTTCAGGCAGTCCCTCTAGCATCAGCCACCTTAAATGTTTTCCAATTGAGGCAGCAGCAAAGACGTTGCACTCATTAGTGATTATTGTAGAGGGAAGGGAAAACACTATTTTAAAAGTCTTTTTTGCATATCTGTGTCATGGCTAGTGTTCATGGCATGGTCTTCATATGGCGCGGCCTGAGTGATTAGAAGCGAATATTTATTTTCTAATGTTCCTGCTATGAAGAGTGCAGCTAGAAGGTGGAGCGCTCGTCCTCATCAGGCGGGAAAGCCAGACAATGCGCTCCGAGACAAAGCACAGCGATCCTACGTAGACTGCTGTTGCGTGCAAAGGAGATCCGTGCTAGCGGAACTTCGCTCCGCGGCGTGCGTTATAAAATAAAAATACGAAGTACAAGGCTACACCCCATCGCTTCCATCACTCTCTCCGTCGCTTTCCCACCGGAGATCTCGCGCGTTCTCTCTCAAGGAGAGCGGAGAGAAAGAGAGATAGAAGGATCGTAAGACCCATTCCACCTCTCTCCGTTAGGTTCTGTTATTTTGCTTTGTGGTTGTGCACCATACCGTTTCTTTGCTTTGTTGCTGTCAGTGTTCGCCTATTTTTCTACCATCACGCCATGCCTGCGCCATCGCACGCGTATGTCGAATACTACGACGGCGGCAAAGCAATCGTCAGCATCGACATGGTAGAGAACTATTCTCCAATATATGTGGATGATCTTGCGAAGGGCAAGATGGTGTTTTGGCGGTCCTGTGTGGAGGGCCGAGACGCAGAAGATGGTGACTACCTCGGTGACATCGTTGTGTTTGGAGGTAAGTCACGATCGTAGACCTGCGTCTTTTACCTCTTACTTTCTTATGTCACCCTTTCATCACGATTGCGTTTATCGCTTCACGCTAGTCGGCGAGTATGGTGGCAGGGCGAGTTCACCACCATATCAGCGAGGGCGTCACATATCTGAGCATCGCAAGGGATGGGTCACACTAGGATGGGAGCTTAAGGAATGCGGTACCATTTGCACCATTTATATTTGTTTCGTTTTTTTGGAGGAAAAGGTAGGGTTTATTGCGGCTTGTGCATGTAAAAGTTTTTGGGAAGGAACAGCAGGGGGGTGGGGGGTTGAACATCCGCTCCCGCTAACACATGCACACCATGCGGGCCGCCTCGACCATGCAGTTTATCAGAGAGCTGGACGTTGGTTACTCCAGAACAAATGAACTGAAATTTTACTTCGATACCCCTGCACAAGCTTGACTTTACAACATGAGCACATTTTCTATATCATGCCCCATGATGTTAATTCAGAGACATTCAGAACACGGTCATCAGATACTACGCCAGTCTATTTTCAGATAGTACTGGTGGTTGCCGTACTGGAAAAATTTGCGAGCATGTCATAAAAACAGCAGTTCTATTTCTCCTGCTTTGCATGATACTTGAAATGCCACTACAAGTTTCATGCATGATGAACAGAATATTTATGTAAAATAAAGTCAGTTTGCATGGCCTGTGTGGCTTGGTTATTGTGCTGATAGCGCCTGTGCCGCGTCTGAAACATTGTCTGTCCGTGACGTCACTGGTCACATGTGTGCGTGCTATATAAGATGCTGTTCGCGTGAAATAAAGGGGTTGTTGTTATCGTGCCGGGATCGGGGCAAGTCTCAGCTCATTCCTGCCCGCTACACGGCCGCGCTCGGCGTCCGGCCAGGGACCGAACGCGACATGGTGTCAGAAGTGGGATCCTCTGGCGTTTGAGAGGCGTTGCATTAACTTCGTCAACGGGCGCCATGTCAGAGGACAACGCAGCCAAGCTCTCCCACGGAATGTTCGCGGTTCCAGCTCCGCCAAGGTTTGACTTCGACCGGACGTCTGAATGGCCTTCTTGGATCCAACTCTTTGATGACTACCGCTTCGCCTCGGGCCTAAATGAGCGGAATGAAGAAGCGCAGGTCCGGACGCTACTTTATACGATGGGCAGGCAAGCAAGAGAAATCTTCTCTACTTTTTCATTACCTGAAGCAGAACAGAAGCAATACGAAGTCGTCAAAAAGAAGTTCGACGAGCACTTCGTCGCCGCACGGAACCTTGTTTATGAGAGCGCGTGCTTTCACCGTCGCACTCAAGAACCTGGAGAGTCCGTCGACCAATTCGTTACCGCGTTGCACACGATGGCGGACCGGTGCGACTACAAGGAAAAGGAACGCATGATTCGCGACAGGTTCGTGGTCGGCCTCAGGGACGCTAAGCTCTCTGAGTCGCTTCAAATGGATGCGAATTTGACTCTCACCAGCGCTTTGGCAAAAGCGCGTTTAAAGGAGACCGTCCAACGACAGCAGCTGCAACTGCGAGAAACCGGCGACGAACCCTTGGTAACGGCGACCGGCAATCTTGACGCGGTCAGCAACCAAGGACAGCCCAGAAAGTATTCTTCAGGACAGCACTCGGACAGCTCGTCAAAGAACTATTCATCTGGAATACAAGGTCCGCGTCCCAGAGTCCAGTCCTACCGACCAGGCACCCCCGGGTCATGCCCCAACTGCGGTCAAGGAACGCACCCCAGAGCCTCGTGCCCGGCAAAAGCAGCCAAATGCAACTACTGCGGTTGTTCCGGACACTTCGCAGCGGTATGTCGAAAAAAGGCTGCACGTGATGGAAAGAAGGTACAGCTTTCTTCTCTCCATATGGACAAGGCGGCGTTCTTCGTTGGCGTAGTGAACGGGGAGTACTCTAATTCTCGGTATGTACAGGTCGTCATTAACGGCACTCCGGTGTTCGCTAAAGTTGATTCCGGTGCCGAAGTTTCTGTTGTGCCCTCGACGTTTCCCGGTTTACCTACCAGGCTAGAAAAGTGCGACCTAATCCTAACAGGCCCGTCGAATGAGCCACTGAATGTTTTGGGAAAGTTTCATGCCACTATCCAGTGGAAACAAAACACTGTACAGCAAATTGTGTACGTGGTCTCACCATTACGCTCCGTACTTTTGGGTCTCCCAGCGCTTGAGGCTCTAGAAGTTATTAAATTTGCGGACTCGGTCAGTAGCGCAACAGCTGTCGAAGCTTCCTACCCGCAGCTTTTCAGTGGTCTAGGAGCGATAAAAGGAGAATACAAAATTAGACTAAAGCCGAACTCGACACCTTTTGCAATTCATGTTGCGCGTCGCATAGCCTTACCCTTGCGGGACCGAGTTAAGCAAGAGCTCGAGCGTATGGAGCGAGATGGTGTGATCCGCAAAGTAGAAGAGCCAACAGAATGGTGTGCAGGAATTGTGCCAGTACTCAAAGCATCTGGAGCGGTTCGTATTTGCGTTGACTTGACTCAATTAAACAAAAGTGTACTTCGCGAACCCTATGTCATGCCGACTGTGGACGATAGCTTCGGTCTTTTAGGTGGTGCGTCTGTGTTTTCGAAGTTGGACGCACTCTGGCTTCTTTCAGATTAGGTTGTCGCCCGAATGCCAGTTGTTAACTACGTTCATAACGCCAGTTGGGAGATACTGTTTTCAAAGACTGCCGTTTGGAATAACGTCGGCACCCGAGATCTTTCAGAGGAAAATGTCGCAGATACTTGAAGGAATCCCAGGCGTGATAAACCTAATGGATGATGTGCTCATTTTTGCTAACGACAAGGCTCAACATGACGAACGCCTGCGTCTAACTTTAGATCGTCTCGCCAGTGCCGGTGTTACGCTAAACAAAGAAAAGTGTGCCTTTGGGGTAACTGAGATAAAAATTTCTTGGCTGTGTGCTTAGTAAAGTTGGCATCAAGCCGGATCCTGAAAAAGTTCGTGCTATCAAAGAACTGGCGACGCCAGCTAACGTGTCTGACGTTCGACGGCTGCTCGGTATGGCTAATCATCTGGCAAGATTCATACCAGATTTGGCTTAGAAAACGGCGCCTTTACGTCACTTGCTTTTGAAGGGTTCCGAATGGACGTGGGGACCAGCCCAAGAGCAAGCGCTGTCGTACGTCAAAGACGTTATCTCTTCGAAGCGCGTCATGGCTAACTATGATGTAAAGTACCCTACGATTCTTTCCGCTGACGCGTCATTATTCGGTTTGGGGGCCGTATTGATACACGTTCAACCAAACAATGAAAAAAGACCTGTTGCATTTGCGTCACGCTCGCTGACGCCTGCCGAAACCAGATACTCTCAGATTGAGAAGGAAGCGTTAGCAATGACTTGGGCGGCAGAACGATTCGAAGGGTACATCAAAGGAAATTGTGTTTGAAACCGACCACAAACCACTTGTAACGTTGTTGGGAAAATCACCTTTAGATGTTTTGCCTCCTCGTATTCAGCGCTTTCGCATGAGACATATGCGGTTCAGCTTTACGGTTGTGCATGTCCCGGGTAAGAGCCTCGTTAATGCAGATGTATTGTCTAGAGCCCCGATTCAGGGAAACCAAATTGATGCTCATGCGCTGAGTGTTGGCGAAGTCGCGAAATTCGTTTCGGGCTGTTTGACAAATGCCGTCGAGGCTAGCCTTTTTGAACGAGTCAAAGCTGAGCAAGCAGCCGATGAAGTCTGTCAAGCTCTCACAAAATTCAGCCTGGAAGGCTGGCCCAAGTTCTCATCACTGTCGATGGTGTTGCGTCCATACTGGCAGGAAAGAGCAACGCTGACAGTCGCTGAAGGCGTGCTACTCAAAGGTGTGCGGCTGGTGATTCCACAAAAATTACGCGCAGAGGTCTTGAAGCGCTTGCACGAGAGTCACCAAGGAATCGAGAAATGCAGAGCTCGAGCCAAAGAGTCCGTATGGTGGCCTGGATTGAGTTGCCAGCTGAGAGCGTTGGTAACTGATTGCCCAGTGTGCGCGGAACACAGGCAACAAAAGTCGGAACCAATGATTCCGACAACCACTCCACAGCGTCCTTGGCAAAAGCTAGGTGCTGATCTCTGCCATATTGAGGGAAAATGGTACTTGGTGGTAGTAGATTATTTTTCTAGATACCCAGAGGTAGCCTTGCTATCTTCGACAAAAAGTGTCACTGTCATTATGCACCTCAAAAGTTTCTTTGCAAGACATGGCATACCAGAGGTTGTCATCTCGGATAATGGAACACAATTTGTATCTCAGGAATTCCAGTCTTTTGCTCGCGACTATGGCTTCCGCACTGTGACGACGAGCCCCAGATACCCTCAGGCAAATGGGGAAGTAGAAAGGATGGTCCAAACAATTAAACGGCTTATTATAAAAGCTAAGGACCCCTATCTTTCGCTGCTAGCGTACAGGGACACCCCAGGGCCACTGGGAAAAAGCCCTGCAGAGCTTCTGATGGGCAGGCGGCTACGCACAACAGTCCCTGTCCCTCCCAAGAGCCTTTTGCCCCAGAAGGTGAGCCTGAAAAAGTTCAGAGATCGCGATGTAACCATCCGACAACGGCAGCGTAGGTACTTCAATAGTCGTCATAGGGCTCATCCGCTGCCAATCCTCAAACCAGGAGCGGAAGTATGGGTGACAGACTGCAAAGTGAAAGCGCGAGTCTTGCGTCCTGCACAACGTCCGAGGTCGTATGTAGTTAGAACTTCTACGGGTGTAGTTCTAGAAAGAAACAGGAAATTCCTGGTTCGCTTTGTTTCCCAGCAGAATGACTGCGAGGAAGGAGTAGGTAGCTATGAGTTTCCACAGGCATATGATAGTCGGGTAGAAATGGAACAGGAAACTAATCCATCTAAACCGAAGGCACCTGCCGATCCATCCAATACCCCCTTGCCACAAACTAGCCCTCCTGCATATAGAACACGATTTGGCCGTCATGTCCGACCGCCAGACCGATATGGGTTCAATGACTGACTGTTATTTTGTTTTGAGCATTGGTTGCATCCATTAAAAAGTGTTCATCCTTTGTTGGTGGCAGTGCTAAGTTTGTTGCAAATGCCAGTGTATCTTTTCAGAGAAAAGGGGAGATGTGCTGATAGCGCCTGTGCCGCGTCTGAAACATTGTCTGTCCGTGACGTCACTGGTCACCTGTGTGCGTGCTATATAAGATGCTGTTCGCGTGAAATAAAGGGGTTGTTGTTATCGTGCCGGGATCGGGGCAAGTCTCAGTTCCTTCCTGCCCGCTACACGGCCGCGCTCGGCGTCCGGCCAGGGACCGAACGCGACAGTTATCTTTTCATCATGTTCATTCTGATTCCGTAAGGGGCACAGCACACATAATAATCCAGTAATATTGTTACGGATGACAAGGAAGAAGAAGCGGGCAGTGGCGCGGATAGGAGCGCTCGCGCTAGGCCCCGCCGCGAACATTCATTAAACGTCATCTACCATCGCCATCGGTCATTTTCTGTCTCCTGTCTTGATCGGCTGGCCGCTTCGTAACATTTGGTTGGAGGTGCGGCATACGACATCCCCATCCTCACCTTGGAGCATCGAGGCCATCTTCAAGCCGGGACCATCACCGAGGGCCCAGGGACATCGCCGAGCAGCTTCGCCCCAGCCCTTCAAGCCCACAACAGAACAACTACCACCGCCCAGCCCCCAGCCCGGACCTGACGACAGGGAGAATAGACCAATCAGAACCGAGATGAAGGACCCGAAAGACCCGAATGACCCGAAGGAACCGATGGACACGAACACGCAACCCCCGCCCAAGCTGCCCGACGTGACCTCGAGCCATCGGTCCCATAGACTCTGGTGACGGATGGTTGACAGCTCCAAGGGAGGCGGATCACCCACTCATCAGACATCGTACCGGCAAGCCGTTCTATTCTTCCTTCTTCCTCTTTTTCTTCAAGCATCCAGACATGCTCATCATCACGCCATAAAATCACTATCATCGCTAAACTTCCTCGTCCACGATCGGGACGATCGCTCGGTGGCCCCGGGTCATGTTACGGACGACAAGGAAGAAGAAGTGGGCAGTGGCGCGGGCAGGAGCGCTCACGCTAGGCCCGCCGCGAACATTCATTAAACGTCATCTACTATCGCCCTCGGTCATGTTCTGTCTCCTGTCTTCATCGGCTTGCCGCTTCGTAACAATATCATGTAGCCCCTGCACTTAAGTTGTTCCTTGGAGTATCGCACCTCATGACAGTATATAAGCTAGGTTTGTGCAAGTCACTCCAATATATACCAGAAAAACTAGTGTAATAAATTTACACATTCAGGCGTGCAGGACGCATTACCGCAATAGCAGCACAGACACAGAAAAAGATTTGGATCAGGTTAAAAAAGCATTTCATTAAATGACTGTAGACATCAAATTAGGGTCCCATGTTTTCTTCGTTTAGTGATATTTAGGCGATTAGTATAAATATATCACTACATGGTACTCACCTATGAGCACCAAAGAAATGAAAAAGTTCTGTCAAGCTGGTTCAGCTTTAGCAGCACATTACTGTAGCATCAAAGGTCGCGACAGCTTATATGAGGCACACAATAGCTGCAATGTAATCAATGCTTCATTTGTTGCCTTCAAACTCTTGAAGCAACCTTGTTTATACTTTGCAGTGACTGAAAAGGTGAAGTGATTAATCACCCTTTTTTTGTTGGTCGATATTTATTGCCTCAAGGCATCAGTAGGTTATGAGATGAAGGATGAGTAAATGATTAAATGAATGGAAAAAGGTTGGCTGATTGTATGAAGTCCCGAAGTGAGCGATGATGAGGTCCCTGCGTCCAAGTGACGTGTGAGGCAGGGTTGGTTGCTGAAAGGCCAGCTATGCTCAGGTGCCGGATTCGTGTTGGCTTGAGTACTGGGCAGTCCCACAGCAAGTGGTGGATGTCAGCCTCGACATCTTCGTTGTTACAGATCGGGCATCCTGGGCGAGGATATAAGTGTTGGAAGTATGACCACGTCCTAGTTACAGCTGGTGTAAGGGCAACACCGACCCGGATCCTCCTAAGTGCAACCTCCTCTGCACGGGTGAGACCGCGGGGAAGGAATATCGCACACGGAGGGATAAGTGCACGTGTGCGGCGCCGGAGGTGCTCCTTTCTTGACAAAAGAAGGGTAGCGTCGTCGACTTCGAGAAGCCGTGTAATTGATGCGTCTTGGTTCACGAGGCGGGTTGCAAAATCAGCTTGACTTTGGGAAGGCAGCAGATCCCGTGGGACCCACTCAATGCGTATTGATTGTGGGATGCGCGCCGCAAGCTGGTGGATGTCCTGGCAAATTTTAGGGCAGCGGCTGACACGTCGGATTAGACGTACTGCTTGAAGTGCGTCAGTGCGGATGACACCGTGGGCTGTAGGGAGCATGGTTATAGAAGTCACGGAGCAGAGTGCCTCCTGAACTGCCACAAGCTCAGCGCAGAAAGATGTAAGTGGTTCCGGAAGCTGAAACGTGGTTGTCTGATTCAGGCTAGGTTTCCGTGGACAGTAGATTGCCGTTTTGGCTTCACAGCCTTGCAGGCTTCCATCTACGTACACTACTATGGAATCTTGAGGCAGGTTAGTATCTTGCTCTTGAAATCTCTGGCGTAGCAACGATGCAGAGTTGGCAGACGTCGGTCTGCGGATGTCAGTTGGCTTGTTGTCTCCTAACTGCATAAATTTCCAGGGAGGGAGAACTGGCGCAGGTGGCTGAAGAATAATGTGTGACGTTGCATACGCCCTCAGTGCTTGCGTGGAATGTGACAAAGTGGCCTTGAGACTGCGAGCATCACGACGCTGCTGCACCAGTTCATCGATGGTGTTGAGCTGCGCATTCTCCTGTAACGCTACGACCGGTGTGATTCGTGGGAGGCATGTTATGGTCAAGAAAGCACTAGAAACTATGAAAAGGGGGAAATCAGCTGGAGAGGATCAGATAACTACAGATTTGCTGAAGGACGGGGGGGGATATCGTGCTAGAAAAACTGGCCACCCTGTATACGCAGTGCCTGGTGTCATCGACGGTACCGGAACCATGGAAGAATGCAAACATTATCCTCCTTCACAAGAAAGGGGACTCTAAGGACCTTAAAAATTACAGACCAATCAGCTTACTGTCTGTTACGTATAAGGTATTTACTAAGGTAATCGCTAATAGAATCAGTACAACCTTAGACTGCAATCAAGGAGGGTTTCGGAAACGGTACTCTACTATCGATCATATCCATACCATCAATTAGGTGATAGAAAAATGCTCGGAATATAACCAGCCCTTATACATAGCATTCATTGATTACGAAAAAGCATTTGACTCAGTTGAAACCTCGGCGGTGATGCAGGCATTGCGAAATCAGGGGGTAGACGAGCCGTACGTGAAAGTGCTGGAAGATATATATAGTGGCTGCACAGCAACCATAGTTCTGCATAAAGAAAGTAACAAAATTCCCATAAAGAAAGGTGTTAGGCAAGGAGACACAATCTCCCCAGTACTATTCACAGCTTGTTCAGAGGAAGTATTCAGAGACTTGGAATGGGAGCAGTTAGGGATAAGGGTAGATGGAGAATACCTCAGTAATCTGCGATTTGCTGATGACATTGCTTTGCTAAGCAACTCGGGGGATGAACTGCAAATAATGATTGATGACCTAGACAGAAAAAGTAGAAAGGTAGGCTTGAAAATCAATATGCAGAAGACTAAGGTAATGTTCAACAGCCTCGGGAAGGAACAGCAGTTTACATTAGGTAGCGAATTACTGGAAGTAGTAGGCGAATATGTCTACTTAGGGCAGGTAGTAACCGCAGATCCGGGCCATGAAAAGGAAATAACAAGAAGAATAAGATTGGGATGGAGCGCATTTGGCAAGCACTCGCAGATTATGACTAGCAGCTTACCGGTATCGCTCAAGAGGAAAGTATACAACAGTTGCGTCTTGCCTGTACTCACCTATGGGGCTGAAACGTGGAGGCTAACCAAGAGAGTTCTACTTAAGTTGAGGACAACCCAGAGGGCTATGAAACGAAAAATGGTAGGGGTAACATTAAGAGATAGGAAGCGTGCAGATTCGGTCAGAGAAATAACTCAAGTTACCGACATTCTAGTGGAAATTAAGAAGAAGAAATGGACATGGGCAGGACATGTAGTGCGAAGAGAGGATAACCGATGGTCCCTGAGGGTCACAAACTGGATTCCAAGGGAAGAAAAGCGTAGCAGGGGCCGGCAGAAAGTTAGGTGGGCGGATGAGATTAAGAAGTTCGCAGGGGTCAAGTGGATGCAGCTAGCACAGAACCGGGTTAAGTGGAGAAATATGGGAGAGGCCTTCGCCCTGCAGTGGGTATAATCAGGCTGATGATGATGATGATGTTATGGTCCTCATAGCTTCTCGATTTACGGTTTCAAGGCAAGCCCATTGTGCCCTTGTAAGATGCTGGAACTGGGCCTGATAAACAATACGGGGCTGCAGAACCGCCCTCACTAACTGGCGTGCAACAGACGAGCCAGCGCCACCCGTTTTAGGTGCAATTCTCCTTATTAAACTTAGTTTGAAGTGCTTGCTTTTTTGCCTGAGAGAGCCAAGCAGTCGCTTATCCTGATTGGTGAATTGTTAAGCCCAGAATTTTCAGGCTCGAACTTTCTTGTATTGGGGTGCTTGATAGAGAGAGACTAATTGGATTTGAGGCAAGTTTACGGCCTCCCCAGCGGTTGGCGACTGACGTGTATGAAGTTTTACACACAGAAAGTTGATGGCCAATGGAGGATGCGTAATCAGAGGTTACGTCTAATGCTGACTGAAGGGCGGCCTCTTGAGTGAGAAGTTCATGGTGAGTGCTCCATACCGTGATATCATCTGCGTACTGCAAAAACTTGATTTCAGGGATATCATGTAAGCGCCACGCCAATGGGATGAAAGTAATATTGAACAACGTCGGAGACAATACTGATCCCTGGGGCATGCCACGTAGTGAAACGAATGAACCAACAGTGTCACTGCTGAAGCGTATTGCAAATTTTCTTCCGTCCAAAACTGATGCGACAAAAGTGCGTACTCTCGGAGGGAGATGAAGCATGTCAATGGCATTCAGGATTGCAGCATGACTGATGTTGTCATATGCCTTTTCAACATCCATTGCTAATATGGTACGCACATTGCGGCTGCGGGTAGATGATAGAATTGCTGATGCCAAGACAGCCAACCCGTCCTCTGTACCTATGTATGGACGAAATCCAATTTGAGCAGTGTGATAAAAACCGTGCTGTTCAAGCCACCAAGAAAGTCGTGTGGCTAGCATTTTCTCTGCGAGCTTGCAAAGCGTTGATGTTAAGGAGATTGGTCGTAAGTTGGCGAGGTCCGTTGGAGGCGTCCCAGGTTTGGGAATAGGGATCACGACAGCGGTTTTCCAGCTCTCGGGTACGACACCATCAAGCCGCACTTTGTTTTTGGTGTCTGCTGAATTTTGTCCAGGCCGGGCGCTGTTTTCCGTTTCGCATCGTCAACTGCAGCCAGCAGCACACACATCGAAAAGGGGCTCGCAATTCCATCAGCGTCGGCAGCAGATGGTAGTTTCCATGCGGCTGCAGGGATACCTGCCAAATGAAGATTTACAGCTGAAGGAGGCAGTATATCGTATTTTGGGAAACATTTTCGAGCAGCTTCTTTGGCGAATTCGCCCGGCGACGGATTAGACGCAAAGCATGCTGTTGCTGCTGTGTCAGTAGAACGACGACCGTGTTCCATTGCACGAAACGTTCGCCAGAGTGAGGCATTCAGATGATTTATCAGAAAATTGTTCACACCATGCATGCCACTGGCGTCGCGAGAGATCGCGTTCATATCTCCGAGCCTTCGCGGTAAGATAATTCAGTCGTGTACGTGTCTGCCCCGAAGTAGGGTCTCGCGTAGCAGCCAGCTCAGCTTGACGGCGGGCTGCCCACAAGTTCAGCAGGCCGAGATCTGGTGCCGGTCGACCTACATCAATCCAGGTAGTAGTCGTAGCGCTGTTTAGTGCTCTCTGTATACGGTCAACAAGGAGTGACGGCGAATCTGAAGACATACTGTCGAGACATGAGCTAAAGCTGTCCCAGTTTATCACAGAACATTTGCGGCGTAAAGGGCGGAGACGGGAGGGATGGAGACCGATGGGGATAGGGTGGTGATCACTTCCCCAGCAGTCCGGCTCCATGTGCCATGAGGGAGTTCCTGCGCCCAACCACCACGTCAAGTCTGGAGCATAGGCAGCACTACGTATGTGACGCACAGGCCGTGTTGCTGTCCCAGGGTGATTAAGCAGAACAAACAGGGCATCAGTGAAGGCGTCCCGCACACGCCTACCACGAGGGCTTGCAGTCGGATACCCCCAATCTGGGTGAGGGGCGTTAAAGTCGCCTCCGACTAAAATTGGACACCCGGGGTATTGCCGACGAACACTTGATAACCAGCCAAGATTAATACGGGAAGAGGCGCCTCCAGCTGGTCGAACGTGATAAGAAACAAGAACAACGGTTCCTTTCAGAAATTTCGCAGCAACTGCTACTACCTCTTGGTATAATGTGCACCAGTTTTCGAGAGAAAGGCGTACATGAGGAATACGCGTTTCAAAATATATCGCCGCCTTTCCCAGGGGAGAAGCAGTCTGCACGCGACGGTCGGTCATTGAAGGAGACACGTAGCCGCTGAAGCCAGCAATAGATGGCAAGGCGTTCGTTTCCTGAAGTAACATAGCCCACACCCGAAGCTTGTTGAATCGCAGTCGGGTCTTGAGCTCGGCCACCTTCGCGGAAATGCCTCTACAGTTCCACTGTAGTACACCAGGACGACCGGATTTCGCCATATTTGTGTGCTAGTCCAAGCGCTGTAGTATCACGGATGTCAGGTTGGACAACTGGTTGACCATATAGCGGAGCAGCGATGTTGCAGAGTTATCATTGGGCGTTGTGTTACTCTGGGAAGAGGCAGCAAATGGCCCTGTTGCGCGGGATGAAGGCGGCTGTGTTGGGCAATTACAAGATTTGGCGGTTACTTCTGCAGCTCGCCGACGTCGAGCAAGCATTTCGCGGTGTTGTCTTAGAGACTTCTGCTAAGAGACGATTGATTTGCTCATCCACTACAGCCATATCGTCGTCTGGTAGATCAGTACGCTGCTGTATTGGCTGTTGTCGACGGCATTTCTTGAGCACCGTATCATTAGACTTTGTCTTAGCTGGAGGTGCATTCGAATCGGGCTCAGGAAGCTCTGGCCACTCGCCATCATCATACTGAAGCGCTGCAAATCGATTGGATGTCTGCACCGGTGTCATGTCCTCTATTGGCCAACGCTTAGTGTTCCGAAGACGAGCCTTCTGCGTTGCCTTTTGCTTTGTCGGACAACTTGGAGATGTTATCTCGTGGTCGTCCGATTTGCAGAGGCCGCATCGGTACTTAACTTTTCTTTCAGACGCACCTTCATCGGCAGTAGCACAGGGGCAAGATTTGCGCATGTGCCCTGCCCGAAAACAGTTATAACAGTAAACCACACTCGGTTTATACGGCCGTGGCCTTAATATGCAGCCGTAGTAGTACAGACAGGCTGGGAGTGTCGGAGGGCCTTGCAAGGTGATCATGCAGGAACGCCCCTTTCCTATGTATCGGGCCTGTATGACTCGGTGCGTTGGGCAGTACAGCTCACGTTGAAGGGTAGTTTGATCTTCGTTTATGTCGACGTTGTAAACGACGCAACGCTGCAAGTCGGAGCCTTCAACTAGATACACTTGCACAGGCACTGAGATCTCACTTGTGATTGAAATATAACTAAGCGCTTGGACACGTTCCACCGCAGTAAGTGTCGGGAGCCACACAGCTATAGTGTTTGACTTCTTCCTTGCCGTGAAGCCCCGAAAACCTCTGGTTCCGAGACACGCGTCCAAGTTGGCCTGGATGATCCTGTTTGGTATATCGGTGAGGCTTTTGTTGGCTAGAGATTTAATCGCCACCTTATAAGATGACGATCCCGGTGTAGGTGCAACCTGGTTTTCGATAGTTAAACAGGAGCGCTTTCCTTGACAGCCACCACTTGCCGAGGACGAATTTGGTTGACTATTTTCCGAAGGACGCTTGTGAGGAGCACGGGTGCTCGTTGATACGGATGGTGGAGCCGATAGGTTCATTGGAGAGCTTGTCTCCTCAGGTCGCACTGTTGGATGTGCATCTCGTCGTGTTAGCTGAGTGGCCATAGCCGTGCTCCGCCCAGAGAACAGTTCACTTACGGGCTGTTGTCCATTTTGGGAAGGCTGAATGGGCGCTGGTGCTGAAGAACCGGGAGCACCAAGCTGGACCTGAGGCCGATGGTCAGGTTGAGGTGTCGACGGCAGGGCAGGAGTTGCAGCGAGCAACTCCGGCGAAGCTACCTCTGCCGGCGTGGCAGCGGCAGCACTAGGCCTAGCCTCCGTGCCGACCTGAGCTGCAATCATGCATGAGTAGCATGCGCCGGAGGTCTCGCAACCTGACGCGGAGAGGACGTCTGGAGCTTCCTCGCAAATAGAAGATCCACTTCTCTGGAGACAGGACAGGTGCTTACAAGGACGGCGAGAATTTTCAGAGGAGCGATGAAGCCACCTTAGCAGGAAGACACTTCTTCTTCTTTCTTCGTGTCTTTGTAACCTATACTGATTTCTGACATTCCAGCCATTGTTCAGCTGTAGAGACTGAAATGGCAGAGAGAATAAATGCAATTATATATTATTCAGCTGTTGCATGTGAATACCACTATGGTGAGCTATGCTGCCTTATGCACCTTTATAGAGAAGAAAACATAGGACCAAATATCTGATCGCTTTGCTCCTTTAAGTGTCGGACACTTCAAATAAAAGGAAATATGCTACAGGAGGCTAAGTCTAGATGGTGGTTAGAGCCCAAAGACCAAATGCAATAATCTGAAGCTCAACAACAAAGATATTTGAGGCACATTTGTAAAGCAATTAAAAGAATTTAGCATGTAATTAAACAAGTGCAAAAGTGGTGACAGTTAACTATTAGCATTTTTCTTTTTTGATGCAAACACAGCATCTGGTCAGAAGCGCTTCTTGAGCTGCTGAAGGCAGTTAAGAAATTATCCGCTTTTGTGGTAAGGCCTTCATGCCAGACAGCTGGAATGTATTGCATTATGTTCTAGTACACTGTAATTCCATCAAAGTTGAGGAGTTATTCAAATCGCTAGAATTCGCGGCCAATCGCCGCCAGATTAGTTGGCCTTTACTTTAGTATACGCACACATGGCACTTTCTACATAGAAGCAGTAAAGTGGCACAGAGCACAGTCCCATTGATAGAAATATTTGAAATGGTGAGGGGCATACTTTGCTCCAGGGAAACAAAATAAAGTAAGAAAAACTGCCCTATCTGCGCCGACTATGGTAAAGCGGACTTCTGAAGGAAGCAGATTGTAATTGGAGGCATACATAAACAATAATAATGAGCTTATCTTGCTGCTGTGCTACTGTACCGCGGATCCTGCTCAAGAATTGGTAAAAACAAAGTGTGAATGAAGCCTGCAGTCTGAGAGAAAGCTCGCGCGAATCACTCACTGTCCCAGATAACTTGTTGAAAACGGCTTAGATTTTTTTTTTATTCGGGAAGTTTGCATCAGGTATAGTGAAAAGGGAGGGGGGTGCAGTGACTAAATACCGCGCAGTTTTAAGTCACTGATGCACCTCAGTGAATCGATAACCAAGCTAGGTGACATCACCGCCAATTCTTTTGCGCATAGGGAAATAACAGTGTCGAAAACACTTATTATTGATGTTCTCGATATAGTATCCAAATTTTTCGCGGAGTGCTGAAACTGGACAGAACAGTACAACGCGCACAAGCTTGCAGCCACAGCGATGGAAGGAACGCGTAGAAAAAAAAAAAGAAAAACGCCTGAAGAGGATCGCAAAACACTGCGCCATCGCAGCAGCGCTGGTGGTCGCGCTAGCGGCGTGGCCATGGGCGCGTCCAATGACGATGTCCATGGGAGATAACCTGACAGGTGTTGCTAAAGTTTAGAAAATAATACAAATTTAAAACAAAAGAAGCAGTTGCTAACTGAGGGCCGTGGTACGCGACGCGTGCACTATCTGCTGAACAGTAAACGAAGTCAGTTTATCAAATTTGAGCGTACCAAAGCAGGCAAATCCATCGAAGTAGTTAAGCTTGTAATCTGGTCAGATACTAAGCTTTTTATTGATGTAACCAGAAGAGCTTTAACAGCGGCCTACTTTCAGTCACGGAGAAATTGTGTGTGGTGCTTGTTGCGCGCAAGTTGTGTCCCCTTAATTATGGTTCCGGTTTCAAAATGTGGTCATTTTCAGATTGACCTGTAAATGCATCTGCATGTATAAAATAAACGCAATATGCAATAGCTGACTATTTGGCAAAATTTGTTGTGAAAAAAGTAAGCGTGCCACGGACTTTGTAATATCATTTCCTCTCATAAATCACAAATTAAACACGCGCACGCACACACACACGCATACAAGCACGCACACATGGACACATGACCATGTGTGAGCATCGTCTGCATATTCATGGTTCACTAGCCGGCTAGCAATGCTGCATAATTGAGCGCAACCTTTGAATATGTCTTCTGTTAGATATGTTATACTGAACGCAAATATAAACTTTAATTCTTTTGTATACAGTTCCTAACAGCATGCTGTACAGCTGGTGATATGTTGAAGGTTGTATCTACTAAGAATTATGGCTTAAACCTGTTATGATAACTTAAGGTGTGCTTCTAAGGTGCACCCTGTGGTACCGGTGTTCTCTGACATGGCAGTATTAATGGCTGCCGTCTGCAGCTCCCCTTGCAGATCCTCATTTAAGGTACAGTCGTGAGCAAAAGTGGTATACAACACTGAGCCGATGGCAGAGCTCGACAAAAGTGCATCCCAGTTTTGTCTAGCAACAGCTATTCAGATCGAGGCAATAGCGGCGGTGCCCCTTTTTATCTACATGCATGTGTGTATGCCGCTGTCCCTTACGCTGTCGCTAGATGGCATTTCGATGCAGTTTTCCCAAGCTCTCTCACTGCCTGAGTGTTGTATACCACTTTTGCTCACGACTGTACATGCAATTTGCCAGCAGTTTAACCCCTAATTCCTTGATGCGCTCCTGTTTTGCCTCACTGATACCCATTAGCAAATAGTCGTAAGCTACATGTAATGTGAAGTACCAGCCGACATAGATATAAAGCCACCCCATATTTTAACGAAGTTTTATAGGTATATGAACATGCCTGCATGGAGTAGCATGTCTCATTGAGGATGTGAGGGCCCCTGAGGCTTTTATTCCAAACTCACACTCCTATATCAAAAGAAAAAAAACTAGTTATAACACCTGCCAGCTCGACAATGCCATACACCCCACAACTTGCAAAATAAGTGCCCGGCCATGTCACCTGCCAGCTACTGCTTTCTGGAGGCATGCTCGTGATTTTTCACTGACACTAGCAGTGAAAACATTGATAATGCTATATTTTTTGCAAAACTCGGTCCTCCGTACATTCATGTTAACACAGGGATGTGAATCAACCTTTGCCACCTCTACTGCTTATAGTCTATAAACCATAGAAAATAGCAGAGATTTCAAGCTGTTTTGGCAACTGTGCAGCCTTTTTTCTTTGATAGAATAATGAATCATATTTGTTTTACTCCCCAATAAAGAGGTGCTGAGCATTTCCTTCACCATGTAGAGAATCGTGCTATAATTCGGCAATACGTGTACACGTAACGTTGTCACTGGTAATAACTATGCAATGACAGCAGGGCACTGTCAAATAGCAGGGTCTTCCTATTGTAAGATTTGCTAGTCGTAGCGACGCTTAGTACACTTTGCGGCTACTAAGCACGGCCACATGGCTTCTATGGAAAGCCATGCCTGCTTACCTAGATCTCGTTGATTTGATCAACGCTTTACCCTGCCTACTTCATCCCAGTTAGCGCAGTTACAATGTCGCCAGCCGCCTGAGACATGTTGTGGACCCAGTTTCCAACCTGAGCTGGGAGATATTCGTCAGCTACTAAGTTCTAAGCAGAACTGTAACATTCCTTTATAGCTCGGTACTGTACTTGGGTGCATGTTAGGGATTAATTATGGCCTTATTTCTCCTCTGTTTTCCCTTGTTGGGTTGATTGCCTTGAAGACATTTGTTTAGACAGCATCCTGCTTTTCTCTTCTATATCCCGAGTAGGAAAGAAGACACCATTTTCGGATGGATTATTGAACTGTAAACAATGATTTTCTAGTGGGAGGGCTGAACTGGTTATTTTGGTCAGCAGAATGGCTTTTAATTTCAGCCATAAAATTTTTATCTGGAGGAGTTTCAGCTGAAAGTTCAGCTGTAAATGTGTACTTTTCTGAATATTCTTTTTATATGGGATTGGTCACTAACTTAAGAGGTTCTCAATATAATTGTGCAGTATCATTCCAGTCAACAAGGCAGATCTCATTCGCCGAATGGCAACTATCATTATTGAATCGGCAACTATCGCAGATGGATTCAGAAAAGAACCGTCTATGTGAGGATTGGAACTGCTTAATCCGTTCAAGGGGCTACTGATAAGGATATCGGTAATGCTTTGCTTGTGTTAATTGTTTGTCTCTTCTTTCATTTCGGGTGGTCAATAACAACCAAGGTAAGAAAAAAAAATGAAGGCTGCCAAAAAACACCAAATGAAGATTTTGCCGAAATGGTGCCATAGTCCACAATTATTTGGAAGTGACGAAGAAGTTGTGCCTAAAAGGCTCCTGACAGTGGCTGAAAAAGCTATTGCGTATCTTCAAAAGCAATGAATGAGTCGGAAAAGCCTTGAAAAGAAGAAAAACAAAGAAAGCATAGGCTGCAAAAGCTAGTCGACGAAAGATTTGGTGAGGTTCCTTTTATATTTGCCTCTTTTGTGCACTTAATAGCGGTACAATAAAGCTATAGGTGCGCACAGTACTCTCGGAAAACTCAACATTTTTGAGACTTGAATCTCTGACCTTACAGAATTCTGTGGTGTAAGCAATGCAGTTAACAGTTGCAGGCATCGTAACTACCAGTTTTATTTTTTGGAATGGTAATCAGAACTCCAAGTTTTTCGTTGTGTATTTTCTGTTTGTAATGGCCACGTTTTTCACGATTTAAAGTAGTGAAGTAAGAACTGCTGTGAACATGTTTATGAATGGCATTATCCATGCCAAGTTTTCATCTTTATTAGGGAATGTTTTTCTGTATATTACTGGGCAAATGATAGTGCATGAATTTTTTTGGTTGAAAATCATTGGTTTGCTTTTTGTAGGCGAAATGGAGGCAGCCATTGCAAAACTCTCACAAGCCAGACACCCTTCAGAGGTAAAAAATGTATTTCTTGTAAATAAGGGTAGAAACCAAGGTTTGGCTGCATTTTTTAAACGATATACATGACATTGAAAAATAGAGCACTGCAGAATCTACATTGGAGTAATGCGAAAGCACGGATGCTGCAGTTGGTTGCTTCTAGTAGCTTAATTCACTTCTTGTTTGCCCATTTAAGTGGGCCTTATACACTTTATACGCATCATTCGGCCTACCGTAATGCTGCGCCCGGACCACTGCGAGGAGCCGATCCACAGCCCTCCACAACCCCATTTATACTCCTAGCGTGACGTCGCAAACAGAAAGCGCCCTCTCTCGGCTGCGACACAGCGCCGTGTATGGACTCGCCGCCACCATCCGATGGCGCAAGCTGGATGGGCCCAGTCTCTCGGTCAGGCGTGACGTCACACGGTCACGTGAAAATGGCGTGACGTTCCCGTTACGGCTCCTGTAAGGACTCACCGCCACCATCCGATGGCAAGAGCTGGGGCCCCGTCTCTCGGTCTTGCGTGACGTCACACGGTCATGTGAAAGGTCATGTATAGAGGCGCCACGGCATGCCAAATGCGCCAAGTGCTAGTAGTATTGCTTGTGCAGTAAAAAAAAACCACGAAGTATTAACCTGTGATTGCTTAATAATGTAGAAATTGACTTCTCTCAGTTGTTCTTGCTTTAATTTCAACTGCCAAGCCATGGCTATGGCACCAAAGCTAAATAAATATAACCCTGTTTTTTGAGTTCATTAGCCCACATAGACCTATATCATTGGTGTAAAGATGTTTCATTTTGTAATATTGTTTTCTTGTTTATAGTAGTAGTATGGGATACAGTGTGATCATGCACATATATTTATTTTAATGTGGTGGCTTTATCATTAAAAGCTGTTTATTGTGCTGACCATTCAGCATTGTGAGAAATCACGTCCATGGCTTTGGCAAGTGATAGCTTGCAGGTGACATGGCCACATAATGATTGGTCGGCAGGCTGTGCAACATCAGAAATCCATATTTCGTGGCAGAAGCGGCCAACAGAGGGCTTTTGTTTCAAATCAAGAAGTGATATGGTAATCTAAGGTTACAGGACCCTTGACAGTGATTAAGGCAAGCTACTTTTCGGCTACACAGCACATCTGTGTAGTTTAGGTAATGCGGAACTTTATAGATATCTATAATTTCTCGTCCTTCACACAACAATGTAGCTTATAGCAATTAACAGTACCGTATGTGGAAATTAAACCAAAATTGCGGAGAATGCCTGTGTTTTGCATCAAGAGTAGGCTAGATAGCATGCTCTTTCAATGTTTCTACTCTGGTGCTGCATTGATCACATAAGTTTACTCGTCTAATATTAAATGATATGACGTTCCAGCTGGGCAACTTTGCTTTAAGGACCAAGGTCATCAGTAGCTTGCTAACGTTCAAGCTCTGCTTCCTCTACACACTGCTTCCATTTCTAATGCTTATACCTCGTCATTCACCTTACGGGCTCTACATGGTCATCGTGCAGCACCATGCAACATTTCAAGACACATCCTCAAACAAAGCCACCGCACTACTCTATGCATCTGGTACAATTTCAAAGCTGTTGCACTGGTAATAGCCATAGGCCATCGCATATGTTCAAATTCAGCTACATTCACACACAAGAATATTTGTCTGCACTATGTTGGTTTCATTCACAAACAGATCAGTTAGCCATCCACACACCCAGCCACTCCCAATCAACCAACCCACACCACATGTATCATATACATTCCACATGAAGAGTCTATCATTTTTCTGGAATCTCAACTTGACCTTGACGTGCGGTTTGATTATGATGCAGGCGCTATCGGCCCTGCTGAACACTCCAGTGGCTTGCAAACCACATGAAGGCGCCGTCAAATGTTTGTGCTCGAAGGAACCCAACTATTTCTTGAAAGCTTCCTCCCAAACCACGTTATGGCGATGGAATGAACCTGGTATCCCTCATGTAAAATTCCGGACCACATAAGCTCCGTCCTTAAGGGTAGCACGCGACAGCATTATTGGCTCCCGTTAGCTGGCTCCTCTAGCTTGCCCTTTTTGCATACATTATGTTTGGTACTCGGTCATTCAGTAGTCTTATTTTTGCTACTGGTACCCACACATACTTATTAGCATACAGTCATAACTCATGCTATAATGTGAAAGGCCACCAGACAAATATACAAATTCCCTCATTACCTAAGCCATATGAATGGCCCTTGTGTGGCCTAGAGAGAGTGTGTCTAACTCAAGATACCAAAGTCCTCGAAGGCTGGATTCCATTCTCAGTATCCCCTCTCAAAAGGTAGAGCTTGAGTCGCCAACGCCTGGCAATTTTGCCCACGTCAAGATGTCTCGTGGTGTCGGACCACCCACTCGATGACAAGTCAGAGCCCAGCCACGTCACCTGCCAACTACTGAGTTATGTCCATGACTTTTTCTCATAATTCGAATGCTAGAGTTCTGTGCAGAATGGGATTCTTAACACTATCACATTAACACAGGGACCCATTAGGAGAATAGAGAGTAAGCAAGCAGCAAGGTGCAATGCAGGTTAATGAGAACCAGGGGAGTGGTAGATGTAAGCCAGCAATGATAACGCATCACTTCCTTAATGTTAAAGTTCGACGATACTGAGGAGCAAAAAACGGCAGCCCAGTTTTTCTAGCAAAAGGCAGCTGCGGCGTCATCTGGCGTGGCTGGAAGAAAGCGCTGTGGTTCAAACGCTCCCAGGCAAGAATGGCACATTCCTGTAATGATGCGAGATGGCGCCACTGCCACCCTTTGGCTAAAAATTTACGTTTGCGTTATTTGCTCCTCAGTCTCGTCGCAGGCTGTTCTGGTTTCTCTTCATGCGCGGCCAAACCAAGTAAGCACCACGGTCAAACTTACCTCATAAAGAAGGGGAAAACAACGCGCAAGCCTTCTGCACAGTTTCAGTGCAAATGAGCCTCCTCTTTAGGCGGGAAAATGTTTCAAACGGGGGTTTGATAAAGTTGCAGAACACTGTATAAGGAACCACAATGAGGCCAAATTTCTTGCAAGGATTCACTTCGATCTCTGCTCTTGACAAGACATCTGAGTACTGCACGAGGATTGGCCTAGCGCTCTCAGTATAAAAGACAATATCACAAACCGATGGGGTGGATGCAGGTTTTTACAAGCGCCATTACAGCTCTCATTGAAGGGGTTCTGCCTACTGCCACTTCATCGATGCCAGACCTTGGTGTCTAACAGGACAGTTCTGGTTCAGCAGTGCCATGACTTCGATCTGCACGATACAAGGCCGCTAGTACCCTGCACCTGTTTGTTTATTCGCATTGCAGGGAAAACAGGTGGCGATTGCAGCAAAATGGCTGGAACGTTGGTGCATTCTGTATTAGAAGCTCGGCTTGTCTATCAACCCTAATTTCAATGTCTCACATTAAGAGAGTGGAACCTCTTGGAAGCAGTTAACCGAGAGGGAATGCGTGCCATCACTGGCCTCCCTCGCCTGACATCAATTCTCACTCTCCAAGCGGAGGCCCAGCTGATCATCATTGATGAGCTCGCTGATGCAGCGCATTGCTGCGCGCTATCTTAAGCATCAAGCTATTCCTGCAGCATCTGCATTAGCACATTATTTTGATTCGTATTATACGCTGCTTGAAGCAACGCCTTCGAAAGCTGCATGGAAGCGACCACAGATGACAAACAACCGTCGACTACGAGAAAAGCCCGAGATCAACATTCGGTGGAAGAAGCTGAGCCCGATTACTGCCAAGACACTATAGGGGCGCTTCAAGCTGTAAACGCAAGCACTGACCATGACATTTTACATACTACCCTCATTTGTCCAATGCTTCCTGAGATACACCAGATATGTTCATATAGAACAGAATCAACGTACCTTCGTTCTCTAATAGCAGAGCTCGTTGCCATTCGTGACGCTTTGTCTACATTAGCAGAACGCCTATATGCTGCACCGCCGACCATTTTGATCTTACAGAATCCATCCAAGCAGTCCGACCCTTACGTAGTATAGCTAATACCTTTGACATCATCAACGATATTTGCAATGTTGAGCAAACATTTCATTTCGTTGCCCTGTGCATGTGGAGCGGGCTCCCCACATTACGCAGTCTCACAGAAACGGATCATGCGTCCTGTTCCCAGAGGGTGACATATCCTCTGCCTATGTAAGTTGTCCGCAGGAGATGCCGTAAATGCTTGGGAAAGAGCTTTTGCCGCTCCACGCGTGCTTTAATTCCACAGTGTGGACCAAACCTTCCCAGTGGTTTAACTCGCCGTGAGGAGGCGGCGCTGAGAAGAATCCGTGTGGGTGCTGCGTTAACGCCTGCTGTAAAATCTTCATCGACCACCCAGTCTGCTCTTTCTGCCCAGCTCCTGCTACTGAGGGCACATTACACCACTTCCTTACAACTTCTGGTCTTCGCGTCGCTCGCAAAGTGCACCTTAGAAGCAAAGCTTATCACAATACGAGACAGACTGACACTATGGACACATGGGCCACACCACTGAGAAATCTTGGCATTTATTGGGGCCACAAGCCTGCAGCAATATATTTAGACCCTTATGTCGAAGGGCATGCTTGCGCAAAACAAAAACTGTCTCTCTTACCTTGGCTCTACACATACTATTGCACATTTGCTAGCAGTACGGCTGTAGTGCCCATGCCTTTTTAAATAATATTGTGCTAGATGAATGGATGCATTTTTTTCGGTTCAATATCCAGCCTAGGCACTTATTTGTGAGGGGTACTTTGCTGGCTAGAGACAGCCAGCACCAGATGTGGGACATGTCGAGAAGGCAGCTCTGTGCATCTCAAGTGAGGGGAGTGTAAACTGAGCAATGATCTGTTGTTATACGTGAAAGCGCAGTGCTATATATAATGTAGGAAGTATAATGATAATTTGAAGTTACCTAAGTTTAATTTCTTTGTTCATTGCCCTTCTTTTCGTGCATTTGTTTATTGTGCTACTTATGTCTGATGTTGGGGCCTGTTTGACTTTTTTTTCTCTTTGTGGTGATTCCGCGAGTGCTCTCAACACGTTTACATGTGTCGAGCAAACAGTTGTTATATCATATTTTGACCGTAGTCCAGTTTTGTAGTCCTGTTTGTAGCACTATATTTAGGCACGTAATTAAAAAGGCAATACTGTTGATTGGAATTAATGATCTGAATCATTTGACCTTCCGCTACAATGTGCAGATCTTGTCTTCCTATTGCTATAGAGCATAGTCTGTCATTGCTGTTTCTCTTTTTCTGCTTGTCTAATACATCAGATAAAACTCACTCATTGATAGCACCTGAGTGCAGCTATAAAAACAAAAGCTTGAAAAGCATGTACAATTCCATGAAAGCATGACAGTATTGAAAAAACTCGAACCCCCCACAGTGATATTGCTATGAAGATTGAACAGCAAAATGGAAACTAGCGCAGGGCTGGCCGTTAATGTGTCTAAAGAAGTGGAATTTACAAAGCAATAGAAAGAGTCTGTGGCAGAGCAAGGAAGGTAGCTTCTGTGGGTGTTCCATTTGTGAATGTCCTGTTTTCCTTGTATGAAAGGGATATTATTTATCTGTCTTCCAAAGTTGTCAATTGTTGCGTTTGTGCCTTCTGTGCACCCAAGAAATGTAATTTTTCTGTTTCAATCCACATATATTCATCCTCTCGTGCTAATTTCTGCGCACGACTTATGGGAATACAGGCAGATTGCAGTATCGACTGCCAGAATCAATCCATAGTTGGGAAGTAGAAAAGAGGAGGGCACTGGCGAGAGCCATGCAGAATGCTGTTCTAGGAGTGGGCTGACAAGGAGAAAAAAAGGAAAAGAAAATGAAAAGAAAGAAAAGGCTCCTGATTTAGTGCCATTTAGGCAAATGTGAATTAAGTACACAAGCTCTTCGGTTGTCACTTTGCACATACTCATTGCACATACAGCTGTAAGCATGCCATGTGAAGGATGACGCGACATAAGCCCCAATTCAGCTTAGCAGTAGGAGCGTGCCTTCATTGCCTAGGAATTAGTGTTCGAATCAGGATTCAAGTGTGTTTTGTACCCACCTCAAAAGTACTGCCCAAGTTGGCAGCTCCTACCAAAGGCTTCATGGCTTGCTTCAGACAGAGTTGTGGGTCGCATATATACTCATTAGCATACATTTAACCTGCCAGGTGAGCACTAGTCAACATAGGTATGAAGCCTCGTTATAACCAAACAGTATGGATGTGCCTGCATGGCCTAGCTATGTTTAGCGTGTCTGACTTTGGATCCATATTATTAATACCCTTCATAACGGTGCTGCCTAGGTTGGCAGTCCTGCTGCAGACAGTCATACAGGCAGAGATAATGAACTTGGTTAAGAAGCAACACTAAAAGAGAATACAAGTAGGTGTGCTGGTTTTTCTTGTCCCAAGATTGACCAACTTTGTTTCCTTGCTTGAAGTAAGCAAACGAGCGGAAAAATGTATGTGCCAGTATGGGATCACTTATTATCAGCTATTCAACAACACTGCGCTCAACCACAAACTTCATAACGTATGATACAAATTTATCGTGATATAGATTGTGTTTATGATTATCGTCTTTCAACTATTCTAGACTTTCACAATTTTTTAATGCATTGGCAGCATTCATAAAAACCTGATGCCGCCACTGTGAAAAACCAATTATGACTGTGGCACTGGCAGGCAGTAGCCGGCAGCTGACATGGCCGAGCACTAACTGGCTGCAGGGTTGCCTAACATTGCAATTCGCAGGAGCTGCTAGCTTCAGCCTCTTCGTTCACGTGAGAGAGTGATGTCAGAATCAGTCTGCCAGGACCTTGCATTCATGTTACCCCTAGGCCATGCAGGTACATTCATATGGCTTGGTCAAAAGGGAGGTTTATATGAGTAATGGTAGCTGCATCGCACTCTTTAAAACAGCTTAAGTGTCACAGAACAGACATTTGAGCTAGTTGGTACATCCTTGAAAACATTACCAGCCCTGTGATAGGGTACAATGAAGCGCTTATCCTTCTCTTCATTGTCACCTGTTGCAACGCTGGTAAAGTGTTTGAAGCTTAGGTGTCCCACATAATTTTTTGACCTGTATGCAGTAGGCCGTGGCAAAAACTGTTGTCCTTTTGGCTTGCGGGCAAATTTATGCAAGTGGTTTTTGTGGAAGCTCAATTGTCTAAAATAGTACTATCTGTGAAACAATAACCTTTAACTAATTTCTGTTTTACTTTTTATCCATCAGTCTCAAGCATGGGCTTCAATATCAGAAAGGCAGCAACTACCCGTGCTGAATGAGGTACCAAGTTACTCTACATTGCTATTCATGACTTGATCTTGCAGATTGTTTTTAGTGTTCTTTGTTTTTTACTTGTCAGCTTATGTACTGGCAGCACTGGCTGCTTGTGCTGCATGCAGAAAGACAGCAGCCACAAAATAGAGCACATAGCCCAGTAGTGCTAGTACCGAACAAGACTTATTTACTCTGTATACAATAATTTGTGACTTGCAGTCTTACCAAGCCATTTCAGAGTTGTGTATGTACCTGGGCTCGTTTTTTCTACTTGAAAAGAACTGTATATAACCAGTTAATCATAATTTTCTGTATTCGCTGTTTTGAATCAACATTAATGGCATATCACTTCATGTTTGTTGGCATGACTTGCAGTCTGATCTTTGCGTTATGTCGCACTCTCAAGCTTTACACGGCTGCTGTGTTGTGGTACTGTATTATAGTGAGTATTGAAAGGTAGGCCACATGGTGTCACACTGCTTTTCCTTTTATGTATATTAGCTTTCCTACATACCAAACAGAAACTTTTATTTTTAGTTCACTCGCGTCACAAATACCTGCAGGTCAGACAGTGCTTTACTCAAGTGTATCCCAAGTAGCACAGAATGTGGGGACCCAGTAGGTCCGATGTAGGCAAGTGGGGTTGGGGCAACCATCATAAAACCTGCATCGGTCCCCGATAGGGCAAATGTGGGCAAGCCCCATTTGGGCTTGCCCCTGTTCCTTCCGCATGGGTCCCATAGCGGCGTTGCTCGGGCTAATGCAGAGCATAATCCTGCATCCAGACCGCAAGGGTCCTTTGTCGAATATTTAAAGGCAATCCAACCTAAATGTGGGCTCTTTATGGGAAAGCCCTCATAGATCCGAAATGAGGCCGCCCTCATAAAATCTTTGTGGGACCTACATCGGCCGTAGTGGGGCAAAAATACGTACATGCCCACATGCTGCCCCAATCGGCCCCTTGTAGGTTAGTTGAGGGCAGGCGAAATATGAATAAAAGCTCAATTTCGGCAAGCCCTCGTGCAGCCCAAATAAGGCAGCCTTAGCGAAACCGCTTTAGATCCCACATCGGTTGTAATATGGCTGGATGGCCCGCATGGTACCAAAATTGGTCCCTTGTGGGGGGTTTTGAAGGCATCTGCAACCGCAGGTAGGCTCTAGATTCATAAAACAACATTCAGCCCAATTGGGGCTGCCCGCACAAAACTGCTTTATATCCCACATGGGACGTAATGGGGCTTGAAAGGCGGGCAGGCCTGCATGATACCAAAATCGGTCCCTTGTGGGGAATTGGAAGGCACAAGCCACAGCAAGTGGGCTTTATGTTCAAACACAACACCGACGTATCCGCCGTGTCACAAAGTAAATTGCCGCCATTTCCACTCTGCGACTAGAGTAAACGGCATGCACATTCAGCATATTCAGACTGCATTTTTTTTCCGCCAAACTCGTGGTGTCAATTTAAAACCAGCAACCAAACAAAAAATCGACGTCATATTTAAAATTAACGTCCTCCTCAATCACTTTCGTTGCCGTGATCGAACGTTGACCGACGGCGATACAGTCTGAACACGCGGCCCGCCATGGAACATCTGATTCCGCTGGTGGCAGGTATTTTCAGCGTTGTGTAAAATCGAGGCCATGTGCGAGTGTGGTTAACAGGCGGAAAAATCTGACTAGAGATACTGAAGGCTCGTATATACAGTGATCAAACCGGTACAAGCGCATGGCACGAAAATTGACGACCACGACTTTCTCGTGGGCCAGCTCTGCCTCCCATTCCGCTTGGCTGAGCGCTCGAGCTTTATATTTCTCTAATTGCTCTTTGCAGTTCCATTTCATGTGAAGGTTGTCCGAGACTTCACCGCATGCAGTGCATGTGTTATTTTTGAATTTTTCGGGCCAGATTTTGTGGTACTTTGCTAGGTTTGTTAGCGGAACTCACACCTGGACAGCATGTGTCTTGTGGGCTGTCAGTAAACCGCAAATGCACCGTACACAATGTGGGTAGTGGCCATCCGGTGGGGCAGAGAATAATATTGTAATGAACGAGGAAGAAGTAGCGGTTGGTGGCGCGGACGGGAGAGCCCGCGCCAGGTCTGCCAGCATTCATTAAAATTGTCTCATTGCCGTCAGTCTTCATCTGTTTATTCTCAGGTTTGCCATCCCGTATCTCAACTAGCTTGTTCATTCATGCAGCTTCGACACAATTGGGCAAAACTCAGCTCAGTACATATGATCGAGGCCATTCGATGACCGACAAGCATTCTTTAAAACTTACTCAGGGTAAATTCATAGGTGTTCTGCAGGCCTACGTGCACCTTTATGCGTGCAAGAGTGCCGCCAGACGAACGCGCGTAGTACGTGGTTAGACTCGAGGCAGCCAGGTTCCACGGCCGGCAGAATGCGCATGTTGACGTCTCAGATCTGATGGAAAGCAAGCACGGTAACAAGTCTAATGTGACCTTCAGAACTCGTAGCCGGACACATGCAGTCAAAAAATCAAGAAACAGAAGGCTCACTTTTCCGGTGTTACAACGCAGATCCCCTTGCCTTGTGACTTGAGTGTGTCGCCCCTCGGTACCTTTTTGCGCTACCGATGCATGCACTTACTGACCGACGGCGGTGGGATGCGAACGATATTACGATTCCAACGGAAGTTGGAAGCCTCCGGTAGCGAAAAATACGCGGCGCGCATGCCACCGCAGTGACCGAGCATGCGCCAGCAAGCCCCCGTTGATCAATGATCGTCGGCAACCGCTGCATAGCTACTGCCCTTTCAGCCGGTTCCCGAGTTATACAGCGTCAGACAGCTCGTCCGGCAAATCAAACGAGTCTTCATGCGCCGTCCTTCGACGAAGATCGCGTCGACGTCGTTGTCTCAGTCGACGTTTCTCGAGGTTAACAAACAGCCGCCATTTTCGCTCACAAACTTTGTGAGAGGTTCGTGCCTACTCCGCAGCGCTCACTATTTCAGTCACATTTCAGGGAGTGTGCAACGTGATCACTTTAGTCGTGTTCATGACGTAAAACGCACTCACCAGTGACTGGGTGGTGACGCAAAAATTCAACATGTCTGCCGTTCAGGGCTGATCTATAGGAGCAGGGCATTTTGAGCGGTTTGTGACTGCTTTGCGAATGTGAGCGGTACGTAATTCGGCCGCAGAAGTGAGGTTGTTGTGTATGGCACGCAAGATGCATGAGCGGTAGCTCTCGGGAACCACAAGTAGAAAATATGAGGTGGTGCTTGAGTAGGCCTTTTTGTACAGAAGGCTATCACGGAGACAAAACGGGTTGGGAGCTGTGAAATCCCGCGCCGCCGCAAGCAGTGGCTCGAGGCTTATGTCGGTCTCTTGCGCAGTCAGCAGAGTGGTGGTGTCGGGAAACTCGAGCACGACGGCGGCGATATGGTGATCGAAGTGAGCAGAGTCGCATTCGGTCGTAGGAAGGGGAAGACGTGAAAGACAGTCTGCATCGGCGTGTTTGCCGCCACTCTTGTACAAAACAGTGAAATCGTACTGCTGCAGACGAAGGGCCAAGCGTGCCAGACGACCAGATGGATCACGAAGGATCACGAAGTAGCACCGAAACCGCTAAACTGCGAAAACTACAGCGAGGCACTCCTGCTCCGTAACAGTGTAGTTACGTTCAGGTGTGTTGAGGGAACGGCTTGTATACGCAGTTACATGCTCGCTGAATGCCGAACGTTGCACAAGCACAGCGCCAACATCAATCCCACTTGCATCAGTGTGCGCTTCCGTCGAAGCGGAGGCGTTGAAATGTCGTAGTATGTTATGTGACGTAAGCAGAAACTTTAGCTGGTGGAAAGCCGCGTCACAATCTGAAGTCCAGGCGAGAGGGAAGTCCTTTTGTAGAAGCGACTTCAGAGGGTAAGCGACATCGGGAATGAATCTTCGAAAGAGCACAGCCCCAGATAACTGCGGAGCTCCTTCTGAGTCTGGGGTTGTTGGAATGCTGCAACTGCTTCAGTCTTCTGTGGATCTGGCCGAACTCCATTGCAGTCGACTAGATGTCCGAGTAGCAGCGTTTGACGTTAGCCAAAACGGCACTTTTTAGAATTTAGGACGAGGCCAGCCTCCTGCAGGCAATCTAAAACAATAGCGAGTCGTGTGTTGTGTTCTGTAAAATTCGGCCACAAATTTCGCAGCTGCACCAAAACAGAAACAATATTTACCCCCACCCATGTAAAGGATTAACAAGAGCGGAAGAAGGCGTGTTTCTTCGCCTCCTTACGAATACCATGATGTGCCCGGCGTCACTTAAACAATTTGACAGTGCCTTCTCCGGGGAGCACCGGTACTGCGGGGAAATGTCTTCAGACCTTTTCCACATGGTGTGGGCGTGCCCCTCCAACCCTGTTTTTGCACCTAATCCAAACACCACCCGGGAGGACTGGGAGGCGAATCTACTCACGTGCTCCGACCTGAAAGCCCAAAAGGCCTTAGTCAAACGAGCAATGGCGGCAGCGGAAGCCACTGGGGTCCCGTACTAGGACTCCTCCTAGTGTTTGTGAGGGGAGAGGCACTAAGCCTGACTCCAGAGCAACCTTTGTGTTACTCTCTATTTTATTAAACGTTTTCACCACCACCCTCAAAAATAACATCGTCTAAATAGCACATGCAGATTTCCCACTTGAGTTCACGAAGCATTGCATCCATAAATCTTTCAAACTTGGCAGGCGCATTACATAGGCCGAAGGGCATCACATTAAATTCACAGGCCATCCGGCGCAACAAATGCAGTTTTTTCCTTGTCAGCTGGATCCATCGGAATCTGCCAATACCCCGATCGCAAATCTACCGAAGGGAAATAAGACGCAGATAACAGGCTATCTAAGGCATCGTCGATGCGCGGGAGAGGCTACACATCCTGATTATGGATGGAGTTGAGGTTATGGTAGTCCATGCAGAGCCTACATGTTCCGTCTTTTTTTTTTTACCATTATCACGGGAGCAGCACAACGACAGGAGTACTACTGAATTACGCCCCATTTCAACATGTCTTCAACTTGCTTGTCGATCACCTTGCGCTCTGACGGCAATACGCGGTACGGCTTCCGGCGCATAGGATGGGCAAATCCCGTGTCATTCCAGTGGCGTGCGCGCGACAGTGGAAAATGTTGGGAGCCGTCGGACTGTGCGAAATCAAAGACGGAAACGTGTTGGGACAAGATGTTCTTCAATATCTGTTGTTGTGAGGTGTTCAACGATGCGCTGATCATCGGAAGAAGCTTCGGGTCAGCAGATGAGTTAGTAGCGGGGTTAGCAAGAGAAGGAGTAACGAGAGTCAAATAATACGGAAAGGTTGTGCTACATGAAGCTAGTGTAGAGCCTGCTGGAATCCCAACCGGTTCCGGTGAGCAATTTATAGTCCACAGTCCGGTACGGCCCTCTTTCACGCAAACCAAACATAGCATCACTAACACATTTTTTTTACGCACTGTAAATTAAGAGGCGCCACAGTAGCCTCAAAAGAGTCGTTGATAGCACGGGAGCAGGACACCTGGACGCACACTGCAGAATGTGGTGGTACGACGACTTCATCACACACACACAAAACGTCTTGAAAATTTGGTGTCTCTTCCAAAAGTTCACGAAGAAGAGAACTAATAAAACTTAGCGCTCCGTTCAGCAATCAACTGTAACGCCACACACACGCAGGAAGTCAATCCCAGGATTATGTCGTGCGTAGATCGGGGTAGTACTGCAAACTCCACCGGAAAGGCTGTGCCTCCCAAAGAAACTTTAACGCTGCACACCCCAACCGGATACAACTCTCCACTCACTCCAAAAAAAATAGCAGTTTTTATCCAATTAAGGAGGACTTTGTTCTTCAAAAGGTTCTTGAAATCTAAACACATGACCAAACCAGTAGCACCATTGTAGTCAAACCGTCAACAACTACATTAAAGTTGTTCTTTAATATGTGCACAGACGAAGGAATACTAGGTAGCAGCGCACATTTTCCAGCGACCTCACCTCCATCGGCCGCGCAGGCTAGTTTTTCTGCAAGGTGCTGAGATCGGCGCCGTGGTGACGGAGAACGGCGCATTCGAAATGAAGGAGGCGGTATCGGCGCCGTGGTGACGGAGAACGGCGCATTCGAAATGAAGGAGGCGGTATCCCACTACAGTCAGACGCTAGAGAAAGGCTGCGGAACCCTTAGTGTTTCATCGTATTCAGATATGTGGCGCAAACAAACACAAACACAGGAGAAGATACACAACACACGCGCACACTACCAACTGTAAGAAGAACCGGAAAACACTTCCTCTTCTACTCTCAGGCACGTCTCAACTTCCTCTTCTTCTCATCTTCCTCTTCTTTGCCAAGGGGAAAATGGCACTTCTTCCTCGCAGACTAAAACCTTGTCCAAACATGGCGGTGACCAATCTCTTCTTCCTCTTCTTCTATTCTTCCTCTTCTTTACCAAGGTGATAGTGACACTTTCTTCCTCTCAGCCCAAAAACATCGACCAAACTTGACAGTCACAAATTCTATACTGTCTTGTAAATCCACACCTCTGCTTTGCCCAGTAACTCCTATCATGCTGGACAGGCAAATATCACCACATAGTCACAAGTCATACACTAAAAACACCACCACACATATACAGTAGGACATGTCCATCTACACCCCATAACTTAAGTAGTCCCTATGTATTGAGAAACTTTATCTTGCCAACATCTAAGAATCCACGAGGCCCATGTACTTGAGGGGAAAAAAATTCTGTAAACTCCCATGGCCCCAAAACGTAAGATGAGTCCAAGAATAACAACTTTAGGACAAGAATAACAGCTTGACGCCCGATAATGATCTCGTTCTTTGCATAACTCAGGAGGATTGCTCAATAAAATTAAATTCTTTTCTACGTAAACTCAACGAAGCTTCACTAATGCATCTCTCATCTTTCTTCTGTATCCAATACGCCTCTAAAATTTCGCGTGCCATCTTATCCCGACTCTTGCCTAATATGTTTAGCCTGCTAAACACCGGCTCACACTTGCACTTTTGGCAGTGCAAGGCTAAATTTGACCCTTTGCCATTTTTTATGGTCTTCTCATGTTCCCTCATTCTATCATTAATACATCTTCCTGTTTGCCCAATATATAGATTACCGCACGTCAGAGGAACCTCATAAATCACCCCCACCCGACAACCAATAAAACTCTTAACATGCTTCTTATCGCATTGCCCTTTGTTTTTTCTCCCTATTATTGCACATAACCCACCCAGTTTATTGGGGGCAGAAAACACAACTGGCACCTCTAACCTATTAGCCACCTTTTTCAGGCAGTGTGCAACTCTATGTATATAGGGGATCACTTGTGGTCGTTTATTCCTCAACATATCTGGCGATCTTTTTTTCCCTTTCATTTTTTGAAGCAAAGACTCTGCCACCCCACATCTAATCATACCCTGGAAACCAGCCGCATCAAGTCTTTGTAATTTATTATTAAAGCTTTCCTCTGCCATATGTACACATGATTTTAACAGGGCCGATTCCAAACAAAGGGAAGCTATCCCTCTTTTTATACTCTTTGAATGGGCTGATCCGTATGGGAGCAGCTCTTTTTTAGCCCTGGGAAAATATTTCCAACACGCTTCCCTATTACAAATTTTCATATTTAAATCAAGAAACTGCAATTTGTTGTCCACCGGTAGCTCATGAGTAAACGTAAGCCCTTTTCCTTGTATCTTAAAAATAGAAAGCACACTTTCCACACTTTGACTCACTGCAGCGCCTTTATCCACAATGACTAAAAAATCGTTAACATATCTAAATATTTTAAAAGCTGATCCATTAAGGGCTGTATAAATTGCTCTGTCAACACAGGATAAAAGATGTTACATAGAACTGGGGCAACACATGACCCTATACAAATGCCCCTTCTCTGCACATACAAATCAGACCCAAACGATACAACAGTGGACCTAACAGTGTATAGGGTCATGTGTTGTTGTCTTGCTTATGCACCAAACAAAAGACTATATATGTATTTAGCAAAACCAGGAGACAGGAAGCGCGCTTGCACTACACAAACATGAAAAGCAGATACAACTCACAGACAAGGTAACGGATGGGGACAACCACCTCCTTCATCTTTGGGAAGCGCGGCGCAGCCTCACTAGGAGAAGCCGCCGTCAGAAACACAACAAGAAACTTTGCTTGAGGATTCGCGATCTCACCCAAAATGCGGCTGAGTATGCTGCCCAGCTCACCGACTCTAACTGGGTGGATCGCTGTAACTCTGCTGCTAGACAAATGTCTAGTCGCAATAGTTGGAGGCTATTCCGTAACCTCATAGATCCCACTCAGACTCGCACAGAAACACAGAAACATCTGCAACGAGCAATTCATAATTTCAAAGGCAATACGGACCAACTTGCATAGACTCTACGTAATCAGTATCTGTGTCAAGTTGAAGACACCAGTAGACAGGAATATCTCTATGCAGGCAGAGATAATCCAGATATGTATCGTCCTTTCCAGCTCCGTGATCTGCGGGCAGCTCTTGCTAAAATGAAATGAGGTACCGCTCCCGGTAGGGACAAGGTTACGGTCAAACTTTTGTCCAACATTCCTGATCCGGCGTCTGCGTCCCTGCTAAAATATATGAACGCTATCTGGAAAGAAGAAACACCCCTCCCCCTATAATGGAAAACAGCGCTTGTCACCTTCATCCCTAAGCCGGGTAAGCCGATCAATACCGATCACCTCCGACCTATCTCCCTAATGTCTTGCGCAGACAAGCTCACGGAGACATTGGAGCTCATGGAGACCGCGCGGTAGTATACAGACGACACAGACGCAGACGCATGGCAGACGCAGCGTTCGAAAGTGTAGTTAAAAAGTGCTTACAATATCGGAGGCGCACCGTATTGTACCGAGTGTCAACTAAGGTGTGTGGTTGCAATGGAGCCAGTGAGAGTTACCGTGACCTTTGATTTGCCCGACGAAACCTTCCGTGGGCACTACCGGCTGACTAGGATTTAATGATGTGGCTGTGCGACGAACTGCGCTACGAGATCCAGAGGCAGCGTGTTTATACAAGCACAGTACTGACCGTGGAACAGGAAGTCCTGTGCGCTCGGAGATTTTGCGCCACATCCAGCTTTAAGGAACTGATTGTGAGCGATGAACATCTGGCAGTTAGTCAGTCGACCGTCAGTCGCTGTCTTCATGTCATTACCGACGCAATCGTGAGCTGCTTGAGGCACGAGTAGATTTTTCCCCTACACTGAGGAGGAGCATGCAGAAGCGCTGGAGGGATTTTAGCTGCTGGACAGCAGGTTCGAGGGGTGCATCGGCGCCATTGACGGTACATTTGTTTGCATCAGCGCACCAACAGACGTGGTCAACAAACCGACATACTTCTGTCGCAAAGGGTACTACGCCGTGAACGTCTTGGGGGTAAGAGTGACTAGTCGTTCATGTAATTGCTGTCTTCGGTGACTGTGATGCGCATGATCGCCTTACTTACGCGTACATTTCAGCTCAATAAAGTCGTGCTAAAATGAGCGGGTTATCATATGCGACAGCAGTGGCATTCATATAGAGTTACAAGGTAATAACTTTTGAGAAGTAAACATAGAGTGTCTGCAAGGTACGAACTTACTGTATTGCACTATTAGCGATGGTCTGCTACCCCCCCCTCGTTTTGTGGTCCTGTGACCCTGAAGATGGAACATAAATGAGGTAGTAGATTGGGCACACTTCGCCTGTGTAACGGGATCGCGTTTCCACATCCTTTCCTTCCACTATTGCAGTGATGCAGTGCATTTATCGTTCCTTGTTTACAAAATGAGGTTTCACGGCGATGATTTATTTAGCATACGCAGTGAACTCAGATTTGTGAGTCGTAAGTGTGAGGCTTTCTTAACTTTTTTCTTGTTATAGTTGTTCATCTGCTTTAGTGAAATATGGCATATATATTTTCGTTGGTGTGTTTATAAAGATATATTCTACTGTGCATGGTAGTCAATGAGTGCTTTGCAGAATTAGTGCATGGTACATGAAGGAAACTGTATCAAAACGTGACTACAACTGTTTAGAGCACTCGGGTAGCGCCCTGCCAAGCAAGCAAAATGACATCTTATCGCAGTTATTTTGGTAAGGACAAAGATCTTATGTTTGCACTTATGCTCGAGAGTAGGTATTACAAGTTACCTGCTTTAGAAGGACACTTTATTTCCTCTGCACAGCTCTGAGTGAGTACTGTAGACAAATGTGATTTGGTTACTATGTGCCATTAATAGCGAGTAAGCTGATGTGACCATGTAAAAACAGTCAACTTACCAAATCAAAAGTGTAGCACAAGATTTCCTATGGTAAGAAAGACAAATATCACATGTGCATGCTTGGTTTGGTTTGTGGCGTTGAGCGTCCTAAAGCGACTGAGGCTATGAGAGACGCCGTAGTGGAGGACTCCGGAAATTTCGAACACCTGGGTGCGCTGACATCGCACAGCACACGGACACCTCTTCGTTTTGCCTCGACAGAAACGAAGCTGCCGAGGTTAGGTTCGAACCCGGGTATTCCGGCGTCTTCCCATTGCACCACCTCGGCGGGGCCCCAAACCAAACCAAACATGTGCATACTGCAAGTAACATACGATCTGTTTGAAAATTATGATCACTTCTTTCTACTGCTAGTAAATAATTTGCAGTTTAAAACTTCACCATATCAGTCAGCATGTTTGTTCCAACATCTGAATAAGTGATAAAAAATAACTGAGGGCATTTGTGCACATCTTATTGCAGGTGTGCGATGTAAACCTTCGAATCAGGGCATTCGATGCTACCTTCCCCGGCACTGCTCATGATGCCTTCGTGTGGAAAGCACGCCCAGTGCACCATTACCTGTGCCACCACAGCATACTGGATTCTGGGGAATACCGACTAGTTATGTAAATGCTGGCAGACCGGGACATTGCTTGCATTGAACAAGTATAATTGCAGCCACTAGCAGTGATAGTTTAGTGTAGCTGTTAAATACGGGGAAAACACATTGATTTATCTATTTATTAATACTCTTGGCTAAAACTTTAGCCAGCCATATAGGGTATAAAGGAAACAAAAAAAAACATGAATAGCGGTGCACATGGAATGAATAGAATGTACCAAAAGATACCTTCAGCAAACCTCAACTTAGCGTGACATATACAGGAAGTGAACAAACAAATCAGTGAAAATAAAGTGCACCAAATGTCAGCAATAGCATGAATGAAGGTGAAGTTGGGACTTGCAAAAAATGATCCTCTAAGCGAGGAACAGGCTACTCTTCGTAACCTATGTTTATTACGAACACATGTTAGTTTCAGCATGAAATCACGTGTCAATAATTTGTGGTGAAGAATGAAGCCATCATTACTATAAATAACCTAATGAATGTAAACAATGTGTAATTTACTGATACCTATAAGTAATACAATATATATGTCTTGTATTCTCATTACTCATCTATAAAAGTTGATGAAAAGTAATGAATAATGGAATAAATATTTATTATTTAGAAAAATGAACCCAACAAAAATAGCAATGTTTTCCACAATAGTAACACCCCTGTGACACTACGAAAATTAATATAACCCAAATTGGGTCATTGGCCTGTTCCAATGTTAATTTGATATTGTGCAAGAACACTTAATGCACTTAACTTAGAATCCTGTTTGGCATTGAATAAGTTTGGGAAATACATCCATTTTGAGTAGAGCCAAATGTAAAGCTTGGGAAATACATCCATTTTAAGTAGAGCCAAATGTATGCTCATGACACCAGATACAAAGCAGAAACAAGCACAAGCAAAGTGCAAAAAAGTCTGTGTACACCAGTGTAATAATTCTTTACTTTTGCTAAAGAAAAGTTTGTGTTGTGAAACTATTTGTACCACAGTGTGTTAGGAAAAGGCATTACTTTCTCTCAGCAGTGGCTCTGGTCTGCCCGCGAAAGTCTCTGGTTTATGCTCTGTTTAGCTGGCCGGCTGCCCACATGTATTTATTTTTATGTACTTAATGGTGTAGCTGAGCGCTTCACTATTTCGAGGTCAGTTCCATGACACATACGTGTGCACATCGGCAGTGTAATAATTGTACTTGGAAGTGATTTTATACTTGGCTTTGATTTTTCATTGCTCAAGTGTTCCAGCATAGGCAGATATAGTTGCTGCCTCTAGTACTGCACAGAAAAGTTCTGCTCTGCTTTAAAATGGTGCATGTGACAAAAACCCATTGTATGCACTTATATACTTTAATTCGAGCTTTTTCCTGACTGTCACTCCTATCATTTGCAATTTACATGCACTATTGTGTTGCATTGAAGGAAGCTCAATGACAATAAGTGCATGGGATTCCATTTCATTTCAATGACATAAATTCTTCCAACGCCACAACGGTACAACATAACGACGCAGTATAAAAGAACACATGCAATAGATAGCAGCGTTGATGCTGATGCGCATAAAATCACTTGAGAATAAAACGTAATCAATGAGTAATAAATAGGCTGAATGTTTGCATGTGACATAAAATCAGGACAAAAACAATAGCAACATGCTCTTGTTGAACAAATAACAAACACAGTGGGTAACTCATTTTTCTCTCACTTGCAGGTGATGGTGCCTACCCTCTGCAGCCATTCCGCTCCTCAAACCTATCCCAGGAAACCATGCACAGGGCAGCCCTGTTGCAAGGTTCAACAGTGCACATGCGTCGCTCAGGTCTGTTGTTGAGCGTACCATTGGCGTCCTGAAGGGTCGCTTTAGGTGCTTGCAGAGGCACCGGGCGTTGCACTATGAACCCTTTATGGCTGCAAAGATAGTTTCAGCGTGTGCAGTGTTGCACAATGTGTGCATTAACGTCCGGCAACCTTATCTGCTGAGCCCAGACTGTCATTGACAACCATGATGGCGACACAGACTTGTGTGACGATGAGGAGGAAACCCCTGCACTGTACCGGGAAGGCAGGAGGAAGCGGCACGAGCTGCTGCAGAGGTTCGTGCATGACACTCATCAGTTGGTGCCCTGTAGATTCAGCAGCCACCTCACCACCGCCAGCCACGTCACCACCACCAGCCATGTCATCGCCACTGCCAGCCATGTCACCGTGGCATGCAGTCCCTCTAGCATCATCCACATTAAATGTTTTCCAATTAAGGCAGCAACAAAGACGTTGCACTCATAAGTGATTATTCTAGCGGGAAGGGAAAACACTATTTTAAGTCTTTTTTTTGCATATTTGTGTCATGGCAAGTGTTCATGGCATGGTCTTCTGATGGCTCTCTACATCAACAGAACACTTTTTTTAGCATTTGTGTTTTATTTTTCGAGAAAGGAAATCTCTGCTAACTTCTCGCACTTTGTATAAACTACTTATGCTTGTGAGCACAGTGTCAAGGTTTTGAAGTAATTTCAGTGCACTGCGATGCTTCAAACTAGTTCGGGTGTTGGTGCTAGTGTTGGTGTTATGTGGCTCATAGTTTTGTAGCCTTGTGGTGGTATTTCTGGTGTTTTGCCCTTCATTTTTGTGCCGTCAGTGATTCACTCGAGGTCCTTCCTGGCAAATGCGCTTCGTACGCGTGAGAAGTGCTCAATGGTGCTTCTGTTCTGTCAGCTGATATGTTCCTGGACTTTCCACATCATATTCTTCGGCACTTCAAAAACACTTGCTGCTATTGGTGGTGCGCGAGTTCACAATGTGTGCCTCGTAGTTTTGTTGGCTTGTGGTGGCGATTGGGGTGTTTTGCCCTCCATTTTTGTGCCATCAGTGATTCACTCAAGGTCCTTCCTGGCAAAGACGCTTTGTGCACGTGAGAAGTGCTCAATGGTGCTTGTGTTCCGTCAGCTGACGTGTTCCTGAACTTTGCACATCATATTCTTCGGCACTTCAAAAGACTTCTAGCGATTGGAACTTAGATTACGCAGGTACATGAGCTCATGATCATGTCACTGCATATGGTAGTATGCCTCTAAGCAAGCCTGAACGAAACTCCAGCACCGCCTTTACTGATGCCTCGACAGACAGCATTTCAGTACCACCATTCCCTCTATTGCCGGCTCGACAGGCGGGGATCCATGTGTGCCATATTGAAAGTGGCCCAGCGGAAATGGTCTTTCTACTACTAAGAACATCGATATCTCATGGTGAAAGCGTTTGATGCAGCCACTACTTATCGGCGCCACCTGTTCCTCGTCCCAGTATTGCACAGGTGTGCTACTGTTTGCCTACCCTGGCCACACCTTGTAAATGTGTCCCCGCTGGCAAAGATTGTGTTCCGGTGCCTTGACCTATCATTCATGACAAGATTACCTCCCTGGCCTTATAGACGTTCTACGTACTATCCTTATTCCCCAAACCAGTGGCTTCTACCATTGCAGAACAGTCCACTGGCAAAGATAGGAGCCTCCTCTCCAGCCGAAAACACACAAGCTTGAGGACAACCTAGATCTTGGCTATCTCACTAGGGAACCCCTCACGTTTACAGGTGAATCTGATGACAATGTTGAAGACTGGCTGACCCACTACCAACAAGTCAGCAAGTATAATCGTTGGGTCATACTGCTCAGATAGGCAATGTTGTCTTCTTCCTCGCCAGCCGCCCTCCTCTGGTTTAGTGATCACGAGGACACATCACTTGGATCCGGTTTGTGGAGGAAATCTCCAAGTGTTTCAGTGACACTTCGGCCAATAAAAAGATAACCGAGCAGACCCTTGCACAAAGAGTTCAGGTTCTAGGTAAGCCATGCACGAAATAAATTGAGGAAGTGCTGATACTTTGCCACCTTGTCAACAGAAACATTCCTGAAGATGACAAGGTTAGCCACCTCTTAAAAGGAATTGCCAGCGTCTACAACTTCCTCATTGCGAAAGAGAACCCTGCAAAAGAGAACGCGATGCATCAGTGCAGTGCATTTGAGGCACTCAAGTCACAACGAATTTCCACAACATTTGGTCGTCTAACTTAATGTCACAAATACGGCAAGCATCGACCTTACTGCTTCTGAAGTCATTTTCTCGATGGTTTGGCGGATCATGTCGGTAGAGTTGACCTGCGAGCTGCAAGGTGCCATTCATGATAGAGCGCAACAGGCATGCTCTTCGCCTAAGTTACGTATGGACCAGCCTGCTCCCTAGCCTCAACGTACCATCAGTACCAACAACGACCAGCGTACTTGCCAGGGCAGACACGATACCCCTTTTTGAATTTTACAAACAGTGGCATGAACCGGATCAGCATTACCAATAATTTCTGTCTGAACCACCTCGACACATGCCAATTGGATATTCTCATTTGAAACGGAGTCATCCCTCCTACTTCTACGGTAACCGAGAGGCGCTAGTCTGTTACAGTTGTGACCTTAGCGGGCACATCTCCAGGTATTGCCAGCATCGTCAGCCTGTCCGTTCTTCCGCTTGACTCCAGTCTCGATTTAAGATAAAGTGTGATGACAGTCTCCTGCTTCTCTTTGGTAACTCTCTTTTTTCCGGTACTGACCGCACTGATTCTCCTGGCTCGCAGCATGCCTCCGCCTCCTATCCGGCCAAGGCATTCACTGTCGCCGCTCCAGTCCACCACCCATGGGAAACTAGCTGGTGCAACCGATGGAGGTAAGTTCACTGGCTGATCAATTTCGCCCATACATTTTTCTTGTCATGTTGAAGAACAAAGTGTTGTGCGTGGGAACAATGTTTGTATAACTGCTTTAGTGGATACTCGTGCCGCTGTGTCTGTGCTGACACTTTCATTTAGGAATTGCCTGTCAGAAACATGTTTTGTATGGGACCGAGCGACCACTTTTTTTGCGGCATTGAGGGCGAAAGTTTAGCTTCTGTCATGCTTTGCTCAGCCCCTGTTGAATTGAGTGGCACAAGTTCCAGGACCGAATTTGTTGTATTGCCTCATGTCACGCATGACGCCATTCTGGGCATCGACTTTTGCGTTAGTGTGGCACATCACTGGACAATGGAGGCGACTAAATTTCTCTGCAATGAAACATGTCAGCCTTAGTAAAGATCCGTTCCCGAGTCGCGACGATTTGCTTTTTCTCATGCAAGATGTGGTCTTGCCAGCTCACACAGCTGCTGTTGTCCCCGCGCAGTCTTCCAGAATTCGAAAGGGGCATTGCCAACTTATAATTTAACTGGACACTTGCAATGTATGAAGAGAAATGTGTTGGTCCCTCGTGCTGCTATCGACGCAGAAGACGGTTGTATGCCAGTAGAGTTAGTTGTGGGGCTAGTTGGTATTCTTGTACGCACATGTGGGCCCTGAACTATCCATACAGCCTGTGCTTCTACCGGCTGTCTCAAACGTGCAAGATGAGAACATAATGTTACCGAAGGCATTGCTGCCATTTCCGATTGCCCTCGCACTGCACTGAATATGCCGGGTTATTCTGATTAGTTAGGAGCAGTGATAGCAAGCCGATATTCTCTACCGATCGACATGCACTACAGGACGTTCTCGCGTCTCGAGCTGCTGTTTGCCTTTGCCGGGACAGGACCTCTTCCTTCTGTGCCAGACTCCCACATGCAATATCCACCTAACATGTGGAATGCCAATTTCATCAGGCAAAAACTGTATGAGGTCTGTCCAGTCGAGCGCAAAAATATTCATAATCAAGTCAAAGCGATTCAGGAGTCTTGCAATCCATGGGCCGCACCTGTAATACAATAGGAAAGAAGGACAAATGATGGTGATTTTGCGTCGGTTATCGTCACTTCAATGCGGTAACGAAAAAGGACGTGTATACTGCCGCGTATTGATGACGCTGTCGACTGTCTGCGTTCGGCGTCATACTTCTCGTCCGTTGAACTCCGCTCCGGGTATTGGAAAATACCGATGCTACCGATGCTCCCGTGTGACAGAAACTACTGCCTTTGTGAGTAATCATAACTTGTTTAAATTTAATGTAATGGCGTTCGTCTTGTATAATGCGCCTGCGTTGTTAGAGCGTTTCATAGATACGGTTCTTTGTGGCCTGAAATAGGATATTTTTATGTACTATTTGGATGATGTTATCATATTTGCAGAGTCATTTGAAGAGTACATTTAACGCCTTGAAATGGTCCTTGACTGTATCAGCAACGCTGGACTCGTGTTGAATTCTAATAAGTGCTACTTCGAAGAATGACAAACTGTTGTCCTTAACTACCTGGTGTATAACGGCGGCATTTGACCTGGTTCGCAGAAGATGGCTGCAGACTTTCAAAAGCTACGTACGTTCAGGAGGCTTTGGTGTTTTCTTGGAATGTTGTCATATTGCCGTCACTTTATACCAGGCTTTGCACACCTTGCAATCCCCTAACTGCCCTTCTCCACAAGGACTTGCAGTTGGTTTGGTTTTGATATTATTCTGTCCTTGAACTTCTCTTGCCCCCCCCCCCCCCCACACACACCTTTGTAGAATGTTTTAAGAATTCTCTTCCTTAGATATATTCCTTATCAGGGCCCTTTGCAAAGCCTGTCTCTCTGTAAGGTGTATCTGCACTAAGTGTTGATTAATCATCTACTCGCTATTGTGTTTTTTTCTGGTACTGCCGCTTTTACTTCTTTTTGCGGGCCACATGATCTCTGGTTCCAGGCTGAGAAATACATGCGGAAGAAATTTTTTTTTCACCCAATGACCTGCTTTCTTCTCACCCATCCTTCCCTTCACACTCCTTCACCTACTTTCTTCTCATCCACTTTCCCCTCCCCAGCTTTTCTTCTTCGGAAGCAAAAGCGTACTCAAACGCCTTCCAGTGATGATCGCTTTGCCCAAACGAAGACAAGCCCACTCGTAGACACGTTGGCTCGACCTGCGAACTGAGGCATACCCCATTTACCCTTGCTAGTGCTCCTTCATATCATTCGTAAATTATATTGTGCCTGCATGACCAAGGAGTAGCGTATTTTTACTCCTCGTTTAAACATCCTGGGAGGTTTGATTCCCAGTGACCCAAGTTTCCAGTGCCTGCCATCTCCTGGTGTCGTGATACTGCGCAACACATTAACCATGCAGTCACTACCCGGCCATGTCACCTGTCAGGTATTTTTTGCCAGTCCATGCCGTTACTTTTATCATTTCGCAACGGTAGTGGCAGAGCTGAAAAACGGACCCTTTAGTGCCATGTGCTGCAACGGCATACTTATCCACATGCAAATTGAATTTCTTTAACTTCCTATGAAGATATTTTTTGATGCTTACTGCAGCCAGATGGGTCGTGACGTTTGCCTGGTCAACGTCCATCTGCTCCACTTGGTGCCCTTGTGCAGATGGGCGGCGATGTGACCGCCTGTGTGTAGCACCTTGTAGATGTGCAGATGGCAGAGTTGCAGTTGTGTTGGCTGGTGGCAGTGCTGTGGAGGTGCTGGGCTGTTCATCGATGTCTGTAATTGCAGTGTGACGTGAGCAACTTTCTAAAATAAGGCATTAACCATTCATTACTGTTCATTAAAGTATAGTCGTGCCTACAAAGAAAACTCACACAATCTTCACAGTTGCAGAAATAATTATTCTGGTTTTGTCCCATAATCCAACATCACTCTCTGGCTGGCGCTGTTGCTGAACCAAGCTTAGCAGGATGGCCAGCACCGGTAGGATGAAAGAAAGTTTATCACTAGGTTTAAGTTGAAACGAAGCACGTCTTTGAGCTTTTAGACTAAATGTGTTTTTCAAAGATGTTTGTCATTTCACATGCAGTGCAGTTGCAGCATTGTACATTTGATCTTGGGGACATCTTGTTGAGTTGGAGACTCAGAGAAGAGTGATTAGTTTTACCATTTGCAGAGGTGTGCTCACCAAGTATACACTGTACGTTTCTCACAAATGGATTATAATGGTGTGGTGGTTACGGCAATAGACTAATTGGGGAAGTAAAGTTTCTTCACAGTAAGTGTCAAGCTACGAGAACAAAACCGATGCAATGATGATTATTTGGTTTGCTTGAACACACTGCTTTCTTGTGATGTGTTAAGCCCTTGCTCTCAAGTTTCAATATTATGTAGTATTTAAAACTACCGATAGCGGTATATGTGATAAACCTTGCATTTCGACACAGTACCGATGTTTCTCGGTGGGTGGCGGTGTAACAGGTGGTCTGGGTACCTGGTAGTGGAGCGCAGGGATATATACATAACACCTTGTATCATGTTTCAGTTGCGGCATGTTGCCTGCTGAGGATTTCAGCAGTTGCTTTGTAATTCCACTCGGGAAGCCTGCAGCACTAAATGCCTTAACCCCAAGGACCCTAAGTCAAGGGTACTAGGTCGGTGCTTTGTTACAAACCTGTGTACAGCACTGTTTACCAAGACGCAACTCAGCCCTCTGCCTAAGGCAGTCTAATGATTGCTTGTTTTTGTGTGTGCACATGGACTTGTTGCATACTGTTTGCAATGTGAAACTGAAAATTTGCAAGGTGTTGATCCAACTTCTTGGTTGTACTGAGAATGTTGTGTGTTATACAATGTATGCTCCACAACCCGCAAACATAGCTCCGTGCATTTGTGTGTTTTCATGCTGTGGCCTTTGTTGACTTTAGTAATTGAATTAAAAATGTGTACTATATGCTTTCAGAATGATCATTTCATTCCTATCGGGCATTGTGGCCACATCCCGTGCAGTGCCCACACAAGTTAACATGGATTAAATCTTGTCTGTAAGGGACCTACTGCCACATATGTTCCTCTAAAAAATGTTATGATTACAGAAAAACATGTTGTATAATGTTGCCGCATTGTTCGTGTGAAAGCGCAGTTATCCATTCTTTTAACTGATCCCTCCATGTCATACCTTACCTTTGGTATAGCCTCAATGATGTCATTTTTACCTGCTACTTATAGGAGCACGACTGCTGTAGGGTTGCTAAATTGAAATGGTTGCTTCACATAATGATGCACTGTAATACAAATGTCCCCGAACTGGTCGAATTAACTAGAAATCGATGTACGCTCTAGGAGAAATATGGGAGAGGTCTTCGCCGAGCAGTGGTTATAGTCAGAATGATGATGATGATGATGATGTATGCTCTCAGTGTGGATAAGAGCACCAGATAGACACTTTGATCAAATGCACAGTTGCTTATTTGGCAAAGCTACACTTTTTGTGTACAGTCGTGGTCAGAAGTAGGTGAAGTGCTACAGATTGTTAGAAGGTGAATATGAATAAACTATGGTAACCATGGCACAAAGCCTGTGTTATATACATGCAAGTGAAAAGCTGCACGAATCAGCCTACAGCGCACATCTAAAACAACCTTGAAATATTGCATCTTGCCCTTTCATAGAAGTTTTCTATGAATTGTACATATTAATGCATCTAGACATCTATCTACATGTACAGCAAAGTACCTCACCCGCGAGGTTGCTGTTCTTGGCCGGGCACCGAAGACTGCAGGGGCCCTGTTACCGGCGGCTCAGTCCTGACCGACGATCGTAATAATGTGAGCGTCCGTTTTACTGAGGACTGCGCCTGGGTTCGGCAGCCCTCCGCCGGTTCTCCTGCAAGGTTGACATAGTGATAAACGACTTTTTGGCATGTGCACATTTGTGCATGGACGGGCAAAAAAATTGCGTCCACTCCATAGCACGTCAACTCACCTGTGCTCGGCAGCAACCGACGCTGCTGTTCTCCGCGCCGCCCTGACCCGCCTCCAGTCCTGAGGGCACCGAGTAGCCAGCCCTATACCGTTCAACCCAGCCGCCAGCTGAGTCCATAGTCGCCGCCTGGTTTCGGCGGTTATGCTGTCGTCTGCCGCATGGTCCAGTGCAGGGTGGTAATTAATAAAATTTACCACAGCTTCAATTTGGAGAGCACTGCAGCGCGGCGCGTATGCTCCGCGCTGCTCGCTGTTCGACAGCTGTCAACGCTTTCGGATTCCATTTTCGTTCTGACGCTTCGCACAGATAACAGCGGGTGCAGCAGCCGTACTGTGCCATTTAGGCATGACTATGCATATGTTTCTCGACTATGAGATAAATTCGTTTGTGTATACGAGCACAATTTACGAAAGCAACACGGCTCACCCTATTCCTACCCAGTCACCTTCATAGCACATTTTCACGGTACGCGTGACATAGCTTTGTAATGAAAGTGAGCTTCTGTGTCGCCAGTTATCTCCGACGTCTTTTGCTAGGTCATAGATTTGTAATCTTCGGTTCTATCTACGGATACTCAGACGGAAGTTCGTTCTTGCCCGATAAAATTTTCATCGAGCAATTTATATACTACTTGCTGCGCGCATCTCGTAAACTGAGTCTGTTTCTGCACGGCATAAGGCAATGTTCTGCTGGCGCAGAGAAAATGGTATTGAAGACGGCATGAAATAGTTGTTGCAGAACGAGCGCCTTGGGCGCTGGGTAACGAAAAGTTTATTTTTCATGCGCCAGATTATACGTAATTACTATGCCCAGGGCAATTTTTGCTTCTTAGCGCGCGTCCAGTCCTCTGGTTTGGTTTAATATATAGAGTTTTGTTAGGTGTATACGTCCCAAAGCAATTAAGGCTCTCGGAGAAGCGGTGGTGGAGGCCTTCGGAACTAGCGACCACATGGGGTTCTTTTATTTAACGCACACTGTCATCGCAGAACACGCGGGCCTTCCTTTTCGCCTCCATCGAGAAGCGGCTGGGGTTCGACCCCGCATCCTTGCACACAGTATCTTTCAGTCTTCTATTCTGTATTTATACTGCTACGGGCTTTGATGCCGGACAAACAGTAGCTGCATGGCTGCGCGCTTCTAGTTACTGTACAGTCAACGCCAATTCTGCCCATAAAGAATACTGCAGTCAGCCGTGATCGAGACGCCTCTGCACCAAATCATCTGCGCGTTTGATCGCATCACGTAAGCACGCAGTCGCTACTGTTGACGATAATTTAAATCGACGAGACGCGGGATTGCTTCGCGCTATGAACTGAGGGCTTCCCAACCTGCCGTCGTTCATCGATATGCTCGGTCAGGTTTGCATAAAAGTTTTGCACGACTCGAGTCCTAGTTCAAAACAGTGAGGGTACTACGAGGAAAATGCGAGCGCTCGCTCCGCAAATGCGTACGACCATAACGCGTATTTTTCGATACCGGCTGTGAACGAGAAACGGATTGTACGACACCCTAGACTATGCTTGCTTTAAAAAACTGGCCGCTGATGCTTCGTAACCAGAAGCCACTGAGCGCCGAAGTGACCGAGGCTAATTAAATACCACCGCCCAACTCATGTGCGGCTACACCTAGCTGCAGCGCCGGCGGTGCATCTGTGCGACGCGTACGCGGCGTACCGACGCATGCGCCGCTACCGCAGCTTTTCGTCTGGATCGGTTTCGTGTCGTTGTAGGCTCCCCTGGGTTCGTGTTTGGCGCCAAAAAGCAGACGACGGCTCTACCTTTTCTTGATTTTTTTTACTACGCTTTAAAATTTCGTCCTCATTTTTTGTGTACACGCGTTTTAGCGCCACCCCAATTTACACATCACGGGTACGCCACAATATGGCCGAAAAGGCGAATATCGAGGATCGGGCCGCGGTCTGTCAAAACTACATCTTTTTCTCAGCGAGCAGTCTGTTCACCATGTGGTGGCTTGGCACGTTTCTTGTTGCCACTTCGGCGCAGTGAGTTCTGTCATCGGAATGCCCGTCTTGCAAGAGTCGCAATCAGATCGCGACCGCACAAGCTCGGTCCTTAAAAGTCAAGCACAATAACTGGACAGGTTCACACATATTTCTTTATCGCACCGGAAGTTCCAGTACACCAAGCACCGGCAGTTGTCACGCGTAACATGACAACTTCACTTGTGGCGTTTTCAAGCGTGGCCACTGCGTTCGGTGTCGGTCGTAAACGTTCCGTGATGTGACGCACACCGGAGATCCTGTGTCCACTTCCATTTCCAGACCTATTTTCCCCAACGAATTGTGCGGCAAAACGGTGGCTGAAACCAGTTTTTCCTTTTAGAAATTAACGTCCAAACGTGTGCCACATCCGCGCTCTCGTTGCTAGACGCGGTTCAAACTGTCAGTGGTTTGACACTCGCGGTTCGCCTAGCAGGATATTTATCTGTTCTGGCCCTGTAGCATTTCTTCGCCAAATGACCACGTTGCTGCAGGGAAAACACCGTGCGTTATCCCAGCGGCCGGAGTTATCGTTCGTCGCGCTTCCACATCGTCCGCATCTTTGCGCTTCGCCGCTGGTATGATTATCTCACAATGAAGAGCGATGACTGGCTTACATGCTTAGCGTTGATTGTTCTGGGGCCGAACGACGGACTCCGCTCACAAGTTTGTGAGCGTGACGTCAAAATTACTGAGCTGTGATGCAGCCTTAAGATGTCGATCGTGACGAAGTACGAAATCCTCCAATTACCATCGATTTTAGCGCGGCTCCGCCCGGTAGTACCGAATCCTCGGCAAACAATGATGCCAAAGTGTGGCACAAAACTGAGTAGGGAACGTTTCTTAATGTTTTGTAACACGACGCAATTAATACGCAATAAATAAAACAAACAAAGGTTTGTTTTGGCAACATACTATTTTTAGTATTGAATAACACTGAGCTCAAGTAGAAGCGTTCTTAGTTATGCAATTACACTTGCTATTAGATAACTTTGGTCACCGCGAGGATACGCCGCGGCGTCATGACGTGCACATGGCGGGCAGCAGCAAACAGCTGATTCCCCGGCAAGGTGCTGTGTTTTTTTAGCGTCGTCTGAAATCGAAGCTTCTGTGCGAGTGCCGTAAGCATGCTAAATATCTAATAGAAAGCAGCCGAAGTTCAGGGCCTACAGCGAGAAAATTTCATGAAGCGCTTGACACAGAAATGGACAAAGACAACTTGTGGAGGTGAGTGTTTTCCATCGCCGCTTACTATTGAAACAAAAGAACTCATATTAGGTCGGGACTGATTTTGTTAGCTTACCTTAAGGAATTAAACGACGACCGTATAGCATGTAGTGTGTGTAAAAAGTGTGACCGCGTACCCACTTCTTGTTTGTATAAACGAGTTTCTATGCAGCTGGGTAGTTAGGAACGAACACGACCGCGTGAAGAAGGACGAGCAGAAAAAAATACACATTGTCAAAAGTCTTTATTGTTCTTATTCGGTCCGAACTGTAATCTCCTTCAGTGCAACGAATGCCTATGCACCTTCTTATGCTGTACCAACCAGCCAGAACCCAACGTAGTAACATCAACCCCTATAAATCCCCGTTATTAGACCTAAATCCCTGTAGTTCCCTGATGCAGTTTCAAATCTGCTGTAAATGTGAGGAAAATAACGAACAAATAAGTTATTCGGGCAAAAAAATGTCTGGCAAGGCACCCCGCATGTCCCGCGCCCAAGAGGAGATGCTGGTCCAGTTCATGGACCAGCATCCCATCTAGGCGCGGGCCTCTACGGAGCTGACGCCGCGGCAGATGGCGGCCAAGAAGAGAGAACTGTGGCAGCAGCTTACCGCAGCTCTCAACAGAGATGGCCCAGCTGTGAAAACCGAGGAAAAGTCGCGCCACGCTTGGCACATTATGTGCAGCAGAAAAAGAGCCGAGGCGAGGTGAGTCTTTCAGTATGTGACCGTATAGTGCAAATTATTCCTGCTACATTTTATTTGGTCGCAGGGGAGCCGGTGGTGGCGAGCTGTCCGGGCTGTCTGGCCGGGTCGTCGCTCTGCTTGGGGCAGCCAGCGCGACTGGCGTGGTGCCCAGAGAATTGTTCCCGAGGACCCGCCAGGAGGTTGGTGACACATTGCCATTTATAAACTATGGTCACGTTGTAGGCAGTTGGAAATATTCCTTCATGCAAACAATGAACACGTATAATGAGCGCCCTGCGCTGTGTCACTGTGTTCCAGCCTGGCCCGCTAGAGCAAGCTGGCCTCTCACAGCAGCCCGGACCAGCAGGAGCAGCAGTTCCTGGGCCAAACGGCATTCAAACGGAGGCGAGTTCGGCAGCGGGTAGGTAGGCCATTTAACCGGGCGATTTGTATGTCTTAAAAATTGTACACTTTGTTATGTTCGTTTATGGTTTTATTTGGAAGGTGAAGGAATGCTCCCTGGCAATGCAGCCTGTACTTGTGTACGTCCCCTTTTCTTGCCAATAGCCGTGATGGTTCTCTTTACATTGTCTCCCACGTGTAATCCTGCTGTAATGCATACTTATTGCAGTCGTTAGCTAAGTAGTCTAGTCCTATGAAATAATTTCAACCAGAGGACACCCTGACGAGCCCCTCCGTAGGAAGCTCGTTTAGTGAGGAGCTGGAGGAGCAGGAGGAGGAGCTACAGGCGAGCGCCAGCGGCATGACCATTGAGTGTGCATTTGATTACCTATGCTCCGCTTCACCCTTTTTGCAAGGCACAAAAAGAATAGAAAAACATTTCAAAGAGAGACAGTATAGTGACAAGCAGTTTACACTGGCCATGAAACCGTGTTCGTTTCTTTTTTCTTGCAGTACGGTCAGTGTTGGTGTCGAAGTGGTTCAATGAATTGCCACAATTAACGTTCTAGAAGAATTCTGCTATTGTTTCGTCACTAATTGTGTCTGTGTGTTGCTACTGTCCCTACGCACTTCAATATTTATGCAAGATGTTGCAAAAACGTTTGCTGATTGCACTGCGTGATAAGTGCACTTTCCTCTATGTTAGCTGAGGAGCAGCCTTTTGTTGCGGCCCCTCCGCACCCGAGCCCTACTGATGATGCTGAAATACATGACCACCTGCTGAGGGAAGCCGAGCGATCAGCTTCCCTCACCGAGGCCAGGACCCAGCAGGAGACTTATTTTCAGCAGCAGGTGCTGGCCGCACTTTAGACGGTCATCTCTGAGAACAGGCTGGCACGTACAGACAGTGCACACCAATAATTCATATAGTAGGGCATTACATATGAAATGTGCATGTACTTCTATTGGTTGTCTTGCATACTACACCTCTGTACAACAGTATCTTGTGAGAAGTGATCCCAGTACATCTCACTGTCCCAAAGCGAGCATTGTCCTCCATAAAGGCAGTTGTAGACATCCGCATAAGAAAGTACGTTTGCAAGCAGGCATGACTTGTGAAGTACCATTTACTGCTTGTCCTATTCTGAGGCTTTGAACTGTTAGGATTATCAGTAAATAGAGAAGAGTGCATAGTATGTTACTCTGAGATGACAATGCCTTGCTAAGCATATCGGGTGATTCATTGCAATGGGTGAATATTGACCTAGGCAGGGAGGGCAAAATGTTCGTTATTTGTATTATGCAGAAGACTACGGAATGGCTAATAGCACCATTAAGGAACTGAAATTAACGATGAGTTGCGAGGTTGTGGAAATGATAAAAAAATAAATGTTTTTAAAACAGGTAGTGATCACAAATCTATCACGGAAGGGAATTGCATACAATTATATATTGCAACGGACCGCATTTGGTTTGCGCTGTGATGCCATGAATGATTGGTTGCTAATAAAGCTCAAGGATGATATCGCCGTAAAACTAAGGGAGAGAAGCACGGACACTAGCAAACAAGGATGTACTTAAAATAAGGAGAGCATGGCAAGCAATGAAAAAGGACAACATAGCTATAAAATTACAAGACCGTAACCAGGGTCAGTGTTATTTGGAGGGATATGTAAGAAGCCTTCGTAATGTGATGGGTACATTCAGGCTAACGATGATGACACAGCACCTGTCCTTAAGAATAAAAGCAAATAAAATCTTGTGCGAGACTTGGCAGGTCTGGTTTTCACTTCAGCATCCTTTTCTATGCAGGAACATCAAGCTGCGGCTGAATCTGGGGCCGAAACGTGCGAAGCCCTGCGCGTAATCGAGGCTGCCATGCGGGAGGTAGCGGCAGCTATTCGCGAAGCCAGGGCTGACTCTTCACGCTTCCATGAACTGCTTGTGCAGCTCTTGGGGAAGTCACCCTGCTTCTTCGCAATCAGCTGCAGCCACCTTCCACATCTTAGTAACTTCTTTTTTCATGTAATTTTTTTAAGCATTTCATATTTACTTTTTTAGGTACATTGCCTGCCAGTCGCAGAATTGTTTTTGTTCAGTATTTTTTACATTTGTTACCGTCTGCCACGTGCAGAAACATTTATATCAACTTTTTTGTATGTTTTCATCTTTTTGCCAGGTGCTCAAACTTTTTATTACACTTTTATGATTTGGTTTGGGACGTTTAACGTCTCAAAGCAACTCAGACTATGGAGGTCACTGTAGTGTAGTGCTCCGTAAATTTGCACCGGCTGGATTCTTGATGTGTGCACTGACATCGCACACTGAACGAGCGTCTTGCTTTCACCTACATCGAAAAGCAGCCACCACAGCCTGGAATTGTTGCGTCTTTGGGTTTAGTAGTCGAGCGCTCCCTATTTCTGAAGAATTGCGGCGGGGCTCTATGTGTAGTGCTCTTTGCGTGCATTGCAATGCGCGTTTCATGTTTGCAGCAAATCTTCTTGGGTGTTTGCTTTTCTTTTGATTGACAAAACCTATGCACATGTAACCTCGCTGCGTCGGCGATATTTGCGACGATTTGTACAACGATGACAATTTTAAAATCATGTTAGTCGCTGTGAGCTGTAAACCTCACACTGCATACTATGTATACACTTGTGGAGCTTTATCCTCGATTTGTTACAATGTTCGGCATCAAGCAAGGCTTTCAATCTGTGCATGATACAGGTTTTGCAAGTGTGCAGAATTGTGGCCACTGGTTAGCGTCGCAATTGTACACAGTGCCAGGTCATCTTATTGCATTATCCACCTCAACTTACCTGGTCCTGGAGTGTGCTCAAGCTGTGATAACTGTCCTTGTGACGTCTAGTCATTTTTTTACTCTTGAATATGTGCCGCTCCTTCTCAAGTATGTATTACCGGTGATATCATGCGAGCTTATAATGCACATATTCCAGTGAGCACTGAAGTGTTGCGAAGTGCAGTGATGTGAAAGCATTGGTTTTTTTTTTTTTGTTATGTTATGCGATCTTTTTTTTTTTTTCATTTCACTTTTTTCGCTTTTCATATGTTTACCGGTAGGAGTGCGGAGCAAGACGTTTTTTGTAGCAAAACCAGATGGGGAGTGATATGAACAGAGCATACAGTCATGTGATAGAGCAAAGAGAACTCAGTGTCCTCGTGTACCTTCTTACATGGCGACGTTGAACAACGCGAATGTAGAGCGAAATGTGATGCTCAAGCTAGACATACAGGAGGTGACCATACTGTAATACACAGTTGGAACGCCAGTTCCACAATACACAACTAGTACCTGCCGCGCTCGACTTGGGCAAGAAATTGTGGTTTTGGTTGGTGGGAAATGTTTTCTTGCTCAATTTTGTTTTGCGAAGTGTCACTTATGTGGGTGTGCTCTGATAACTTTGTCCGCACAATGTAGTGATGCCACGCGCGGGGAATGCATTTGCAATAATAACCATTTATTTGCGAACTCCATTCTCTGCATTGCACATTTCCATGTGCAATGCCTCTTGTCTTGCTTTAGAAGTGTAACGAAGATGTAAGTAGTGTGCTCTTGTAGTCATTTTCCGGTATCCTTGCATCATTTGCTCCTCTCAATCTAAAATATGCGGAAACTGCTGAGTACCATTACGGGTTCTAATAAACAGAGTTATTTTTAATATCTTACCTGTGTCTGTGCAGTACGTTTTGTATACAATTTATGAATGTTTATAGGATTTGCTGCCAATGCTACTGTAAACAGTTTGTTTTACTGCGGTATATTCAGATGTACGAAATTCAGCTAAATAAACCTGCATACTGATTGCATATCAACCATGCATTACAAGCAGTTGCTGCCTCCTTGTGATTTTTTCATTTATTCATGCTCTCAGTCCATCACACACACATACAGTTCACACCGATACGGTTTGCACCACGACGGCAAAACCGAAGCAGGATGTACGGAAACGCCTTTGACTTGTTCGATAAGGTGTTTCGCCGGATGTTACATCTCGAGAAGGAGGAAATCCACCGACTGTACAACGAACTCGCCGATGAAATGGGAGGAGTCCAGCCGCGTGCACTGCCAGGGAAGCAGCAGCTGGTGTGCGCGTGTGCTTCTTCGCCACGGCAGGCTTCCTTGCACACACACGAGGTTGAGACAAAGTTGACGAGGAGTTGGCCAGCTACAGGAGGTGATCAAGGCCGGCTACTACGCTGCGCTTGGCGCCGCAGTTTTTGACTTACCGAGCCCAAGTGTGCAAGCCTTTGAAGAGGTATTCTCGTGAACAGGCTCACAATACGACTGCGCACGACTTTACCTTGCAGGTATGTATGGCGCGACCGTGAACCCACCAAGTAGCCAGCACGTAGAAGCGGCCCATTGGCGTCAGAGCCAGCTGCCTCCTCCTCGTCCAAGGGCACGGGGCAATCCAAGCAGAGGTTATGCAGCGCGGCACACGCTGCAATGATGTACGTTGCACGGTCTGGCTGGTAGTGGAGCGCCAGGTACCTTTGCAGGCACCGGAAGCGGCTTTTAAGCACGCCTATGCAACGCTCCATCACCGACCGCATGGAGCTCTGTGCCGCGTTGTATAGCCCCTTGGGAGAGCTCGGTCTAGAATACCCTGGAACTGGAGTGAGCAACCATGGCTCTAACGGTTAGCCGCTGTCTCCTGCGTATATAAATGTGGCATGCAGTTAAGTAGCCCTTCGCCCAAAACAGTCTCGTACCATGCTGGACTATACAATGCAAGATTCACACGAAGTACCCCGCTGTGAGGAATTGCCAAACATGACATCCATGGATATGCAGAAAATGCACGATTGTCGTATTTAAGCAAACACCGCATCAAGGCCAACCTTGCAACTTCAATTTGCTGTACGCGATGCGGCACTTTCGTACTGAAAACAAGTACCACACAAACACTTTCTACTGTTTTCTCCTAAACTAGACATACCATGCATTTCTACAATGTAGTATGTCCTGTGTTTCAACTGCGGTAGAAGCAATCCAAAAACGTCGATGCACGTGAGACATGTTGCTAGTAATTTAACATGTATTTGCTTATTATAGCTTCAAAAGAAGTGAGTTATATTTCACATCGTCCAATGCATCGCCCGAAGATTTACAGGTTCTTTTACTGCTTACCCAAAAACCTCGCAGTCGCGCAGCAGGCCTGCCTCGACCAATTTATGCAGCAACGAGTAGTGCCACGAGAAGGCGTCCTGGCACAATCCGGAGCAGCGGGGTCTACTGCGGTGATCTTCATGCTGGCGTCACAGATCTGAAAACAAGTACAACAGAAGCGTACTACTCGTTAACCTCTACTATCGGGGTGCACACTACCCGAGCAGTGCATCAAGAAAGGTGTACTCACTATCATTGTATTAAGGGCGTAGTGCCCCTTGCGGCTCCAGAAAGCGGCTTTGTGTGCAGCACTGCCCCAACGCGCTCTGATGGCAATGAGCGTGCCGTCGACACAGCCGACGACGCCGGGGATGCTGCCGTGGCGAAGGAAGGCTTCCTTCGCCGCCGCCTTCTCCTCGTTGTATACAGGGATCCGCACCAAGCTTACAAATAGCCTCCGCCACCCGTCGGACACACTTGCTCACCGTCGGCTGCACGAAGCCGATGTACGCCTTGGTATCTTCCTGTGGCGAAAAAACGCTGCGCACACCATACCTGCCGCCACACTGACAGCGCACCCGGCCGCACACTTCTCAGTTCATCGGCGAGTTCTTCGCACAGCCACTGCACCCTCTCCTTCTCGAGGCGGAACCTTCGTCGAAACACTTCGTCGGCCAAGTCAAAGGGAAAGGATGGCGTCCATTTTAATTTTGTGAGCGCTCACAGACGAATTGCGAGCTACTGCACCATATCCCAACCGCTGTGGCTGCCTTCTCTCGCGCTGGGATCTTCTTGGTGCTGGTGTCGGTGGGGAGGGTGCAGTAATGGGCCCGTTGTCATCGTTTGGTTGGACCTGGCAGGAGGGTCCGTTCTCTTGGCTGTCATCTGGCATGTCTTCATCGCTGTGCAACATGCTGAAAGGCTCAGCCGTCGCCATGAGGTGTCTGTTGCGTCGCAATACTCTAACGTCTTCGGTGGCAACCTGGTAGGACCTTGATTGAGCCTGTGCATTGAGAACCTTGGCTTTCGGGGACCAACAGCCTCCGCGTACTCTAAGGACCTGTCCTTTCTGTAGCGGTGGAAGACTACGTCTTGGGGGTCGGCATTGTTTATGTTTCCTTACATATTTGCTTGGAGCTTCGCTGAAGTCGGGGAGAGGTGTCCGAAGTCGTCTACCCTGAAGTAACTATCCAGGCGACTGACCGTCTTCTAGCGGACTGCTCCTGTAAGTGAGGAATCCAAGCCAAAAGTCATCGTTCACCTCAGACGTCTTTTTCAAAATTCTCTTTACAATTTGGACGCCTTTTTCCGCGAGACCGTTTGAGTGGGGAAACCGCGGGCTGTAAGTTATGTGTTTGGAATCGTACTTCTTCGCGAACAATGCAAACTCGTGACTCGCAAACTGCGGACCATTGTCGGTGCAGACTTCAATAGGCAATCCATACCGCGCGAACACTGCGCTGAGTTTATTCACAACTGTGACCGTCGTTGTGTTGCATAGCAGTTCTACCTCTAGAAAGTTGGATAGCGCATCAAAAACGCAAAGGTACGATTTTCCAGCCCACTGAAAAATATCGACACCCACTCGGTACCAGGCATGTTCAGGCACTGAGCGGTCCAAGATTGGTTAACTTTGTTGTCGGTAGGCGTACTTCTGACACACTGCGCATCTCTTGATGAGGGCTTCAATGTCCGCATTAATACCAGGCCAAAACATCAACTTACGCGCTCGTGATTTGCATTTATTTATCCCCAAGTGGCCTTCATGAATTCTTCGAAGTAGCTCAGGGCGCATGGTTGACGGTATAATAGCCTTGCATCCCTTAAGCAACGCGCCACTCACGACGACTAGTTCGCTTCCAAAGGGCTTCAGTGTTCCCTGGACTGGACGATTGTTTGCCAAACAATGAATGACTTGACTCAAGTAATCGTCCTTGCTAGTTTCTTCTGCAAACGCTTTAACGCTGCCTCGCTGACGAGTGATGAAAGAACACTTACAGCATGAACTTCCACGTCGTCGTCGGTGCTTTCTTTCTCTAGGTCTTCAACGAATGCACGAGACAGCATGTCTGCGACCACCAAGCATTTCCCTGGAACAAATTGGAGCTTGTAGTGGTATCTAAGCAAACGAAGAAAAAATTGCTGCAGTCAGGCGGCATTTCTCCAATCGGCTTTTCAGATACTGCTATTAAGGGACGGTGATCTGTCTCAAGGATAACGTTGCGTCCGTACACAAAATGATGAAACTTTTTGCACCCGAAGACGACCGCCATAGCCTCTTTTTCTATCTGAGGAGCCTCTTTTTCTATCTGAGAGTATCTCTGCTCCGATTCGGTTAGGACCCGTGATGCTTAAGCAGTGGGCTTGCATAAACCCTCGTAACGCTCCCAGAGAGCCGAGCCTATTCCATTTTGCGAAGCATCGGATGTTATCTTCGTGATCCTTTTAGGATCGAAGATCGCCAGCACAGGATCTTTGCTCAGACTATCACAGATCAGTTTCCATTTATTAGCGTGGTTTTCCGTCCACTCAAAGACCCGATCATTCTTTATCAAGTCGCGAAGCAACGTCGTTCGCTCTGTAATTGATGGCACGAACTTCGACAAGTAGTTTGCAACACCGAGCATGCGCTGCGCTGCTTGCTTGTCAGCCGGTGGCGGCATATTTAGCAGAGATCTGACCAAGGCAGGATTTGGGCGTATGCCGTCTTCCGCAATAACGTCACCAAGAAAAAAAATCTTGCGCACGCCAATGCTGCCTTTGTCTGCATTGAATGACAAGCCAGCTTTCTGTGCCGCTTCTAGTACCGCTCGTAACCTCTCGTCGTGCTCTTTCCTTGTGACACCCCACACGATGACGTCATCAACCTACACTCGCACTCCTGGCAGTGTCCCGAAGATTTCACTAAGAGCCTTTTGAAACACTTCTGGGGCGGAGGCTATACCGAAGGGTAGCCTCAAGAAGCGGTAACGGCCAAAGGGAGTCGCGAACGTACATATCGTTGACGTTTCATCATCAACGGCATTTGGTGAAACCCAGAGTTGGTGTCAAGGCGGGTAAAAATGCGTGCTCCAGCTAGTTCAGATTCAATATCTTCTCTACGCGGCATCTCGTAGTGCTCGCGCTTTAGACTCTCGTTAATTTTCCTCGGATCCATGCACAATCTTAGTTTGCCGTCCTTTTTTCTGACAATAACCAGAGGACTTACCCAGTCTGTCGACTGGTCTTGCTTGGCTATAATGTCAGCCTTGACCATGCGGGCAAGTTCTTCGCGCAGATGCTCCCGCAAAGAAAGGGGCACCCGGCGGGCTGTCTGGACGACTGGGACAGCGTCCTTTTGAAGAACCACGCGGTATGGTCGCTAAATACATCCAGTCCCCGAAAAAAGCTGTCGAAAGTGCTGAACAACTTCCTCGCTGCTGCTTACTACGACGTCGATTACGGTGCACGAGAACAGTTCAAGTAGTTCGCCTGATCGCAGTCCAAGTATGGCCTGTCGTTCCCTCTTCACGACGAAAAAATCAATCTCGGCCTTCTTTCTTCCGACAGTCACCGTGGTAGTTATGACGCCATGGTGCTTGATGACTCCTCCGTTGTAAGCCCGTAGGATACAGTTGCTTCTAGTCAAGGGTATTCGCGCGCTGCAGCTTTTTGTAGATTGAGAATGGCAAGAGGTTGGCTTGCGATCCCGTGTCAACTTTCAAGGTTAGTGTCGTGTCCGCAACTTGAGCCTGGACCATCCAGTCACGGTCATGCGCTCTTCCAACGCTGTTGACAGATACGTCAAGGATGTCAAATCGCATCGCTGTCGTCGGCGCTCTTCACTTCCAGAACTTTTCGATAAACCTTGCAACGTGCAGCAAAATGGTTCCGCCCTTGGCATTTCCTGCAAATTTTGCCAAAAGCAGGACAGCTTCGGGGACCATGTGTGCGCCCGCACCTGCGGCACTTGAACGTTGCGGGCTGTTCGTCGCGCAGCTGCTGCTGCTGCTTCCGTCGTTTGACAGCGTGAATCTGTCTGTGTTCTCGAGACCAGATTTCGTTTTGCGCGGCAGTCATTTCCGCAGCCATGCATACTTCTTCCGCTTTAGCCAAGATCAACTCCTTATCCTACAGCAGCTTTTGTCTTACTTTATCATCATTCGTTCCAAAAACTATCTGGTCACGTATGAACGACTCTGCCATAGTTCCAAAGTTGCAGGAGCGAGACATCTTCCTAAGCTCTCTGACAAACTGTTCTACGGGCTCACCTTGAGCTTGTACGCGTTGCCGAAACAGGTAGCGCCCATGCACTTCATTTAGCTGCTCTTCGCAGTAGGTGTCGAACTTGGCGATCACAGTCGCGTAACTTTCCCAGCTCTCTTCGTCACTCGAGGTGAAGTTGTAAATTTCCAGTGCCTCGTCGCCTGCCACAGTTAGCAGTAAAGCAACCTTCGCGGCATCCTTTCGAGGTTGATTGCTGGGCTCGGAAGCAGCCAAGAAAAATTCAAACCTTGTGAAAAGTTTCCATTGCTTACTGATCTCTCCGATGAAGTGCAGCGGCTCCGGTGGCTTGACAAGTTCCATGCTTCTTTACCGTGGATGAGCTTCGTGGCCGTGGCTTCCAACCACTTCTGACACCATGTATCGTTCGTTGTGTCGTCCAAGTAACCGCCGAGACCAGTTCCGAGGAAACGAAAGCCGCCTCAGCGTTTATTAGCGCTCGTTTTATACAGGCTCCGGGAAAGGGCACACAAGTGGCGAGCATGCGCCGATGATGCTGCATGCAGGCTCGCATCGCTTATCTACACGATACAAATGGCTCCGATAAAGGGCACACAAGTGGCGAGCATGCGCCGATGATGCTGCGCGCAGGCTCGCATCGCTTATCTACACGATACAAATGGCTCCGGGAAAGGGCACACAAGTGGCGAGCATGTGCCGATGATGCTGCACGCAGGGTCGCATCGCTTATCTACTCGATATAAATGGCTCCGGGAAAGGGCACACAAGTGGCGAGCATGCACCGATGATGCTGCACGCAGGCTCGCATCGCTTATCTAAACGATACAAATGGCTCCGGGAAAGGGCACACAAGTGGAGAGCATGCGCCGATGATGCTGCACGCAGGCTCGCATCGCATTCAGCTTATCTACACGATACAGGCCCTTTGTCATATTGCGATCGCGGAAATTGAGCCGATTTACCAGCTCGCCTGAAGTATCGTACACCAGCATACATAATGCGCTTGCCTTTATCACCGACAGAGCGGATACCGTCTAACACGAGCAGGCACTACGACACATTCAGAGCAGCCTTCCAACAATGTGCGACCACTTCCCACTGCACGAAATGCAACATACTAGACATCTCTGTTCGGGCCTACCTTTATCGCCTCTTAAACTGAGGTCTGGTAGAACAAACTCGTTCTCGCCTCAGTAACGGTAAAAAACATCAGTGTTTTCTTTCCCTTGAACAAACCGAATGGAGCATAAACATCAGTTTCTGTACCTTACACAGTCTGAACATTAGCAAATAAACACGAACAGAATTGAGCAGCAGCAACAGCAATCCGAATATCTAGAATCGAGCCCAATGTGCCCTAAATCAACTGGTTGCGAAGCATTGTAGCGAGTCACCGTAGCTTCCATGAGAAGTCAGTGGTGGAGGGTCGTGCGTTGGATCTTGTTTCCCACACTGCAGTCGCGAGCTCTTGCATAGCGACTGCCACCTACTTTACTGATACTGCCAGCTTCCATCTGTCGGTAGTGGTAATAGTGTACTTCTATTTCCTCTTGTATTTTCTAAAGAAACAGAACACTAGATCATATGGCTACCGCTCGTCGCTCATGTCATCGCTGGTAAGCACTGATGGAAAACAATGACTCTCTTCAGCAAGTCGACTTAGTCAGTTTTCATGACAAACACTTTCACAAAGCTGTTCATTGCAGGTTCGTAGCCTTCATTGCTTCCAGTCGGATTCTCCCGGCTACTAATGACATCCGCACAGGACCTCGATTTTAAATTAAAGTACGCGTAAATAGCAGCAACTAGACGGGAAATCAGCTGTCGTTTTGCAGGCCGCCATGTTCACGCCTCGCTGTCGTCAGCGGATCCTTGCGGCGAAAATTGTTACCTAGTACCACATTTAATTGCAATACTAAAAATGCTTCTATGCTTATTTGTCCTTTTTAGCTTAAAACAATGTTGCTTAGGTAAATAGAACATTCCTACTTCTATTCGCTGCGTTTTCTCAAGGAATGTTTGCTCACGGCCCTCTTATCATGCAAATAAACTGCCGCGAAACCTTCAAAACTGTGTCGTTTTTTAACAGCCGCCGGCATACAGGCTTATCACTCTGATTCTGGACCGCGTATCACTTCCGTAATCTTTGTTTGTTAATGCTCGATCTCGCGAGTCACACATTTATCAGTTTCGTTGTAGCGCAAGATGCACTGAGATCTGTCTCGAAGGTTCCGGCCACTCGGGTGTCTTTCCACAATGTTCCAGCCCGCGCTGGTAGCTGTTTGCTGGGGGCGGTCTTGTCTAAGTCATGTTTTCATAATATGCGAATTAGCTTTAATGAACAATTGTCTAGGCTAGCGAATGCAGGATTTCCTGTTCACGTCATATTAAGAGTTTGTGATAAATTAATCTCAAAAGTAAAACAGTCGTGCGTGGGTTCACAGGAGCAGGAAGGGGCTGGACAGAGGGATACAAAAAGATTTGTGGCCCTGCCATACGTGCATGGTCTTTCACACAATTTGAAAAATGTAGCCAGAAGGTTTAATGTTAGTGTGGTTTTCTCGGCACCTAATAAACTGTCAAAAATATGTAGCATTGTTAAGAATAAAGCAGCGAAAAAAGTCCGGGAAAGAAACATGTGTCGGGTGAAGCATAACTTTTCCTATGTTCCATGCAAAGTAGGAGTGGTATATAAGATTCCGTTATCTTGTGATAAAGTGTATGTGGTCAAACAGGCAGATGTATCAATGTCCGGTTACGAGAGCACGAGAGATCATTAGTGATTGGTAGAGGATCTAATCTGGTTGTACATTGTAAGAGATGTGACGGCTGCCAACCTTATCTAACACAACCAGTTATTTTGGATTCCCATCCGGCACAGATTAACCGGGAAATCATTGAGGCCAGGCATATCATACGATTGGGTGCAAATTGCGTTAGTGAACCGTCAATCGCTTTGACAGATAATGAGGTTGAATTTCTTGAACATGGTGTGTGTGGGGGGTTATCATGATTCTCTATTTTAATGTGCGGTTTGGTGCTGCTTGGCTGGGTTATATATCTGTGTTTTTTTCAATAAACTTCAGTTGTGAGTTCAGCGCTTGTCCTGTCCGTTCTTCTCCTCCGTGCACGTCTTTTGCGCTGTTTTTCTATCATATCAGACCTTATCTAGATTGTTCTGTTCAGCCTTCAAATTGAGCATTGACGAGTGTGACGAGCATTCTTTTGTCCGACGACCGACGAGCACGTTTGTTGCTATCGCCGCCGCCGAGGTGCTTAGTTGTTTTGTGGGCGCAAGTCAGCCCCAATAAAGAGGTATTTCAGTACCATCACGCCTTTCTCTTCTTTTGGCATGTACGGCATTGTAACCACTACGTGACGTCTGGTGGAGGTGGTGCCTTTTATACTTCAAGCGAAGACCCAAGCCGTGTTCCTGTCGCCCTGGAAGACCAGCCAACAGGTCACCGCGCCAGCCGCCGACTTCAAGGCCTGCAACCCGGACACGGTCTGCTGCCTGACCCCATTCGATCTCGGAAGGCATCGACGCTGACAATGGCCCAGCCTACAGATCCTGGTTGTTTTCGACTAACCCCGTGAGCACCCCTGCTTCCAATGACGACCGGATGAAGATGCTGGAGACTGGATGGTCCTTTTCGACCGTGTGGCAGAATTCAATGGCTGGAACGACGCTGCGAAACTCAGGCAGGTCTACTTTGTTCTCCAAGGACATGCCCGAGTTTGGTTCGAAAATCATGAGTCAGCTATGAAGGACTGGGAGATTTTCAAGGAAGCGTATTTGACTGCCTTTTCAAGCGTCGTCCGAAAGGAAAGAGCCCAGGCCCTCCTTCAGTCAAGACTTCAACTTCCTAACGAACCTGTCCTGGCGTACGTTGAGGAGATGAAGCGCCTGTTTCGCCGCGCCGACCCTAACATGACCGAAGGTGAGAGAGTAAAATTTTTAATGCGAGGCGTTAAAAAATCGCTTTTTGCAAGTCTTGTCCGAAATCCGCCAAAATCCGTGGCGGAATTTGAAACGGAGGCGTCTACTATCGAGAAGGCGTTGGCCGCCCGGATGCGCCATTACGAGCGACCACTTCAGCCGGACGGCTCAACCCACTACCCCAGCGCATCTGCAAGCAGAGAGAACCTTCGGGACCTCATCCGGGAGATTATGCGAAAGGAGCTCGGCCGATTGATGCCATCGTCGCAACAACTGCAGGTGGCGACGCTTGCCGGCCACATTCGCCGCCACTGCCCGTAGCGATGAATTGGTCTCTGCGGATTTGCAGTCGACGCTCCACGACCACGCCCAGGTGAACGACAGCACGAAATCGACAACTATTTGCGTGGCGGTGCAATTGCGCCACCAAGCCGTCGCTTCAGGTCTCCATCGCCGTACAGGGCCCGCTTTGCGTCGCCAGGCCGTAACTACGATGAAAGTGTGCGCGGAAGGTCTCTAAGCCCGCGCAGGGGAAACTAAATAGAGCAACCTTTGGAGGTTAGGTTGCTCAACGGCGCAAAGACGAACATCCTCCGCCGTCGACGACCACTAACGACGACACAGCCATTTCACCGCCGCTCCACACGACAACATCGACAACACGACCAGAGTGCAAGCTGACACCGCCGCCCAGCGAAGTAACAACGGAATGCCCCGGCCATGGCCTGAAGAAACGACGGAGCCGAGATCGGACACCAAGGCCCACGTGCAATGCGAGGACGCGAACAAGTGTCCTTGACGTTGATATTGACGGTCGCAGAGTCACTGCCTTAGTAGACACAGGAGCTGACTATTCAGTAATTAGTGGTCTGTTGGCCTCTCAGCTCAGGAAAGTTACCACTGCTTGGGATGGCCCGCTGATTCGCACCTGATTACTCCATCGGGACGATGCACTGCAAGAGTAACCGTAAATGGGCGTACTTACCCCACCAGCTTTGTGGTCTTGCAGCAGTGCTCCCGCGACGTGATTTTAGGCATGGACTTCCTAAATGAACATAGGGCTATTATCGACCTGCGATCCAAGCTCATCAAGCTCTCTGCAGACAAAACCATTCCTGCTACGACGACGACGATGCAACACATCGCTCTAAACGTCCTCGATGAAGAATTGACCATCCCGCCCCGATCAAGCATCGCAGTCTGCGTAGGTAGCGCAAATATCGAAACCGCTCAAGGCATCGTCGAAGAAAATATCCAATTGGTCTTAGAACGAGGTGTCGGCCTCGCAAGAGGCATCGCGAAATTCCGGAGAGGTCAAGCTCAGGTACGCCCCGCCGGGGTGGCGCAGTGGTAAGACGCCCGACTACTGTGCCGGAGTTCCCGGGTTCGAACCCGACTGCGGCGGCTGCGTTTCGATGGAGGCGAAACGAAGTGGCGTCCGTGTGCTGTGCGATGTCAACGCACGTTAAAGATCCCCAGGTGGTTGAAATTACTCCGCAGCCCCCCACTACGGCTCCTCTTTCTCCCTTTCCACTTTCATTCCCACCTTCCTCCATTCCCTTACGGCGCGGTTCGGGTGTCCACAGAGCAAGTGTGACAGTTACTGCGAATTTCCCTTCCTGTGAACCAATTTAACTTTTTAACTTTTAAGCTCAGGTGCTGGGAACAAACTTCACCGAAGAATACCGGCATCTCAACAAGGGCACGACGATCGTTTTTCTAGACGAATTAGCCGACCTCAAAGATGTATTCACCCTTCATAACCAAACGCTAGAAGACGCACCGGACCAATTCCGTCAGCCCAAATTTGACATCAACCCAGCATTGACCCACAGCGGGAAATACCAGATTATCAGTCTTCTTCGAAGCTACGGGGAGTGCTTCTCGTCATCATCGAAGGTACGACAAACACCACTGGCCAAGCACCGCATTATAACGTACGAACACGCCCGACCTCTGCGCCAAAACCCTTATCGTATATCGCCGCGAGAACGCTAGGGCATTCGCGATCAAGTTGGGGAAATGCTGCGTGAAGACGCAATCCAGCCATCGAACAGCCCCTGGGCGGCACCAGTCGTTTTGGTGAAGAAGAAAGGCTGCACACTTCGCTTCTGCGTTGACTATCGCCGCTTGATTAGCATAACGAATAAGGATGTCTACCCGCTTCCCCGCATCGACGACACTCTCGATCGGCTCTGCAATGCAAGGTACTTCTCATCGATGGACCTGAAGAGCGGATATTGGCAAATTGAGGTCGACGAAAGAGATCGCGAGAAGACTGCATTCATCACACCGGACGGTCTTTTTAAGTTCAAGGTGATGCCATTTGGCCTCTGCTCCGCACCAGCCACATTTCAACGAGTAATGGACACAGTCCTGGCTGGCTTAAATTGGCAGATTTTTTGGTATATTTGGACGACGTTGTTGTCTTCTCGTCAAACTTTGAAGACCACCTAAAACGATTACAGACAGTGCTGGAAGCCATCAAGTCATTGGGACTAATGCTAAAAGCAGAGAAGTGTCACTTCGCCTACGAAAAAATCCGGTTCCTAGGTCACATCGTTAGCAACGACGGTATTCGCCCAGACCCGGAGAAAACAGCTGCAATCGCACAATTCGCACCGCCTGCCGACAAGAAAGCTGTGCGCCGATTCCTTGGGCTGCGCGCTTATTATCGACGATTTGTCAGAAACTTTTCGCGGATCGCCGAACCGTTGACGCAGCTTACAATGGCTGACGTACCTTGTAAATCGGAAGCGCCGCAAGGAGAAGCCTTCGACGAACTTAAGCGCCGCCTGTAAACCCTCCTGTACTTAACCACTTTGTTGAAAACACCGAGACCGAAATTCACGTTGACGCGAGCAGTGCGGGCCTAGGAGCCGTTCTCGTCCAGAAGAATACAGGACAGGAGAAAGTAATCGCCTACGCTAGCAGGTCCCTCACAATAGCCGAAGTCAATTACTCGACGACCGAGAAGGAGTGCCTTGCGATCATCTGGGCCACTTCTAAGTTTCGTCCATACCTATACGGCCGATCATTCAAGGTGGTAAGCGACCATCACGCGCTCTGCTGGCTGGCTAATTTGAACGGTCCCTCCGGCCGCCTTGCCAGGTGGAGCCTACGAATTTAAGAATTTGACTTGACTGTAGTCTATAAGTCGGGCCGGAAGCATTCTGACGCAGACTGCTTATCACGCGCTTCCGTCAACGCCCCCCCCCCCGAAGGACGATGACGACGATGCCTTTTTGGGACCGGTAAGCGCCAGCAGTTTCGCAGGACAACAGCGATCAGACCCTGAGCTGAAAGCTCTAGCCGATTACTTAGAAGGCAAGACTACGTCTCCTCCTGGTGTGTTCAGGCGACATTTATCTTCGTTCGCGTTAAGCAATGGCCTCCTCGTGAAGAAGAACTTCGCACCCAACAGGACTGCGCAACTTCTTGTAGTGCCTAAACACCTCCGGCAAGACATTCTGCAGGCGTTGTATGATGAGCCCACCGCAGGCCAACTCGGATTTGCACGCACGTTGCGTCGAATCCAGGAGAAGTACTACTGGCCACGACTGCCTGCCGACGTTGCCCACTACGTGAAGACATGTCGTGAGTGCCAACTATCAGACCAGCAGGACTACTGGATCCGATTCCGCCCCCAGACCTGCCCTTTCAACAAATTGAAATGGATCTCCTCGGCCCCTTTCCAAGTTCGTCTATGGGTAACAAGTGGATCATCGTGGCAACTGACTACCTTATCCGTTACGCCGAAGCGAAAGCCCTACCAAAATGGTACCGCGGCAGAAGTCGCCAAATTTTTTGTCGAACAAATCCTCTTGCGACACGGCGCCCTAGAAGTGCTCATCACGGACTGCTAAACGGCGTTCACGGCAGAGTTGACGCAAGCCATCCTGGAATACAGTCATACAAGCCATCGACGAACAACTGCGTAGCATCCCCAGACCAATGGTCTTACGGAGCGCGTGAATAAAACGATCCCCGACATGGTCTCCATGTACGTCGACGCTTAACACAAGACCTGGGACGCCAGCTTGCCGTACGTGATCTTCGCGTATAACACGGCAGTCCAGGAGACGACCTGAGCGACCCCGTTTAAGCTTGTGTACAGCAGGGAGCCCACGACGACGCTCGCCGCAATGCTGCCGCATGTAACCAACGAGGACAACCTTGACGTCGCCGCCTACCTGCAGCGTGCAGAGGAAGCCCGACGGCTCGCACGGCTGCGTATTAAAGACCAACAGCGCACCGCCAGCCGGCGATACAACTTAAGATGACGCCACGCAGAGTACAATCCAGGAGACCAAGTGTGGGTTTGGACACCAGTTCGCGGTCGCGGATTAAGTGAAAAGTTTGTTGCGTCGTACTTTGGGCCGTACAAAATCATTCGCCGCGTCGGCCCACTGGACTCTGAAGTCATTCCCGACGGAACGTCAGCATCACAACGGCGACGCGCACGCCCAGAAATTAAGCATGTACGACTGAAGCCATATTAGGCGCGTTAAAGAATGAGTGGTGTTTAAACTTTGCAGTGTTCATGTTTGTTTCTTTGTTTTGGAGCATCGAGGCGATGTTTTTTACAAGGGGGCAGTAATGCCGCGAAACCTTCAAAACTGTATTTGTTGTTTTTTAACAGCCGCCGGCATACAGGCTTATCACTCTGATTCTGGAGCGCGTATCAGGTCCGTAATCTTTGTTTGTTAATGCTCGATGTCGCGAGTCACACCTTTATTAGTTTCGTTGTAGCGCAAGATGCACCGAGATCTGTCTCGAAGGTTCCGGCCACTCGGGTGTCTTTCCACAATGTTCCAGCCCGTGCTGGTAGCTGTTTGCGACGTTATCTAGATTGTTCTGTGCAGCCTTTAAATTGAGCGTTGACGAGTGTGACGAGCATTCTTTGTCCGACGACCAACGAGCACGTTTGCTTCTATCGCCACCGCCGAGTTGCTTAGTTCTTTTGCGGGCGCAAGTCAGCCCCAATAAAGAGGTATTTCAGTACCATCACGCCTGTCTTCTTTTGGCGTGTACGGCCTTGTCACCACTACGTGACAACCTTGACGGGGCGGGGCTCGGCTATTAAGCACCCTAGCCTTGCTTGTAATTGGCTAAAGCCGCGATGTCGTCAGACTTCACATATCTGGGCCTCATTTGACATCACGCTCTCAAACTTGAGAGCGTAACGTCAAAATGACGAGGCCCAAACATGACGAGGCCCAGCGTGGCAAATGGCTGCAGAGCAAGGCGCGCTGGACAATCAATAGTCCCTTCATCCTGTACTTTACATATAAAGGGCAGGCATACAGCTATTGAACCCTTTCGACAGCTCTCGCTGGGTCATCTTGAAGACAACTGTTGAGAAGAAAAGAGAACTTGCCTCTCTGCGTTTCCAACAATGCACGAGTGGGAACGAGACATTTTGGCAGGAAAAAAGCCTTGCAGAGAAGCCGACTTACAAGTGGTGTATTGCAGACATCAATGCCTATAATCAAGATCGTTCGATGACCAAAACGGCTTTTTAGAGCTTGACCAGGAAAAATACGCAGGTGTTCAGCAGACCTTCGTTCACCTTTCGGTGCACAGTACCGCTAGACGATCGCGTAGTTAGAGGAGGCGTTAGTCCTGCCGGGCAGCGAGGGTCACAATATGCGAGTTTTCACGTCGCAGATCTGAGATAAAACAGGCGCAATACAAGTTTACTATGATCTTCCGAACTCTTAGCCAACACACGCAGTCAAAAACAAAATCTACTGACTATTGTGGTGTTCACAACGTACGTAGAACCGTCTAGCGACTTGTTTTCATATCTACCCGCGGCGCCTTGACGGCAATCAGCGTTCCGCCCGATGGCTTCCGTCTGCAAACGATGCAAACGGTCTTACATTCCCTACGTACGTTGGAATCAAAGTGTAATCGTGGTTGTAAGCCTCCGGTAGAGAAAGAAAGGCGGTGCGCCCGCCGCAACGGTGACGACGCACTCGCCCGCTAGCCTCCGTTAATCGATGGTCGTCGGTAATCGTCGCACAGTCACTCCACTTTCTGCTTGTTCTCGAGTTGAACAGGGTCGGAACAACCCGTCCGGCAAGTCAAACGCATCTTCGTTTTTCATCCCTAGCCGTGGATTGCCGACACAATTATGCCTCACAGCGGCGCACCGAAATGTACGCGGCCGCCATTTTCACTTTGAAACGTTTGATACTGCTTCGGCCGCTCTCAAAACACCGCTCTCAATTGGCGGCAATATTTAGGTGCTCAACGTCATCGCTTCTTTCGTGTTCATGACGTCTGATGACATCTATCGATGACGCAGAAAATTAATATGGCCGCCGGTCAGAACTGACCGATAGGACATACGCCTTTGAGAGCGATTTTCAGAGCGATCCGTTTGAGAGCGGTGCGTAATCCGGCCCCGGGGTCACATTCGCGCGTTGCGTGCTCGGTCTGCTCAGACTGCCCATCGAGCCTTTTTTGAAAGAGTTCGCTCGTCGCCGCGACATCATCGCCCCTGTTTCCTTTCGCCTCCTCGTCGCGGCGGCTCTGTGAATAGTGGGGGGGAGAGGGGGATTTTGTAACACTCAATTTCGCTCTCAAGTTGTAGAGCGTGACGTCAAATTGACGCGGCTTTCACGTGACCTTTAGACGTCGATCGTGACGGATTACGGAATCGACCAATTGCCAGTGACTCGTAGCATGATTCCGCCCCTGAGGTCCCCGTTCTTCAGTCGTGGCTGCTGCTACACATTTGTCGCAGTGCTAGCCTAGGCCGATGAAGGGCCGTCTGCTAAGTTTTTATGAAACGGCGCAGTGAATACGCAATAAATAAAATTAATAATTTATTCTGCTAAGGAACTGTGTTTACAATAAATAACATCAAGCATAAGGAGATACGTTTTAGGCTTTGCAGTTGAGTTTGCTCCTCAGTAACTTCTTGTCTCCGCGAGGGCACGCTGACGGTGTCAAAGAGTACACATGGCGGCTTGGTAGAAAACAGCTGATTTTCCGGCTGTTTTTTTTTTTTCACGTTTCGTCTAAAATCGAGGTCCTGCGCGGATGCCGTTTCTAGCCGCAGGAATTTGATTGAAGGCAGTGAAGGCTGCGGGCCTGCATCGGTCAACTTGCAAGTAGCTTTGGGCTGAAACTCAACAGAAACAACATGCTAAAGTGTGTGTTGTCGTTCGGCGCTTACCATGAGTGGTATTAGCGGTGAACGGTTGACACTCGACTGTTGGGCAGTGTGGGATTATGTTTACTTTTCTATGGGAAACACAATATGACCCAGAAGCACATAATGCAGGAAAAGGTAAAGTTGTCTGGCGGCATGATCGTCTTCGTATGCAGTTGGGGCACATAAATAACAGGTTTGCTAGAATAACTATCGCGGGAAGAAGGATGAGCAGACGTCTAGTTCTTAATATGAGCTTTACGTTTTTGCGGTGCGCTGAAACCGCATGTATATGCGGTGCACATAGGGTCAACTGAACGAGAGGTGGAGATTCCCTACTACTCCCCGACTGGATAAATAAATTCCCTGGTCTGTATGAAAATATCGTCTAGGGAAAATCAGTTATATACTAATATCATGTCAAATGGCGAGTGCGAAAAAGAAGCCACGCATGCCCTACAAGCAAGAAGAGATGCTTGTGGAGCTGCTGTAGCAGCAGCCGGCGTTGGCGCGCGCAGCATCCGAGCTGACGCCCAGTTTGACGCCGGCTCAATGGCGCGAGCTATGGCAGTTGATCGCCACTGAGCTGGACAACGAGGGTCCGGTTGTTAAGACACCGGATCAGTGGCGACACACCTGGCACTTGCTGGCCTGCCGGCGATGAGCTGAGGCAGCACGGCTCCGTCAAGCGTGCGGGTGAGCCTATCAGCATTGTTCTGTGAGTGTGTGTGTTCCGCTTGAACTTTCCTTTGCGTATTCCATTGCAGTGCCACCGGTGGCGGCGAGCTCCCGAGCCTGGGCGGCCATGTGCTGTCGCTGGTCGGCAAGGTCAGTGCAACAGGCACTGGACCAATCATGTTTCAGAAGCAGGTGCGCAAACTCCCAGTCAAAACAATTATTGGGTCCAATTTGGGACGACCAGACGATTATTCCAAATGGTTTGTCCAATGGATCCTGTCCAATCCAACTGGTTTCTTCACTCCCAATTGGGAACCCCAATGGATTTATTCAATCGCACTTAGGATCCCCAGTTGGTTTCTTCACTCCCAATTGGGGGTCACGAAGGTAACTGGGCTTCCAAATTGGGAGTGAAAACAAATTGGGCCTCTCATTGGTTCTAACTGGTTCAAAGCAAACATTCCCAATTGGGAAAGTCAAGTCAGTCGAGTCGTAGCGAGGCGGGTGACCAGGGCTATCGAACCTTGGCGTTGGGCTGTTGGAGTAAGCGTCCGCCTGTGCCGTATTGATAGAATTCACAACGGGCATCGGCGGGAGCAAGGAGGGAGGCCCTCGAGAGCCGACAACGTCAGAGGGCAAAGATGATGGAGACCGTACAGGGGGCTCAAACCGCTGCATTTCCTCACGAACTATTTGCCGGATCGTCAACGACAAGTCCATGAAGCTGTCTTCAATGCTCGCCACAGATGGAACGTTGGCGAGCCGCCCAAATTTTGGCGTTATGCGACGAGTCTTCAATGTCTCGAATGTGCGAACATGCCGATTGACATCACAGACGGCGTTCAGGTCACCTTTGGCAATTAGAAAATTATAAACATCATCTGCGATGCCCTTCAGAAGATGTCCTACTTTATCTTCCTCGGTCATATTAGCGCTTGCAGTTTTACATAGCTTCAGGACCTCCTCTATGTAAGTTGTGCATGTTTCCCCAGGTAGCTGAGCTCTGTGCGTAAGCGTGTGTTCAGCTCGCTTCCTTCGTGCAAGACAGTCACCGAAGCACTGCCGCAATTCAGTAACAAAACGGTCCCAGGTGGTAAGAGAGTCTTCGTGGTTTTCGAACCAAACAAGAGCGGTATGGGTTAGGAAGAAAACCACGTTTGCGAGCTTAGTGGCGGCGTCCCATCGATTGTAGCGGCTCAGCCGTTGGTAGTGGGTCAACCACTCGTCAACGTCCTCGCCTGCCGCTCCCGCGAAAGTCCGGGGCTCCCGATAGTGATGCGAAGAACTGTTCGCTGCACCCGCAGGCCGATCTTCAGCCTGGATCACCGCGTCACCACGGGCTGCTTGCGGGTCATTGGCCGATTGCATGGCGCTGGTTTGCGGTTCGAGGCCCGCAAGGCGACGACTCCGGCGAGGCTCCAGTTGTGTCGGTGCTGTCTGTAGCGCCAGGGATCGTTACCCGGCACCTCCACCACAATGTTACGCCCTTAGCGTCGCGACGGAGACGTTCTAGTCGGTTCAGTACGCTATGTACACACGGCTAGCGGGAACGACACAAGTGCCACCAGACAAAGGTCGAACGGGCGCGCACACTTCTTCTTCCTCTTCCTTCTTTCTTCCTACGTGCTCTGTTTTAGAACGAGTCCGTAACACTATCCTATGCACATATATACATATCTCTATAAAGAGGTATGTCAGGCATAAATAAATAACTTAACTCTGCATAACAGAGATGTGTCACTGCTGTACTTGATATCCACAGTGCCGTTTCTGAGAAGTGAAGAGTTTGCTGCTTGCTGATACTTGAGTAATGCGCTGTAAACGCCCACGGGATGAACTTCATGTTAGTGCCTGCGGTGCCATTCTTTCTTGCAGAAGCAGCCTCGCCCACCACCTCATGTGACGGTAGGCAGCCAGCCAGGAACGAGCGGCCTGCCTGCGGAGACAAGTTCGCCTGGCGGTAGGTGGACTATTTAACCGTTTGATGTTTGACGTATACTTGGGAACTTGTGTGCAGTATTGCCCACGTCCTAGTGTAGTGTTTCTGCACCCTCTGATGCCTTGTGGACTGTGTAAACAAATAGCCATACCACTCATACACAGTAACACGTCAGAATAGTGAGAGGTTGCACAGTCTTTATGTGCATTTTTTATGAGTATTACTATTATTTTTTTAGTCTACTACAGAGTGGGTTTGCTCCTGCACCAGGTATAAGTTCGTCTGTGTGTATACAGTTTAGACTGAATAGACGCTAACACGAGTTATTCTGCACCAATGTCCGGTTGGGCGTCTTCTTCATGTTCAGTTTTTTTGTATGGATAAGGGCGTAGGAATGAGTATTGTAATTACTGCAAAAGTAACCTGAAGTTCTGCATGTGTCTCTAAATTTTTGTTGGTGTCCCTTCTGTCTGTATTATTCCTCAAAACAGACTAGACATTCTCTTTACAATGGAACAGTATGTACTTTACTGAAATTATCCACTAAACACCTGCGTCGCCACTGATTACTTTAATGCAGACGACAGTTGCGAGGCACTGCTGCTGTCTGAGGAGGAGCTCCTCGAGCCCCACTCGGCGCTGATTCCTCCAGATGATGAGATAGGAGAGGAGATAGAGGTAGGAGACGAGGCGGAAGAAGCAGCGCAAGCTACACAGAGTGTGCGTTTGCCTACTAATCTAGAGGCTTCAGGGTGCACGGTTTGCAAGATGCTTGGAAATAACATTTGCAAGAACATCCATACTGAAGCAATCGTTTTACATTGGTCACAAACTTTCTATTCACGTTTGCCATTATAGCATCTCTTTTCAAAAATTTTTTTAATCTTGCTACAAGACCAGTGAGATCTCCTTATGATCTGCTTAATGTCCTACATTGCATATACTGCAACAATTTTTCCATCGTCATATCACTTGCTATGAGTCTTTCTATGTGGTAATGCGCCTGTGTACATTAATAATCATTAAGTCCTATAAAAATTTCACCACTTTCTTGCACAGCGTACTGCATCGTATGATGAGTCTACATTCAGCCTGTTTTGCTTTCATAGGTGCCTGGCCCTGCCCTCCCTCTACCTGGTGCACCCGCTGGGTCTCGTCCACAGTCTCAGCCGAGCAGGCAACCATCCATACAGCAGCAGCTGGATGAGGTGCAGGAACTGCGGCTGGAGACGCGGCTCTTGCGCGTGTCTCAAGAGACGCAGAACCAGCAGCAGGCGGCTTTTTGTGCACAGGTCCAAGAGGTAAGTCAGGACTGAGCCTACAAAATTTCACCTGTCATAAGCTGCTTGATGTATGCACTGCAACGCAACTGCATTCTCCGTTCCACACCATAGCTTATATCTTGATGGCTGTCTCTTGTGGAAAGTGATGTAGTGTACCTAATATTTATACACGTGAAAGTGAAGTGAGTCCTGCATATATACTTAATGTAGAAGTTTGCAAGAAAAGCACCCTTTACATGCAGAACGAAGCTGCTGCAGCTGCTGACCGGAGGCGCTTGCTCGCTGCAGGGCAGGGGATCAGCTCTGACATGCAGGACGTAGGGGCCGCCATTCGGGACGTCGGGGTTGCTGTGCGGGAATGGAGGGCGGATGTCATACGCCAGAGCGAAATACTCGCTCAGCAAACGGCGTTCGTCCTCCTGCTGCTGTTCAACCACCCGCAGCCTCCAGGCTAATTTGTTGTTTGTTTTATTAATATAGTAAGGTGTAAAGTTTAAATATTGTTTTTTTTTTCTTTTGGAGTGCACACAAGGGTGTGTGTGTGTGTGTGTTTTAGCAGTAATTTTTTCCCCTTGTTCAACGTGAAGTTTTTCAGTTTGGTTTGTGGGGTTTAATGCCTCGAAACAATTTGTGAAATAAGAAGCGTCGTAGTGGAGGGCTACGAAGTAATTTCGACCACCTGGGATTCTTTAACGTGCACTGACATCGCACAGCACACTGCCGTCTTGTTTTTCGCCTCCAGCAAGAAGGGCATTCGATCCCACATGCTTGGCCGCAGCCGACAAGCTCCGTCAGCACTGCACTACCACGGAACAGTTTTATTTTTGTTTTCTCCAACCAGGAGCATGGACATAAGTAGTCTTTATATTGTTTCTTGTTTGCTCTGCAGGCCACAGAGGGTGTATACAGTTCTTTTCCCCCTCTGTGGAGTGCACAAGGTGTGCCGTCTTTTTTTTCTCTCTTCTGCGGGAGGCAGAATGTTTGCTGTGTAGTCCATGCTTACTTCCTTGGCATGTCATAATTTTGAATTGTGGAGTATTTCTGTACCAAGGTCTTCTTTAGCGTGCCCTGACGCCACAGAGTGAACAAGTGTCTTTCTTGTTTTGCCTGTATCAAAAACGACCACGAATGGGCAGGGGTTCACTAGTTATGCAAGCAAATGCAGCTGCTTATCCACGTCAATAGAGCGTTCTGTGTAGTGCACACCAATGTTTATGGCTGTTATATGCTTTGCTTTCTCGTGATAGCATCTACTCACGTACGATCTGTGATGTTTACACATTTGTATAACTGATAACTTCTAACCACGATACACTGACTGCGCATTACAACTCGAGTCATATGTTATGCATTGTTTAGCAGCAATATCATTGAATAGCTAAGGAGTTTAACATTGACGAAAACCTCGTCACATGACATGTTGATGTCTTTATCAGTGACATTTACATATTTTATACCTTGTGTAGGTTTCCAAGCTTTACGCAATCTATTGTGGACAATGAAAATTTAATGAAGACTGATAATTTCTTTGTTAAAGGACACTACTTAGCACAGCCTTCGAGGGGAGTTCGTCTCTGCTGCGTGGAAACAGGGTATGTAGGTTTTAGAAAGTGTGTACGTACATGTACAGTGCTGAACCGCATTCAACTTTTCTTAACACAGAGGTATGTAATGAAATGAGGTAAACATATATAATGTTCGAATACCACATTTATGTATGAGTTATAAAATTTCTATAACACTGCCTCAAGCTGTCCTAAATATCATATTGGGTTTAGTCTTGTCATATTTTTTTTAGATGTCTGCATGACAGAGTTGGTCCAGCCGTTGTTAGATCTTTGCAATTTGTTTCCGGTGTCGTTGTATGACATATGTGATCAGAAATGTTGCGATAAAATAAATTTGTACTGCTGTACAGTGAAGTACAAAGGGCAAAATGCATGTCTAGAACGACCAAACTGCGTGCTCCGGGCCGCTCGGAGCTACGTGCGCGACATCTAGTGATGACGCCAGGTTCGAGACGGGCGGAGTGTCGGCATGAGCGGCCAAGCTGATAGCACTGCCTGTCTTTTCGGGGCTCGCAGGCTGCTGCGGCTTTACCTTCTGCTTCAGTCGTCAGAAGCGCTGATGTGCGCTGCCAGTCTGCGAAAGCGCATACGCGGCGGAGCGCACGCCACTGGCTTCTCTTTTTTTTACTTTCTTTTTGTGCACTATCAAAGCTCTGGCAGGGAGCATTTCACCGCATCATTCACGCGCCGGTGTACTGCATCGTCATCCTAGCCGCGAGCCTTATATCAGTGATCGAGGTTTGGCAGGCTGCATTTGCCGGCAAATGCCAAAATTGGCATGCCATTACTGAAAGCATACTTGGACCTTAAGTGTGGCGTATACACAAGATCAGATATACGATAACCTGAATAAAGTTTCATCCCTACAAGTGAACAGACGAGATGCGTAAAGGCATCGACGATGGCGCCATGACTCACGGTAGACCAAAGGAAAGCCATCACAGAGATGGGCCGGACAATGACCCAAAGAGCTATAGCTCAAGCTACTGGGCGCCCTTTAGCCACAGTCAATAGAGTACTGCAGGCATTCCACAAAGAAGGCCGACTTAAGGATGCTGCGCGCGGCCGGCCACCAAGAGCGACGACGGAAGAAGAAGACAGGCTTGTTGTCGCAGGAGCAGCAGATGATCCGTACCTCAGCGCCAGGGAGCTTCGTGACATGTTGGCTTTGAACGCATCCACTCAGACAATCAGGAGCAGGCTTCATGCAGCAGGTGTGAAAAGTAGAATAGCTGCGCAGAAAACACAACTGAGACAAGCGGATCGGGACACGCGCCTGGAATTCGCGTCTGTGGTGGAAGACTGGACCCCAGACAATTGGAGAGCAGTCGTCTTCAGCGACGAAGCCACTTTTTGCACGCGTTGGGACTAGCAGAAGCGGGTGTGGCGGCCGGAAAAAGCACGGTAGGGCTGTAGTCTGTTTTAATGTGCTCGCACGTCTGAGAATATACCCGGAGTTTTTTTTTTAGGCTGTCAAATTTATATTTTAAAACCAGTGAAAGGTAGGTGAGTGCAGTCTGAGTTGTTAAACTGTATAGCACGGTGGGCATTATGTAGGCAATAGAGATGAAACACGCATAAAGAACTTAAATTAGTATATTTTATTTTCGGCTTCAGGGTGAAACAATAAATCGCAAAATTAAAGGTCGTGAATGCATAATGCGAGCTCAGTTCTTACGTCTTCGGAATCGGCAATGTTTCTTGAAGTATAGAACATCAAAATCACACATTTAAATGTTCGTTAGGTTACCTTTTCTGCATGGCACACCCACAAAATTGTATCCTTAAGCTAAGATGTGGCGAATTTTAAAACAGCTTGTGTATTTTATCATATAAAAGATGTGTGATTGATTTCGGGTATTATACTGTGCGCTGCGACGCCATATTAAAAATCTACAATGCTGGAAAGCCAGCTTAACGAGCTCCCGAACGGACATTTTGACGCTCCATATTTTGAACCATAATGGGCTTCAATCTATTTAATGCGTTGCACTCTTGTCGTTTCCAGTCCTTCACTGCTACCACATCAGGTATCATTAGCTATGACAGCAATTTGATTCCTCTAATAAAACCGGATTTCCCTACCACCATGCAGGGACGAAGAAAAATACAATTGGAATGTGCGCAGCAGCGGCCGTGTTTCAGTCAGCGTGTAGGGAGCCATCAGCTACGATGGACTAGGACCCCTGTACCGCATTCCTGGGCGTATGATGGCAGAAGTCTACGCGGAGGTGGCAGAAACGGTCCCCTTGCCTTATGTGCTTGATGGGCCGTTTCCGGATGGGCTCTGTCACTTTCAACAAGATGGAGCTTCTGTGCACTCAGCCAAGACTGTCCGAGACCTTTTTGAAAGGCTTGGCGTTATGACCCTTCCATGGCCTGCAAGAAGCCCTGACCTTAACATTATAGAAAACGTGTTGGGACTGATGAAGAAAAGCCCATCCAAGAAATCGGGACTCTCCAATTGCTATCCGGACGGGCTATGGGAAGCCATTGAAAATGAGTGGGGACACCTCCGCAATGACCGCGCTCTCGTCGACTCCCTCTACGAGTCACTGTCGAAGAGGATTGAGATCCTAAAGAAATCTGGGGGAGCCCCTATTCGCTATTAGTTTGTCCTCTCCATCCCCTAATAAAGAGTAAACTTGTGGAAAAAATAAAAGAACGTGAAATGAGAAGCCAGCAATCTGTTTTCTTTAATGACCAAAGAAGAACAGTGAAATAAAGACAAACCCGCCGCTTACACTTACTTCGCGGCACCTTTAATACTAATTTGCCTTCCTGCAATTGCCGAAGAACGAAAACTGCCAAACCTCGATCACTGATATAAGGCTCGCGGCTAGGGTGACGATGCAGTACACCGGCGCGTGAATGATGCGGTGAAATGCTCCCTGCCAGAGCATTGATAGTGCACAAAAAAAAAGTAAAAAAAAAAGAGAAGCCAGTGGCGTGCGCTCCGCCGTGTACGCGCTTTCGCAGACTGGCAGCGCACATCAGCGCTTCTGACGACTGAAGCTGAAGGTAAAGCCGCGGCGGCCTGCAAGCCCCGAAAAGACAGGCAGTGCTATCAGCTTGGCCGCGCATGCCGACACTCCGCCCGTCTCGAACCAGGCGTTATCGCTAGATGTCGCGCACGTAGCTCCGAGCGGCCCGGAGCACGCAGTTCGGTCGTTCTAGACATGCATTTTGCCCTCTGTACTATGAAATGCTTCATCAGTACTTTGATTAAAATGAGTGTTACAAACATTTGCTCGCCTTTTGAAACTGTTTTTTCCATAAACTTGCTGATACTGTTTTATCCATAAACTTTGCATGGACACACACACACACACACACACACACACACACACACACACACACATTCATGTGCACACATTGTAGGAAACACGGCTCGCGAGCAAGGTCGGAAATCGTGAGTATTGGCGTCGGAGAGTGCACGAAGACGTCTTTGAATTGCCGGACGTCCAGTTAGATAAGGATACTGCTGTGTGGCTGCGTGAAAAACTTGATTAACTGGGAGGCTTGCAAATGATTGCGTTGTCAGTGAAGTGGCAGCTGGTGTGAGCATTTGCTTCGGAAGCTAGCAAGCACGCATAGATGGTCCAGTGCTCTACATTGGTATGACTCGCTGTTGAAGACGCCGAAGCTGCCGACGATGGTGCAGTGGCCTTCGGGATAGTTCTACTATGTCCCTTCTCAAAGCCTGCCCCTGCACGTAGGTCAGTTGGGCGCCAGGTCCTGGCAGGTAACCGTCAGGTAGCGGCCGACCATTGCTGTCGTACCCAGTGGCGTCCTCGTCTGCTGGCAGGGGCGGGGCCCTCAGGCAGAGGTTGTGCAGTGCGACACACGCTCCGATGATGAAGGCTGCAAGCTCCGGCTGGTAATGGAGCGTCCGGTACCGTTACAGGCACCGGAAGCGGCTCTTGAGCACGCCAATGCAGCGCTCCACCACAGATCGCATAGAAGCGTGTGCGACAGTGTACATGCCCTCTGCCGATGTTGCGCTTGGATGTCCTGCCACTGGGGTGAGGAGCCAGTGGGTAGCCACTGTTTCCTGCATAACATAAAATAGCTTACAGTTAGCCATGCTCTCAGCATGCCTTAATTATTCAGGTTCTTACCAAGTAGACCAAAGCCAGGCTATGTCAACTATGACATTTAAGAACATGGAAGCAATGCATGACTGCCAAGTTTAAACGAGAACCGTAGTAATGTAAGCGCAGAAACTTCATTCTGTCATAGTTGTGTCATGAAGACATCAACAAACAGCGACACTGCCCTGTGTCTGGATGCCAGCCGAGAATAAATTACATTTGTCACTGGAGTCTGTGTGGCTGTTCACTTGCTCGCATTCCACTGTTCCATGCGGGAACCACATGTTACACTACTATTGCGAATAGTTTGGTATTTTATACTCAACACAAGCGCCGCACACAGGTCTGTTGTCTAGATTTCTCGCTAAGTGAATAACATGCATTTCAACAATGTTTTGTACGCTATGTGTTCATGCTGCAGTAACAAAAGCAAAGGAGGCAAAATACACGAGGCGAGTTTATACTACTATAATGAGCCTTCATTATTACCACGAGTTATTCATGTACCCGTAGTACATTACGGCCAGAGCACAGTGATTTGGCTCGATGTACAGGTGTAACCTAATGGCCCATAACGGTTGTTACTGCTTACCGAGGAGAAATTCCCCTCCGTTCAGCAGGCCATCTTAAATGTCCTGATGCAGCTAGCTATACCGCCACACGAAAGCATCGTGGCCGAGCCGGGGCAGCGGATGTCGATAGCGAGGATTCGCATTTTGGCATCGCAGAACTGAAAGAAAACAGGTAAAGCACAATATAACTTGTGAACATCCGCTGTCAAATTGCGACGTATACCCAAAGATAAGTGGTCAACAACAAAGTAGTCACAATCATGGCGTTCATAGCGTAGTAGCCCTTGCGGCTCCAGAAAGCTGCCTTGTGAGCAGCATTACCCCGCGGCGCCGCGATGGCAACGAGCGTGCCGTCAACATACCCAACGACGCCGGGGATACTGCCACGGCGAAGGTAGCCCTCTTTCACCGCCGCCTTCCCTTGGTGGTCATGTGGGAAACGCACCCAGCCGCTCTCCCTGCCAACCTTCACTATGGCCTCCGCCACCCGATGCACACAACGGCTAACCTGTGGCTGGGACATCCCAATGTAGACCTCGTTACCGATGGCTGCTTGAAAGTCGCCGCTGGCAAAAAAACGCAATGCGCACAACACCTGCCACCGCACTGACACCGCGCTGGCTCGCAAGCCTCCTAGTTAATCAGCAAGTTCGTCGCACAACCACACAACAGTATCCTTCTCTAATCGAAACAGTCGTCGAAACTGCTCGTCCCGCAATTCAAACGCGTCTTCGTGCACTTTCCGACGCCGGTGCTCGAGATGGCCCAACTGTCTCAACCGACATATGGCAAAGTACACTGCCGCCATTTTTCCTCTACTCAAGTGTACTGGTTTTGGGGTTACCTCGTTTCACTCACAATTTCAGTCAATATTCAACGCATGGGCAATGTCACCGCCTTAGTCTTATTAATGACGTAACCACAGTCACCGGTGAGATCAGTGATGAAGCAAAAATTCAATATGGCCGCCGAACAATAAGGGCGGGCCAAGTTGAGCGGTTTGAGACTGGTTTTGTATTGTGAATGTTAGAGAATTCTCCCCCATGTCTGGTTCACAGTCGCGCGTTACGTGCTCTGTCTGCGACTGCCCATCGCGCCTTTCGTGAAAACGTTCGCTCGTCGTCGCAGCTTGGTCCAATCTGTTTCCTTTCGCCTCTTCGTCGCGGGGCTCTCTGAGCATCTCAAGCTCTAAGTCGCGCGTAGCGTGTTTGGTATGCTAAGTCTACATGTCGCGCCTTTTGTGAAAGCATTTGCGCGTCGCAGCGGTGTCGTCGGCTAGCTTTCCTTTCGGCTGCTTGTCGCAACTTCCTCTGTGAAGGGGTAGAGCTCATTGCCGCACCTGCTTTGAAAGCGGCTGCTTGTTTCATATGCTTTGTAAACGTTTAGAGCTCAATATCCCCAGTAGCCGTTTCTTCCTGTCATAGTGGTTTAGTCACTGCAGCTGCTCTGTGAATGTTGGCTTTTTCCTACAAGTGCCAGAGTGTTTAGATGCTCGATAGTTCTCAGCACCTTTAGAGAATGCGAGCTCATCTCGATCATTAAAGCGGTACATGTTGCTTGCCCGTAATTTAAAACCTTCACATCCTTGCTATCATGCTTGGAATTAGAATTTGAACGAATATCGAGATGGATGCGGTTTTAAAATCCAGTTTGAAGTCGTGTAAGCTCGAGACTTGTTAAAGAGAAATCTCTGCTTTCTTATATGATGGGTTAATCGCGTGTTTACAGTGCTTATGATAAGTGCCGTTAGTTTGTGCGCGTAATGAAGACATGATGCACTTATTTGGTAACATGGGAAGATTTATTGGCTCTCTTGGGCGCTAAAAATGCAACTGGTATTTCGGTGCTGTGCAGTGTTTTCTCACAATTCAGCAGCAGCGCAGGTATGGAACGCTACCTGCATTCCAAACTAAATTGCAGGTGTAATGAACATTTTTTTGGACCGCGTTAGCCCATTGTCGAGACGGACTGCATCAGCCATTCTTGTTGACATGGGTTCGTAGAGGCGAAGGACAAACAGTTTGTTTGCCCTAATTTTGTCCCACTCTTCAGATGCTGTTTTCCAGAGCCCATCAGCCTTCATTGATTGCAGTGGTCACGCTGAGAGGCTTGACTTCATTCTTCCCCAAACGTCCGGACTTTTGGTAGACCACCACAGCACCTCAATCCCTTCATCACCAAAAGCTTCCGCACACATTTCGCTTTGTGCACTGGAGAATTATCCTGCTGAAAAACGACGCTGCCTTGCGGAAATCGCCTTCTTACGTATGGCATTGCTGTGTTCTTCAACATGGTCGCATACCTTGCCGCATTTAGGTGCCCTCAATCCTTTGCAAAGGTCCCAGTCCTTCTCGGGAAATAGCTCCCCAGACGACAGCAGTCTTCCTTCCGCTTGCGGCGACTTATTGCACGTTGTGAGGATCATGCCTGCACGAAATGTGTGTCGAACAGTTTGGGGGATATAAATAACTGAAACTTGATAACAATGCATGCACTTCAGCAGTTTTCTAAACGTTAGGTTTCATTTCCTATGCCTGTGATTAAGAGTGGAGTAATAATATAATAGCTATAATATTATACTGTCTGCCTCTGACGGGAGCCATTCGTTATTGAAGTTCAGTAAACGTCTTGTCATGAAAACGAATGGGTGGGGTAATATTGAACGATTTTACTCTTTTTATCTGCGCGTGAACATCATTCCTGAATATTAGTAGCAAATATGACGTTTGACACAAAAAATATTTCTACATAATCAAAAATTTGAAAAAATGATTTCATTAAATTCCAAAGCAATGTAAAGGGTAAATTTGAACTTACCGCGTTTTGTCTATCCACCAAGCACGCGTCCTTTGATTCTGTTTGGTGGAGAAAGCTGATTCGTATGTGGATATGACCCTCGCCCATTCGTCAGGAGTCCACATTTCATGTTATTGCGTGAACTGAAGGCGAGTGGTCTTCTGTGCTTGGTTAAGCAGGGGCTTTTGTGCTGCTCTTCGACTTTTCAAGGAGGCTTCTGTAAGCCGACGCTGCACCGTTGAAACATGCACATTGACGTCCACGTTGTCGTGGATCTGGGCTACAGTCAGAATGGGTCGAGAGAAGCCGTTGCCAGAACCAGGTGATCCTCGTTATCATTCGTGGCGCGAGGCCGGCGTTGATGGGGTGCCTCGCATATTCGACCTTCGTCCCTATGAGCCTGAATAATTATATTCACCGTTCGAAAGGCCTACCGGTGATTGAGGCGTTCGCTCTGTACGAATATTCCTGCATGCACAAGTCGACGATACGTCACCTTTCGCTGTCCGGTACACGGGGCATCGTGCTGCGACGAATGAAGGCACCAGCAAGTGCGAGAGACAGGATTGCTGTGAAGAGCACATTTCATTATCACCACTGCCGATTTCGCATTATCATGCAGCGACGGGGCACAGCAAATGCGACGTGATGTTATCAGGAAAGTGTCGATCTAACTGCATTGCAATGCGGTCGTCTACTTGTCCTACTAGTGAAATGCTTGAAATTGGGAGGTAGTCTGTCAAGTAATTTATACCCGAGATGACTGGCATTCGAACTACATGGCAAGTTTGAAAACAAAAAAAAGGAATCCCGGAGCAATATATGTGTCAGTCTGAAAACCCGATTACGATGCGCAAGTCACTTTTTCTGATTTCGAAAATGGCGCTTTACGGCCATAGGTTAGTATGGCGTATTCGAACCGGTGATTCGGAGCATCACTGAGATTCTGTTCTGGAACCCATAACACGCTCCCTGTCGCTGATTGAAATACGAGATTTAAAAATTAGTTTCAAGAGTAATATAAAATGCACTGAGCCTAAGTTAACATCAAGCTTTCAAAAACTGAAGTGCGGCTCCTTGCTAGGTAGCGGCAGAGAGAAAATGTCCAGCTGATGGGTTCGATAAACCTTCGGAGGTAGCGTCTGACGAGGCATCAGAATATGGGGTCGTTGGTCGACTACAAGCTTTCGCTTCGCAACAGGTTCCTTAGGAGCCGTACGGAATTCATTGTGGCCCCGGTGGAGGAATATTTAAATGAGGACACAGCACGGGCGATGCACTGGACGCAAGTTTCGAGATAAAGTATCAGCCAGGATCCTCCGAACTGGGCCGCTGATTGCAGCGTCAGCGCCGTTGCAGCGATGAACCTTCGCCGGAATAAAAAAAAAACATACATGAACGAGGCCGTTACGATAGCAACTAGTTGATATCGCACGACGTTTCTGCCACGCGAGCCGGTCGCGTGGCCAGAACTGTTTCTCCGTCGTCGCCACAAGCATCACCGTAATTGTGTAAGTTCGGTGCGATTTTGCGTCAGTGGTGCGGCAATCTACAGCTATGAGCCGAAAGTGCCTTGTCGAAAATTGCAACAGTGGCTACGCAAGCTGCAATGAAAGTGATTTTTTTTAATATTCCTTCCAACCAGAAGTCAGAAGCGCTTAAAAGACTGGGAAGAAGCTATTCTTCGTACATACTATACGCTGAGTGTAAATGATTTTGTTTGTAGCAAGCATTTTACGAAATAAATGATGATTTAAAAAAGGTACTTCGCTGAATATCATGGTGAAATTTTGCTTGACGTTCCAAAACGAACCGCCGTACACACGAAAGCGGAAGCAACCCATGAGCCTCTAATCGCCTCTACCGCCAAAGCCCAGAAAAAAGCGACGGAAAGCAGAATTGACCACGAATGGTGACGGCTATCAAACATCGCAATATGAGCAGCACACATGATCGTCTGCAGTATGCGAAGTCCCAATTGTGACTTGCGCGGAAAAGAACTTCTTGTATGATGAGGACAAGTGTACAGACGCAGTACAAATGGACTGTCGTGAAGAAAGCCCTACCAGAAGTCTCGACAAACCCCCCCAGGAAGGGCTTTACAGGGATAGAAACGTGCGCCAGCTCCACATTCTATGATGTTCTAGTCTATTTAATCCATCGCTCGCTCAGCTGCCAACCGCCGCTTGGAACTACAGCTGTGAGCATAAAAATGGCCTTCACAGCTACTGCTTCATGCATGTTAGCCGGCCACCATCAAGACAGCCCGTTCCTTTAAAGACTCTGCTAGTTCAATAGGTGACAAAACGTGTTTTTAAGCATTTTTGTGTTAGGCTGCAAGCTGCAAACGAAAGTAGTTCCCGATGCGTGTGAGCTATGCTTTCAAGAGGACTGGGAAGTTGTTAGCCAAGCCCTACAACATTTTCATGAACTGCACCTCTGTCGTGGCGGACCATGGCATAAGAAGTACACAGATATACGCCTTGAATGCGGCTATATTGACTCAAGAAATACTTGGAGGCATAACGGCTGCCCTTTAGCTCAAGAAAAGAAAACGCCTTGCGCATATTGTTGTAGGTTTGTGAACACGCTTCGAATTCGCAAGGCAAGGAAAGAAAAGCGCGTAAAGCAGCGCAGAGTCAGGGTACCGCTCAGTCCTGCGAGGAGAAAGTCGATTGAAACTTTAAGGAAGCAGCGCATTGTTCTTGCAAAACAAAGACACGCGTCCTTAAGAATAAAAAGACACTCCTGTCGGAATTATCATCATGCCAAGAAAAGTTGATTGATGTTGATGAGGACGCAATGCTCAAAGCTTGTGAGAAGGCTAACCTGTCCGCAGCGCAGCAAATGCTAGTGCGAGAATGCTTTTCGGCAGCACAACCGAAGTCGAGGAAAGGAAGGAAGTACACATTCTCCATTCTCCTTCTCCGCATTCGGACACCGCGTGGGTACTGGTTTCTCAGAGAGAGTAACGTGCTTCCGCTCCCGTCTTTTAAAACTATTCGAAGGTATATACCTTCGGTTGGCATGAAGTGTGGTTTCGACAGTTTTTCGATGCTTTCAAGGAAAAATTAAATGACAAATCCACTTTTTGTGAGCGCGGAATGCTATTTCTTGAACAACTGCAAGTACGGCAGTGCAAGCACGTGAACTCGCAGACCTTAAGCTATGACGGCTCAGTTGACGACGGAACGCACAAGAAACTAAGCACCGATTTGGCAGATCATGCGCTCGTCTTGATTTTTTGTCCGTGTACCGAGAACTATGCGCAGTCTGTCGCCGTTTTTGCGTCCAAGAATTCCTCACGAGGCCCTGTGTTGTGTCAACGTCTCTTGCAGGCCATTGTGCTGATTGAAGACGCTGGATCTATTATTGACGCCATTGTGTGCGATGGAGCCAGCTCGAATCGCACCATGTGGAGGCTTCTAAGTGTTAGCGGTGGTATGAACAACTGCAGGAGCTTCTTCGAGCACCCTGCCAACGAGGAGAGGAAGGTGTATATGCTTTCAGATGTGCCCCACCTTTATAAATGCATTCGAAATAGGCTGCTCAACCAGAAATGCCTCAAACTCTATGGGAAGGAAGTTAAATGGGCAGGCAACGTTTCAGTACTGAAGAACATGAATTAAATCTAGGAGAACGCAAAGCCTACCCTCCAATAACTCGCCATTACCACTTACACCCTTCCAACATAGAGAAGATGCGAAGTATGGAACGCAAGCTGGGTTGAATTAAGTACTACGAAGAGCGAGGTGTCGCTAGCTTGAACTGCGAGGGCACAGTGAGACTTAACGATCTGTTTGACGCTCTAAATCGTCGGAACCCGGCAGAAGCAGTAAAAGATGACGGCAGGAATATTTCAATATGAAGGAGATCATGACGTGGCTGAATGAATGGGAGAAGGAACTTGTGGATGGCCTTATAACTTCCGACATGTTTCTCGCACGACACACCGCTGAAGGACTCAGAGTAACGCGGTCGTCAGCTATTGATTTTTGCAACTTATTGCTGCGTGAATGCAAATTCTGATACGTTCTATATCCAAGTTTAATCAAGATTCATTGGAAAGGTTTTTCGGCAAAGTCCGGCAGGCGGTGCGAGAGAACGGCCATCCTGACATGCCCACGTTCCTACAACTGTACAGATCGTTAAGCATATGCGCTCCCTAGACCACCGAAGTATGGCATTTGCGAGGCAAAGGAAGCTCCCATACCGGATTTTGGCTCTTTCAAAAAAAATTTACATGGAGAAGGATGCCCCTCAAAACTAACTTGAAACCATTCGTGCAAAACTGGACGGTCTAATCGATACAGACGCATCGGAATGTGAGGATGTGCTACCCGATGAAAGTGCGGCCCCAGATAAAGTGGAGTGTGTGTTATATACTATGAGTCAGGTTTCTTTAGTCGTGAGGCTGCAGACAATGTCCTCATGCTTTTAATGCAGAGGCTGCCTTGGGGTACCATCAAGAAAAGCGCCAGAAGCTGCCTTCACGAATACGAAGTCAAGAGGATGATTGACCCACCCAAATTACAAATTGTTCTGCCTCCTGAAGGCAGTGGACGATTAGTTCTCGAGGAATGCTGCTGACCCTGACGTCTTCTGGAACACACTTGATCATGTCGTTGACCAGAATGTCACATTTCCCTGCGATGAGCATAAACTTGACACTGTAGCCAGAATTCTTCGGCACTACATTCTGATGAGAATGCTTCAGTACTGCAGACAGAAAGCACGAAATGTTTTAAAAGAAAGCAGCAGCAAGAAGAAGCAGTCAGGCTCTGTAACCGATAGAATGCTTCACATCCTCGTACCATCATATCTCACGTGTTTTTTTTTTATTTTATGTTCTAGACGTATGCCATCTTGTAGCTGAACTGTGCATATGAAGGAAAGTAGAAAATAAACTTATTTCACAAAGAACATCGTTTTTTATTTTTTCATTTAAGTTTTTGGCTGAATTTCGCTGAAATTGCTGCCCACCCACCCAGAAGCGATGAAGAACGTTTCAAAAACTAAACAAAAAACCTTTTCGGATAGCATACATTTTCAGGGAAAACCTTTCATCGCGATAGGAAAACTTTGATGGCCGGCGTATTCAAGCATGGGAGAGTAAAACTTGACCTAAACTGTGTTCTTTTTACGTGTATAAATTATACTGGATGAGCAGTGAGGCGAGTTACTGCATGTTTAGGTAAGTCAAGGCTAGGGAAGCATGCTAACACGCGCAGAAAATTGAGGTATCAAAGAACACAACAGCAAAATGTAGTTAAAAAGTAAGTGTCTTCCTCTGATTTCAATTCACATCCTCAACTGGTTAGAATTTGAGTTCGCCGATTGCATAAGTGCCGAAGCGATGACCGGATTAATTTGTTTGCGTGTTAATGCTAATGAGAATTTATTCCTATCAACGTAGTGCCGAAAAGGGTGAAGTTCCAATTTACGTTGCATTACCTTGGCGTGAGGAGAACGTCATCCGACCATTGAGACATAGTTATTCAATCTTAGGCGATGGGGAAGAGTAATTTTCTTACTCCACTAGAGTAAGTAAGGGAAGAAAATTGTTCAAAGCATATTATATTTCAAACCTTTGCTCATCGATGCGGAGAACGAGAGAAAACATAAAAACCTGAAAAGCATTCTTAACACGTTAACGCAAAAAAAAAAGATACAACAGCGCCCTTTCCTGCCAACCTTTACCGCTTATATATCAGAAATCGCTAACATGCAAACGAGAGAGTGAACAAAGCGATGAGCGAACGAACAAAAGTGCAATCGAGTGATTCGTAAGACAACCGGAACAAATACTGCAGTGATCTAAGGCAGGGGTATCTGAGAATTGTGTGCCTCAAGGAACCCCAACAGCCATTAATAGAGACTTTTAGTATAGCGTACAAAGACACACGCAGAGGAAAAGCGCACGCCAAAAATATCGTGACGCGCACTGCGCATGTGCTGTACGATACCCGAGACCGATCTCTTTCGTACGATCGACCAGCGTACGCCGAAACTTGAGTTTATCGTGCCCGGTCCTCCCGTACGATGGGAGATCAGCGTTGACAAGATGGCGGCGTGCAGGCCGCCCGCTTAAGAGTGAATTTGTCTTCGATACCGCGTTTTTGGGCGCGCTTCCGCCTATAAATGGTACACGGGGTCTTCGCTTTGCCTCGTGTAGCATTAAGCACAAATAATTAGCGCATTTTTACCACTGTTTTTTTATTTTGCACGGTGGCAACGCAGTCCCTAAGCCTGGCGCGTAGCGTTGCTGTGTTGGCAGGGCAACGGTGGATCGTCTAGGCTTGACTGCTTACACGCGTGTATCCGTAAAAATATGCCTGGCAGTAAGGGGCTGAAAGGAGGCCGTTACGCACCATGACGGCAATAGAACACCCTCCCCTGTGTTGTCCCGGATCTGCGAATCGGAGGACAAGTTGTGCCCGGGGGCGACGCCCGCTTCTCACCTGATGGCGACACCGTTGCACCCGGTGGTGACACCCACGTTGCACCCGGTGGTGACACCCACGTTGCACCCGGTGGTGACGTCCACGTTGCACCCGGTGGTGACACCCACGTTGCACCCGTAGGTGACACCCACGTTGCACCCGGTGGTGACACCCACGTTGCACCCGGTGGTGACACCCACGTTGCACCCGGTGGTGACACCCACGTTGCACTGGTAGGAGACGTGCGCGTTGCACCCGGTGGTGACACCCACGCTGCACCCGTAGGTGACGTCCACGTTGCACCCGGTGGTGACACCCACGCTGCACCCGTAGGTGACGTCCACGTTGCACCCGGTGGTGACACCCACGCTGCACCCGTAGGTGACGTCCACGTTGCACCCGGTGGTGACACCCACGTTGCACCCGGTGGTGACACCCACGTTGCACCCGGTGGTGACGTCCACGTTGCACCCGATGGTGACACCCACGTTGCACCCGATGGTGAATGGTAGCCGGCAGCCGCTGTAGGAGATTTCCGGGATTTGCGCGCTCTGACGTGGGGTGTCCCAACTGCTGCCACACAAGGGGTACCCGCGCCTGCGTATGGCAAGAAGACACGGGGCCCCGTCTGACCTGTCGCCCCATGAAATCGGCTCGTCACCTGAGTAGACGCATCAGGGCTTGTGACTCCGTGCAAGTCGCCAGCCTCCGTACGGCAGCCTGGCGTCTCCAGGCTGCGTGCTGCCGGTGATCCAGGCCACGCACAGGACGGCTCAAGGCAAGTCTCTGCAGGGGGAGGTGGTTTGTAGTGGAGCTCCGCCAGGAAAGATGCCTCGATGCGGGATGCTTCTCTAGCCATGTCATCGAAGTCCGCGAACTGGCGACGCCGGAGATATGGCTGGTACCTTGGATGGCACCGATGTATAGCATGAGCCACCTTCTCTGGTTCCGGAACTGCAGGATCTGCCCGCTCATGCAGCTCTTGAAAACTGCGCAAAAACTCTAGCAAACCCTCGCTTTCGCCTTGCGTCCTGGTGCAAAGCTCGTCTTTCATACGGATGTCATAGTCAGGCGGCAAAAACTCTTCTCGAAAACGGTCTATAAAATCCTGCTTTGTTGCGAACGGCCGCTGTCTACGCCTCCAGGTTGCTGCGGAACCTACCAAAGCTACGGGAAGCACACGCGTGACCAGAGCGCTGTCCGAAATTGCCATTGCCATCTGATAATCGTCGATTTCATAGAGAAAATCGCACACAGATTTCTTATCGGCGTATCCTTCAAACCTTGGCACGGCCAAATTCAGCCGCAGCTGATTATCGCGATACAAGGGAGTGGGCGTTAACGAAACTGCCTCGCTTCCTACCATTTCTCTGAAATGTGCCTTTGATTCCAGTAGCTCGTTCAAGAGGCCAAGAATTCCGCTACAAATGTCCGACGGTTTGCTTTTCCTGTCTTCTGAGTGCTCATGCTCGGAACCCGCCCGTGTGGGAGGCCGAACTGTCTCCGTTAACTGGGCGCTTGCACCCGGTAAGTCCGACATCGCTACGCACGAGACTGCATGAACCTCAAATTGGTACACTCGCGGGGCAAGCCAAAGCTCGAGTAGAAATCACGTTGGGCGCCAAATGAAGGCTCCGCCTTCTAGAATACGGGTTCGCGAGCGATGGTCTCGCCCGAGGAGTGAAAACCAAGTCTTTCTTAAAAACACCGGTTTATTCCGGATCAACAGAAAAGTATAAAATAGAAAAGAAACAGCATTGGTCAAAACTGCGCTGGAAACATGCCGTCGAAGTTCGCGACAATGGACTATGAGGATAAAACGGGACAAGGGTCAGGGCTTCACCGCGACAACACAAAGCACACTGCGGCGCGATGGGCGAGTAATAGGGCCAAAGCGTTGATCACGGTACAAGAACATTGCTACTCGCGTGGCAGCACTCACGCTAACAGTACTCCTAAGGCTTCCTTGAAGGTGCCGCTTCCGTCTTCGCCTCGCAGGACTCCGCTCCGTCGTCCGTGTACATCCCGCCGGCTTGGGACGCTGCCACGCCGCCCTTCTGTGGCCGGCCTCCCGGCGAAAAAGCCCCGAGCCTTGCTTCCAACGCGCTTATCTACCCTCTGTCTCGCGCCGATAACATGCCGCCCCCGCTCCGGGCAGCTCGCTCATGCGTACTCGCGCTGCCCGGGCGGACACAAACACAAACAGAAAAAAGCGCGCGCGGTTCGAAACGCTAAAAGGGGCTGTGGGGCCCCACAGTATTTAACACGGGAATACCAACGTCGGGGAGTACAACAAAACTGCCGCAGCAAAGAAACTGGCTTCGGTGCGACTGGGCTAGTTTCGGCTTGGGAGTAAAATTCATTCATTCATTCATTCATTCATTCAAAAACGTTTGTGAAGATATGACATGAGGCCTAGAGGGGAAGGGGGTGGGTTAGGTGAGGTTGAGGGCGCCAGACTCCGACATGAAATCTAGCAGGGCACTAAGCTTGCGCTTGGCGTTGGTATTAGGGGCTGTTCATTCTTCGTAAGTCTGAATGGGGTGAGCAGATGTGTAGCGTTCGCGGAGGCCAGCCGTGCCAGCACAGGTCCAGATCAAGTGCATCAGGTCAACGGAGTCAGCAGGGCAGTTGGGGCAGCTGATCTTGATTCGGCGCCATTGACTCAGGATGTCCGGTGTGTACGCTGCACCGGCTCGCGCCTTCTGAGTTAGAACTTGGGCTGGACGAGAGAGGCCGGAAGGGATCGGAGGAGTAATACCGGGGACAAGGTCCCGCAACAAACCCCTCCGCTCATGTTTAAGCCGCATGATGACGGAGTCCGGTATAATGAAGGAGACGGGAGAACAGTAAGGGTGGTAAGGAACAGTAGCGGCAGCGCTGTTTCCCCCCCAAAAAACCTGAATGTGTTTTTTTTTAATTTGAAATCTATATGTCGCCACCGTAGTTTGCGATAGCGATTTCATACGAGAAACTAAAAGGGCCGATGCAACACACGGAGTAACGCCCGACAATTTGCTGCCGTGTAACGCACGAAAGCGTCTATGCGCTATACTAAAGACTAATATGTGCCAAAAGTTCTCTTCTCCACACCGCACTCACACATTATCGGGCGATGTGTGTGCATGGACCCTTCCTTTTATTTCTGTCGTTTAGTTCGCTTTCGTAAGCATATGTTAATTGTTTGTACCCGCAGTATTTTTTTATTAAATGCTCACCTCCCACGTAAACTCGAAAATTTCAACTAAAAAATAAGGCGCCAGAAGTTCTCCCCAACGCCGCCATCAAAACGCCTGCAAAACTTCTCGATGATAGCGCGTGCACTTCCCTACCTTGACTTAGCTTACCTCGGCTGAGCGGTTGAGACGTTCAGTCGCATGTGCACAATAGAATGAACTCCAAAACGCGCAACCTAGTGCGCGCGTCCCTTTACACATTTGGTCAGGTCTGTAGACGTACAAGTAATGATGAAGCAAATTAGCACACTTTTTAAGTTTGTCTGCTTGGCAGCTGGCGCCGGTGCTCCGTCATCATATTAACATGCTTTCGGCGCACAGCATCTTGACCTACGCTGACTGCGCGAAACAGACGAAATAGGATAAAAAGAGTTAACGATGCAAAATATGTTTCAACGACCTAGGCACTGTGCCTAGCCTATAAGTGTAGCAAGAATTTTAACAGAGGAAGTGAGAGAGGGAGTAGTTCAGTGGAAGCCTGCGGAACCCAAGTGAGAACCTCCTAATTAAGGAACAAAGTAACGAGCGAACAGACGTGTGGCCACAAAGAGTGTGAAGGAGTGAGCCGGTACACTAACGCAGAAGTCAAAGCGGCAACGTCAGATAACAAAAAAGACGAGTGATTATTGCTGCTTTGTTGTCAAGGCGGCGCCAATTATTCGTTCAGCAGGTTTATATTCCGCACGAAAACTGCATCACCTTCTACGCGTTTAAGCCTGCGCGAAGCCACTGCTTCAGGAAACGGTCTTTAATGATGAACCTATAAAAAAAACTACGCGGCAAAATATTTTCTGCCCCATTCATCGACCACAGTTTTCAAGAAAAAGGCCTTCGAAAATCGCGTACTACCCATAGAAAAGCATTGCAGCAAACTACGTCACAGGCCGCTGAGCGAACTGTCATCTCATACGGCTTAGGCGAACCAGGGGACTTTATCTGGAACCGGCGCGGCCGGCTGTGTCCCCACTTTTATATCTTGCACCGTGATTTTGGCTATCATATAGGATGGAGCATGTTATCACATTAAATATTGGCCTTGATGTTTTGTTGTTGCACTTCCGTTACTTGGATGTTTCGTCGCATCGATGACAGAGTAGAACCGCCAAAAGCGCCACGTAGTCTCAGATAAGCGGAAACGCAATTTCGGACGGCGCGTAATCCATTTTCGCTAATATGAACATCTCTCGGTGGATTATATTCGAGAGAATATTACAAGCAAGACATATTCTAATGCACTAACCTTAATACTGTTATGACCTATCAAAGTTACAGGAAGGTTAAATTATATTAAGGAGGAAGCAATGCCGTGCTTTAATTTTCAATAAAAATTCTCTATAATTTTGTAACAAATAGTGAAATGATATATAACAAAAAACAGCTTATGGTCATAATAGCCGATACTTTTGCATATTAGCTGCACGAAAAGTATAGATAAGGAACATTAAGAACAGAGAAATAAAAGTTCACCTGAGCAAGTATATAGCACTGTTCTATTTTTATCGATACTCACGTGAGTCCCTTTGATTCGGTATTCTTTAACTCCTACAGGCACTGCGAACATTTCATTGATAATTTGTGGTATGAACAGTGTTGCAGTCTTCGATCGGGCGCTTTTGTGTGCAAAATGTGTTACTCAGAAAAACCTCGCAGTAGTGTACGCACAGATGCAAACGCATAAATACAAATTTGAAAAAATTCTAGCTCCTTTATTTGTTGCGTATTGCCCCCCGATAACGCATTACTGAAGTAGCTAAAGGTGCAAAGAAATCCTTGTTCATATCCGGTGCGTTATATTATAGCACAAGGTAGCGCGAGCTGAGAGCAACGGAAAGACAAACGTGAACGCCGCAAGCGCAAAATATCAGGACAGAGCGTTAAATACGGCCTCAACATCCGTCGAAATAAACAAATGCTCCCCCAATTGAGTTGCAAACTATTTATCACATGTTACAAGCTCTATTTGCCAGGATATACATCTCTATCAGCAGGTACCGAGAAAGTTTATGGAACGCAAAACAAAGCGATGCCAAGGATTGAGCAGACAAAGCACAGCGACGAGTGCGATGCGCTTTCTTAGCAGACGCGGCATGCCGATCTCAGAGGACCGAACGGCAATAACGCGAGTCAGCCGGCCAGGCTCACATTGCAGCCACGAAGAGAAGCTGAAAAGAAACGGAGCAGACTTCCAACAACGTCGCGGCGACGAGCGAACGTTTTCACAAAAGGCGCGACGTGCTGTGTTATCCATCTATCCATCCATTCTACCGAGCACGCAACGCGCGACTGTGAGCCCGACCGACCTGTTCACCAAGCCGCCGCGATGAGGAGGTGAAAGGAAACAGCCGATGACGTCGCGGCGACGAGCGAACCCTTTCACGAAAGGCGCGACGGCAGTCTCAGCGGTCTCAGCAGACCAAGCAGGCAACGCGCGACTGTGAGCCCGACCGGTTCACAGAGCCGCCGCGACCAGGAGGCGAAAGGAAACAGCCGACGACGTCGTGGTAATGCGTGCGACACGAATTCAGAGCACCCTCGGCACGCAGGTCTCAACCGAACGAGCCGCCGACTCGAGCTGATGAACACTCAATGTTTATAGAAGAGTTTAGACGCGATGGCGAGCAAGAAACGCACAGGAGACGGGCTGCAGCATCCGAAAAGATGCGCAAAACACGTCAAATTTGCTCGTTTGCGGCATCGACATCTTGAGCAGACGACAAAGACCCGTAAAGGGGGACAAAGACACCGTAAAGGGCACGGTGTCCCGTGTTCCCTCTCATGTTGATTCTAGCTGTACTTAGACGACGTAATAGTCTTCTCTTCAACCTTTGAATACCACCTGAAAAGGCTTCGCATTGTGCTCGATGCAATCAAGTCATCAGGGGTAACTCTGAAAGCAGAGAACTGCCACTTTGTTTCGTAAGCCAGGACGGCGTTAGTCCAGACCCAAACAAAGTAACTGCTATCGTGCAGTTTCCGCAGGCAGTTAATAAGAAAGCTCTGCGTCTATTCCTCGGGCTATGCGCGTATTACACATTAGTCAAGAAATTTTAGCGCCTCGCCGCACTTTTGAGGCTTCTTACGAAGAGAAACGTACAATTATCAGCAGCCTTGGAGGACGGCGGAACCTGTAACTTCTCCCACAACGCGCTTCCCCAGCAATTGAGGCGCGACGCGACGGGCCGCGCCAAGTGCGCCTCCATTGAGCGGCCGTGGCGGTAGTATACAGACGCCACAGATGCAGACGCATGGCAGGCACAGCGTTCGAAGCTGTAGTTAAAAAGTGTTCGGAATATCGGATTCGCGCCGCATTGTACCGAGTGTTAACTAAGGTTTGTAGCTGCAATGGAGCCGGTGAGACGTAACCGTGACCATCGTGAAGCCTTTGATTTGCCCGACGAAACATTCCGTGGACGCTACCGGCTGACTAATCATTTGTTGTGGTGGCTGTGCGACGAACTGCGCGAGCAGATACAAAGGCAGCGTGTTTATACAAGCAGAGTACTGACCGTGCAGCAGCAAGTCCTGTGCGATATGCGATTTTACGCCACAGGCAGCTTTCAGGAAATTATTGTGAGCGATGAACATCTGGTAGGTAGTCAGTCGACCGTCAGTCGCTGCCTTCATGCTGCCACCGACGCACTCGTGAGCTGCCTGGGACACGAGTGGATTTTTTCCCCTACGCTAAGGAGGAATGTGCAGAAGCGCGGGAGGGATTTGAGCTGCTGGACAGCAGGTTTGGGGGGTGGATCGGTGCCATTGACGGGGCATTTGTTTGCATCAGCGCACCAACAGATGTGGTCAACAAACCGGCATACCTCTGCGCAAAAACTGCTACGCCCTGAACGTCTTGGTGGTAAGGGTGACTAGTCCATGTAATGGCTGTCTTCGGTGACTGTGATGCGCACGATCGCCTTACTTACGCGTACATTTCAGCTCAGTAACAGTCGTGCTAAAATGAGCGGGTTATCATATGCGACAGCAGTGGAATTGAGGTAGAATTTTAAGGCAATAACTTTTGAGAAGTAAACATAGAGTATCTGCAAGGTACGAACTTGTTGTACTGCACTATTAACGACGGTCTGCTATCCCCCCCCCCCCCCCCCATGCCCTCCTCGGATTTTGGTCCTGTGACCCTGAAGGTGGACAATAAATAATGTACATTGGTCATACTTCGCCTGTGTAACCGGATCGCGTTTTCACATCCTTTCCCTACACTATTGCATTGTGCAGTGCAGTTATCGTTCCTTGTTTACAAAATGAGGTTTGAGGGCGATGGTTTTATTTAATATACGCAGTGAACTCAAATTTGTGAGTCGTAAGTGTGAGGCTTTCTTACCTTTTTTTCTTGTTATAGCTGTTTATCTGCTTTAGTGAAACATGGCCTATATGCTTTCGTTGGTGTGTTTGAAATGATATTCTACTGTGCACAATAGTCAACGAATGCTTTGCAGAAGTAGTGCATGGTACAAAAAGGGAAATGTATCAAAACGTGACTACTACTGTTTAGAGCACTCGCGTGGCGCCCTGCCAAGCAAGCAAAATGACGTCTTATCGTAGTTATTCTGGTAAGGACAAAGGTCTTATGTTTGCACTTCGTATGTGCCTTAGTATGCTCGAAAGTAGTTATTACAAGTTACCTGCTTTACAAGGACACTTTCTAAAGCAGGTAACTTGTAATACCTACTCTCGAGCATACTAAGGCACATACGAAGTGCAAACATAAGATCTTTGTCCTTACCAAAATAACTGCGATATGATGTCATTTTGCTTGCTTGGCAGGTATTTCCTCTGCACAGCTCTGAGTGCGTACTGTAGACAAGTGTGATTTGTTGACTATGTGCCAGTAATAGCGAGTAAGCTGATGTGACCATGTAAAAACAGTCAACTTACCAAATCAAAAGTGTAGCACAAGATTTCCTATGGTAAGAAAGACAAACATCACATGTGCATGCTTTGTTTGGTTTGTAGGGTTTAAGGTCCCAAAGCGACTGAGGCTATGAGAGACGCCGTAGTGGAGGACTCAGTAAATTTCGATCAACTGGGGACCTTTAACGTGCGCTGACATCGCACAGCACACGGACACCTCTTCGTTTCGCCTCCATCGAAACGCAGCCGCCGAGGTCAGGTTCGAACCCTGGTATTCCGGGCAGTAGTCGGGCGTCTTCCCACTGCACCACCTCAATGGGGCCCCAAACCAAACCAAACATTTGCATGCAGCAAGTAACATGAGATCTGTTTGAAAAGTATGATCACTTCATTCTACTGCTAGTAAATAATGTGCAGTTTAAAAGAAAACTTCACCATATCATTTATCATGTTTGCTCCAACATCTGAATAAGTGATAAAAAAATAACTGAGGGCATTTGTGCACATTTAATTGCAGGTGTGCGATGCAAACCTTCACATCAGGGCATTCGATGCTACCTTACCCGGCACTGCCCATGAAGCCTTCGTGTGGAATGCACGCCCAGTGCACCATGACCTGTGCCACCACAGCATACTGGATTCCGGGGAATACCTACTAGGTATGCAAATGCTGGCAGACCGGTAAAATGCTTGCACTGAACAAGTATGAGTGCAGCCAGTAGCAGTGATAGATTAGTGCAGCTGTTAAATACGGGGAAACACATTGGTTTATGTATTTATTAATACTTTTGGCTAAAACTTTAGCGAGCCATATAGAATATAAAGGAATAAAAAAAACGTGAATAGCGGTCCACATGGAATAAATACAATATACCAAAAGATACTATCAGCACACCATAACATAGCATGACATATGCAGGATGTGAACAAAGAAAACTGTGAAAATACAGTGCAACAAATGACTGCAATAGCATGAATGAAGGTGTAGTTGGGACTTGCAAAAATAATGATCCTCTAACGAGGAACAGGGTACTGTTCGTAACCTATGTTTATTTGGAACACATGCTAGTTTCAGAATAAAATCACTTGTCAGTAATGTGTGCCGAAGGAATGTAAGCCATCATTACTATGAATAACTTGATGAACGTAAACAATGTGTAAATTACTGATTAGCCATAAGTATTAAACAAGACATATGTTTGCTCATTACTCATCTATAAAAGTTGATGAAAAGTAATGAATAATAGAATACATATTTATTATTTACAAAACTGAACCCAACAAAAACAGCGATGTTTACCACAATAGTAATACCTCTGTGACACTACGAAATTTATATAATCCACATTGGGTCACTGACATGTTGCAATGTTAATTTGCTGTTGTGGAAGAATGCTTAATGCCCTTAACTTAGAATCCTGTTTGGCATTGAATACGTTTTGGAAATTCATCCATTTTAAGTAGAGCCAAATACATGCTCTTGACACGAGATACAGAGCAGAAACAAGCAAAGTGCAAAAAGTCTGTGTACACCAGTGTAATGATTCTTTACTTTTGCTAAAAAATTGTTTGTGTTGTGAAACTATATGTACCACAGGGTGTTAGGAAAAAGCATTACTTTCTCTTAACAGTGGCTCTGGTCTGCCCGCGAACGTCTCTGGTTTATGCTTTGTTTCTAGCTGGCTGGCTGTCCGCATGTATTTATATTTAGGTACTTAATGGTGTAGCTGAGCGCTTCACCTTTTCGAGGTCAGTTCCATGACACATACGTGTGCACATCGGCACTGTATGAATTGTACTTGGAAGTGATTTTATACTTGGCTTTGATTTTTCATTGTTCAAGCGTTCCAGATATATTTGCGGCCTCTAGTACTGCACAGAAACGTTCTGGTCTCCTTTAAAATGGTGCATGGTGACAAAAACCCATTGTATGCACTTATATGCTTTAATTCGAGCTTTTTTCCGGACTGTCACTCCCATCATTTGCAATTTACATGCACTATTGTGAAGCATTAAAGGAACCTCAATGACATTAAGTGCATGGGATTCCATTTCATTTCAATGAGAGAAATTCTTCCAATGCGACAACGGTACAACATAACGACGCAGTATAAAAGAACATAAGCAATAGATAGCACCCATGATGCTGATGAGCATAAAATCACTTCAGGATAAAAAGTAATCAATGAGTAATAAATAGGCTGAATATTTGCATGATGACATAAAATCAGCACAAAAAAAAACAATAACAACACGCTCTTGTTGAACATATAACACACACAGTGGGTAATTCATTTTTCTTTCACTTGCAGGTGATGATGCCTACCCTCTGCAACAATGGCTCCTCACACCTATCCCAGGGAACCATGCACGGGGCAGCCCTGCTGCAAGGTTCAGCAGTGCACATTCGTCGCTCAGGTCTGTTGTTGAGCATGCCATTGGCGTCCTGAAGGGTCGCTTAAGGTGCTTACAGAGGTAACGGGCGTTGCACTATGGACCTGTTATGGCTGCAAAGATAGTTTCAGCATGTGCGGTGTTGCACAATGTGTGCATTTACATCCGGCAACCTTATCTGCTAAGCACAGACTCTGTCATTGACGATCAAGATGGCAACACACACTTCTGTGACGATGAGGAGGAAACCCTTGCACTGTACCGGGAAGGTAGGGGGAAGCGGCACAAGCTGCTGCAGAGGTTCGTGCATGACACTCGTCATTAGATGCCCTGTAGATCCAGCAGCCACCTCACCACCGCCAGCCATGTCATCGCCACTGCCAGCCACGACACCATGTCCAGCAGCCCCTCTAGCATCAGCCACCTTAAATGTTTTGCAATTAAGACAGCTACAAAGACGTTGCACTCATTAGTGATTATTGTAGCGGGAAGTGAAAACGGTATTTTAAAAGACTTTTTTTTTTCAAATATTTGTGTCATGGCAAGTGTTCATGGCATGGTGTTCTGATGGCTCTGTAGACCCACAGAACACTTTTTTGTAGCATTTTTGTTGTATTTTTTGAGAAAGAAAATCTCTGCTCACTTCTCGCACTTTGTATAAACTACTTATGCTTGTGAGCACAGTGTCAAGGTTTTGAAGTAATTTCAGTGCATTGCTATGCTTCAAACTAGTTTGGGTGTTGGTGCTAGTGTTGGTGTTATGTGCCTCAAAGTTTTGTAGCCTTGTGGTGGTATTTCTGGTGTTTTGCCCTTTATTTTTGTGCCGTCAAAGGATAACTCTAGTTCCTTCCTAGCAATGACGCTTCGTATGCGTGAGAAGTGCTCAATGGTTTGGTGCTTGTGTTCCGTCAGCTGAAGTGTTCCTGAACTTTGCACATCATATTCTTCGGCACTTCAAAACACTTGCTGCTGTTGGTGCCGTGCGAGTTCACAATGTAGGCCTCGTAGTTTTGTTCGCTTATGGTGGCGATTGTGGTGTTTTGCCCTCCATTTTTGTAGCGTCAGCGATTCACTCAAGGTCCTTCCTGGCAAAGAAGCTTTGTGCGTGTGAGAAGTGCTCAATGGTGCTTGTGTTCCGTCAGCTGACGTGTTCCTGAACTTTGCACATCATCTTCTTCGGCACTTCCAAACACTTGCTGCTATTTTTGGTGCGCGAGATCACAATGTGTGCCTCGTAGTTTCGTTCGCTTGTGGTGGCGATTGTGGTGTTTTGTCCTCCATTTTTGTAGCGTCAGCGATTCACTCAAGGTCCTTCCTGGCAAAGATGCTTTGTGCGCGTGAGAAGTGCTCAATGGTGCTTGTGTTCCGTCAGCTGACGTGTTCCTGAACTTTACACATCATATTCTTCGGCACTTGTAGCGATTTGGTACTTGGATTATTCAGCTACATGAGGTAATGATCATGTCACTGCATATGGTAGTATGTCTCTAAGCAAGCCTGAACGAAACTCCAGCGCCGCTTTTACTGATGCCTCTACAGACAGCATTTCAGTGCCACTATCCCCTGCATTGGCGGCTCAACCAGCTGGGATCCGTCTTTGCCGTGTTGAAAGTGGCCCAGCGGAAATGGTCTTTCTACTACTCAACAACATCAATATATCATGATGAAAGCGTTTGATGCAGCCACTACTTATCGGCGCCACGTGTTCCTCGTCCCAGTATTGTACAGGTGTGCTACTGCTTTGCCTACCCTGGCCGCGCCTTGCAAATGTGTCCCCGCTGGCAAAGATTGTGTTCTGGTGCCTTAACCTATCCTTCATGGCAAGATTACCTCACTGGCCTTGTAGAATTTCTACGTACTATCCTTATTCCCCAAACCAGTGGCTTCTACCATTGGAGAATAGTCCACTGGCAAAGATAGGAGTCTCCTCTCCAGCCGAAAACCAATGTCGTCAACCGCAGAGGCTCAGACACAAGCTTCAGGACAACTTAGACCTTGGATATCTCATTGGGAACCCCTCACGTTTTTAGGTGAATCTCATGACACTGTTGAAGACTGGCTGACCCACTACCAACAAGTCAGCAAGTATAATCGTTGGGTCAGACTGCTCAGCTTGGAAATGTTTTCTTCCTCGCCGGCCGCCCTCCTCTGGTTTGGTGATCACGAGGACACATCACTTGGACCCGGTTTGTGGAGGAAATCTCCAAGTGTTTCAGTGACACTTCGGCCAATAAAAAGAGAGCCGAGCAGACCCTTACACAAAGAGCCAGGTTCTAGGTAAGCCATGCATGAAGTAAATTGAGGAAGTGCTCATACTTTGCCAGCTTGTCAACAGAAACATGTCTGAAGATGACAAGCGTGGCCATGTCTTGAAAGGAATTGCCAGAAACTACAACTTCCTCATTGCGAAAGAGAACCCTGCAAAAGAGAACGCGATACAGCAGTGTCGCGCATTTGAGGCACTCAAGTCACAACGAATTTCCACAACATTTGGTCGTCTAACTTAATGTCACAAATACGGCAAGCATCGACCTTACTGCTTCTGAAGTCATTTTCTCGATGGTTTGGCAGATCATATCGGCAGAGTTGACCTGTGAGCTGCAAGGTGTCACTCATGATAGAGCGCACCAGGCATGCTCTTCGCCTAAGTTACATATGGACCAGCCTGCTCCCTAGCCTCAGTACCAACAACGACCAACGTACTTGCCAGGGCAGACACGATACCCCTTTTGCTGCTCCACAGCCGTGTTCGCGGCATTTCGCGATAGCTATCAGAATGCCACCACGTATACCTGAGGCAACAAGACTCCGAAATATAGGAATGTCATTGGGCGGCTCATCGCAGAAGGAGATTGCTAAAGCAACTGGAGTGGCTGCGGCTTCTGTGGGCAGAATCACACGTGCCTACCGGGTCGAAAAAAGGATCGGAGATGCTCCTCGCTACCTCATCAGAAAAACAACAGAAGAAGAAGACTTGCAATTGTTGCCTGCGGTAGTGATAACCCTTTCATAACAGCGGGTGAAATAAGGGCTACCCTCGGCCTTAATGTGTTTCACGAATTAATTGGGCAACGGCTAAAGGAAGCAGGGATCAGAAACAGGACGGCTGCAAAGAAGCCCCTACTTTCCGACATTGCCAGAGCAAAAAGGCTTGCCTTCGCTCAAGAGCATCTGCACTGGACCGTCGACGATTGGCAAAACGTCGCGTTTACAGATAAAAGCACTATCTGCACTCAGTGGGACCAGAAACAAAAGGTATACCGTCCAGTCTCTAAAAGATAAATAATTAGACTTGTCTTTTGTCGCGTGGCTTGCTTTATTATATACCATATCATTATTTTGCTACCGACTGTCATTAATTCGGATTAAATGCTCCTTTTTTTTAGGTATGATCCCCGCTACGTCCAGAACGTCGAAGCAAGTGGCCGAACATCTGTGAATGTGTGGGGGGTGGTTACGAAGGATGGCCTCGGGCCTCTTCACCGCATTGATGGTCGGCTGTGCTCCGAAGCCTACATTGGAATCTTTGACCACCAGCTCCTGCCTCACGTGCTTGATGGACCATACAAAGATGGATATTCCTACTGCAGCATGATCTCTCTCCGATCCACACGGCTCACGCAGTGACCGCGCACCTTGAGAACCTCGGAGTGATGACGCTAGACTGGCCGCCGAAGGGCGCGGACATGAATGTCATTGAAAACGTTTGGGGCATTTTAAAAGCCAATATGTCAAGAATGGGCCTCCATACCGCATCTTCTGATGAATTGTGGGAGGCTATTAAAAGTCAGTGGGAAGAACTGAAGGCCGACAGCGACCTTGTACCGGCGCTCTACGACTCCTTGCCACGCCGCACGTCTGCTGTCGTCGGGCTTGGCGGTGACTTCACTCACTACTGATCGGCTTGTGAGCGCCCATTATTGGTCCACACCATTGTTTTTTGTTTTATAGCGTTCCAGCAAGCATGCAGCGCGTAATAAAATGGTTTACGGCACCATTTTGTTGGTTGGTTGGTTGGTTTGTGGGGTTTAACGTCCCAAAGCAACTCAGGCTATGAGAGACGCCGTAGTGGAGGACTCCGGAAATTTCGACCACCTGGGGTTCTTTAACATGCACTGACATCGCATAGCACACGGGAGCCTTGCTTTTCGCCTCCATCGAAAAGCTGCCGCCGAGGCCGGGATTCGATCCCGCGTCCTTGGGAACAGTAGTCGAGCGCCGTAACCACTGCGCCACCCCGGCGGGGTGTTACACGAGTTGGTTCGGATATTATTTGTACGAGGTTGAAATTAAGGCAAAGATCCAGAAATTCGTTAGCATCGCTGTTACCCATAGCTATTAGAGTCTCCCAATTGATGGTCGGAAAATTGAAATCGCCAAAGAGTAGAATGGTGGCATTAGGGTGCTTGATTCTGATTTCATTCATCATCATCATCAGCCTGATTATACCCACTGCAGGGCGAAGGCCTCTCCCATATTTCTCCACTTAACCCGGTTCTGTGCTAGCTGCATCCACTTGACCCCTGCGAACTTCTTAATCTCATCCGCCCACCTAACTTTCTGCCGCCCCCTGCTACGCTTTCCTTCCCTTGGAATCCAGTTTGTTACCCTCAGCGACCATCGGTTATCCTCTCTTCGCCCTACATGTCCTGCCCATGTCCATTTCTTCTTCTTAATTTCCACTAGAATGTCGGTAACTTGAGTTATTTCTCTGACCCACTCTGCACGCTTTCTATCTCTTAATGTTACCCCTACCATTTTTCCTTCCATAGCCCTCTGGGTTGTCCTCAACTTAAGTAGAACTCTCTTGGTTAGCCTCCACGTTTCAGCCCCATAGGTGAGTACAGGCAAGATGCAACTGTTGTATACTTTCCTCTTGAGCGATACCGGTAAGCTGCTAGTCACGATCTGCCATTTTGTGTTGTTTCGCTTAGATGCTGGCAAAGGGCTTTAATACGCTTGACAGTAACAAAAAATATTTCTTACGATTCTGAAAAATAACGCGTGACACAAGCCGAGTATTTAGGAGCGTCCCTTTGCGATGACATCCATTATGTTTGTTATGTCGCTTGAGATACACGGGGTGGCATTCTGATAGCTATCGCGAAATGCCGCGAACACGGCTGTAGAGCAGCTTCACTTCAGTTTCACAGCGGCCTTTTAGTTTCGTCGCCACGCTGAAGCATAAAGCCTGCAGAGTTGTAAGCGCCCTTCATACAGATGAAAAAAAAAAGCGTTCGCGTCAGCAAGTAACAAAAGACCGATCCATGTTCTCGGGCTTATCGCGTGATTGGGTGTGTTCGGCTTATCTTTAAATTTTCTTTCCTCTCTTGGCTGCTGCGACGCTGTTCTTCGGAACGTAAAATACGAGCGAAACCATTCGCCTACTCACGCTGGCTGCTCGTCGAAACGCGATAAGGAGGGCTGACGTCCTTAAGAAGGAACAGCCTGGCAGACGCGTCCAGCTGAGCGTGCTTTGTGAGCATGCGCTTAGCCTCATCCTGTTTCCAACTTCGCTCCGTCATATGGCGCTGACGCACAAAAAAGTCGCCGCTCGCGCACGCCAGTTAAAGATTTGGGCGCCTGTACTTGCAGGGCGGACACGATACCCCTTTTTGAATTTTACAAACAGTGACATGAATCGGGTCAGTATTACCAAAAATTTCTGTCTGAACCACCTCGAAACATGCCAGTTGGATATTCTCATTTGATACGGAGTCATCCCTCCTACTTCTACGGTAACCGAGAGGCACTAGTCAGTTACAGTTGTGGCCTTAGCGGGCACATCTCCCGGTATTGCCAGCATCGTCAGTCCGTGCGTTCGTCTTCTTGACTCCCGTCTCGATTTCAAGATAATGTGCCATGACAGTCTCCTGCTTCTATTTGGCAACTCTCTTTTTTTCCTGTACTGACCGCACTGACTCTCCTGGCTCCGAGCGCAGCATGCCTCCGCCTCCAATCCGGCTAAGGCATTCACTGTCGCCGCTCCAGTCCACCACCCATGGGAAACTAGCTGGTGCAACCGATGGAGGTAAGATTACTCCCTGGTCAATTTCGCCCATAGATTTTTCTTAATGTCATGTTGCAGAACAGTGTTTTGCGTGGGAACAATGTTTGTATAATTGCTTTAGTGGATACTGGTGCCGCTGTGTTTGTGATGACACTTTCATTTAGGAATTGCCTCAGCCAGAAAGATGTTTGCATGGGACCGAGTGACCGAGCAACCACATTTTTGCGGCATTGGGGGCGAAAGTTTGGCTTCTGTCATCCTCTGCTCAGCACCTGTAGAATTGAGTGGCACAAGTTCCAGGACCGATTTTGCTGTATTGCCTCATGTCATGCATGACGCCACTCTGGGCATCGACTTCTGCGTTAGTGTAGCACATCACTGGACATTGGAGGCGGCTAAATTTCTCTGCAATGAAACACTTCAGCCTTAGTAAAGATCCGCTTTGCTTTTTTTAATGCAAGATGTGGTATTGTAAGCTCACACAGCTGCTTTTTTCCCCGCTCAGTCTTCCAGGATTCGAATAGGGCATTGCCAACCTATAATTTAACTGGACACTTGCAAAGTATGAAGAAAAATGTGTTGGTCCCTCGTGTTGCTATCGACGCAGAAGACGGTTGTAGGCACATGTGGGCCCTAAACTATCCATACAGCTTGTGCGTCTACCGGCTGTCTCAAACTTGCAAGATGTGAACATAACGTTACCGAAGGCATCGCGGCCATTTCGGATCGCCCTCGAACTGCACTGAATATGCCGAGTTATTCTGATTAATTAGGAGCAGTGATAGAAAGCCGATATTCTCTACCGATCGGCATGCACTACAGGTCGTTTTCGCGTCTCGTGCTGTTGTGGTTGCCTTTGCCAGGACAGGATCTCTTCCTTCTGTGCCAGACTCCCGCATGCAATATCTAATTAACATGAGGGAATGCCAATTCAATCAGGCAAAAACAGGATCTGTCCAGCCGAGCGCAAAAATATTCACGATCAAGTCAAAGAGATTCAGGAGTCTTGCAATCCATGGGCAGCACCCGTAATACTATGGAGAAAGAAGGACAAATGATGGTGATTTTGCGTCGGTTATCGTCACTTCAATGCGGTCATGAAAAAGGACGTGTACACTGCCGCGTATTGATGACGTTGTCGACTGTCTGCGTTCGGCGTCATACTTCTCGTCCGTTGAATTCCGCTCTAGGTATTGGCAAATACCGATGCTCCCCTGTGACAGAAAATGCTGCCTTTGTGATTAATGATAACTTGTTTAAATTAGATGTAATGGCGTTCGTCTTGTATATTGTGCGTGCGTTGTTAGAGCGTTTCATATATATGGCTCTTCGTGGCCTGAAATAGGACATTTTTATGTACTATTTGGATGATGTTATATTTGGAGAGTCATTTAAGCAGTGAATTTAACGCCTTGAAAGGGTCCTTGGCTGTATCAGCAACGCTGGACTCGTGTTGAATTCGAATAAGTGCTACTTCGAAGAATGACAAACTGTTGTCCTTAGCTTCCTTGTGTATAACGGCGGCATTCATCCTGGTCCGCAGAAGATGGCTGCAGACTTTGAAAAGCTACGTACGTTCAAGAGGCTTTGAAATTTTCTTGGACTGTTGTCTTATTTCCGCCACTTTATACCAGGGCTTTGCACACCTTGCAATCCCCTAATTGCCCGTCTCCACAAGGACTTGCAGTTGATTTGGACACCTGACTGTGGTTCGGCTTTCAACCACCTGAAATTTCCTCTGATCTCGGAACCCCTTTCGCGCCACGGGGATTTGTACTGACATTAAAGTCGTCGGACTTGGGGTGGCGCTTGTACAGATTCATAGCGGTTTCGAGCTTGTAATTGTTTATGCACAGCTGCACCTTAACAAAGTCAGAGACCAATGCAATGTAGTCGAAGAGAAATGCCTAGCTGTTGTCTTTGTTGGTTTGGTTTGGTTTGTGGGGTTTAACGTCCCAAAGCGACTCAGGCTATGAGATGCTGTAGCGGAGGACTCCGGAAATTTCGACCACCTGGGGCTCTTTAACGTGCACTGACATCGCACAGCACACAGACGCCTTGCATTTCGCCACCAGCGAAAAGCCACCGCTTAGGCCAGGATTTGATCCCGCAACCTTGGGAACAATAGCCTAGTGTCGTAACCACTGCGCCACACAGGCGGGGCTGTAGGCTATTCAACACAACTGTTTATCTTGCAAGCTAGATATGCAGCAGGCATGTAGCGTGTGGTAATCATTTTGAAGGCATGTGGCACACTTTAACTGCACGGGTTACTAGGCCATATTTGCCATGTGAATCATATGTTTTGCTGGGTAGTTCATGACACACAAAATTTACAGTGACTGCTCAACACAACATACTTTGTCGCTCTGGTAGCCTCAGTAGCACAACCTACCATGCTTGTTTGCACTATAGCAATGTTGCTAGCAAGGAACATATTAGTGCTGTATCACTTTAAAACTTTACATTTATATATGTGAGTATCACCTCACATACCTCAAGGATCCTCGCGGGATGTGCGGTTCCGCAAGTGTTCATAGCAGGCCTGCAGGGTGGCATTCAATGCTTCGAGTGTGCCATGCACGGACTGCTGGTCACGGGCCATCTGTTCTATGGCGTCGGCCTGTGCCTGTTGGGCCCGGGCCATCTGCTCGATGGCATTGGCCTGGCGCTCCGTGTGGGCTACAACCTTTTTTTTCAGAAAGTTTGGAGGTGGGAAGGAACACTCAAGAGTGTGACGCTGTACATATATTGCTAATGTCACACATCTGCAGATTGCCTTGCAGATCCTCGTTCACGTATATGCATTTTTTACTTGCTTAAACTAATACCTCTGTCACACGAGCAACCTTCCGAAAGCTGTTTCTCAGCATTTCAATCAGAAAGACCATAAGTTTGAAAAAGTAAATTATATATTCTCCAGTCAGGCTTTAAATCTGCAAGGGACATAAAATATAGAGAGGCATATCTTATTCATTAATTGAGAACATTCGAAACAGCAGGAATAAATATGTCTAAAGCAAAGTTACAATCCCTAAAGTATATCCCCTCTGCATCATATCTTTTCGGGAAAACAATACCACCATAGCGTAAATGGTGCAGTTTATTCACAACAGATGTATGCTCTACTTCTCTCCGCAATAGCATAATTTGTACATGTTTCTCCAAACACATTTTCTCCTTATCACTTGTTAGTTGTTGTTTTTTTCATGTCAGTTGTGGCTTACTGTGTGGTTATTATTCTGTCCTTCAACTTCTCTTCCCCCCCCCCTTTCCCATTTTCTTAGATTGTTTTAAGAATTGTCCCCCTTAGATATATTCCTTATCAGGGCCCTTTGCAAAGACTGTCCCCTGTAAGGTGTATCTGCACCAAACCTGCTTCAGTGGATTATTCATTTACTCCGTATTGTAGTTACTGCCTGGTACTGCCGCTTTTAATTCTTTTGCGGGCTACAGGATCTCTGGTTCCAGGCTGAGAAATACATACTGAGGAAACTTTTTTTTCCCCCCATGAACTGCTTTCTTCTCAACCATCCTCCCCTCCACACTCCTTCACCTACTTCCTTCTCACCCACTTCCCCTCCCCAACTTTTCTTCTTCGGAAGCAAAAGCGTACTTAAACCCCTCCCACTGATGATCGCTTTGCCCAGACGAAGACAGGTCCACTTGTAGAAACGTTGGCTCGACCTGCGAACTGAGGCATACCCCATTTACCATTGCTAGTGCTCCTTCAAACCCTTCTTAAGTAAGTTGTATTGTGCCTGCATGACGTAGGAGTAGCGTATTTTACTCCTCATTTAAACATCCTGGGAGCTTTGATTCCCAGTAGCCCAAGTTTGCAGTGCCTGCCATCTCCTGGTCTCGCGATACTGCGCGACACAATAACCATTCAGTCACTACTCGGCCATGTCACCTGTAAGGTACTTTTTGCCAGTCCATGCTCGTTACTTTTTTCATTTCACAACAGTAGTGGCAGAGCTCAAAAACGGAACCTTTAGTGGCATGTGCTGCAACAGCATAAATATCCACATACAAATGTGTTTTATTTAACTTTCTATTAAGATATATTTTGATGCTTACTGCAGGCAGATGGGTCGTGACATTTGTCTGGTCAACGTCCATCTGCTCCACTTGGTGCTCTTGTGCAGATGGGCGGCGATGTGACCGCCTGTGTGAGGCACCTTGTGGATGTGCAGATGTGCTGGCGGGTGGCTGTGCTGTGGAGATCTGGGCTGTTCATCGACGTCTGTAATTGCAGTGTGACATGAGCAAATTTCTAAAAGAAGGCATTAACTACTCATTACTGTTCATCAAAGTATAGTCGTGCCTACAAAGAAAACTCACACAATATTCACTGTTGCAGAAATAATGATACTGGTTTTGTTACTTAATCCAAGATCACTCTCTGGCTGGGGCAGTTGCTGACCAAGCTTAGCAAGATGGCCAGCACACGGAAGGCCTAGAGAAATTTTATCACTAGGTTTAAGTTGAAACGAAGCACGTCTTTGAGCTTTTAAACTAAATGTGTTTTTGAAAGAAGTTGGTCAGTTCACATGCAGTGCAGTTGTAGCATTGTACATTTATCTTGGGGACATCTTGTTGAGTTTAAGACTCAGAGAAGAGTGATTGCTGTTGGTACCCTTTGCAAAATTGTGCTCACCAAGTATACACTGTACTTTGCTGACAAATGGATTATAATGGTGTGGTGGTTACAGCAATAGATTTATTGAGGAAGTAAAGTTTCTTCACAGTGAATGTCAAGCTATGAGGACAAAACCGGTGCAGTGATGATTATTTGGTTTGCTTGAACACACTGCTTTCTTGTGATGCGTTAGGCCCTTGCTCTCAAGTACCAACATTATGTGGCATGGAAAACAACCGATAGTGGTATATGTGACAAACCTTGCATTTCGACACAGTACCCATGTTCCTCGGTGGGTGGCGGTGCAACAGGCGGTCTGGGTACCTGGGCCAGGGGTGGCGGCCTGGATGCCTGGTAGTGGAGCACAGGGATATATACGCAACACGTTGTATCATGTTTAAGTTGCAAATCTTATAATTGCTTGTTTGTGTTTGTGTACATGGGCTTGTTGCATATTGTTTGCAATGCAAAACTCAAAATTTGCAAGGTGTTGATCCAACTTCATGGTTGTACTGAGAATGTTGTGTGTTATACAGTGTATACTCTACAACTCGCAAACATAGCTCCGTGCATTTGTGTGTTTTCATACTGTGGCCTTTGTTGATTTTAGTAATTGAATTAAAAATGTGTACTATATGCTTTCAAAATCATCATTTCATTCCTCTCGGGCATTGTGGCCACTTCCCGTGCAGTGCCCACACAAGTTAACATGGATGAAATCTTGTCTGTAAGGGACCTACTGCCACATATGTTCCTCTAAAAAATGTTATGAGTACTGAAAAACATGTATAATGTGGCCGCATTGTTTGTGTCAAAGCTCAGTCATCTATTCTTTTAACAGATGCCTCCATGTGATACCCTACCTTTGGTACGGCCTCAATGATGTCATTTTTACCTGCTACTTATAGCAGCACGACTGCTGTGGGGTTGCTAAAATAAAATGGTTTCTTCACATAATGATCCACTGTAATACAAATGTCCCCGAACTGGTCGAATTAACTTGAAATTGATGTACGCTTTAGGAGAAATATGGGAGAGGCCTTCACCCAGCAGTGGGTATAGTCAGGATGATGATGATGTATGCTCTGAGTGTGGATAAGAGCCCCAGATAGACACTTTGATCAAATGCGCACAGTTGCTTATTGGGCAAAGGTACACTTTTTGTGTTCAGTCGTGGTCAGAAGTAGATGAAGTGCAACAGATTGTTAGAAGGTGGTTATGAATAAACTATGGTAACCGTGGCACAAAGCTTGTGTTGTATACATGCAAGTGAAAACCTGCACGAATCAGTCTGCAGTGCACATCTAAAACAACCTTCAAATATTACATCTCGCCCTTTCATAAAAGTTTTCTATGAATTGTACATATTAATGCATGCAGACATCTATCTACATGTACAGTAAAGTACCTCACCCGCGAGGATGCTGTTCTTGGCCGGGCACCGAAGACTACGGGGGCCCTGCAAGCGGCGCAGTCCTGACCGACGATCGTAATAATAGAGAGTTTTAGAATGGTCCCCAAGGAGCTTGGGGCGTCGAAATGCGCATGCGCAGAACGTAAGGCGCGCTTGGGGTCTTCGGTTAAAGCTAGGGGTGGCCCCTATTTTTCGGAAATAGCTTTCGCCCGAAGCCGCCGTTGGGTCGCTTGGGTTACGGCAACATGGCGACGTTCGGCCAAGCGGCGGCCGCTCGCCTCGGCACACATTCGTCATCACCGCTCTATGGTGTCACGCGTTCATGAAAAACGAAAAGCCAACGAAGCTTATGCTATGTCTCATGATGCCCGAACAACCAAATTTTAGCGATAAAACGCACTATATTTTCAGATTGCTTCCGGATTTACCGAGCTGCTAGGCTTAGCGAGTTCGCCTCCTTTGGTTGCCATGGGGACCAGACGGCGGAAAGCGCGGAAGGTTAAAATGAGGTTTCCCGGTCTCGGCCTGGATTGAGAATTGGCCGATTTCGTCTTTTCTGGCGAAAACGGTTTATATAACCGGTAATCTTATGATAGTGTTTGCACAATAATAGTACTTTTTGACGAATAAGATAGCGTTGTTGGCTTTTATATATTAAAATGCTTCTCCTTGGCTACCGTCGTGGCGCTGCAATCGACGAACGCAAGCCCGGCTCCGCTGCGTCAGGAAAACCCCTATTCTAAAACTCGCCGCTCGGCAAGCACGTTGCGCTGCCGCGCGCTATTTCCTTGGGGGCCCGAAGCCTTGGGTCCCCCTATTCTAAAACTCCCTAATGTGAGCGTCGGTTTTACTGAGGACTGCGCTTGGGTTCGGCAGCCCTCCGCCGGTTTTCCTGCAAGGTTGACATAGTGATAACGGACGGTTTGGCAGATGCACAATTGTGTATGGATTGGCGAAAAAATTGCGTCCACTCCATAGCACGTCAACTGACCTGTGCTCGGCAGCAACCGTAGCTGCGGTTCTCCGCGCCGCCCTGACCCGCCTCCAGTCCTGAGGGCACCGAGTAGCCGGCCCTATAGGGGGTATTCACATGACGTCACAGCTGACGTCAGTATGCAGCCGACGCCATCTTTGCGTCCTGTTTTGACTAATACTAGTACGGGGCGGCAGTTAGCGTCCGTTTGCTCTGTCACTCTGCCTCACGCCAGCACCGTTGTTATGAAAACTCAATCGGTATCATGAGTGACAGTTCGATTTATCTGCAAAGTGGGCGCGATGCGGACAGAGACATGTACGAAACAAAACTTTGGTACCAACCCGTGCGCTGTCGATATGCGTAACACCACGGTAAGCGTCGCGCCTGTGCCCACGCATAAATATGCGCGAAATTCTTGAATTCCTTGTCCTACAGACGAGCTTCATTACAAGAAACCAACCGAAAGCCTACTGACCACTCGAAAAACGCAACTAGGTTACAAGCGGCTGGGTTAAGAGCTGCGGTTGAAGCAGACGAACTCGCTCTTTGTGCAATTACGTGCGTGCCGTCCAACGTTAATATCAACTAAACCGCTGAGTTTTTGTAGCTGATATTCTGCATATAAATGGCGTTTAGTAGCCAGTATCCTTTATACAAAACTTGTTTGGTGAACTTGCCTCAATCGATCAGAAGAAGTCGGATGTTTGTATCGTCTGTAACCGCTGCTATACCGCTGCCACACGCCACAGCCACCACAGCGATGACACCGGTAGCGCCACCTCGTTGCCTTGCGGGCTCGAAATAACTTTTTGCAACGAAACTCTTGAAATAAAGCGCAGTTTTGGCCAAGCTAAACTTGATTTGTTATTAGAGATCAATTTGTTTATAAAGTTCTTCAAACCTTCTGCAAAACAACTCTGCCCGCCTACGTTCCTTCGCCGAATCTGCATGCGTTCTGCTTTGATTAGCAGCCGACACAGACGATGCGAGCATCCGACTTCTGATCGAATGAGGCAAGCACAGCAACACAAAGTTTAGCGAGTCCTCTTTGAAGGATTTTATGGCAACAAAACACGACGAGGAGGTATTGGCGGCACGCTGAATGCATGCGCACGACTGCAAGCGATACATTGCCGCACTGCTCTTTTACCGGGAATGTGTCATCCGAGTGCGTGAAGAACAGTCGTGCACAGATAGTGACAAGAGCTGGCTGCTAGGGCACTTCCGGAAGATTCAAGTCCAGCCCATTTTGACATACATATCTCATATTCCATGATAATGGTGCGGTTTTGCTGTGCCAGCTATGCGTGGCGTCGCATCTCGGGGAAGTGTCTCGTTCGGGTGGAGTTGTTCGTGTGTACTTCCGGAACCTTAAAATGCCGAGGCCTTTCGCGCAGCTCTTCAGCTTCAGTTGTTTACACTGTGCACGCGTCTATTACAGTCTACGATAGCTCAATAAATAACACATAGCTGCGGATGCCACTGCTTGTAGAGCCCCACGACAGCACTTGATACGTACGCTCGCCCTGTTCATTCCGTGGACACAAAAATGGCCGACTGCGCCTCAATTACCCACAATGCACAGCGCACAGCGCGTCAGTGAATTCCCCCCTATACCGTTCCACTGAGCCGCCAGCTGAGTCCATAATCGCCGCCTGGTTTCGGCGGGTATAGGCAACCTGCAGTGGCCAGACGGCGCTAGTGGAGCGCAGCGTTCAGCGCCGCCAACGGCGGCGCCGAATAATCTGAGGCGGCCGGCGCGGTCGGGTTGCGTTCGCGTTGTACGGCTGGAAGCATCTCGGCTCTCATTTTCTGCAGTTTTAAGGCAATCGAATGTCTTCAGAGCTACTTCCGAAAACCAATACTGGCGAAAGGACACCGCCTGTTCGAGAATGGCCATGTTTAGAACGTGAACGGTGCCGATGTCACCGCGAAGTGCGCGCCGCTCGCGACGGAACACCCGCGCGCACAGCTTTGAATTTCGCGTGTGTAGACGGAACATTTTTTTGGGTAACGAAATTTATTCTCTCAGGGCATCAGTCCGATATGTGATGATGAATTAAGAAATGATTAAAGGAATGAAAAATGTTGTAAATGTAGCTTTTCATTTACCTATTGCGTTCACACCTCATAACCAAACATTGAAATTGCAGAGAGAACCTGAGAAGAGATTGATCGCCGTTTCTTCTTTTTTTGTTCTTGCTTTTTGATTACAGCAGCATAATAATTTCCTCGCAGTTTTGCTTCAGTTTCATATCATGACGAACACTTTTGTTCGTGGTGCACCTTTCGACAGTGCCGCGTAGGTTACAGGAGGCGTGGTGCGGCACCCGTTACGGATGTCGTGGCGATTGCAAGCACTGCGTGGTTGTAGCGTGCGTCATGAACGAAACCTGCGCGTGCCGGGGGCGGGAGTAGGGGGCCTCCCACACCATTGGAAAAATAAAGCTCTTAACAACAACTGGCATGCATTTTGTACCTCCGTGCCTCAAGCTCAATCTTGGGGAAAGCCGGCGGGTAATGCTAGCACTCAACGGCAAAGCTTTGGTAAAGGAGGTCGTTAAGAGTTAGGATTTTTTACTGTTGCTACTAATCATGAAACAGTCTATCGTCTGGGACAAGAAACCCTTGAGTAGCTTCAGCAGTCGGTGTAAGAAATATTTGGCGCGGGACGATAGAAAGAAGTTCCATTCTCAACAGTATCACGGGCCTCTACACTCCGTCACTTCGACTTTTTCAGCACCTTAAGACCTTATGAACTAATTTACAGATAAATATGCTTATTCAAATCTGTAATTGGAAGTTTTGAACATATTTTGGCTTTGTGGTTCCGAATAGACCCCGCATTAGAAATCCGGTTCACAGATCCACGAACATTTTTTTTTCGCCTCCGTTGAAATGGCGCTGGAGTACGATGCTGCGGCTGCGCTGCTTTGTTGCTTTTCTGGCGCTACCTACTTTAAAAGGACAATGCACTCGATCTTGCACAGCATATACCAGTACACGCCAAATTTTACTGCTCGGAGCGCGTACTGAGTAGTGGGCCCCAACCAGCGTGCGACTCCCCGAGTCAGAAGTTTATATGGTTTCCTCCGCTCACGGGCGATTGTCTTATTTTAGCTTCTTGGCGTCTGTACGCCAATGCCTCCATAACAAAACGAATTTCAGTTACATTACTCTCTCGCAGCCCATATCTCCTTCTCTCATAATTCTCCCCAGGTTCTCCCAGCAAGTGGTGCGCTTAGGTTTCCTTCGTGATTGTGGCAGTCTTTCGCGCCGCCCCTGCGCTTATTTTTATCCTTTTTCACATCCGTAGTAGTCAAAGCATCGCACGAGACCACCGAAGTCACTAAATGAGTAAATCACACTAACTGGGATAACAAAACGCGAACGCAAAAGGAACACAGCGGCCGCAACATATACGGCGTCAGCTTCAGCGCCGCCTCAGTATTAGCTCCCGTCGGCCGCCAGGTGGCGCCACATGTTTCAGCAAACTCCATTCACCCAGAGGACACCCTGACGAGCCCCTCCGTAGGAAGCCACTTTAGTGAGGAGCTAGAGGAGCAGGAGGAGGAGCTACAGGCGAGTGCCAGCGGCATGACCATTGAGCTTGCATTTTATTACCTATCCTCCGCTTCACCCTTATTGCAAGGTGCAAAAAGAATAGATCAACATTTCAAAGAGAGACAGTATAGTGACAAGCAGTTTACACTGGCCATGAAACTATTCATCCCTGGCATTTGCACCGCGTTCCAGTTTTTTCTCTTGCAGTACGGTTAGTGTTGTGTCCACGTGGTGCAATGAATTGCCACAATGAACGTTCTAGAAGAATTGTACTATTGTTTCGTCAATAATTGTGTCTGTGTTGCTACTGTCCCTACGCACTTCAATATTTATGCAAGATATTGCAAAAAACATTTTGCTGATTGCATTGTGTGATAAGTGCACTTTCCTCTATGTTAGCTGAGGAAGAATATCGTTGCGGCCCCTCCGCACCCGAGCCCTGCTATTGATGCTGAAATACTTGAACACCTGCTGAGGGAAGCCGAGCGATCAGCTTCCCTCACCGAGGCCAGGACCCAGCAGGAGACTTACTTTCAGCAGCAGGTGCTGGCCGCACTTTAGACGGTCATCACTGAGAACAGGCATCACGTGCAGACAGTGCACACCAATATTTCGTATAGTAGGGCATTACATATGAAATGTGCATGTACTTCTATTGGTTGTCTTCCATACTACACCTCTATACAACAGTCTCTTGTGAGAAGTGATGCCAGTACACATCAGAGTCCCAAAGCGAGCATTGTCCTCCATAAAGGGCGTTGTAAACATCCGCATTAGAAAGTATGTTTGCAAGCAGGCATGACTTGTGAAGTACCATTTACTGCTTGTCCTATTCTGAGGCTTTGAACTGTCAGGATTCTGAGGAAATAGAGAAGAGCACCGAAGTCTGTTACTCTGAGATGACAATGCCTTGCTAAGCATATCGGGGGATTCATTGCAAAGGGGGATTCATTGACCTAGGCAGGGAAAGCAAAATTTTCGTAATTTGTATTGTGCAGAAGACTAAGGAATGGCTAATAGCATCATTAAGGAACTGAAATTAACGATGAGCGGCGAGTTTGTGGAAATGATAAAAAATATTTTTGAAACAGGCAGTGACCACAAATCTTTCTCACGGAAGGGAATTGCATACAATTATATATTGCAACGGACCGCATTTGGCTTGCACTATGATGCCATGAATGGTTGGTTGCTGGTATAGCTCAAGGATGATATCGCCGTAAACATAAGGGAGAGAAGCATGGACACTAGCAAACAAGGATGTACTTAAATTAAGGAGAGCATTGCAAGCAATGAAAAATGACAACATAGCTATAAAGTCACAAGACCGTAACTAGGGTCACTGTTATTTGGAGGGATATGTAAGGAGCCTTCGTAATATGATGGGTACATTCAGGCTAACGATGATGACACAGCACCTGTCCTTAAGAATAAAAGCAAAGAAATTCTTATGCGAGACTTGGCATGTCTGGTTTTCACTTCAGCATCCTTTTCTATGCAGGAACATCAAGCTGCGGCTGAATCTGGGGCCGAAACGTGCAAAGCCCTGCGCGGAATCGAGGCTGCCATGCGGGAGGTAGCGGCAGCTATTCGCGAAGCCAGGGCTGACTCTTCAAGCTTCCATGAACTGCTTGTGCAGCTCTTGGGGTCAGTCACCCTGCTTCTTCGCAATCAGCTGCAGCCACCTTCCACATCTTCGTAACTTCTTTTTTTATGTAATTTTTTAAGCATTTTATATTTACTTTTTTAGGTGCATTGCCTGCCAGTCGCAGAATTGTTTTTGTTCAGTAACTTTTACATTTGTTACCGTCTGCCATGTGCAGAAACATTTATATCAACTTTTTTGTATGTTTTCATCTTTTTGCCAGGTGCTCAAATTTTCGATTACACTTTATAATTTGGTTTTTGCTGTTTAACGTCTCAAAACAACTCAGACTATTCAGGTCACTGTAGTGTAGGGCTCTGTAAATTTGCACCGGCTGGATTCTTGATGTGTGCACTGACATCACAGACTAAATGAGCGTCTTGCTTTCACCTACATCGAAAAGCAACCACCGCAGCCTGGAATTGTTGCGTCTTTGGGTTTAGTAGTCGAGCGCTCCCTATTTCTGAATCATTGCGGTGGGGCTTGATGTGTAGTGCTCTTTGCGTGCATTGCAATGCGCGTTTCATGTTTGCAACCAATCTTCTTGGGTGTTTGCTTTTCGTTTGAGTGACAAAACCTATGCACATGTAAACTTGCTGCGTCGGTGATATTTACGACGATTTGTACAACGGTGACAATTTTGAAATCTTGTTAGTCGCTGTGAGCTGTAAACCTCACACTGAATACTACGTATACACTTGTGGAGCTTTATCCTCGATTTGTTACAATGTTCGGCACCAAGCAAGGCTTTCATTCTGTGCATGATAAAGGTTTTGCAGGTGTGCAGAATTCTGGTTACTGGTTAGCGTAGCAATTGTACACAGTGCCAAGTCATCTTATTACATTATCCACTTCACCTTACCTGGTCTGGAGTGTGCTCAAGCTGTGATAACTCTCCTTGTGACGTCTAGTCATTTTTTTACTCTTGAATATGATCCGCTCCTTCTCAAGTATGTATAGCCGGTGATGTATATCATTCGAGCTTAAAATGCACATATTCCAGTGAGCACTGAAGTGTTGCGAAGTGCAGTGTTTTGAAAGCCTTATTTTTTTTGTTAAATATGATTTTTTTTTTCATTTTTACGTTTTCGCTTTCTAAATGTTTTCCGGTAGGAGTGTGGAGCAAAACATTTTTTGTAGCAAAACCAGATGAGTGATATGAGCGGAGCAGAGAGCCATGTGATAGAGCAAAGAGAACTCAGTGTACTCGTGTACCTTCTTACACGGCGATGTTGAACAACGCGAATGTAGATCGAAATGTGATGCTCAAGCTAGACATAAATACAGGAGGTGACCTTAGTGTGATACACAGTTGGAACGCCAGTTCCACAATACGCAACTAGTACCTGCTGCGCTCAGCTTGGGCAAGAAATTGTGGTTTTGGTTGGTGGGAAATGTTTTCTTGCTCAATTTTGTTTTGCAAAGTTTCACTTATGTGGGCGTGCTCTGTAACTTTGTCCACACAATGTCGTGATGCAACGCGCGGTTAATGCTTTTGAAATAATAACCATTTAATTTGCGAACTCTATGCGCTGCGTTGCAATGTCCATGTGCAGTGCTTCTTGTCTTACTTTAGAAGTGTAACGAAGATGTAAGTAGTGTGGCCTTGTAGTCATTTTCCGGTATCCTTGCACCATTTGCTCCTCTCAATCTAAAATATGCGGAAACTGTTGAGTACCGTTCCGGGTTGTAATAATGAGAGTTTTTTAATATCTTATCTGTGTCTGTGCAGTACATTTTGTGTACAATTTATTAAGGTTTATAGAATTTGCTGCCAATGCTACTTTAAACAGTTTGTTTTAATGCGGCATATGGAGATGTACGAAATGCAGCTAAATAAAGCTGCATACTGATTACATATCAACAATGCATTACAAGCAGTTGCTGCCTCCTTGTGTTTTGTTCATTTATTCATCCTCTCATTCCATCACGCACACATACAGTTCACACCAATACGGTTTGCACTATGACGGTAACACCGAAGTAGGATGTACGAAGACCCCTTTGACTTGCTCGATAAGTGTTTCGGCGGATGTTACATCTCAAGAAGGAGGAAATCCACCGACGGTACAATGAACTCGCCGATGAACTGGGAGGAGTCAAGCCGCGTGCACTGCCAGGGAAGCAGAAGCTGGGGTGGGCGTGTGCTTCTTCACCACGGGAGGCTTCCTTTCACACCCACCAGGTTGAGGCAAAGTTGACGACGAGTTACCCAGCTACAGGAGGGGATCGCGGCCGGCTGCTACGCTGCACTTGGCGCCGCAGTTCACTTACCGTGCGCAGGTGTGCAACCCCTTGAAGATGTGTTCTCGCTTAATAGGCTCACAACACGACTGCACACAACTTTACCTTGCAGCTATGTATGGCGCGACCGTGACCCCACCAACTAGCCAGCACGTAGAGGCGGCCCATTGTCGTCAGAGCCAGCTGCCTCCTCCTCGTCCAAGGGCACGGGGCAGTCCAAGCAGAGGTTATGCAGCGCGGCACACGCTGCAATGACGTACGTTGCATGGTCTGGCTGGTAGTGGAGCGCCCAGTACCTTTGCAGGCACAGGAAGAAGCATTTAAGCACGTCTTTGCACCGATCCATCACCGACAGCATGGAGCCATGTGCCGCGTATTATTGCCCCTCGGTAGAGCTCGGACTAGAATACCCTGGAACTGGAGTGAGCAACCATGGCTGCATCGGGTAGCCGCGTTCTCCTGCATATTGAAATATGGCATGCAGTTAAGTAAACTCTTGCCCAAAACAGTCTCGTACCATGCTGCACTATACAACGCCAGGTTCACACGAAGTACCCCGCTGTGAGGAATTGCCAAACATTACATTTATGAATATGCAGACAAAGCACGAATATCGTATTTAAGCAAACACCGCATCAAGGCCAACCTTGCAAATTTAATTTGCTGTAAGCGATGCGGCACTTTCGTATTCAAAACAAGTACCACACAAACACTTTCTACTGTTTTCTCTTAAACTAGACATGACATGCATTTCTACAATGTAGTATGCCCTGTGTTTCAACTGCAGTAGAAGCAATTCAAAGACGTCGATGCACGTCAGACATGCTGCTAGTAATTTGACATGTATTTGCTTATTACAGCTTCACAGGAAGTGAGTAACTTTTCACATCGTCCAATGCATCCCCCGAAGACCGACAGGTTCTTTTATCGCTTACCCAAAAGAAACGCCGTCACGCAGCAGGCCTGCCTCGACCTCTTTATGCAGCGATGAGTAGCGCCACGAGAAGGTGTCGTGGCACGATCCGGGGCAGCAGGATCTACTGCGGTGATCCTCATGTTGGCGTCACAGATCTGAAACAACTACAACAGAAGCGTACTACTCGTTAACTTCCACTATCGGGTTGCACACTACCCGAGCAGTGCATCAAGAAAAGTGTACTCACTATCATGGCCTTAAGGGCGTAGTACCTCTTGCGGCTCCAGAAAGCGGCTTTGTGTGCAGCATCGCCCCGGGGCGCTCTGATGGCAGTGAGCGTGCCGTCGACACAGCCGACGACGCCGGGGATGCTGCCGTGGCGAAGGAAGGCTTCCTTCGCCGCCGCCTTCTCCACGTTGTATACAGGAAACCGCACCCAATTCCTATATGCGTCAACCTTACAAATAGCCTCAGCCACCCGTCGCACCCGCTTTCTCACCGTCGGCTGCGGGAGGCCGATGTACTATCGGGGACAAAAGTCTCCGGACTGCCACGCACAGTAGCCGGAGCGGGGAGCGCACCGCCGCGCGCTCTCGCGGTGACGCATCTGGTGACGAGACTGACGCTCCGCGCATGCGCGTCCTTCCTTACCTGCGAGCATGCCAGTTTACTCGCTCGGAGCTGCCGCCCGTCAGTCGTCGCGGCGCGCCGCTAGGCGCCGTTGCCGCAGTGGCACGCTGCTGACTCATCAGCGCATGAGTCTCCATCGGCGTGGACAGGCGCTTATCACTCGATTGCCCTCGCGCTCACACAAGATTACGATAATGCTCTTCTTCACCACTTTTCAGCGCAGCGCATGAGAAGGCCATGCTAAAAAAAGCAACAACTACAACGCCGCAAAAAAAGAATGATCCAGAATGCCTTTCGCACTATGCGGCCTCTTAACATTTGCACGGTCAGACAAGACGCATTAAGCTTAGAGCGCACGGACGACTAATAAGCAATCTAATGTTGTAGGGCGAAGAATAATATACAAAGCAAGCTGTGCAGGCAAAACCTATGTCCACGCGGGCTGTGAAATAATCGTGTGTGAGTGAGTGCTAGCGCGACAGTTCAATGCCGCATCGGCTGAAGTGCAGTGCGTTTTGTGATAGGCCTTTATCAGGCGGGCCAGAAGTACTAATTAGGTTTCTTCGTTCATAGAGGAGGTATTATGTAGCGCCGTGGGTAACTTTTATTGAAAAGAACGTTTTCAGATTGTTTGTTACAGAGCACACAAAGACACAACTCGGTTATCCCTGTTCTAGTACGGACTTCAGCAGCGCACACACTTCTTAGGGATACCAATGGGATTCCTCCAGGGCTGCACACATCCAAGGAAGCTTTAAAGGTCATTTCTTTCTATCCCCAATCCGCTCCTTTTTAAAATTAATGTTTATTGTCCCTCATTCAATATTTAATCCACCCGCATTCCTCTACCCGGGAACGAGGTGGCCCGTATCCACCTGGGCCATACGTGGTTAGGCCCCGGCAACCGCCGTTGGGCTGTTGAATCAGATACTTAGGGTAGTGATCATAGCCCTATTTTTACCTCCCTCACTCCTTCGCGTCTACGGAGAATACGCCGCAGCGTACGTCAGCGTACACGCAGACAATCGTTTATCTACATTCAACCGTCTTCAGCACTGCATACCTTCTCTGCTGTTCTCGCGACTCAAACTCCAGTGTAAATGAAGACTAGTCAAACCGAACATGCACCTCCTGAATCTCTGGGCTCTTCGTCGCCAGGCGGATCATTATGCTTCTCGTCACCCTGACGACTCCTTAGCTCTTCCCGCTCTTCCCCGGGCTACTGCACGTGCGCGGCGCTATGCAAAGAGACTACGTAGCCAACGCTGGGCTGCATGGTGTGACTGCCTGTTCTCTACGCAGGGTAGTCGACATCATTGGAGATTGTTCCACGCCATGGAGCGTCCTTCTCAGGTTGCAGGTTAGGAAGATAGCATTCGCCTCGCGCTCAATATGGATGAGGACACAGTTGCACAATAATATGCAAGATACATTCGCAATAGCTGGCCGCACAATTAACTAGCCTTGGTACGCCGGGCTAAAGAGCCGTTGAACGCTTAAATTGTCGCCAAATCGCGTTTTCACCTCTTGTTGTTAGTGTCCCCCTCTCTATTTCAGAATCTACTGACTGCCGTCAAGGTGGAATATCTTCCTACTCGCCGTGCGAACTCGATGGGTGCTTTGTAGACATTCAGAGTGATTAAAAATAATAATAACAATAATAAGTGGGTTTGAAAAAAGGAAATGGCGTGGTAACTGGCTCACGTATTTCGGTGGACACGTATTGCGACGTAAAGAAGGAATAATGAAGGGAGCGAAAGAATAAAGGAAAAAAGAGGTGCCGTAGTGGAGGTCGCAGGAATAATTTCCACCACCTGGGGATCTTGTCCACTGACATCGCCCACCACACGGGCGCCTTTTGCGTCGGCCGCCACGGTCGTGTTCGAACCCGTGTACTCCGGCTCGGTAGCTGAACGCCGTAACCCCTGCGCCTCCGCGTCTGGTTTTAGATTGACTGCCCTACGGGCACTTTCAGTGCTCAGGAAACTAGACGCAAAATGCATTACAATCTCGCTGGTAGCCTAGAACTCTCCTGTAGCAAAGGTGATGGATGCCAAATTACACTCGATGTGTTTGCGTTTTGTCTGGAAGTATAGGTCGCCTCGCTTTTCGCTCCTCGTGCATTCGTAAGAAGGCGTATGGCGTGTTGGGGATCCGCTCGTATGTCTCAGCCACCCATTCAAGATATACACCGTTTTTTACATGGCAGATAGTAGCGCTTGTTGCACCTTTCCCTTCTTGGAACGCTTAACTCTCCTATCTGTTATGGCGCTGATCCAGAATGACACAACGAAAACGCTTTTTTTTCCTTATTACTTTAACCTTGGTAATCTTTTCGGAAATGCGAGTCATCGGCCATCCAACTTTCGCTTCGTCTCGCTTGCCGATTGGCGAACTTTAGTGCTACTGGCGCTGCCTAGCAATGCATGAACCAGTTGGCCTCCTTTTAGGGCTATGTTCTGACCACGTTTACTGGCTGTTTGTAGGCATTGAAACAACCCGTTCTCGAGCTCCTACTTCAGTCGGCATCATGGCGCCGAAAGTGCCGCTAGAAGAACGACGGCGCATTGTGCGTTTTTTTCTAGAAGGTGTCTCCCAAAGGGAAATTTGCCGGCGCACTAATAGGTCAAGAGACACCGTTAACAGGATAATACAAGCCTATAAAAATGATGAAGGGAGGTTAGGTGACGCCCAACGCAGCGGCAGGACAGACTGATTGTCGCTGCGGTAGTTGCCGACCCGTTCCTCAGCGCAAAAGAACTAAAGGACGCTCTTGCTCTCAATGTTTCATGCAAGACAATACGGAGGAGATTGCAGGAAGCAGGTCTGCAGAGCTGTGTGGCAGCACAAAAGCCGCACCTCACAGATAAACAGCGCAAAGAAAGGTTGGCCTTTGCACAAGCCGTCGAGCAGTGGTCAGTGGAAGACTGGGGCGAAGTTGTCTTCTCAGACGAATCGACTTTCAGCACTCGCTGGGACCACCAACGGCGTGTGTGGCGACCACTGAACTGCAGGTGAGCACGCTTAAGTCTACTGCACAAAACGTGTGCTTATTTAAAAACGAGGCGTTTTCTGAAAAAACAAAAAGGTGCCTCTCTAAACAAACGCTAATTTCGAAGGTTAAATCTGCTGCCCTGTTCGCGGCTAAAATTGTAGACACGGTCACTCTTCTCAGCTAATTTTCAGCAAATTTCTAGCAGTGGCAGCCTGAAAACTCTGCGAGTAGTTTTTCTATTTTATATCGGTTTTTGTAAGGTATATGTAATTAGTTTTCCACTGCGTACCTCCTTGCGCTAAATTTTTGCCTTCTTCCGTATGCCATGCCCAAATTATATGCATCTTTAATTAGAGAGACCTCAAACTCGGGTCAAGCTGCGTCTTCGTCCATAAAGTACTAGCGCTCGCCTCCATACGATGTCGAAGCAAACTTATTTTTAATTTCTATTTTAAAATTGTTCTTAAGTTTACTTTAAAAGACAAGGATTTGGTAGTATATGCCCACGCCGGTTGCACCCTGCATATCACTTGGAATATGGTAGGCGTCAGGGTATAGGTTCGGCCACCTAGGTTTCTATAACAAGGGCTGGTATTGTATATAGCAAGAACCAGAAATTATAAGTTTCGTAGTAGAACCGTGGTAATTTTTTGTGAAGTAGCGGTAATTTCTTTTATTCATTCTATTTTTCGTTTTTTTTTTGTGTGTAATCATGTGAGCATGCTTTTTTGGTAGTGGCAAAATACATTCCCTTCACTACGCCTTAGTAATAGTCAGTCCCTGCATGTGTCGTGTCTAGGTAGTTCCTCCTTGTCCTGTAGAGCGTTTTTTTTTCTAATGATCGCGTATGCTATTTCCCTTCTTTGAGTGTAACATATATTGCTTACTGAGATAAAACATCTTTCTTCTTATTTCTCTACTTTTAGGTACCTCCCGGAGTACACCCAAAGCATTTTTTGCAGTGGGAGGTGCACTGTAAACGTTTGGGGGGCGATCAGCAAGGATGGGCTCGGCCCGCTTGTCCGCATCGAAGGGCCATTTACGTCAGAAGAATACTGCAACATTATCACTTGCCATCTCTTGCCATTCGTTCTCGACGGGCCTTTCCCTGATGGTGACTTTCAGTTCCAGCAGGACAGAAGTCCAGTCCACACCGCCCGTAAAGTGACAGCACTCCTCGACAGTCACGTAGTGCGCCAGCTAAACTGGCCCCCCAAAGGAGCTGACCTCAACCCAATAGAAAATGTATGGGGCCTAATCAAACAGCAATCCCACAACAGCCGACTCTTTGTGGGATGCAGTGAAGGAAGAATGGGAGGTGTTACGTGGACGACCGAATGTGATTATATCGCTCTACACCTCAATGCCACGGCGGATAGCGCAAGTGATCGCCTTGCAGGGACATTTCACCAGTCACTAGTTCAATAAAACACTTCGAATCCATATTATTTCTAATTCCTTCAAATTACTGCATATAGCAATCGTAGTCCAACCACATTTTTTCCCGTGTTTTTAAGACACGCCACTAGCGTTAAGGATGATCACCGAGCGCACATCACCTGAAACAATTGGGCAACACGTGTTCGCGCTAGCGATGTCTCATGCACAAATTGATCGTTTGATATCCGACTCAGAAGTGAGTTTCGACCGCGAAGCTTGTTGCCCATATTACTGGATAGCTTGTTCCGCTGAAAATCTGGCGTCGTCGCCGTCTGTCAGTCGGAAAGAATACTGGAAGTTTCAAGCGAAGGAGAAAAAAAAATCATCTGGCATGAGGGTTCGATCCTGCTCCGTTTATGACTTTGGTGCTTATGACTTTAGTGGTGTTTATGACTTTGTAAGGTACTTTGAAGATGTGCAGTGGTGTTATAGTGATTACCAATTAAAGTTATTAAAGATAAAATGATCCGCGGAATAAAAAAGCTGGCGTTACGGGGTTTCATTGTACTGAAAAAAATCGTGCGCATGTCAGCGAGGAGCGTAATATATCGAAATGTGCAACCAGGATAGTGACTGGCAATTGGTGCTTTGTAATAAATAAACGAGAAAGAAAGATAAAGGAGAAGGCGATATTGCATCTACTCTTAAGGCGAAGTGTAAGCCTCCTAAAATTTTTATCCCCCAGTCCACAACATTATGCGGATTTATTTTCTTCGTTGCTCATTGCTCGCTCCAAGTTAAAAGCGTCTTGCCTAACCATTCTACTGTAGGCAGGCAGCAGAGCACAACTGACGCTCTAAATGTGCTCTTTGCGACTTTTCAATCGCTTCTTTATTGCTTTATTATGGCCGAAAATTGGCGAACACAGGCGACGAGCGTTATCATAGGCGTATGCAAGCGCATAGGCAAGCGAGCGACAGGCGCCTGACAGCGCCGATGAGTCAGCAGCGTGCCGCTGTGGCAACGGCGCCTACCGGCGCTCACCGACGAGCGACGAGCGGCGGCTCCGAACGAGTAAATAGGCATGCTCGCAGATAAGGAAGGACGCGCATGCGCAGAGCGTCAGTCTCGTCACCAGATACGTCACCGCGAGAGCGCGCGGCGATGCGCTCCCGCTGCTCCGGCTGCTGTGCGTGGCGGTCCGGAGACTTTTGTCTCCGATAGTACGCCTCATTGCCAACGGCGGCTTGGTGGTACCTGCCGCCGCACTGACAGCGCACCCGGCCGCACACTTCTCAGTTCATCATCGAGTTTGTCGCGCAGCCACTGCACTCTCTCCTTCTCGAGGCGGAACATTCGTCGAAACACCTCGTCGGGCACGTCAAAGGGGTCCTCGTACAGCCTCCTTCCTCGTCGTTCGCGGGCACCGTCACGGCTGCCTCACAACCACGCCGGCCACTGCATAAAGGATGGCGTCCATTTTAATTTCGTGAGCGTTCACAGACGAATTGTGAGCTACTCGCGTCGTTCACAACCCCCGCTCACAATTGGCCCTTTAAGTGTGTTCATAACGTGAAAAGCAGACGTCGATGACGTGTAGAAAGGCCATTCACGCCGTTTTGCCGCTGGCCAATAGAAACATTGTGAATGTGTGAGTGTGTGCCGTCTGTAATTCGACCCTTGATTTGCATTCTACTTAAAAGCTACAGTGAGCGTTTTTCGTCCGCGTCGAAGATGCGACAGGCGCCGTTGGAAAAGCACCGCAATATCACAGAGAAACACATTAGGCCTCTTTGTCAAAGCGGCTATCATGTATCGCCGCCAGAACGGCAAATCAACCGAGAGCATATCGATGAAATGCTTCGTGATGACGTCATCCAACCATTGAATAGTACCCGTCGTTATGCTGACGAAGATAGACAGGGCATTTCCTTTCTGCGTCCATTATGGACAATTGAACAGCATAACGAAGGATGGTTACCCTCTTCTTCGGATCGACAACCTGGACGGGCTCTGCAACACGAGGGACTTATCGTCGATTGATTTTAAGTGTGGCTACTAGTAACTCGAGGTTGACGAAAGAAACCGCGAGAAGACCACGTTCATATCTCCAGACAGCCACTTGCAATTGAAGGTAATGCTATTCGACCTCTGCTCCGCAACCGCTATGTTAGATCGAGTAATGGATACGGTACTGGTTGGTTTAAACGGGCATATTTGTCTAGTGTACAGCTAGAATCAATATGAAAGGAAACACGGGACACCATGCCGCTTGATACAGCCAGCGCATTCTAATGAGCGCTCTCGGCATTATTGCGGGAGAGGGTGCCGTTATTGGGGTGTGCGGTGCAGTTATTGCGGGGTGCGGTGCCGTTATTTCAGCGGGTGCACCCCCTTTACACGTTTTTGTTGTCTGCTCAAGACGCCGATGCCGCAAACGAGCAAGCTTCACATGTTTTGTGCATCTGCTTATCGGATAATTGATGCCGACGGGCCGCACGTGCTCTGAAAACGTTTTCGGACGCTGCAGCCAGTCCCCTGTGCGTTTCTTGCTCGCCATCGCGTCTAAACTCTTCTATAAACTTTGAGTGTTCATTGGCTCGAGTCGGCTGCTCGGTCAGTTGAGACCGGCGTCCCGTGGGTGCTTTGAAAGCCTGTCGCAACATTACTGCGACGTCGTCGGTTCTGTTTCTTTTCGCCTCCTCGTCGCGGCGGTTCTGTGAACCGGTTCTGCTCACTTGCGTGCTCGGTCTGTTCAGACTGCCCATCGCGCCTTTCATGAAAGGCTTCGCTCGTCGCCTGTTTCCTTTGTTGTAGTGGTTATTTATTGTATGTGCAAAAGGAAAGAAAAGATGTTTGCCAGCCCCGGTATCTGCTATCTTATATCTGAAGCACCTGAACTGGGGCGGCGGAAATAAAGGGATAGCGAGGAGAAGGTAGAGTAAATCAAAGAGGTGAGTGATAGGGAGAAAGAAAAGAGTAGGTAAAAATAAAAGAAATATATACACTATGGTACAGTATACAGTAGTTTGCATGAGGCCCACCCGCAAACGTATTAGGTCACTGAGTACTCGGCACGACGGGCGGGCCTCCGCAATAGCTCCACGTCCAGGCAACTGTTCACTACGCACGCACTTGCACACTGTACAAAACACTGACGGCTGTCGTGGGCGATCAGCCGTTATTGTGGGAAATAGCACACGTGGAGCGTTCAGTCCCAGCGCGCACTATCTGGCGAGGTGAAATAGGCGGGTCATCAAGCCCGCCTGTTCGATGTATTCACATAAGCTCACGTGAGCTCGCTCGCGGGCGCGCGCACAGCCCGGCGGCCACAGGAGCACAGCTACGCTGTCCGGGATTACCCCCTGCGCTCTGTAAGCCGCCAGCAACTCACGTCGTGGTTCGGCTAGCGCGGTGCAGCGCAGTAGAAGATGTTCGAGAGTTTCTACCTCGCCACAGTCGTCACACACGTCACTATTGGCAAGTCCGTGGCGCATCCGTCGTTCCCCAGGCCACACACATCCAATGCGTGCACGGAGGATCATTGCGCGTTGCAGCCGAGTCAGCGAGCGGCCGCTGACACTGTGAATGCGCTCACCTCTTGCGATGCGTGGGTCGGGGTGCTGCGTCCGGAGGTGATCGTCGATTACCGCACGCACATCCTCCAAAGCGAGTTGCTCGTCGCTAGGAGGGAGTTCATGTGCTGCGGTCGCGAGCTCGTCGGCACGTTCGTTGCCCTCTATGCCGCAGTGCCCGGGAATCCACTGTGCCCGTATAGCGCAGCCACGCTCCGCCAAGTGCTTGAGACGTGCGCGAATCTGGCACAGCAGCGGAGTTCCCCGGCCGGTGGTTCGAAGGCGGCTGAGGGCAGCGCGGGAGTCACATAGCACGGCACACCTGGGTGGCGGCGGAGTCAGTTCAAGCAGTAGATCCAGGCCTAGGCGTAGGCCCAGCAGCTCCGCCGTGGTGGAAGAACCCAGGTATGACAGGTGCAGCTGTCTGTGCAGTTGCAGGGCGGGGATGGTAGCCGCCGCTGCTAGCGAGCAACTGTCTCTGGCCACGGAGCCGTCGGTGTAAACGAGGAGGTGGTGTTGGAGTTCCTCGTAGATGACGGCTCTGGTCAGCTGCTGCACTGCACAGGGCGGTGTGGTGCGTTTCCCCGCGATTCCGACAATCTCTCGCTGAACCTCCGTAGCAGCGGGCCAGGGCGAGAAGAGGTCGTAGGGGGGCGTTGCATTGGTGAGCTGCTCGTACTCGAGCAGCGCCGCTCCCATGCGTGAGTGGCGATGATGTCGCAACCGATGTAATAGCGGGCCGCCGTCCTTTGCGCGCTGTAGGCGATCGATGTGTCGGAGCGCCCGCCGCGTGGCCTGAAGTTGTAAAGGCCACGCACCTGCCTCGGCCAAAGTAGCTGCGCATTGAGAGTTCTGAGGAAGGCCGAGGCAAATGCGGAGCGCCTTGCGATGCTCGACCTCTAGCTTCTTCCAGCATGGTTTGCGCAGTGTGACGAGCGGTAGCGCGTAGAGTATTGCCCCCAGAGCCGCGGAGTTGTACAGCCGTAACGCTGCTTGCTGGGAGATGCCCTGGCCTCGAGCAGTGAGCCTGTGTACGGCGGCGGTGGTTCTCTTCATCTGCAGGCAGGCCTTGATCGCCGCGGGTCGGAAGGAAAGGCGCTGGTCTATGTCCAACCCCAGGTACCGCACCGAACGTCGCCACGGCAAGAGGGTCCCGTCCAGTGTGAGCGGCGGTGGTCGTTTGCGCGAGCTCGGAACACAGGCCATTGCGACGGATTTGTCCGCGCTGAGCGAGAGACCTAGGCCGCGCAAACAGTCGCTCACCGCCGTCAGAGCTGCCTGCAGGCACGCGCGCACCCGTGCTGCCTCGCCCGGCGGTCCCAGGCACCACAGAGCAATGTCATCTGCGTATATGGAGATGTGCACATGATGCCGGCAGCCTGCAGGCAGGCAGCCCGGCACCACCGACATCGCCACATTGAACAGAAAAGGTGACAGGACAGAGCCCTGCGGCACGCCTAGCCCGACCGGGCGAGGCGCCGAGAGAGCACCCCCCACGCGAACGCGCATGGAGCGCGCCTGGAAAAAGCTCCGAATGTATTGTAGCAAGCGTCCGCCCACGCCAGCCCTCTCAAGCGTCGCGAGAATGGGAGCGCGGCAGACGTTATCAAACGCGCCCGACACGTCCAGCAGTAGAAGCAACGCAACCTGCCTCACTGCCTTCGCGTGCTCGAGCGCGCTGACAACATCGGAGATGGAATCCGCCGCCTGTTTCCTTTCGTCTCCTAATCGCGGCGGCTATGTGAACAGGGGCCGGATTACGCACCGCTCTCAAAGGGATCACTCTCAAAGGCCTATGTCCGATTGGTCAGTTTTGACCGGTGGCCATATTGCTTTTCTGCGTCACCAGTGGACGTCATCAGACGTCATGAACACGAAAGGAACGATGACGCTCAGCAACTAAATATGCCCACCAACTGAGAACGTTTTTTCGAGAGCGACAGACGCAGTCTCAAACGTTTGAGAGTGAAAATGGCGAACGCGCACATTACGATGCGCTGCTGTGGGGCATTGTATCGGCAATCCACGGCGAAGAATGTTGCACGATGACGCGTCTGACTAGCCGGACGAGTTGTTCCGACTGTGTTCAACTCGGGAACAAGCAGAAAGATTAGTGGCAGTGCGACGATTGCCGACGAACATCGATGAACGGCAGCTTGCGGGCGAGTGCATCTTTACTGCGGCGGCCAGCGCACCTCATTTTTTGCTACCAGAGGCTTCCAACCACGATAACACGGTGCTTCCAACGTACGTAGGGAATCCGTTTCCATCACACAGTGCGCCGGTAGCGGAAGCCATCGGGCGGAACGCCGTGGGGAGATACCCGTGGGAGATACCGGTGGGGAGATACCGGGAGACGCCGTGGCTGCGTGTGTTTGGCTAAGAGTTCGGAAGGTCATAGTAAACTTGTACTGTGCCTGCTTTATCTCAGATCTGCGACGCGAACACGCGCATTTCGTGACCCTCGCTGCTGTCCCGCCGGACGAACGCCTCCTCCACGACGCGTTCGTCTAGCGGTACTCCTGTGCACCGAAAGGTGACTAAAGGTCTGCTGAACGCCTGCGTGTTTTTCCTGGTTAAGCTCTACAATACCGTGTTGGTCTTCGAACTATCTTAATTATATGCATTGATCTGTGCAATACCACCTGTTGTAAGTCGCCTTCTCTGCAAGGCTTTTTTCCAACCAGAAGGTCTCGTTCCCACTCGTGCATTGTTTTTCGACAGTTGTCTTCAAGATGACCTAGCGAGAGCTGTCGAAAGGGTTCTGTATACCCGCCATTTATATGTAAAGTACATGATGAAGAGACTATTGATTATGCAGCACGCCTTGCTCCTCGATGACTGGTTTCGGGCCATTTGTCACGCTGCCTACCTGCGATACATTTGCGACTTGAAAGTTAATTCGCCGTAAAAACGCCTGCTTTTCATTTCAGCAAAGACCGAGAGTGTTTTCTGATGACAACAGCCTTTTTTTTTTTAAACAAGCCTTGCAGGGAGAGAGTGACTTAGATTTCGGCTTCGGCGAGGGATCCATGTCCTGAATATGCTAAAACGGGGTATATGCCGAAGAATGCACGTTGCAGAAAAATGTTATCGTGGCAAAAGCAATAGGAGACAATATTTATAGTGTGTAAATTTAATTGCTGCCTAGAAACCGGGGTGCTTCTGTTATGCAGGTAATCATAGCAGGTTATTTATATCACTACCAAGTTATTAGGCTGTCCTTACAATGATGCTTGTCTAAACAGCATTGGCACACGTCAGCATTCCTGCGAATGTTTATGATTCTGGCTACGGGCTACTTGGTATGGATCTTCGATTGTGTGCTGAAGCATGCTAAAAAGCTGTTGAGATTAGCAAAAGGTGGGCCTAAGTGGATGTCATATTTTGATTATGCAAGAGACGGCAACGGCAACTACCCACTGAAGTCATGGATGATTACACCAAGGCCAACCCATCCCAGTCCCAGCTCGCTGTCCCTTTTCTGCTACCGTCTTGCAGCCTGGTACAGTTGGCTGTGGTCACTGTGGTGTAATTGTGCTTAAACTGAAACGCGCAGTATTAAATGTTTACGATGCTGATTGTAATCAGAAAACACCACCAACAATGGTCTTTTCACTGCCACTTATATTCAGTAGAAACACATTTCTTGGCAGCAACATTTCACTTGAGTGTTCTTACTGCAAAAGATGCAGCATATAGAGAAGCACATGCACCTTGATGTACATTGACCATACAACATTGACATGTACATTTGAGAATAAGTTACCAGGCCCAAAGAAGCCATTCCCTTGCATATTGAAGCTACCTATACAAATAGGTACTGTATGCATGGTGTATGCATGGTGCAAAATGCTTATATATCAGATATAACAAATCCAGCTGAATGCTAAACCATTTGACGGCTTGCTCTCTGCTGTAGCAGCTGCTAGGAGAATAGTGCACTTTACTTAGCTTCAGTGTCCAGAATGACTGCTGAATGACAAAATTCTTAGTGACAATAAAATAACTGTAAGCATAATGAATGCACTGCTAAGGCGATGTGTGAATAAAGTTATTTTACTCTAATAAAACGTGCAACACTGTCAAGAAGAATGCTAAACTGCTTGAAGACAGTAGAGGAATTTGAACTATAAGCATCCAAAAATTGACTACGCCATAAACGTGTGATAGGCACACCTTTACACAGCTACTTTTGTCATTGGCATTTATTTCCCAAGTCCTTTTCAACAAATAACCCAAACATTTCATCTTTTGTTCAAACTGACATTTTAACAGAAAAGGCTTGCACGTCATTCACACAATATTAAAAAAATGAGAAAGATGTATAAAATGAACATGTATTGAAAATACAGAGACTCTGATATATATAAAGGCACTTAAAAGCTAGTACACATTCTCCACCTTCGAGATATCTGCACACATCTCTGGTGGGCCCTGTGTCATATTTCGATCGTGCAATTACGCCGATTTACCAGCTCGCCTGAGGTATCGCACACCAGCAGGCATAATGCGCTTGCCTTTCCTGCCGACAGAGCGGATGCCGTCTAACACGAGAAGGCACTATGACACTGTCAGAGAAGCCTTCCAACAATGTGCGACCACTTCCCGCTGCGCGAAATGCAACATACTAGACATCTCTGTTCGGGCCTACCTTTATCGCCTCTTAAACTGAGGTCTGGTAGAACAAACTCGTTCTCGCCTCGGTGACGGTAAAAAGGAAAATCTTAGTGTTTTCTTTCTCTTGAACAACCCGAATTGAGCATAAACATCAGTTTCTGTACCTTACACAGTCTGAACAACATTAACAAAATAAACATGAACGGAATGGAGCAGCGGCAACAGCAATCGGAATATAAAGAACCAAGCCCAATGAGCCCAAAGTCAACTGGTTGCGAAGCACAGCAGCGAGTCACCGTAGCTTGCACGCGAAGTGAGTGGTGGAGGGTCGTGCGTTGGATCTCGTTTCCAGCACTGCAGACGCGAGCTCTTGCATAGCGACTGCCACCTAATTTACTGATACTGTCAGCTTCCACCTGTCGGTAGTGGTAATAGTGTACTTCATTTTCCTTTTGTATTTTCTAAAGAAACAGAACACCAGATCACATTTCTCGCGCTCGTCGCTCTCGTCATCGCTGGTAAGCACTGATGGAAAACACTCTCTTCAGCAAGTCGACTTAGTCAATTTTCATGACAAACACATTCACAAAGCTGTTCATTGCATGTTAGTAGCCTTCACTGCTTTCAGTCAGATTTTTCCGGCTACTAAAGACATCCGCACAGGACCTGGATTTTAAAATACGCCTAAAAAGCAGCAACTATTCGGGAAATGAGCAGTTTTTTTGCAGGCCGCCAATTTCACGCCTCGTTGTCGTCAGCGCACCCTTGCGGCGAAAATTGTTACCTAGAACCACGGTTAATTGCAATATTAAAAATGCTTCTGTTTATTTGTTGTTTTTAGCTTAAAACAATATTGGTTAGGTAAATAGAACATTTTTACTTTTATTCGCTGCGATTCTCGAGAATTGTTTGCACATGGCCGTCTTAACGTGCAAATAAAAGTTTCCAGGGCGGAGCACTGCTATTAAGCACCCTAGACTTGCTTGTATGGCTAAGCCACGATGTCGTCACACTTCACATGTCTGGGCCTCGTCATTTTGACGTCACGCTCACAAGTTTGAGAGCGTAACGTCAAAATTACGAGGCCCAGACACGACGAGGCCCAGCGTGACAAATGGCTGCAGAGCAAGGCGCGCTGGATAATCAATAGTCCCTCCATTCTGTACATTACATATAAAGGGCAGGCATACAGCTATTAAACCCTTTCGACAGCTCCCGCTAGGTCATCTTGAAGACAACTGTTGTGAAAAAAAGGGAACTTGCCTCTGTTTCTTTAAACAATGCACGAGTGGGAACGAGACCTTTTGGCTGGAAAAAAAGCCTTGCAAAGAAGCCGACTTACAAGTGGTTTTGCACACAGCAATGCATGTAATCATGATCATTCGATGACCAAAACGGGTTTTTTAGAGCTTGACCAGGAAAAAGACGAAGGTGCTCCGCAGATCTTCGTTCACCTTTCGGTGCAGAGTACCGCTAGACAAACTCGTCTTGGGGGAGGCGTTGGTCCGGCGGGGCAGCGAGGGCGTCACGATATGAGAGGGTTCGCGTCGCAGATCTAAGATACAACAAGCACAATACAAGTTTACTATGATCTTCCGAACTCTTAGCCAACACACGCAGTCAAAAACAAAATCTACTCACTATTGTGATGTTCACAACGTGCGTAGAACCCCTTGCCTAGCGACTTGTTTCCGCATCTATCCGCGGCGCCTTGACAACAATCAGCATTCCGCCCGATAGCTTCCGTCTGCAAACGATGCAAACGATCTTACGTTCCCTACGTACGTTGGAAGCACGGTATAATCGTGGTTGGAAGCCTCCGGTAGCAAAAAAATGCGGCGCGCTTGACGCCGCGGTGACGACGCACTCGCCCGCAAACCGCCGTTCATCGATGTTCGTCGGCAATCGTCGCACGTTCACTCCACTTTCTGCTTGTTCCCGAGTTTAACAGAGTCGGAACAACTCGTCCGGCAAGTGAAACGCATCTTCGGGCTTCATCCCTAGCCGTGGAACGCCAACACAGTGCCTCACAGCGGCGCACCGCAATGCACGCGGCCGCCATTTTCACTCTCAAACGTTCGAGGCTGCTTCGGCCGCTCTCAATTGGCGGCCATATTTAGGTGCTCAACGTTATTGTTTCTTTCGTGTTCATAACGTCTGATGACATCTACCGGTGGTGCAGAAAATAAATATGGCCGCCGGTCAGAACTGACCAATCGGACATAGCCATTGAGAGCGATCCGTTTGAGAGCGGTGCGTAATCCGGCCCCGGGGTCACATTCGCGCGTTGCGTGCTCGGTCTGCTCAGACTGCCCATCGAGCCTTTTTTGAAAGAGTTCGCTCGTCACCGCGACATCATCGCCCCTGTTTCCTTTCGCCTCCTCGTCGCGGCGGCTCTGTGAACAAGGAGAGAATTTTGTAACGTTCTCAATTTCGCTCTCAAGTTGTAGAGCGTGACGTCAATTTGACGCGGCTTTCACGTGACCTTAAGACGTAAATCGTTACGGATCACGAAATGACCAATTGCCAGTGACTCGTAGCATGACTGCACCCCTGTGGTCACCGTTCTGCGGTCGTGGCAGCTGCTACACATTTGTCGCAATGATAGCCGAGGCCAACGAGGGGCCGTCTCCTAAGTTTTTATTAAACGGCGCAGCGAATACGCAATAAATAAAATTAATGATTTATTCTGCCAAGGAAATGTGTTTACAACTAAATAACATCAAGCATCGGGAGATGCGTTTTACGCTTTGCAATTAAATTTTCTCTTCAGTGACCTTTTGTCTCAGCGAGGGCACGCTGACGGTGTCAAAGAGTGCACATGGCGGCTTGGTAGGAAACAACTGATTCTCCGGCTGGTTGTTTCTTTTCCCGTATTGTCTAAAATCGAGGTCCTGCGCGGATGCCATTTCTAGCCGCAGGAATTTGATTGAAGGCAGTGAAGGCTCCGGGCCTGCATCAGTCAACTTGCAAGTAGCTTTGGGCTGAAACTCAACAGAAATAGCATGCTAAGTAAGTGCGTGTTGTCGTTCGGCGTTTACCACCAATGGTATTAGCGGTGAACGGGTGACACTCGACTGTTGCGAAGTGTGGGATTATGTTTACTTTTCTAAGAAAAACACAATATGACCGGGAAGCACATAATGCAGAAAAGGGTAAAGTTCTCTGGCTGCATGATCGTCTTCGTATGCAGTTGGAGCACATAAGTTACAGGTTTGCTAGGATAACGATCGCGGGAAAAAGGATGAGCAGACGTCTAGTTCTTAATATGTGCTGTAACGTTTTGCGGTGCGCTGAAACCGCATGTATATGCGGTGCACATAGGGTGAACTGAACGAGAGGTGGAGATTCCCTACTATTCCCCGACTGTATAAATAAATTCCTTGGTCGGTATAAAAATATCGGCCAGGGAAAATCCGTTATATACTATTATCATTCGAAATGGCGAGTGCGAAAAAAAAAGCCACGCATGTCCTTCAAGCAAGACAAGATGCTTGTGGAGCTGCTGGAGCAGCAGCCGGCGTTGGCGCGCAGCATCCGAGCTGACGCCCAGTTTGACAGCGGCTGACCGGCGCGAGCTATGGGAGTTGATCGGCACTGAGCTGAACAACGAGGGTCCGGTTGTTAACACACCGGACCAGTGGCGACACACCTGGCACGTGCTGGCGAGCCGGCGACGAGCTGAGGCAGCACGACTCCGTCAAGCGTGTGGGTAAGCCTGTCAGCATCGCTCTGTGTGTGTGTGTGCCGGTTGAACTTTCCTTTGCGTATTCTATTGCAGTTGCATCTGTGGCGGCGAGCTCCCGGGCATGGGCGGCCGTGTGCTGTCGCTGGTCGGCGTGGTCAGTGCGACAGGCACTGGACCAACCATGTTCCGGAAGCAGGCGCGTAAACTCAAAGTAAAAAAAAAATCAATAGGTTCAATTGTTACGACCAGTCAGATTAAATTGGTTCTGCAAATTCTAAATGGTTTGTCAATGGATCCTGTCCAATGCAACTGGTTTCTTCACTCCCAATTGGTAACCCCAATGGATTTATTCAATCGCACTTGGGATTCCCAGTTGGTTTCTTCAGTCCCAATTGGGGGTCGCGAAGGTAATTGGGCTTCCAAATTGAGAGTGAAAACAAATTGGGCTTCCAATTGCTTCTAATTGGTCCAAAGGAAACATTCCCAATGGGTTAAGTCAAGTCAGTGATATCCTATGCACATATATACATATCTCTATAAAGAGGTATGTCAGGCATAATTCAATAAGTTAACTCTGCATAACAGAGATGTGTGACTGCTGTACTTGATAGCCATAGAACGGTTTCTGACAAATGTTTGCTGCTTGCTGATACTTGTGTAATGCGCCGTAAAGGCCCATGGGATGAACTTCATGTTAGCGCCTGCGGCGCCATCCTTTCTTGCAGAAGCAGCCTCGCCCACCACCTCGTGTGTTGGTAGGCAGCCAGCCAAGAACGAGCAGCCTGCCTGCGGAGACAAGTTCGCCTGGCGGTAGGTGGACTATTTAACCTTTTGATGTTTGACGTATACTTCGAACTTGTGTGCACAGTTGACCTCATCCTAGTCTAGTGTTTCTGCACGCTCTGCTGCTTTGTGGACTGTGTAAATAATAGCAATACCACTCATACACAGTAACACATCAGAATAGTAAGAGGTTGCGCAGTCGATATGCATTTTTTATGAATATTACTATTACTTTTTTACAGTCTCTTACAGTGTGGGTTTGCTCCTGCAGACTAGACAATCTCTTTACCATGGAACAGTATGTACTTTACTGAAATTATCCACTAAACACCTGTGTCACCACCTATTCCTTTAATGCACACGACAGTTGCGAGGCACTGCTGCTGCCTGAGAAGGAGCTCCTCGAGGCGTGATTCCGTTCTCTCAACGGTAGGGTCCTCTGAGCAGCGTCACCTGGTGACAGATAGCGGAAATATTGTAAAAATGAATAAGAGCGCATTTAAAGCCTGCCATACTCGTTCCCTCAGTGGCGCAATGGATTAACATTACTTACCTGACCACTTAGCGAATAGAAAATATGTTCGAATCCTGTGCTTGTAAACTTTTTATGAATTTTTTTTTCAATTGCAACATTAAAATAAGCTACTAATATTTTTCCTGAGGGGTGTTTCCCTTTAGGTTGCATTATGCGATGTTTTTAATTCTTAATAGCCACAAAACCAGCTGTGAACACAGCCACGAAACAACAGTATGACAACGCTAACACTATTTCATTATTTTCAACATAATCGTTTCCTGCCTTTAGTGAGATTATGTTACCTTTAGGTCGCGTTCAGACACATCTCTCGGTAACAATCGCCGTTTAATCCGCTGAGAGTCGACCAGTGACGAGAAAGAAGTTGCGGGACCCTACCGTTGAGGAGACGGAATTACGCCTCCTCGAGCCCCGCTCGGAGCTGATTCCTCCAGATGATGATATAGGAGCGGAGATAGAGGTGGGAGACGAGGCAGAAGAAGCAGCTGAAGCTACACAGTATGAGTTTGCCTACTAATATTAAGGGGTAACCTTAACTCATGATTTAACTTGGTCATCTCATATTTCCGACATTTGTTCCTCCGCATTTTTCAAGCTGTGCTACTTGAGGCGGAAACTTAATGATGCTCCAAGTAAACTCAAACTTCTTGCATACACATCATTTATTAGGTCTAAATTAGAGTATGCTTCAGTTTTATGGGATCCTTATTTAAAAAGACATACATAAAATAGAGATGGTGCAAAGGAAAGCGGTTAGGTTCATTTACAGTAAATACAAGAGGTCATACTCACCTACTACACTAATGAAAGCTAACCATATTCCACTACTTGAACTACGCAGAAAAATGTCCCGTTTATTGTTTATGCAGAACACACAAATTAAACATACCTCGCCCTGAAATTCTTAAACAATTGTCGCGCAGGACACATCATTCAAGAAGTAAACTGCTCGAACCCAATTTTGCAAGGACTAACTCTTTCAAGCACAGTTATTTTCCACGGACCATTTCCGACTGGAACTGTCTTTCTGAGGCCATTCTCCAGTCTTCCAATTTCATTAAAGCTCTAGAGTTGCATTTTTTTGAATGATACAGTCTTGTATTTTGTTGACTTGTTGATTTACTCTAATTCCGTGTTTTGATTTTGATTTTTATTTGTTGTTTTAATGCCTTGTATATCCACTCCTGCCCGGGCCAAAATATTGGCCTGCAGTATTTTGAAATAAATAAATAATAAATAAATATAATAAAAGATGCTTGGAAATAACATTTGCAAGAACATCCATACTGAAGCAATCATTTCACATTGGTCACAAAAGTTCTATTCATGTTTGCCATTATGACATGTCTTTTGAACATTTTTTTGATCTTGCTAGAAGGCCAGGGATGTCTCCTTATGATTTGCTTAATGTCCTACATTGCATACACTACAACAATTTTTCCATCGTCGTATCAGTTACTATTACTCCTTCTATGTGGTAATGCGCCTGTGTACTTTAATATTCATTACATTAACAAGTCCTATAAAACTATCACCACTTTCTTGCACAGCGTACTGCATCGTATGATGAGTCTACATTCAGCCTGTTTTGCTTTCATAGGTGCCTGGCCCTCCCCTTCCTTTACCTGGTGCACCCCCTGGATCTCGTCCGCCGTCGCAGCCGAGCAGGCAACCGTCCAGGCAGCAGCAGCTGGACGAGGTGCAATAACTGCTGCTGGAGATGCGGCTCTTGCGCGTGGCTCCAGAGACGCAGAACCAGCAGCAGGCGGTGTTTTATGCACAGGTGCTAGAGGTAAGTCTGGACTAAGCCTACAAAATTTCACCTGTCATAAGCTGGTTGCTGTATGCACTGTAACGCAGCTGCATTCTCCGTTACACACCATAGCTTATATCCTTATGACTGTCTCTTGTGGAACGTGATGTAGTGCATCTAATATTTATAAATGTGAAAGTGAAGTGAGTCCTGCATATAAACGTAATGTAGAAGTTTGCAAGAAAAGCACCCTTTACATGCAGAACTAAGCTGCCGCAGCTGCTGACCGGGAGCGCCTGCTCGCTGCAGTGCAGGGGATCAGCTCTGACAAGCAGGACGTCGGGGCCGCCATTTGAAACGTCGGTGCTGCAGTGCGGGAATGGAAGGCGGATGTCATACGCCAGAACGAATTGCTCGTTCACCTTATGGCGTTCGTCCTCCTGCTGCTGCGCAACCAGCCACAGCCACCAGGCTAATTTGTTGTTTTCTTTTAATAATATATATGAAGGTATAAAGTTGAAATATTTTTCCCCTTGTGGAGGGCACACAAGGTGTGTGTGTGTGTGTGTGTGTGTGTGTGTGTGTGTGTGTGTGTGTGTGTGTGTGTGTGTGTGTGTGTGTGTGTGTGTGTGTGTGTGTGTGTGTGTGCGTGTGTGCGTGTGTGTGTGTGTGTGTTTTAGTAATAATTTTTTCCCGCTGTTTAACGTGAAGTTTTTCAGTTTTGTTTGGTTTGTGGGGTTTAATACCTCAAAGCAATTTGTGAAATAAGAAGCGCCGTAGTGGAGGGCTACGAAGTAATTTCGACCACCTGGGGTTCTTCAGCGTGCACTGACATCGCACAGCACACTGCCGTTTTGTTTTCTGCCTCCATCAAGAAGGGCATTCGATCCCACATGCTTGGCCGCAGCCGACAAGCTCCTTCAGCACTGCACTACCACGGAGGAACAGTTTTGTTTTTGCTTTCTCCTTCCAGGAGCATGCACATAGGTAGTCTTTTTATTGTTTGCTCTGCAGGACACAGAGGCTGTATACAGTTCTTTTCCCCCTCTGTGCAGTGCACAAGGTGTGCTCTTTATTTCCGCTTGCGGGATGCAGAATGTTTTGAATTCTGGATCTCAGACTCAGCTTCTGGCCAAATCACACCTGCTGGTCTTATAAGCCACGTAGCAACAAGCCATTGCTTCCATTTTCGTCGGCGCACCCTAAGCTCGTAAAACGCGCCGTGGCTAAGCCGTGCTTACAAGTGCCCTAAACAAATCATGCCTTCATTCCGTAAAAGAAAGTTTCAACCGTCAAACTGATCGCCTTGTGAAAGCAGGATATCTCAAGCAACTGCTCGTGTCCGTTTCTGAATCGATGCTTGCGTGTTTAAGCAAAACCAAAAAGAAGGAAACGGCCGAATCCGCCAAAGAAAAGCAAAAGACAGCCGTTCCCTACAGCCACAAATTTTCAAACAGGCTAAAGAAGATAGGCCACCGAGCTAATATCGGAGTTGTTTTCTCGGCTCCCGAAAAGCTTGGGAAATTGTGCAAGCTTGTTAACGCTGAATCTATATGAGAAAAGTGCACTATAAAACATGAGAATCAATTTGTTGCATGCAAAGATGGTGTTGTCTACTCCATCCCACTATCTTGCGGCAAACAGTACGTCGGCCAGACGGGCAGATGCCTTAACGAGCGCCTAAGAGAACACAACAATAATCCCGCCGTGGTGGTGCAGTGGTAAGACGCCCGCCTACTGTACCGGAGTACCCGGGTTCGATCCGGATCGCGGCGGCTACATTTCGATGGAGGCGAAACGCCTAACGAAGAGGCGTCCGTGTGCTGTGCGATGTCAGCGCACGTTAAAGATCCCCAGGTGGTCGAAATTACTCCGTAACCCTTCACTACGGCGTCTCTCATAGCCTGAGTCGCTTTGGGACGTTAAACCCCACAAACCAAACCAAACAACAATAATGTTTTTAACTCCGTTGAAGGGCATCTCGGTATCCATTGCAGAGATTGTAAAAGTAACGAATACCAGCCTTGTTTCCAAAAAACAAAAGTGTTAAATAGGCATCGGGACAAGATAACCCGTGGAATTATTGAGGCCGCACAAATCGCATGGTCAAATGACGCCTGTGTCAGCAGCCCGTCCTTGGCGTTGTCAGCAAAGGAACTTACATATCAAGCTACAGGGAAGTGACGTGGTGGCATCACACGTGTTTTCAAGTGTATAATCAAATGTGTATCGCTTCTTTGTTTTCTTTTGTTGTTTGGAGCCTGAGAGATATATTACCACGTTTCAAGCAATAAACATCAGTTGCAAGTCAGCGCCTGTCCGTGTTGTCTTCCTTCCATCCTTGTCCAAGTCGCGCTGTTCTTCAGAAAATGGAGTTCCTCTCTGCTGCGTGGAAACAGCATATGTAGGTTTTAGAAAGTGTGTATGGACATGTACAGTGCTGATCCGCATTCTTCTTTGCTTAACATACAGGTATGTAATGAAATATTAGTAAACATATTGAATGTTCGAATACCACATTTCAATATGTATGAATTATAAAAGTTCTATAACACTGCCTCAAACTGTCCTAAATAACATATTAGGTTTAGTCTTGTCATATTATTTCATTTGTCTGCATAACAGAGTTGGTCCAGCCATTGTTAGATCTTTGCATTGTTTTTACGCAATCTTGCCATAAGGCATAATATAGAAACTCATGTAAATGGTTTTCCGTAAGGAACCGGAGCAGGCTCCGGCTCTTAGCGTTGTCGGTAAGCCATTTAGAAAAGTCCTCTTCCCTTGTAGTTAGTCCCAGTTAGCACAGAATGCGTATCCTTGATGCCCTTGTCCCTGCACAAGTCCATAGCAGGTGGCGAACATCCACTTCTGCAGCTGGTGTGGAACAATTCGGGCATGTGGTTGGTCCGATGTCTGGTCGAGATTCCCATCGGCATGTTACCGAAGGGGTAAGGGCCGCTCAAGCTTTTATCATCCTCCAATCTCGTTAAGTTATGAGGGAGGGGGAATGTACACGGCGAATGAGGGCACATGTGCTTTTCCTTAAAGAGGATGCTAAGATGCGAACAGCGGAGTGGGCATCGAAAGGGAGCCTGGTTGGGGGCGCATTAGTGTTTGGAACTTCGTGTGTTAGGTGGTCAACTTTTCTCTGCTCAGCGTTTTCAGCATCGTCTTGTGTCCAATGTATCTGGATGCTTATCTTTGTTTTTTATTCAGTGCGTGGATTTCCTGGGTAACACATAGCGTGTTCGGCACTTTCTTCAGTTGTTTTATGGCGGCTAAGGAGTCTGTATAGATGTGGGCTTCTGTTATGGCATCTATTTTATTTATGCCCTTCTTAGCATCGCGGATTACATAGAGTTCCATTACTAGCGCGCCCGGGTATTCTGAAACATATTCTTCATGTACCTTTGGTTCGCTGTGTTTTGGACTAGTAGCTGCGGTTCTACCGCCATTTTCTATAAATGATGCCTCCGTATATGCAATGCAGGTACCTGGAAGTGCGTCAACCAGAGGGCGAGATACCAGCTTTTCTTTGCGACGAAGCCGAGTGGTCTTGTTTATTGTAATAGTCGCGAATTCCCACGGAGGTGGGTCAGCCATTGGTGGTGTTTGAACTGCCACTTCGTTGTACAAGGATGCTATGGGCGTAACGTACTTTCGCTTCATATCCCTTGTTGCCTCTCGTTGTTCAGTTAATTTTCTCAGCGTATTTAGCTGTGCAAACTCTTAGAGAATCGGGACAGGGTAAGGGACAGGGACAGGGTTTTGGTAAGGCCGGCATAGTGCACATTGCGTTTCTATTTATTGTTTCCAATTTCGCCCACTGTCGCCTCCTGAGTCTTTGGAATTGGGCCTGGTATAGTATCTTCGGCTGTAACACCGATTGCACAAGACGTGTTGCCATGTCCGCTCCCCTAGACGAAATGCGTTTTATCAAGTTTAAGTAAGTCGCAGCTACTTTTTTCACCTTATGAAGCCATTGTGTTCCTTTGCCTGATTTGCGAATTTCTAGGCCAAGAACTCTCAACTCGTCCACCTCATTCAATGCCTGATTCCCAATCTTTAGGGTGACTCTTTGCGTTGCCAATTGTTTCCTTCCATTCTTGTTGGCAACATGAATGTAACTGGACTTTTGAGGTGACAATTCCAGACCTGCATCTTGGACGTTCTCAGCTATGGTATTTAAATCCTCTTGCAGATACCGATTCTGTCTCTCAAGTTGTTTATTTACAGACCAAATCGTGACATCATCTGCGTATATCATGAACCGCACTTCTGGTATTTTAGCTAATTTCCACACCAATGGGATAAGTGCGATATTAAATAGTAAAGGTGCTAACACTGACCCTTGTGGCACGCCTCTGTTCGAGGTGTAATTGCCGATTTGTTTTCCGTTTCTCCGAATAGAAAACATCTTGTCCTTAAGCACATTATGTACTGCTTCTATGACCTGCAAGGGAATGCCCATACATTCCATGTTGCTAAGAATTTTGGCATTCAACACGTTGTCGTATGCCTTCGCCACGTCGGTAGCCACTACAGTGCACACTAGGTGGCTATAAGGAGACACGTGTATGACCTCTTCAGCGAGCATAGCCAGTCCATTTTCTGTGCGAAGGGTTGTTCGAAACCCAGTTTGTCGAACATGGTATTACTTTCCAACCACCATGACAGGCGGGTGGCTATCATCTTTTCACAAATCTTGCAAATTGTAGGTGTTAGCGAGATAGGCCGAAAAGATTCTAGGCTCGTGGGAGGTTTCCCAGCCTTTGGTATTGTTACCACCACCGAGTGTTTCCAGCAGAGGGGAATGTCTCCTCCTTGCCATACCTCATTTACCACATCCAACAAGCTGTCAACTGCGGCTCTTTCTAAATTCTTGGAGACTTCATAAGGAATATCATCATACCCAGGCTCCGGTTTACCATTCGCTTCTTCTATAGCAGCCAATAACTCCAATTTGGGAAGTGGTGATGCTATTCCTGTTTTATCAACCGCATCCACTGTCGGTGAAGGCGCCGGATAATGTGCTCGGTTCGCGAACAAAAGGGCAGCAGCCTGATATGCAAACTCTTCTGGTGTAAGCTGTGAGTCTAATACTTTCTGCATGATATTTAACCTGCCGCCTCTTTGCCATGCCATGGAAAGTCCTCCAGAGGGCCTTGTTAGTTGTTTTTAAGCCCAAACGACTGCACCACTCATCCCATCTCCTATGAGCCAGCTGGTTTTATTATAGGCGTCCCTGTGCCGTCATTCTGTTCACCTCAATTCTTTTTTGCACGTCTTCAGGATGCCGACCAGCCTGTATCTCCGCCCGTTTTCGGCGTGCCCAAAGTTCTAGTAGGTACAGGTCGGGAGTTGGCTGATCCTCGTTCACTGTAGTTATGGTGTGATCCTTGAGTACCGTTTGAAGGGTGGTAACAAAAGTATTCGGGCTAACTGAATGCGTTCGAGTATCCTGCCGTACAACATCTGAATGTGTAACAGAAGCTTTCTTTCGAATTTTCCTCATATGTCCCAAATTAAGACCAATACTAATAGAGACATGATCACTACCCCACGCATCTAATTCCGCCGGCCAATGTGGGGCACCAGGGCCCTTTCACCACGTCGTCTGGTGAGCGTGTTTGTGTTGCAGGTAGCGTTGAGACTCCAGGATGATTTACCAGTGTAAATTCTATTTCTGTGAATGCAGTATGAACTTGATCAGCCCTCTTAGAATCAAAATCATATCCCCATACGGTGTGCAAAGCGTTAAACTCTCCACCGATTAGTATCGCAATTCCAGGGTACGAATGGCGAATATGCTTTACCCATCCAAGATTAAGTACTGTGTTTCTTGGCCGAGCGTACACGGACACTAATATAAGGGACGTTTTGTTTGGACGCGTGAGTACAGCAACAAACTTCCTGCTGAGTGTTGCACCACTTGCTCAAGTCAAGTGGCGTTTGGGGAATGTTGGCTCTAATATAGGCGGCAGCTTTTCCTCTTGTTTCGGCCTCTGCTATTGCTCGTTTATCAAGGATGAAAGGACGCTGGTACCCTATACATTCTGTTATTGAATATAACCTATTGTGCTCCTGTATCAATAACGCCCATGAATGCAGCTTGCCGTACAATAACTTTGTCTTTATTTCCTCAACTTTATTATAGAGCCCTCGGCAGTTCCATTGTGTAAACTGTTGCCACTTGGTTCGGCTACTTCTATCCATGATGTAAGCTGCTCTGAATGAGGTGTGTCAGTTGCGTAAGTGTGTCCAGTACCGCCTTCCAAATAGGTGTGTTATCGGCAGCTTTACATTTGGAGCATCCACTAACCTTGCTGTCGTACTGCCTGCAAGCGTTTCTTCTCTTTTAGCTCTCCTTTCGGCGTTGGGCTATACGCGCTTTCTTTTATCACAGCTGTGTAATTTGTGCTGAAAGCATCGCAATTTCTTCTTCTATTGCATCCTGCTGGCTTGTGCAGTCTTTAAGGTCCGGAAAATTATCAGCAGTGAATGCCAGTGTCTCCGTTTTGTGCGTCGTCCATTCTTCAGCGTAGAAGCAAAAGATGCACTGTTCTGTGCAACCACCGCAACAGGCTCTTCTTCTTCAGGCGGATCATCAAACAGCTCATCGGCCAGAGCCGCAAATCTGTTTTTAACCATTAACGGTGCAGATTGTTTCCGTCGTCCAGCCCTTGCTAACTCAAGCTTTCGCTTTTTTGTCGGACACTGAGAAGAAGTGATATCGTGATCATCAGATTTGCATAGGCCGCATTTGAATTTCGCCTTTCCCGATTCAGTCATGTGTTCGGGGTTAACTTCATATGGACAAAACAGTGCACCGGCCTAGGTTTGTACGGTTTGGGTCGCACTATGCGGCCGTTGTAGTGAAATCTGTCCGGAAGAGTATCGGGTCCCTGTAATGTGATCAGAAATGTGCCTCTGTTCCCCATACGATGTGCGGCTAACACAGCATATGTTTCTGATATGAGGTCTCTGGCCACCGTCTCCGGGGAATCTTGTAGGTCTAGGCCATAGACGACGCACCGCTGAGTGTTTGGACCAGACGCAAAATACGTCTGGACAGAAAGATACGCCTCTGTCGTGATTGGAATCTGTGTTACTGTGCTCATTTTGCGTGCATCCTCAATAGTGGCTGAATGTACTGTGACAGTATTAGATGCCCTGTGGCTTACAAACCCCTGGTAACCTGTGGTACCAAGCGGTGAGTCTATTACACTCTGTATAGCTCTTGTGGGTATCTTCGGGATATAAAACTGCACTGTTGGCCTGATATACACTCTGAAGGATTGCTGCAAGGCTGGTGTTGGATAAGAAGAAGCCAGCTTATCAGGAGCGGCCCTTACCTTATTTGCCGGTGGTGCGTTGACTGGCGGTCCAGGTAGTTTGACCAGGCGGGTTTCCATTGAGAAGCGTTAGTGACGACTTCTTTTGCACATCCATAGCCTGATGTGTATCGTTTAGCTCGGGTAGCGACCCGAGCGTGGTCCTCGTATTCGAAGTGATGGCTACGATGCTCTGTGGCCAAGTGCTAGCTCCAGGTAAAGGCTCGTTACCGCAGCCTGCCTTGTGCTTGCATAAGTCACAGCGACTACCGGAGGGTCCATTAGTGTCCCCATGCATGCCATCGTATCAGAGCTGGGGCTCTTCGGAGCCCCAGTAGGCCTAGCAGCAAGGCCGCGTCGGCATTCTGCAACTGCTACCCAAAGGGTCTTTGGCGATCTTCTTGCCACTATTACGTTCTGGTGCTCGCGTGCTCAGCCCACCGCTGACGCCAGTTATTACGTTCTGGGTGGCGCGCCTGTGGTATCGTACCGCTACAAGCAGTTATTACGGTTGAGGCTCGCGGCCACTCAGTGGAGTTGTCCTGGCGGCTCCGTGGCTCAGCGGACGGCATCAATGGTCCCAGCGAAGACGAGGCGTCTTCTAACGAAACAACCTTCACTACAACGTCGTGAAGCAACGGGCAGAGAAGCTGACCCGGAGAGATTACAGACACTCTCACACAGCTGGTGTCTAGCGTCGTGTCAACGGCGCGTCAAAGTAGTCTGTCTCAGCGAAGTCGGCCGCTGCTTTTTATAGGTTTGCCAGTTCACAGGGAAAGGGGGAGCCCTGACAGGGAAGGGCGAGCCCGAGAAGTCTGGGCAAGACGGGATGACTCAATCGCAGGTGGCACGACCACATCTCCTCCACCTCCTGCAGACGGGCGAAGGCGACGCACTCTCCCTCGAGCTTCGGGCTTGGCCTGCGTTTGCACACACACGCACACACATTTGGCGCGTGGCAGGATCAAGTCGAGACTTGCCTACGGGAGGAAGCGTTGGGCGGCCGATGACCGGCGCCGAAATGGCCGATCCGCTCGCTGCTCTGCCTGTTGCTATGCGGTGGCCGCGTCAGCTGTCCCACTTGTCGACGGCGAAACGTAACACCACGCACGGGTTGTTTGCCCTTTATGCTCTCCTTCAAGATCATTTTGAAGGTAGCGCGAAAAACGAGGACCAAGAGTAGAAGGACACAACACGAGCGCTTTTTCACAACTAAACTTTTTATTGAAAAACACAGAATAAATACCCATCTCGCGAAACTAAAACACCTTCAAAATGAACCAGATTCAACTCGCCCAACTTTCAACCTTACTACTTCTTCAAGAGTTTGATGGCCGCTGTGTGCGCGCGGACTACAGAAGTAGTTCGAAATCTTACTGGACACGATCTGGCCATGGTGCTCAGCGACACGTCTTCTTCCTTCTTCCTTTGCAATTTGTTTAGGTGTCGTTGTATGACATATGTGGTCAGAAATGTTGCGATAAAATAAATATGTACTGCAGTACAGTGAAGCACTATGAAATGCTTCATCGGTACTTTGATTAAAATGAGTGTTACAAACATGTGCTGGCCTTTTGAAACTGTTTTATCCATAAACTTGCTGATACTGCTTTATCCATAAATTTGGCAGGGACACACACACACACATCCATGTGCACACATAGTAGGACACACGGCTGGCCAGCCAGGTGGGTCATCGCGAGCATCGGCGTCGGAGAGTGCACGAAGATGTGTTTGAAATGCCGAACGACCAGTTTCGACGACTGGTTCGATTAGAGAAGGATACTGCTGTGTGGCTGTGTGAAAAACTTGCTGATGAACTGGGAGGTTTGCAAATGAGTGTGTTGTCAGAGAAGTGGCAGCTGGTGTGAGCATTTGCTTCGGAAGCTAGTAGCAGGCACGCATAGATGGTCCAGTGCTCCAGATTGGTATGACCCGCTGTTGAATACGCCGAAGCTGTCGATGGTGGTGCTGTGGCCTTCGGAATAGTTCTACTATGTCCTTCTCACAGCTTGCCCCTGCACGTAGGTCAGCCGGCCGCCTGGTCCTGGCAGGTAACCGTCAGGTAGCGGCCGACCATTGCTGTCGTACCCAGTGGCGTCCTCGTCTGCTGGGAGGGGGGCCCCCAGGCAGAGGATGTGCAGTGCGACACACGCTCCGATGATGAAAGCTGCATGCTGCATGCGGCTGGTAATGGAGCGTCCGATGCCTGCAAAGGTACCGGAAGCGGCTCTTGAGCATGCCAATGCAGCGCTTCACCACAGATCACATAGAAGCGTGTGCGGCACTGTAGATGCCCTCTGCCGAGGTTGCGCTTGGACGTCCTGGCACTGTGGTGAGCAGCCATGACTCCAGTGGGTAGCCACTGTCTCTTGCATACCAAAAAATAGCTTACAATTAGTCATGCTCTCAGCATGCCCTAATTATTCAGGTTCTTACTAAGTAGCCCAAAGCCTGGCTATGTCAACCATGACATCTAAGGACATGACAGCAATGCATGACTGCCAATTTTAAATGAGAACCGTAGTAATGTAAGTGTAGAATCTTCGTTCTGTCATAGTTGTGTCATGAAGACATCAACAGACAGCGACATTGCCCTGTGTCTGGATGCCGGCCGAGAATAAATTACATTTGTCAGTGGAGTCTGTGTGGCTGTTCGCTTGCTCCCATTCCCCTGTTTCATGCGGGAACTAAACGTTACACTACTATTGTGAACAGTGTGGTATTTAGTACTGAACAGAAGCGCCGCACACAGGTCTGTTGTCTAGATTTCTCGCTAAGTGAATAACATGAATTTCAAAAATGTTTTGTACGCTATGTGTTCATGCAGCAGTAAGAAACGTAAAAAAGCCAAAATACACGAGGCGGGTGTATCCTACTATAACGTGCTTTCATAACTACTACGAGTCATTGGCATGCCCGTAGTACATTACGGCCAGCGTATAGTGATTTGGCTCGATGTACAGGTGTAACCAATGGCCGATAACGGTTGATACTCTTTACCGAGGAGAAATTCCCCTCCGTCCAGCAGGCCATCTTCAATGTCCTGATGCAGCCAGTCATACCGCCACACGAAAGCATCGTGGCCGAGCCGGAGCAGCGGATGTCGATAGTGAGGATTCGCATGTTGGCATCGCAGACCTGAGAGAAAACAGGTAAACCAAAGTATTACTTGTGAACATGCGCTGACAAATTTCAACGTATACCCAATGATAAGCGGTCAATAACAACGTAGTAGAATACTCACAATCATGGCGTTCACAGCGTAGTAGCCCTTGCGGCTCCAGAAAGCTGCCTTGTGAGCAGCATTACCCCGAGGCGCCGCGATGGCAACGAGAGTGCCGTCCACACACTCAACGACGCCGGGGATACTGCCAAGGCGAAGGTAGCCCTCTTTCGCCGCCTCCTTCTCTTGGGGGTCTTGTAGGAAACCCACCCAGCCATGCTCCGTGGCAACCTTCACTATGGCCTCCGCCACCCGATGCGCACAACGGCTAACCAGTGGCTGAGACAGCCCAATGTAGACCTCGTTACCGATGGCTGCTTGAAAGCCGCCGCTGGCAAAAAAACGCAATGCGCACAACACCTGCCGCTGCACTGACACCGCGCTCGCTCGCAAGCCTCCTAGTTAATCAGCAAGTTCGTCGCACAACCACACAACATTATCCTTCTCTAATGGAAACAGTCGTCGAAACTGATCGTCCGGGAATTCAAGCGCGTCTTCGTGCACTTTCCTACGCCGGTGCTCGCGATGAACCAACTGTCTCAACCGGCGTATGGCGAAGTACACTGCCGCCATTTTTTCTCTACTCAAGTTGACTGGTTTTAAGGTTACCTCGTTTCGCTCACTATTTCAGTCAATACTGAATGCATGGGCAACGTCACCACTTTAGTCTTGTTAATGACGGAACCACTGTCACAGGTGAGATCAGTGATGAGGCAGATATTCAATATGGCCGCCAACGAATAAGCGGGGCAAGTTGAGCGGTTTGAGACTGGTTCGTATTGTGAATGTTACAGATTTCTCCCCCAGGTCTGGTTCACAGTCGCGCGTTACGTGCTCAGTCTGCGACTGCCCATCGCGCCTTTCGTGAAAACGTTCGCTCGTCGTCGCAGCTGCTCTCTGAGCATGTCAAGCTCATAGCTGCGCGTAGCGTGTTTGGTATGCCAAGTTTACATGTCGCGCTCTTTGTGAAAGCATTTGCTCGTCGCAACGACGTCGTCGGCTCGCTTTCCTTTCGGCTGCTTGTCGCAACTGCCTCTGAACGGGTAGAGCTCATTGCCGCGCCTGCTTTGATAGCGGCTGCTTGTTGCAGATGCTTTGTAAACGTTTAAAGCTCAAAATCTCTAGTCGAATTTTCTTCCTGTCATAGTGGTTTACTCACTGCTCCTTCTCTGTGAATGTTGGCTTTTTTCTACAAGTGCCAATCTTTTAGATGCTCGATAGTTCTCAGCACCTTTAGAGAATGCGAGCTCATCTCGATCACTAAAGCGGTATATGTTGCTTGCCCATAATTTAAAATCATCACATCCTTGCTATCATGCTTGCAATTAGTTTTTGAATGATTATCGAGCTGGATGCGGTTTTAAAAACTAGTTTGAAGTTATATAAGCTCGAGACCTTCTAAAGAGAAATCTCCTTCTTATATGATGGGTTTATCGCGTGTTTACAGTGATTATGCTAAGTGCCGTTAGAGTGTGCGTGTAACGAATACATGATGCACTTATTTGGCAACATGGGAAGATTTATTGGCTCCCTTGGGCGCTAAAAATGTAACTGATATTTCGGTTATGTGCAGTGTGTTCTCACAATTCAGCAGCAGGGCAGGTATGGAACGCTACCGGCATTCCAAACTAAATTACAGGTGTAATGAACGTTTTTTAGGACCGCGTTAGCCCACTGTCGAGACGGACTGCATCAGCCATTCTTGTCGGCATGGGTTCGTAGAGGCGAAGGACAAACAGTTTGTCTGCCTTAATTTTGTCCCACTCTTCAGATACTGCTGTCCAGAGCCAATCAGCGTTCATTGAGAGGAGTGATCACCCTGCGAGGCTTGACTTCATTCTTCCCCAAACGTTTTCTATTGGGTTAAAATCCGGACTTTTACGAGGCCACCTCATCACCTCAATCCCTTCATCACCGAAGAGCTTCCGCATACATTTTGCTTTGTGCACTGGAGAATTATCCTGCTGAAAAACGACGCTGCCTTGTAGAAATCGCCTTCTTACGTATGGCATTGCTGTGTTCTTCAATATGGTCGCATACCTTGCCGCATTTATGTGCCCTCAATCCTTTGCAAAGGTGCCAGTCCTTCTCGGGAAGTAGCTCCCCAGACGACAGTAGTCGTCCTTCCGCTTGCGGCGACTTATTGCACGTTGTGAGGATCGTGCATGCACGAAATATGTGTCGAACAGGGGATAGAAATAACTGAAACTGGATAACAATGCATGCACTTCAGCAGTTTTCTAAACGTTAAGTTCCATTTCCTATGCCTGTGATTAAGAATGAAGTAATAATATAATAGCTATGATGTTATACTGACTGTCTCTGAGGGAGCCATTCGTCATTGAAGTTAAGTAAACATCTTGTCATGTAAACGAAGGGGAGGGGTAATATTGAACGAATTTACTCTTTTTCTCTGCGCGTGAATATCATTCCCGAATATTATCTTAAAGCAGCGTGAAAACAGAAGACTAAAAGGAACAGAAGACGACACAAGCGCTTTCTGAAAACTGAATTTTTATTTGTAGAAAGGTGTAGTTATATAGGAACCAACCCAGATAAAATGAAGACGAGGCACGTGAAAACCCCCGCGGTGCCCTTTTAGAAACAGTGCGCGTGCGCAAAGTGAGGATTGAACACTTCAACACAACTAACAAACCTATCAACCTCCCACATGACAAACACCCGCTAACACCTCATCGCTAAATATTCACCGAGAGCGTGAATCTCGTTTTCTTCAAGATTAACGGAAGGTGTAGCTACGCACGCGCCAAACTCTTTATTTATCAGAAACGCCTCGACCAGCTCTCTGCATATCCGATCAGGGTGACCGAACAAGATATTGGTCCTGTTCAAATGGGGGTAACAATCTTTACACTCCCGGCAATGAGCGGCAAGGTTGGATGACACAGCTCCTTTTACTGATCTGCGGTGTTCAAACGAGCGCTCATTAATACAACGGCCTGTCTGACCAATGTAAGATTTTCCACATGAAAGAGGGATGGAATATACCACAGCCGTGTCGCAGTCAATCAGCGGTTTCCTGTGCGCAACTGTGCACTTCATCCTCGCCTGGGCGCCTTGGGAATCCAGCTTGCTCCGCACTTCACTACAGATGTTGCCCAGCTTATGTTTAGCTGTGAGAAGTACTTTTAAACCGTATCTTTCGCCAACCTTTTTCAAACGGTGTGAAATTCCGTGTAAGTACGGAATCCCCACTTTTCTTGCGTTCTCTCTAACTTTATAAGACTCTTTTGCAAAATTTAAACCCGTATTCATTAACCTTTCCGATACTTGTGCCAACGTAACATCCGGAAACCCAGCGTCTGTAAGCCTTTTAACTTGCTGCTGGAAGCTGGCTTCAACCCTATGGGAGCACGACTTCACAAAAGAAGCCTTGAGACAAGAGGTCGCTATGCCTGCCTTTACCAACTTTGACGCGTGCGTAGCTACACCTTCCGTTATTCTTGAAGAAAAAGAGATTCACGCTCTCGGTGAATATTTAACGATGAGGTGTTAGCGGGTGTTTGTCATGTGGGAGGTTGATAGGTTTGTTGTGTTGAAGTGTTCAATCCTCACTTTGAGCACGCGCACTTTTTCTAAAAGGGCACCGCGGTGGTTTTCACGTGTCTCGTCTTGATTTTATCTGGGTTGGTTCCTATATAACTACACCTTTCTACAAATAAAAAAATCAGTTGTTAGAAAGCGCTTGTGTCGTCTTCTATTCCTTTTAGTCTTGCGTTTTCGCGCTGCTTTAAGATGAATCCAATCCAACTCGCCCAGTTTTCTATACGCGAATATTATTAGCAAATATGACGTTTGACAAGAAATATATTTTTCCATAATGACATAATTGAGAAAAATGATTTCATTAAATTCCAAAGCAATTCCAAAGGTAAATTTGAACTTACCGCATTTTGTCTATCCGCCAAACACGCCTCCTTTGATTCTGTTTGGTGGAGAAAGCTGACTCGTCTGTGAATATGACCCTCCCCCATTTGTCAGGAGCCCACATTTCAAGTTCCTGCGCGAACTGAGAGCGAGTGGTCTTCTGTGCTTGGTTAAGCAGGGGCTTTTGTGCTGCTCTTCGACTTTTCAAGGAGGCTTATGTCAGTCGACGCTGCACCGTTGAAACATGCACAATGATGCCCACGTTGTCGCGGATCTGGGCTGCAGTCGGAATGGGTCGAGACATGTCGTTGCCACAATCAGGCGGTCCTCGTTATCATTTGTGGCGCGAGGCCAGCGTTGCTGGGGTGCCTCGCATATACGACCTTCGTCCCTATATGCCTGAATAATTATATTCACCGTTTTGAAAGGCCTACCGGTGATTGAGGTGATCGCTCTCTTTGAATGTTCCTGCACGCACAAGTCAACGATACATCGCCTTTCGCTGTCCGGTACACGGGGCATCGTGCTGCGACGAACGAAGGCACCAGCAAGTGCGAGACAGGATTGCTGTCAAGAGCGAATTTGGTTATCACCAGTGCTGATTTCGCATTATCATGCAGCGACGGGGCACAGGGAATGCGACGTGATGTTATCAGGAAAGTGTCGATCTAACTGCATTGCAATGCGGTCCTCTACTTTGTCCTACTAATGAAAGGCTCGAAATCAGGAAGTAGTCTGTCAAGTAATTTATATCCGAGATGACTGGCATTTGAACTACATGGCAAGCTTGAAAAAAAAAAAGAAATCCCGGAGCAAGATAGGTGTCGGCCTGAAAACCCGATTACGATGCGGAAGTCACTTTTCTGCTTTGGGAAATGGCGCTTTACGGCCACAGGTTAGCATGGCGTATTCGAACCGATGATTTGGAGCATCGCTCAAGTACTGTTCTGGAGCCCATAACATGCTCCCTGTCGCTGATTGAAATACGAGATTTTTAACTTAGTTTCAAGAGTAATATAAATGCTCTTAGCCTAAGTTACCATCACATTTTCAAAACGTGAAGTGCGGCTCATTGCTAGGTAGCGGCAGAGAGAAAATGTCCATCTGATGAGTTCGATAAACCTTCAGAGGTTGCGCCTGGTCAGGCATCAAAAGATAGGGTCGTTGGTCGTCTACAAGCTTTCACTTCACAACAGGTTTCTTAGAAGCCGTACGGTATTCATTGCAGCCATCATATAGGATGGAGCATGTTATCGCTTTTAAATATTGGCCTTGACATTGTTTTTGCGCTTTCGTTACTTGGATGTTTGGTCGCATCGATTAGAAAATAGAACCGCCAAAAGCGCGACGTAGACTCACGTAAGCGGAAACAAACGCCATTTTGGACTGCACGTAATTTATTTTCTTTAATATGAACATCTCTTGTGCATTATAATCGAAAGATTATGACAAACAAAACATATTTTAATGCACTAGCGTTATTACTGTTATGACCTATAAAAGTTGCAGGAAGGTTAAATTATATTAAGTATAGCATTCGAGGAAGCAATCCAGTATTTTAATTTTTCAATAAAAATTCTCTATAATCTTGTAACAAATAGTGCAATAATACATCACAAAAAACTACTTATGGTGATAATAACCGATACTTTTGTATATTATCTGCACGAAAACGATAGCTAAAAAGAACATTAAGAATAGAGAATTGAGAGTTGACCTGAACAAGTATATAGCACTGTTCTATGATTATCGATACTCACGTGTGTCGCTTCGATTGGTATTGTTAAACTCCTACAGGCACTGCAAACATTGATAATTTGTGGTATGAACAGTGTTGCAGCCTTCGATCGGGTGCTTTTGTGTGCAAATGTTACTCAGAAAAACCTCGCAGTAGTATAATCACAGAAGCAAACGCATAAATGCAAATTTGCAAAAATTCAAGAGCCTTTATTTATTGCGTATTGCCCCCGATAACGAATTAGTGAAGTAACTAAAGGGGCACAGAAATACCTGTTCACATCCGGTACGTTACAGTACGGTACAATGTAGCGCGCGCTCAGAGCAAAGTAAAGACAACCGTGAACACCACAAGCACAAAATATCAGAACAGGGGCCGTATTACGGACCGCTCTATAATTGAGAGCGCTCTAAAACGCCCGCTCCTATTGGTCGCCGTCGCCATCTTGAAAAGTTGCGTCACGGGATGCTGCGATTGCGTCGCGGAGGCGAAAAAACAGATGACGTCGCGCACCTAATTATGCCCGAGGTTCTAGACTATTTTTGTAGAGCGCGATGAGACGGTCTAAAACGTTTTAGAGCGAAGTTATAGAGCGAAAATGGCGGCGGTGGCCGTAATGTATTGGTGGTTGAGGCGGAGGCAGCAACGTCGGCGCCAGCAACGACGGAGAGTGTACGAGGATGCTTTCAACTTGCCGGACGAGCTTTTCCGGCGGCATTTCGACTTGAGAAGGACACAGCGGAGTGGTTGTGCGGTGAACTAGCGGACGAACTGCGAGGCGAGGGGGCGAACGCATTGTCAGTGCAGTGGCAAGTATTGTGTAAGCTCTGTTTGTTTTTTCTTCCGGGGGTTTTCGAGTGTGAGTAGGGAACGAGCAGACCGTCGGCCTCGCACAGCCTACAGTAAGCAAATGCGTGCGCCGTGTTTCCGAAGCCATCTGCAAAGTTGCGGCGAAGAAAGGGTGCGTGCAGTTCCCAGCGCACCCGAAGGAAAAGGCGGCGGCCAAATCGACCTTTCAACGAGGCAGCATCCCCGGCGTCGTCGGCTACGTGGACGGTACGCTAATTGCAATTAAGGCGCCGAAGGGTGACGCTGGAAATCGGGCAGCATTTTGGAGCCGCAAGGGATTCTACGCCATGAACACTATGATCGTGAGTAGCCTTCCTCTTTGATCTCATATGATCGTTCGTAACCGGTGGCCCCTACGCCGCAAGTTATCGATTGAGACTGTGTGTTCTCTTTTTTTTTTTTACTTAGATCTGCGATGGCAACATGAGGATCCTTGCGGTTGACCCACGCTGCCCGGGATCCTGTCACGACGCCTTTGCCTGGCGCTTTTCGTGGCTGCGCCTCGAGGTGGAGCAAGGCTTGTTGAAAGACGGGGAGTTTCTTTTGGGTAAGGAGCCACAAAACGCCGTTATTCATAAGGCTGCCTCAGTGACATATATTAAGCCACAGTGCTGCGCACTGACTCGTACCTAGCTTCAAGATTAAGCCGGGCTAGATGTTACAATATACTAAATAACTGAAAGATATGTGACAACAAACAACATCCTTAACTGCACGTCATATTTTGTCTGTGCAGGAGACAGTGGATACCCCTTAGAGCCTTGGCTCCCGACCCCAGTGCCGGGACATCCTGCATCTCACTCAGCAGAGGGGCAGTACAACGGTAGTACAACGCAGCACATGCTTCAATGCGAAGTGTCGTCGAACGCTGCATTGGCGTTCTCAAAAGCCGCTTGCGGTGCCTTCAGAGGTAACGGGATCTCCACTACGAACCGGAGAGAGCGGTTTTTATCATTGGAACATGTGCTGCGTTGCACAACATCTGCCTGAGGGAGTCCGCAGCTGCCGACGGCGTAGACGATGCTGAAGATGACAGAAACGGGCCACCTCTGCCTGCCGAGTACCTGACAGGGACAGGGTCTCGAATGACTTACCTGCGTGGTAGAGCCATACGGGACAACATCATTGGCCTCTTAAGCACAACGCGTCCACAGAGGTAGGCACACCTAAGGATGGTGCGAAGGCAGCTTCAGCGGCAACAGCGACGTCAACGGCAGTAAGCTGCATACCACCTGAGGGTTCTTCGAGAAGCACTGACATCGCACAGTACCTGGACGCCTTGGTTTTCATCTCCATGGAAAAGCAGCCGTCATAGCCAGGATTCATTCGCGCATCTTTCGTACAGCAGTGGAGCGCCCTAACCACTGTGTCACAGCAGTGGAGGACATTGCCTAGTGTTGGTGTGTGAAGACCTGTGTGATGTGCGCTTGGCACAGAGCAGCTGCATCTTAGTATTCAAATTATGACTTTCCTATGTGTGCTTGAAAGCCAGCGGTAGCAAGGAATGAAATGCACTTAGCAGTTGCCTCTTCATGGAAAATGGTGTGCGCCAGCATGCCTTTCAGTTCGTCACCAAGTTTGCCGCTCCGTCATTGCTCTTTCAAGTCGAAATAGGTGCTGCAACAGCTCATCCAGCAAGTTGAATCGTTGAATGCATTCCCGTACACTGTTCTTTGCCATTTTTGGTGTCGACTAGCCTGTTCTTGTTTACAATTGTGTGTGGTCACTGTGCGTGTATGTGTGTGTATGTGTGTGATTGCAAGAAACACGAAAACATTTTTTTGCACCTACTTTATTTGTGCAAAAATAAACTGATTTGGCCGTAGCATTTTATATCACTGTTCGTAATGCAAAACACACCAAGGAAATAAAACATAGTAGCATATGCCCTGGGAAGTTCTGCAACAAACTCTGACTTAATATTTTTAGCAGGAACAGCTTAACCCTGAGTGCCATAAATACCAACTGAATAGAAAGCCTGCTTCGCAAAGATTACACAAAAACACTCGCATTTTCGACAGAAACCTTGAATGCTAGTAAATTAAGATGTTCAGAATGGTATGCATATATAGAATCCTCAGTTTTGCAGATAACTGCACTGAAATTAGTTACATAGGCAGTGGAATGTATAAAGTATTTCATTGAACATTGCTGTGCATGGATATTACAAAACCAGAAAACCATGTCACTAGTAAAAGACATGAATATCACAGATGACGACGCCAACATGGCTATGTCTGAAGGAATGAACAGTATCAGGTGGTGTAGCAGTTCTAAGCTCAATATTGCAGCCTGATTTCGTGCTGCATTCATCACATGTAGAAAGGAGCTGTCAACTCGAGCAGCCCCTTTTGAGATTGGAATGAAACTTTCCCAGGCCCTTGGTCAGTCAAACATGGTACTGCTCGGCCAGACAAGTACGTTCATACAACTTGGTTAAAACAAGCTTAAATCAAGCTGTCTTGCACATAAGGCGGTACATTGCAACTGCAGTGCGCGTAAAAATTGGAAGTATTAGAAAAATGACACTGTTTCTCAAACTTCTGCAGTCTTTGAAGACCAATAATGTAAAAAAAGTTAGGAAAAAAATATTCTCCAAAAATCTTGCCCTCCTGACACAGCTGAATTGAAAAGGAAAACAAAAACCAAAACGTGTGCGTCTGCACCTGGCAAAGCTAACAATAAATAATTGTAAAAAACTATATGCTGCATTTACACACAGCAGAGCTAACAATAAATGCGAGTGACTATATGCTGCGTCTGCACATTGCGGAGCTATAAATATAACTGTGAGAAAACTGCATGCTGCGCCTGCGCCTGGCAGAGCTAACAATAAGTAATTGCGAGTGACTATATGCTGCGTCTGCACACAGCAGAGCTAACAATAAATAAATGCGAGTGACTATATGCTGCGTCTGCACATTGCAGAGCTATAAATATAAGTAACTGTGAGAAAACTGCATGCTGCGTCTGCGCCTGGCAGAGCTAACAATAAGTAATTGCGAGTGACTATATTGCCGCGAAACCTTCAAAACAGTATTTGTTGTTTTTTAACAACCGCCGGCACACAGGCTTATCACTCTGATTCCGGACAGCGTATCAGTTCCGTAATTTTTGTTTGTTACTGCTCGATGTCGCAAGTCACACCTTTATCAGTTTTGTTGTAGCGCAAGACGCACCGAGATCTGTCTCGAAGGTTCCGGCCACTCGCTTGTCTTTCCACAATGTTCCAGCCCGTGCTGGTAGCTGTTTGCGACGTTATCTAGATTCTTCTGTGCAGCCTTTAAATTGAGCGTTGCCGAGTGTGACGAGCATTCTTTGTTCGACGATCGACGAGCACGTTTGTTTCTATCGCCGCCGCCGCCGAGTTGCTTAGTTCTTTTGCGGGCGCAAGTCAGCCAAAATAAAGAGTTTCTTTAGTGCAATCATCGACCCTTCATTTGTGTCGTCGACCTCGTCACCACTACGTGACATCTGGTGGAGGTGCTGCCTTTGATCCTTCAAGCGAAGACCTAAGCCGTGTTTCTGTCGCCCTGGAAGAGCAGCCTACAGGTCACCGAGCCAGCCGCCGACTTCAAGGCCTACAACCCGAACACGGTCTGCTGCCTGACCCCATTCGATCTCCGCAGACATCGACGCTGACAATGGCCCAGCCTACAGCACCGGGTGGTTTCGTCCAACCCCGTGAGCCCCCTGCTTCCATGGACAACCGGATGAAGATGCGGGAGATTGGATGGACCTTTTCGACCGTGTGGCAGATTTCAACGGCTGGAACGACGCCGCGAAACTTAGGCAAGTTTACTTTGTTCTGCATGGACATGCCCGAGTTTGGTTCGAAAATCATGAGGCAACTATGAAAGATTGGGAGACTTTCAAGGAAGCGTTTCTTACTGCCTTTTCAAGCGTCGTCCGAAAGGAAAGAGCCAAGGCCCTCCTTCAGTCAAGACTTCAACTTACTGACGAGCCTGTCCTGGCATACGTTGAGGAGATGAAGCGCCTCTTTCGCCGCGCCGACCCTAACATGACCGAAGGAGAGAGGGTCAAATTTTTAATGCGAGGCGTCAAAGAATCTCTTTTTGCAAGCCTTGTCCGAAATCCGCCAAAAACCGTGGCGGAATTTGAAACGGAGGCGTCTACTATCGAGAAGACGTTGGCCACCCGGATGCGCCACTACGAGCGACCGTTTCAGCCGGACTACTCAAACCACTACCCCCACGCATCTACAAGCGGAGAGAACCTTCGGGACCTCATCCGGGAGATCGTGCGAGAGGAGCTCCGCCTACTGATGCCATCATCGCAACAACCGCAGGTGGCGACGCTCGCGGACGTCATCCGTGAAGAAGTCCAGCAGGCACTGGGCGTTCCTCAAGCGACGGCTGCTACTGTTCCAGCTCAAGAGGCAACAGCAATGAACTACGCTGGTGCATTACGTCGCCCTCCGCCCCGACGTGATGACTTTCCCAGCCCTCGCCGCTACCGTCCTGTTCCTGAAAACCGCCCCTTGGCCCCCGCCCGCCAAGCCTACCAACGACCCCCAAACCCCAGGAAGTGCGACGCCTGGAGGACTGCAAACAACCGGCCATTATGCTTCCACTGCGGTGAGGCCGGCCACATTCTGCGGCACTGCCCGTACCGACGAATCGGTCTCCGCGGATTTGCAGTCGACGCTCCACGACCACGCCCTGGTGAACGACCGCAAGAAATCGACAACTATCTGCGTAGCGGTGAGATTGCGCCACCAAGCCGTCGATTCAGGTCTCCATCGCCGTACAGGGCACGCTTTGCGTCGCCGGGACGTAACTATGACGATAGTGTGCGCGGAAGGTCCCCAAGCCCCCGTAGGGGAAACTAAAGGCAGCAACCTTTGGAGGTGAGGTTGCTCAACGGCGAAAAGACGAAGATCCTCCGCCGCCGACGACCACTAACGACGACGCAGCCGTTTCACCACCGCTCCACATGACGTCATCGACGACAACACAACCAAAGTGCAAGCAGACACCACCGCCCAGCGAAGTAACAACGGTATGCCCCGGCCATGACCTGAAGAAACGACGCAGCCGGGATCGGACACTAAGGCCCACATGCAATGCGAGGACGCGAACAAGTGACCTTGAAGTTGATGTCGACAGTCGCAGAGTCACTGCCCTAGTAGACACCGGAGCTGACTATTCAGTCATTAGTGGACCGTTAGCCTCTCAGCTAAGAAAAGTTACCACCGCTTGGGATGGCCCGCTGATTCGCACAGCAGGTGGCAACCTGATTACTCCATCGGGACGATGCACTGCAAGAATAACCGTAAATGGGCGTACTTACCCCGCCAGCTTTGTGGTCTTGCAGCAGTGCTCCCGCGACGTGATTTTAGGCATGGGCTTCCTAAATGAACATAGGGCTATCATCGACCTGCGATCCAAGCTCATCAAGCTCTCTGCAGACAAAGCCATTCCTGCTACGACGACGTCGATGCAACACATCGCTATAAACGTCCTCGATGAAGAATTGACTGTCCCGCCCCGATCAAGCATCGCAGTCTGCGTAGGTAGCGCAAACATCGAAACCGCTGAAGGCATCGTCGAAGGAAATATCCAATTGCTCTTAGAACGAGGTGTCGGTATCGCAAGAGGCATCGCGAAATTCCGGAGAGGTCAAACTCAGGTGCTGGTAACAAACTTCACCGAATAATACCGGCATCTCAACAAGGGCACGACGATCGCTTTTCTCGACGAATTAGCCAACCTCAAAGATGTATTCGCCCTCCACGACCAAACGCTGGATGACTCACCGGACCAATTCCGTCAGCCCAAATTTGACATCAACCCGGCATTGACCCACAGCAGGAAAGACCAGATCCTTAGTCTTCTTCGAAGCTACGCGGAGTGCTTCTCGTCATCATCGAAGGTACGACAAACACCACTGGCCAAGCACCGCATTATAACGGACGAACACGCCCGACCTCTGCGCCAAAGCCCTTATCGTGTATCGCCGCGAGAACGCCAGGCCATTCGCGATCAAGTTGAGGAAATGCTACGTGATGACGTAATCAAGCCCTCGAACAGCCCCTGGGCGGCACCAGTCGTTTTGGTCAAGAAGAAAGACAGCACACTTCGCTTCTGCGTTGATTACCGCCGCTTGAATAGCATAACGAAGAAGGATGTCTACCCGCTTCCCCGCATCGACGACACTCTCGACCGGCTCTGCAATGCAAGGTACTTCTCATCGATGGACCTGAAGAGCGGATATTGGCAAATTGAGGTCGACGAAAGAGATCGCGAAAAGACCGCATTCATCACACCGGACGGCCTTTATGAGTTCAAGGTGATGCCATTTGGCCTCTGCTCCGCACCAGCCACGTTTCAACGAGTAATGGACACAGTCCTGGCAGGCTTGAAGTGGCAAATTTGTTTGGTATATTTGGACGACGTTGTTGTCTTCTCGTCAAACTTTGAAGACCACCTAAAACGACTACAAACAGTGCTGGAAGCCATCAAGTCATCGGGACTAATGCTAAAAGCAGAGAAGTGTCACTTCGCCTACGAAGAACTCCGGTTCCTAGGTCACATCGTTAGCAAGGACGGTATTCGCCCAGACCCGGAGAAAACAGCTGCAATCGCACAATTCCCACCGCCTGCCGACAAGAAAGCTGTGCGCCGATCCCTTGGGCTGTGCGCTTATTATCGACGATTTGTCAGAAACTTTTCGCGGATCGCCGAACCGTTGACGCAGCTTACAAAGGCTGACGTAGCTTTTAAATGGGAAGCGCCGCAAGAAGAAGCCTTCGACGAACTTAAGCGCCGCCTGCAATGCCCTCCTGTACTTGGCCACTTTGATGAAAACGCCGAGACCGAAATTCACACTGACGCGAGCAGTGTGGGCCTAGGAGCCGTTCTTGTCCAGAAGAGTGCCGGACAGGAGAAAGTAATCGCCTACGCTAGCAGATCCCTCACAAAAGCCGAAGTCAATTACTCGACGACCGAGAAGGAGTGCCTTGCAATCATTTGGGCCACTTCTAAGTTTCGTCCATACCTATACGGCCGACCATTCAAGGTGGTAAGCGACCATCACGCGCTCTGCTGGCTGGCTAATTTGAAAGATCCTTCCGGCCGCCTTGCCAGATGGAGCCTAAGACTTCAAGAATTTGACATGACTGTAGTCTATAAGTCGGGCCGGAACCATTCCGACGCAGACTGCTTATCCCGCGCTCCGGTCGATGCTCCCCCGAAGGACGATGACGACGACGCCTTTTTGGGACCGGTAAGCGCCAGCAGTTTCGCAGAACAACAGCGATCAGACCCTGAGCTGAAAGCGCTAGCCAATTACTTGGAAGGAAAGACCGCTTCCCCTCCTGGTGTGTTCAGGCGACATTTATCATCCTTCACGTTAAACAATGGCCTCCTCGTGAAGAAGAACTTCGCACCTAACAAGACCACGCAGCTTCTCGTAGTGCCTAAAACCCTTCGGCAAGAAATTCTGCAGGCGTTGCACGATGAGCCCACAGCAGGCCACCTCGGATTTGCGCGCACATTGCGTCGAATCCAGGAGAAGTATTACTAGCCGCGACTGCCTGCCGAAGTTGCCCACTACGTGAAGACGTGTCGTGAGTGCCAACGACGCAAGACGCCGCCGAACAGACCAGCAGGACTACTAAACCCTATTCCGCCCCCAATCGTGCCCTTTCAACAAATTGGGATGGATCTCCTCGGCCCCTTTCCATCTTCGTCTATGGGTAACAAGTGGATCATCGTGGCCACTGACTACCTTACCCGTTACGCCGAAGCAAGAGCACTACCAAATGGTACCGCGGCAGAAGTCGCCAAATTTTTTGTCGAACAAATTCTCTTGCGACACGGCGCCCCAGAAGTGCTCATCACGGACAGGGGAACAGCGTTTACGGCAGAGTTGACGCAAGCCATCCTAAAATACAGTCACACAAGCCATCGACGAAGAACTGCGTACCATCCCCAGACCAATGGCCTTACGGAGCGCCTGAACAAAACGATCGCGGACATGATCGCTATGTACGTCGACGCTGAACACAAGACCTGGGACGCCATCTTGACGTACGTGATCTTCGCGTATAACACGGCAGTCCAGGAGACGACCAGAGCGACCCCGTTTAAGCTTGTGTACGGCAGGGAGCCCACGACGACGCTCGACGCAATGCTGCCGCACGTAACCAGCGAAGACAACCTTGACGTCGCCGCCTACCTGCAGCGTGCAGAGGAAGCCCGACGACTCGCACGGCTGCGTATTAAAGACCAACAGCGCACCGACAGCCGACGATACAATTTACGACGACGCCACGCAGAGTACAATCCAGGAGACCAAGTGTGGGTTTGGACACCAATTCGTCGTCGCGGATTAAGTGAAAAGTTGTTGCGTCGATACTTTGGGCCATACAAAATCCTTCGCCGCGTCGGACCACTGGACTATGAAGTCATTCCCGACGGAACATCAGCATCACAACGGCGACGCACACGCCCAGAAATTGTACATGTTGTACGACTGAAGCCATATTACGCGCGTTAAAAGAATCTGTGGTGTTTAAACTTTGCAGTGTTTATGTTTAGGTTTCTTTGTTTTGAAACATCGAGGCGATGTTTTTTTAAGGGGGGAGTAATGCCGCGAAACCTTCAAAACAGTATTTGTTGTTTTTTAACCGCCGCCGGCACACAGGCTTATCACTCTGATTCCGGACAGCGTATCAGTTCCGTAATTTTTGTTTGTTACTGCTCGATGTCGCGAGTCACACCTTTATCAGTTTTGTTGTAGCGCAAGACGCACCGAGATCTGTCTAGAAGGTTCCGGCCACTCGCTTGTCTTTCCACAATGTTCCAGCCCGTGCTGGTAGCTGTTTGCGACGTTATCTAGATTCTTCTGTGCAGCCTTTAAATTGAGCGTTGCCGATTGTGACGAGCATTCTTTGTTCGACGATCGACGAGCACGTTTGTTTCTATCGCCGCCGCCGCCGAGTTGCTTAGTTCTTTTGCGGGCGCAAGTCAGCCAAAATAAAGAGTTTCTTTAGTGCAATCATCGACCCTTCATTTGTGTCGTCGACCTCGTCACCACTACGTGACAATATGCTGCGTCTGCACACAGCAGAGCTAACAATAAATAAATGCGAGTGACTATATGCTGCGTCTGCACATTGCAGAGCTATAAATATAAGTAACTGTGAGAAAACTGCATGCTGCGTCTGCGCCTGGCAGAGCTAGCAATAAGTAATTGCGAGTGACTATATGCTGCGTCTGCACACAGCAGAGCTAACAATAAATAAATGCGAGTGACTATATGCTGCGTCTGCACATTGCAGAGCTATAAATATCAGTAACTGTGAGAAAACTGCATGCTGCGTCTGCGCCTGGCAGAGCTAACAATAAGTAATTGCGAGTGACTATATGCTGCGTCTGCACACAGCAGAGCTAACAATAAATAAATGCGAGTGACTATATGCTGCGTCTGCACATTGCAGAGCTATAAATATAACTGTGAGAAAACTGCATGCTGCGTCTGCGCCTGGCAGAGCTAACAATAATTGCGAGTGACTATATGCTGCGTCTGCACACAGCAGAGCTAACAATAAATAAATGCGAGTGACTATATGCTGCGTCTGCACATTGCAGAGCTATAAATATAACTGTGAGAAAACTGCATGCTGCGTCTGCGCCTGGCAGAGCTAACAATAAGTAATTGCGAGTGACTATATGCTGCGTCTGCACACAGCAGAGCTAACAATAAATAAATGCGAGTGACTATATGCTGCGTCTGCACATTGCAGAGCTATAAATATAACTGTGAGAAAACTGCATGCTGCGTCTGCGCCTGGCAGAGCTAACAATAAGTAATTGCGAGTGACTATATGCTGCGTCTGCACACAGCAGAGCTAACAATAAATAAATGCGAGTGACTATATGCTGCGTCTGCACATTGCAGGGCTATAAATATAACTGTGAGAAAACTGCATGCTGCGTCTGCGCCTGGCAGAGCTAACAATAAGTAATTGCGAGTGACTATATGCTGCGTCTGCACACAGCAGAGCTAACAATAAATAAATGCGAGTGACTATATGCTGCGTCTGCACATTGCAGAGCTATAAATATAACTGTGAGAAAACTGCATGCTGCGTCTGCGCCTGGCAGAGCTAACAATAAGTAATTGCGAGTGACTATATGCTGCGTCTGCACACAGCAGAGCTAACAATAAATAAATGCGAGTGACTATATGCTGCGTCTGCACATTGCAGAGCTATAAATATAACTGTGAGAAAACTGCATGCTGCGTCTGCGCCTGGCAGAGCTAACAATAAGTAATTGCGAGTGACTATATGCTGCGTCTGCACACAGCAGAGCTAACAATAAATAAATGCGAGTGACTATATGCTGCGTCTGCACATTGCAGAGCTATAAATATAACTGTGAGAAAACTGCATGCTGCGTCTGCGCCTGGCAGAGCTAACAATAAGTAATTGCGAGTGACTATATGCTGCGTCTGCACACAGCAGAGCTAACAATAAATAAATGCGAGTGACTATATGCTGCGTCTGCACATTGCAGAGCTATAAATATAAGTAACTGTGAGAAAACTGCATGCTGCGTCTGCGCCTGGCAGAGCTAACAATAAGTAATTGCGAGTGACTATATGCTGCGTCTGCACACAGCAGAGCTAACAATAAATAAATGCGATTGACTATATGCTGCGTCCGCACATTGCAGAGCTATAAATATAAGTAACTGTGAGAGAACTGCATGCCGCGTCTGCGCCTGGCAGACCTAACAATAAGTAATTGCTAGTGACTATATGCTGCGTCTGCACACAGCAGAGCTAACAATAAATAAATGCGATTGACTATATGCTGCGTCCGCACATTGCAGAGCTATAAATATAAGTAACTGTGAGAGAACTGCATGCTGCGTCTGCGCCTGGCAAAGCTAACAATAAGTAATTGCGAAAAACTATATGCTGCGTCTGCACATAGCAGAGCTAAATAAAATTTAACTCAAAAACAAAAAACTGTATGCTGTGTCTGCAGCAGAAGAAAACAAAGATAAAAACATAAACCTAAAATTTACATTGGTGGTTGAATTTGATTCCTTAAAATTAGAGTTAACACGCCAACAGTTTGCACAAGCAGTTCTTGTTGTGCCCCGGATGCTTGCACTGCAGCCGTCAGATTCCTCATGGCCTGCACATAAAAAAAGCTCCAATTAGAAATTTATACTGTTGAATAACTACCCATAGTGTTTTGTGCGAAATGTTAGGTATTCAGGCATCTTGGACAGTATATGCTTGTAGAATACTCATGGCAGTGCTATAAGCCGAGTTGTCACAACCAATTTCCAAGAAGCAGAGGAATTGAAAAATAAGTGCACGTACATTATGCTCAAAGTAATGGTTTCTACTTCCCAAAATGAGGTCGGTACTGTGAGTACACACCTCTAACACGTTGTGCTGGAATGCAGCATCTTGTGCATTCCGATCCTCCACCAAATCCGCCAGACGCCGAGTTTCTAGCAGCGCCTCCCGCATCAGATCCTCGCCGCTGTCAAGCCTGTTGCGCCTCCTCCTGGGCTGCGGTGCCCTATGCGTGGGCTGCAGCAAGGCCTGCGGGTAGGCTGTGGGGAAGGCTGCGGCGAGGGCTGTGGTGATGGGTGAGGCGAGTACTGCGGTGAATGGTACGGCGAGTACTGCGGTGTGGCTGTTGGAGAAAGAAATGTCCTCGTGATGCAATGCTCTATGCAGTGGAATGTGGAGCAATTTCTTATGTTACTGCTGATGCGAATGCACTGAACACCAGCAACAGAAGGCACAATTGGTGGCCAATAGGCAATGCTGTTGCAGCATATTTCATATCAACATACGACAGATTGTTATGGCCCATCACAACCTCATTGTATAGTGTGACAATGTCAGAGACAGACAGTTGTAATGATGCATTATCACTGCACTTTTACTGCTAGTGCTACAAATGCTATTACTCCTCATGCATTTACAACAAAGTGTAGTGTGGAATATGCATAATGGCAGGCCAACTCACAAGCTGTGGGGCCAGGCAGATCCTCTTCCTCTGCACAGGCTTCCACAAACTGCGCCGCACCCCTCGAAGTACTCGCACTGGGGTGCAATAAAGACGTAATTTGTAGCAGCAAAAGACATACTGTCAAAGTTAGGGTGAGATAAGCAGAGTGCACAAGTCGTAACGTATACAAATCATACATTGAAAGAGTTCTCCCACCTGCTGCCGACGCTGCCACTCGTCACCGCCCTGTCTCCTACGGACACCCTGCTGCCTCCACTCGTCCCCGGCTTTTCCCCCGAAGACACCCTCGGCTGCTGGCGGCGGGCTGGTACGCCTGTTAAAAAAACCATAACGCCACACGTTCGCACACAACTGCCTGTATGCTCATGCAAGCAATGTATGCGTCAAACCACGATGGACACTTACCGTACATGCGAACAGTGGAGGCCCGACTCCGGTAGCACTTGCCGTGCCAATTAAGTTAAGAACCCGGCCCCCCAGACCGCCAAGCTCGCCACCTCCGGTTTCGCTGCAAGAGAATGCGGCGAGGCACGTTGAAATGACATTTTACAAACTGATGTTAACGGACTTACCGGCACTCTTGCTTTATGCGGGCTGCTTCCGCCCGCTTGCGGCAGCACAGCACATGCCACAATTGCCGCCAACCGTCGGCGGTCTTCACGGCCGGGCCCTCATTAATTAGCAGAGCCGCCAGCTCTTTCCATAGTGCTCACTTTTCCACAGCCGTGTACGAACTTGTCAGGTCCGCGGAGCAGCGTGCTAGCAGAGGATGAGTTTCCATGAACTCTACTAGCAGCAGCTCCTGCTCGCGTGACATCCTTCGTTTCGGCGCCATTTCTACTAACGCGTCAAAACTTTCAGGCAGCAACTGGCGGCGAAAAACGGGTCCATAGTTTCTTGTTGCGGTTTCGATGACGTAGCAACATCAAACAGCCCTTGGCGTGCAACAGCTAGGATTGCGACTGGGAAAGCAGGAACCATAACGTACGATTTATCTTTCAAAACGAAATAGCAACAGCAAAGAGTAGTTATTTTAGGGTTACGTATGCAGGCGCAGCGCTGAAGGAACTTGCGCCGCAGGATAAGAACGAACGATAACTAGTACGATTGGTAGCGAGCGCCCAACCGTCCTTGTTTGCTCGTTCTTAAATGAATTACTTCTGTATTGGACGATCATACAGCCATGATAGTTTATTTTTTCCAAATAACAGTGCCTCGTGGTCCCATCTCGTATCTCCTAAAAAAGAAACGGAACCACAAGAATGTACTTGGCGCATATCACCCTTACACCACTTTTTACATCCATGTAAACGCTGGCAGATAACACAAAACTTACCTCAGCAGGTTGTCTTCGTCGATTTTACGATCCGTGAACTTCACTGGCTTCGATCACAATTTTCCGTGCACTTAGGACAACCACACAGAACCTTGCATTCAGAGCCTTGGAGTCAGCTGTTTTCTAGGAGGCCGCCATGTATATTGTTTACCTCTGCAAGCGCGCCTTTACGGCGACAAATGTTAACAATAAAAAGGTTTAACTGTACAAGTATAATTGTTCCTTTTTGTATTTGATATAATTGAACTTTAAATACAGTTTCTTGAAAAACAAAAACATTATATATTTTATTCACTGCGTATATATGGAAAAAAAATAGTATTCGGCCCCTTGACGTGCACATAAATTTGTTGCCGTGAAAATAAGCGGCCCGGGGTGGCACCCTGGCGATCATTGGTTGATTCCGATTTTCATCACGCGTTGACGTCTCGCCGAGACGTCACGGTGTCGTCATTTTGACGTCACGCTCTATAACTTTAGAGCGAGAACCGTAATTCGGCCCCAGAGCGTTAAATACGGCCTCAAGTTGCGTCGGAATGAACAAATGCTCCTCCAATTGAGTTGCACACTATTTATCAGATGTTACAAGCTATATTTGTCAGGATATGCATCTCTTATCAGCAGCTACCGAGAGAGCTTATGGAACGCAAAACAATTAGCGATGCCAAGGATTGAGCAGACGAAGCAGAGCGACGAGTGCGATGCGCTTTCTTAGCAGACGCGGCATGCCGATCTCAGAGGACCGAACGGCAAAACGCGAGTTAGCCCGCCAGGTTCACATTGCAGCTACAAAGAGAAGCTGGAAGGAAACGGAGCAGACTTCCGACAACTTCGCGGCGACGAGCGAACGTTTCCAGAAAAGGCGCCACGTGCTGTTTTATCCATGTATCCATCCATCCTACCGAGCACGCAACGCGCAACTGTGAGCCCGACCGACCTGTTCACCAAGCCGCCGCGATGAGGAGGTAAACGGAAACAGCCGATGACGTCGCGGCGACGAGCGAACGCTTTCACGAAAAGCGTGATGGCCGTCTCAACAGACCAAGCACGCAACGTGCGACTGAGGACCCGACCGGGGGCCGGATTACGCATCGCTCTCAAATGAATCGCTCTCAATATCGCTCTCAAAGGCCTATGTCCTATTGGTCAGTTCTGACCGGTCAGTTTTGCGTCACCAGTGGACGTCATGAGACGTCATGAACACAAAAGAAACGATGACGTTGAGCACCTAATTATGGCCGCCAATTGAGAGAGTTTTTATGAGAGCGACAGAAGCAGTCTCAAACGTTTGAGAGTGAAAATGGCGGCCGCGTAAATTGCGATGCGCCGTTTTGAGGCATTGTATCGGCGATCCACAGCGAAGAATGAAGTACGATGACGCGTTTGACTTGCCGGACAAGTTGCTCCGGCTCTGTTCAAATCGCGAACAAGCACAAAGTACATCGATGAACGGCGGCTTGCGGGCGAGTGCGTCGTCACCGCGGCGGCAAGCGCACCGCATATTTTTGCTACCGGAGGCTTCCAACCACGATTATACCGTGCTTCCAACGTACGTAGTGAATGTAAGATCGTTTGCATCACGCAGTGCGTCGGTAGCGTAAGGCATCGGGCGGAACGATGATTGCCGTCAAGGATACGGAAACAAGTCGCTAGGCAACGGGTTCTACGCACGTTGTGAACATCGCAATAGTGAGTAGATTTTATTATTGACTGCGTGTGTTTGCCGAAGAGTTCTGAAGATCGTAGTAAACTTGTGTTGTGCCTGCTTTATCTCAGATCTGCGAAGCGAACATGCGCATTTCGTGACCCTCGCTGCTGTCCCGCCGGACCAACGCCTCCTAAACGGCGCGTTCGTGTAGCGTTTCAGAATGCGCCGTAAAAACGCCTCCTTCCTTACATTTCTTCCTTCTGTCAATTATATATGCGCGGATCAAAAGCGTCCAAAATAAAGTTGTAAGTTCTGTGCAGTTGTGTGTGTCCCTAGTCTTTGTCCTTGTCTGCCAGCGCTGCGACACCATAATGTTTGATAGCGGTACTCCTGTGCACCGAAAGGTGATCGAGGTCTGCTGAACACCTGCGTCTTTTTTCTGGTTAACCTCTAAAACCCGTGTTGGTCATCGAACGATCTTGATTATATGCATTGATGTGTGCAATACCACTTGTTGTAAGTCGGCTTCTCTGCAAGGCTTTATTTCCAACCAAAAGGTCTCATTCCCACTCGTGTATTGTTTTTTAACAGTTGTCTTCAAAATGACGTAGCGAGAGCTGTCGAAAGGGTTCTGTATACCTGCCCTTTATATGTAAAGTACAGGATGAAGGGACTATTGATTGTCCAGCGCGCCTTGCTCCTCGATGACTGGTTTCGGACCATTTGTCACGCTCCCTGCCTGCGACACATTCGCGGCTTGAAAGTGAATGCGCAGTAAAAACGCTTGCTTCTTTTCATTTCTGCAGACCGGGAGTCTTTTCAGAGGACAAGACTTTTTTTTTTGAAAACAAGCCTTGCAGGGAGAGACTGGCTTAGATTTCGGCTTCGGCAAGAGATACATTTCCTGAATATGCTGAGACGGGCTATATGCCAAAGAATGCATGTTGCAGTGAAATTTTGTTCATGGCAAAAGTAATAGCAGACAAATATTTACAGTGTTTAAATTTATTTGCTGCCTAACAAACCGCGGTTCTTCTGTTATGCAGGTAACCATCACTACCAAGTTACAAGGCTGTCCTTACAATGATGCTTGCCTAAACAGCTTTGGACACATTGTAAGCATTCCTGCGAATGTTTACGATTCTGGCTCTGGGCTACTTAGTATGGATCTTCAATTGAGTGCTAGAGCATGCTCAAAAGCTGTTGAGATTAGCAAAAGGATGGGCCTAAGTGGATGTCATATTTTGATGATGCAGGAGACGGCAACTATCCACTGAAGTCATGGCTGATTACACCAGCGCCAACCCATCCCAGTCCCAGCTCGCTGTCCCTTCTCTGCTACCGTCTTGCAGCCTGGTACAGTTGGCTGAGGTCACTGTGGTGTAAACATGCTTAAACTGAAAAGTTCAGTATTACAGCAAGTCAGAAAATGTTCATGATGCTGATTGTAATCAGAAAATACCACTAACAAAGATCTTTTTACTGCCACTAATATTCAGTAGAAACACTTATTTCTTATCAGCAGCATTTCACTTGAGTGTTTTTACTGCAAAAGAGGCAGCATATAGAGAAGCACATGTACCTTGATATACATTGACCATACAACATTGACATGTACATTCGAGAATAAAGTACTAGGACCAAAGAAGCCATTCCATTGCATATTGAAGCTACCTGTACAAAGAGGTCTGTATGCATGGTGCAGTATACAAAATGCTTATATATCAGATATAACAAAGCCAGCTGGATGGTAGACTATTTGACGTCTTGCTCTCTGCTGTAGCAGCTGCTAGGAGAAGAGTGCATTTTACTTGGCTTCAGTGCCCAGAGTAACTGCTGAATGACAAAAATCTTAGTGACAATAAAATAACTGCAATCATAACAAATGCATTGCTGGGGCTATGTGTGAATAAAGGTTATTTTACGCTAATAAAACGTACAACACTGTCAAGAAGAATGCTAAACAGCTTGAAGACAGTGGAGGAAGCTAAACTATAAGCATCTAATAAATGACTACGCCGTAAATGTGTGATAGATACAAATCTTTCACAGCTACTTTTGTGATTGGCATTTATTTTCTAAGTCGCTTTAACAAATAACCAAAAAAATGCATCTTCTGTTCAAACTGATATTTTAATAAAAAGGCTAGTACATAATTCACACAATATTAAAAGAGAATGCATAATGTGTGTAAAATGAACATATTTTGAAACACTAAAGACTCTTTCATGGATATAAAGGCACTTGAAAGCTAGTTGTCATAGTGCGATCGCAGAAATTGAGTCGATTTCCAGCTCGCTTGCGGCATCACATGCATGATACGCTTGCTTTTCCTGCCGACAGAGTGGACAACGTCTAGCACGAACAGAAACTATGACACCGTCAGAGAGGCCTTGCAACAATGTGCGACCAACACCATCACTCTTACCGCTGAGCGAAATTCAACACACTAGACATCCCTGCTCAGGCCTACCTTTATCGCCTCTAAACTGAGGTCTGGTAGAACAAACTCGTTCTCGCCTCGGTGACAGAAAAAAAGAAAAAAGAAAAAGTGCTTTCTTTCTCTTAAACAAACCAAAACTGAGCGTAAAAGTCGGTTTCTGTACCTCACACAGAACAACATCAGCAAGTGAACATGAACGGAATGGAGCAGCAGCAGCATCAATCGCAATATGAAGAACCGAGCCCAATGTGCCGGAAGTCAACTGGTTGCGAAGCACAGCAGCGAGTCACTGTGGCTTGCACAACAAGTCAATGGTGGAGGGTCGTGCGTCGGATCTCGTTTCCCGCACTGCAGTCGCGAGCTCTTGCATAGCGGCTGCCACCTACTTTACTGATACTGTCAGCTTCCATCTATCGGCAGAAGTAATAGTGTAGCCTTTATTTTCATCTTGTATTTTCTAAAGAAACAACACTAGATCACATGGCTACCGCTCGTCGCTCTTGTCATCGCTGGTAAGCACTGATGGAAAACACTCTTCAGCAAGCTATTTTCGTGACAAACACTTTCACCAAGCTGTTCAGTGCAGGTTCGTAGCCTTTACTGCTTTCAGTCAGATTTTTCCGGCAACTAACAACATCCGCAGAGGACCTCGATTTTAAACTACGCGTAAAAAGCAGCAACTAGAAAGGAAAATCAGCTGCTTCTTTGTAGGCCGCCATGTTCACGCCTCGCTGTCGTCAGCTGACCCACGCGGCGAAAATCGTTACCTAGGAGCACATTTAATTGTAATACTGAAAATGCATCTATCTTTAGTTGCCGTATTATAGCTTCGAACAATGTTTCTTAGGTAAATAGAACATTTATACTTTTATTCGCTGCGTTTTCACGAAAAATGTTTGCACATCGTGCAAATAAAAGTTTCCGGGGCGGGGCTCTATTAAGCATCCTAGCCTGGTTGTAATTGGCTGAAGCCGTGATGTCGTCACACTTCACATGTCTGAGCCTCGTCATTCTGACGTCATGCTTTCAAACTTGAGAGCGATTTTGAGAGCGGCGCGTATTCCGACCATAGAGCCGCCGCGACGAGGAGGCGAAATGTAACAGAGGCGACGACGCCGCGGTAATGCGTGCGACATGGTTTCAGAGCACCCTCGGCACGCAGATCTCAACCGACCGAGCCGCAGACTCGAGCTGATGGCCACTCAATGTTAATAGAAACGTTTACACGTGATGGCTAGCAAGAAACGCACAGGAGACGAGCTACAGCATCCGAAAAGATGCGCAAAACACGTCAAATTTGCTCGTTTGCGGCATCGGCGTCTTGAGCAGACGACAAAGATGCGTAAAGGGGATGCACCCGCTCGTGTAACGACACTGCAGGCGTCCCCCTCTCCCGAAATAATGCCGAGAGCACTCGTTGGAATGCACTGGTTGTATCAAGCGGCACGGTGTCTCGTGTTTCCTTTCATATTGATTCTAGCTGTACTTAGACGACGTGGTAGTCTTCTCTTCAACCTTTGAATACCCGCTGAAAAGACTTCGCATAGTGCTCGACGCAATCAAGTCATCAGGGGTAACGCTTAAAGCTGAGAACTGCCACTTTGTTTACGAAATGGACACAACATCGTAAGCCAGGACGGCGTTCGTCCCGACCCAAACAAAGCAGCTGCGATCGCGCAGTTTCCGCAGGCAGTTAATAAGAAAGCTGTGCACCAATTCCTCAGGCTATGCGCGTATTACTCATTAGTCAAGAAATTTTAGCGCCTCGCCACACTTTTGAGGCTTCTTATGAAGACAAACGTACAATTATCAGCAGCCTTCGAGAAACTTAAGCACCGCTTACAGTTCCCACCTGTCCTTGGGCATTTTGGTGAAAAGTCCGATTCAGCCCTACGCAAGCAGAGTAGGCCTAGGCGTCGTCCTCGTTCAAAGGAATGCTGGAGTAGAAACGTTATCGCTTATACTCGCCGGGCCGTCTCAAAAGTAAAACAATAATTACTCGACCATTGAGAAGGAACGTCAAAGTTCTGTTCATTCCTGTAGGCTCAGCCATTCAAAGTTGTAAGCGACCATCATGCACTCTGCTGGCTCCCCAATTTGAAAGACGCCTCCTGCCGCCTTGCTCGACAAAACTTGCGTCTCCAAGAGTTTGATATCACAGTGGTCTACAAGTCCGGTCGCAAGCCTTCTGACGTAGACTGCTTGTGCGGGCCACTGTGGACGTGCCCCCACCCTTCCTGGGGCCGATAAATGCCAGCCGTCCCGCTGAACAGCAGCATTAGGACACTGAGTTTAAAGAGCTAGCATATTACTTAGAATGAAAGATCGCTTTCGATACTACTGTGTTCAGACGTCAGCTTTTAACCTTCGCGCATCGCAATGACATCGTCGTGAAGAATTTCGCGCCCAACATGGCCACATACCTCCTTGTCGTATCTAAGGATCTCCGAAAAGAAAGTTTGCAGGCGTTCCACGATGATCCTACAGCAGGGCTGCTCGGAATGGCGAGAACGTTGCATCGGATCCAAGAGAGGAATTACTGGCCGCGGTTACCTGCCGTGAGAGCCAGCAACGCAAGGCGCCCCCGATCAGACCAGCTGTTCTACTGATCCCCACACCGCCGCCGAACTACTTTCAACCAATTGGGATGGATCTGCTCGGCCCCTTTCCGACTTCACTTGAGGGTAATATGAATCGTCGTCACCACTGACTACACTACCTGCTACGCCGAAGCGAAAGCCTTGCCTAATGGCGCCGCGGCAGAAATCGCCAAGATTTTTGTTGTACAAATGCTCTTGCGACACGGCGCACCAGGGTCCTCATCACGAACAGGGGAACAGCATTCATGGCAGAGCCGGCGCAAGAAATCTTGACCTAGCCATACAAGCCCCTGTCGTACAACAGCGTATCATCCCAAGAGCAAAGGACATACCGAGAATCTCAACAGATCGATTGCAGACTGATCGCCATGTATGTGGACGCCGAACACAAGACATGGGACGCTATCCTGCCGTAGGTGATCTTCGCCATAACACGGTCCTCCAGGAGACCAGAGCGACCCCGTTCAAATTTGTGTACGACAGGGAGCCCATGACGACACTCGACGCAATGCTGTCGCACGTAACATACAAGGAGACCCTGGGCGTCGCTGACTACCTGGAAGCGAGACCTCACCGGCTACGCAAAAAGACCAGCAACACACTGACGCCCGAATATACAACTGGCGAGGACGCGACGCAGAGCACTCTGAGAAATGGATTGGGTAAATAGAGCACACTTTCACAGGGCCCAGCGGCCCAATTGACCGTAGCGCATGAAGCGGCTGAAGCTCGCAGCACATCCGCTTTCGTTAAAGGCGTGCAGCAATTTGAATGCTAGCAAGCGCTTACCGTACTGCCGCGCCCTGTTGGCACATTATTTCTGTTATTTACTGTGTAGTATTATATTTCTATTTATTTTCAGCAGTGAAATATAAAACTAGGTCACAATTACTGCTGACTGGCCATCAACGTAGGAACGTCAGTCTTTGCCAAACAGCAGTATTGCAGGAAAGCTGCCAGGAGCTCTATGAAATGAACATTTATTTTGCTTCATACAAAAACGGAACAGATACAATCGTGTCACAGTTTGGTGCACGAAAGCAACCAGGAAGACAGACAAAATGTAGGATAGATCAGCCCACGTGTACAATATAGAAAAGCAAAAAACAAAATTACACAAGGCAAGAAACAATATATAATTACACAAATGTATCATTACATGCAGATATGCAAAATATGGAAAACGATACAAGAAAATAGACGCACTATGCTCGAAATATATTTCCAGCTCCCTCACAATACCCTCTATGTTGTTTTAAACACAGACTTCAAACTTATATACTTCAAGTAGTCTTGGGTATTAAGGCAAACATATTGCTTTCAGCTTAAATGCGCGCCCTTCCCCATACAATCATGTGTTTTTTTGGATACGAACTTGGCAGCAAAATTTCAGCAGATGGTGGTCTTTCATTCTCAGTATTACCTTTTTTCAGAAAGTTTTAAGGGTTCCTATTCACAAATATTCTGTAAGCCCGAAATAAGCTGGAAAACCTTTACTCATGTTACAAAGTGCCTTATATTCATTTTGCAATGACAATGCAACTATTAGGCGTTACATTCATAGCCAGAATGCTCAACAGGGTCAATATTAGAATGGTTCCTCTATTATGCGCGTCTTTATAGCCTGGGTCTCCTTGGGACGGTAAATAGAAACCAGTTCAGCTTACCTTGCAATGTTCTCTGATTGTCAATTTTTTAGAATGTGAAAATATGTACTGATGGTAATATTTCAGGAAACAATTGGGACATTTATTTCATGCTTATGAACACATTTTGCATGGTAAATTACAAATATATCGTCGTAGAAATACCTGATGTGCACGTTAAATGACATTAAAAGGCTAGCCGAAAGTGAAAGCTCAAACTTATCGATTTGTGGAATGAGGGATCTTGGTCCCGACCTGTTGTTGCACGTAGCTGGAATTACCTCACCAGTGTACGCAGCAGAGACTGCCAAATCTTGGCATCAGCTGCAAAATTTACAGTAGAAATATGTGTCATTGTAATACACTTTTACTGACATTGTGTAAACAGAATAAACGCGGGAAATCTGTAAAGGAATAAAGTTACGAATATTGGTAAATGATTTCTCTAACCTCGCGTGCATACCTACGTAAAAGACACAAATAAATCTACGCGGCAAAGATTCCTACCAGTAATTTCCAAGCATTGATCCATTTCCCGATGTCAGTGCACGTTAAAGAACCCCAGGTGGTCGAAATTTCTGGAGTCTTCCACTACGGCGTCTCTCATAGTCTTAGTCGCATTGGGACGTTAAATCTTACAAACCAAACCAAACCATTTCCCGATGTTAGTCTTTGGTTTTAAAAGCTACATTGACAGCCGACTGCGCGTTTCATTCGATAAATATATATATATATATGACACCCGGCGGCAACAACAGAGGGGATAGCACTGAAAATAAATGCACGGGTGGAATGCATGTTTTCAGAAACGGAGAGGACGGAATTATCGGCAGTATCAAACTGTTTTATGGAAGCACTTCGACGTTTTCAGATGACGATCCTCGACACAGAAGTTTCTGGTTCTCCAGGTTTTCTACGGTACCGCTTTTGTTTTCCAGCCGTCTTAATAATAACGGTCTCGTACATACCAGCGAGAAAGCTCGTCTCTAACACATTAGCCTACTCTCGATGTTCCGATTTCACCCGACCACCACATCACCTAAAGGAGATTGAGCACTGGTGAAGGCCACGAAAAACACCCCAACACGTAAAACTTAACGAGAAACCACGCAAACGTAATCACTAGGCAAACCAAGCAAAGAACGTCAGGCGTGGATTCGCTTTTATGTAACTGCGCAGTAGCCGGCGAGCCCTTGTTGCGCCATTACGGAGTACATATAGACATTCCCTACACAACCGCACCAGCCAGAGTGCTGAGATAAACTTCTTGAAATGCAGCGTGGTTTGCAAACAAAATATTTCTCGCCTTGCCTTTGCTGGAAGTGGCCGGGGTCTGACGAACTTGCCGACCAATGACGTGCGCACCGGTGCCTATTCACGAGCTGCGCAATTCAAGAAACCGGCCGGCTCCGTCAGCATAAACTGCTAGAAATGCAAGGCTTTAAGCCACAATAACGTTCCTCACCTTGCCGTCCTGACAAACTACAGTAGTTCCGCTTCGAAGGCCAAGGAAGCCGCAATCGGAAATCACGAACACGCAACCCGTGCAGACGTCCCTCCCCTTCCGCAGTCTGCTTCGGTCTGCGCCAGTAGCATAGAGAAAGAGACTGGTAAAGAGCGGACACTCCCATAGGGCCCAGTGGCCCATTTGACTGTAGTGCACCAAGCGGCCGGCGGCAACTACTTCCGGTCTTGCTGAAAGGCGCGTGATTTGAATGCTAGCATGCGCTGCGCCCTTCCCTACCCTTTTGGAGCATTATTTTGGATTTACACGGTCTGCTAGTGTTTCTATTTATGTTCAGTATGCATAACAACATGAAAAATAGATTCCCAGTTCTCTAAACTGGCCATCAACGCAGCTGCGCCAGAGCCTTTGCAAAGCAGTATTGCAGAAAAGACGCCAAGTGCTTCGTGAAATGAACATTTATTTTGCTGCATATAAAACACACAAGAGACGCAACAGATGTAGACGGATGCATTGACAAAACTTGGCACACATAAGGAGATGTGCAAAATACAGAAAAATAAAAATACACGAGACGAGAAACAGCACTTAGGTAGAGACAAAAATAGCATAACGTTGATTTCCGAATTATGGCAAATGATATGTAACAAAACAGCCATTATACATAAACTACACAGTCCCAGTCGCGGCTACCTTAGCAAGGGTAACTTGTATTGTTCACGGCAGAGAGAAGTACTGACGCTTGGGGGAAGGTCCCACCGTTTGCTCGTCGCATCTGCCGCGCGTCTGCTGCAGTCCGTGGTTCAATTCAGTGCGGTTGGAAAAGGAATGAACAAGATGCAGAAGGTTGCAATTAAATGTAAGGCCACTGCACCGCCCAAACATCTCTGCATGTGGGTGCGTACTGAAGACTAGGTGAGCAGCAGTTATGGCCCTAAACAGAAAAGCTGTGATTCGTAAAATTGATACAAAAGCTACTCTTGCAACGTAGAGTTCAGGAAATGCAGGCTAACCGAATCTATCTGAAAATGCATTTCTACAGTGAGTGAAATAACAGCTACTAAACTAACAATATTCCTCAAGAGCACTGAACAGCTAAAGCAATGAAGCTTGCTGCGTAATAAAAGATCTCACTTTAACGTTGTCCCGTTAAATGCAACGCGACAGTACGCAAAACTAGCCGTTCGCAAAACCGCGGCCGGCGGGCACGCCATGTTGGCTTGCCCTTCATACGCTATTTTGTGAAGCGCAGACCACCGTGCTGAGCTAAACTGCCCGAAATGCCTCGCAGTTTGACAAGAATGAAACATTTGACACCGTGCGGTTGCCCTGGTAAACGCGAGACCACGCCAAACTAGCCGTTCGCAAAATCGCCATGTCACGTCACCGCGGCGGTCAGCACGCCTTGTCATGCCTGTTAGCTTGCCCTTCACGCGCGACTTTGTGAAGCGCAGTCGCCGCCGTACTGACCTAAACTGCCTGAAATACTGCACAGTTTGACAAGAAAGTCAAGAATGAAACGTTTCTCACTTCACCGTTGCTCTGCTAAACGCGACACTCAGCAAAACTAGCCGTTCGGCAAACTGCGTCAGCATGGCCGCACCGGCCGGCGAACACGCCATTTTGGCGCAACGGCGTGCTTTGGTGCCTTCACATGCCACTTTGTCAAGCGTGACGAGCTAAACTGTTCGAAATGAAGCTGTTTCCCGGGAACACAACATATTACACCTTGCCGTGGTTGGGAACCGCCAAAGTTACGGCGTAACGAACTGCGCCTGAACAGCCGGCGCGCCTGTTCACGAGCTGCGAAACTTATTGGCACCGGTCGGTATGGTCAGCGTAAACTGCTTGAAATGCAGCGTAGGTAAGCAAAAAACGTTGCTCACCTTGCCGTCGTTCCGCGCAGCAGCCCACGAGAGGTCTGTGCCGCACAAGCGGAGCGAGGCACGAGCACATAACCGCGCCTTTCGACAACTTCTTGTCGTCTGCTCCGGCGGCCTACCGCTGCAGCGAGTGCCGTCGCGCGTGCGTCCACGCATGCGCACGTTGGTGCCGCCATCCATCAAGCGGCGGCAGCGCGAAAAGTCGCGCGTCATTTCCTGGGGCCAGTTTTCGCCGAGTGACCGCTCTTTACCAATCTCTTTCTCTATGCCAGTAGCACCGGCGCGCGCGGCGCGACAAATGCTTGTAGCGACATCCATTTCGTGGTGCGGGAAGTTATTACTAACGTTATCAGTCATGCGTCATTTCCTGGGGTAGATTTCGCCGAGTGTCCGCTCTTTACCAAATCCCTTTCTCTATGGGCTCAGTGCGAGAGCCTATTGGCTAAGATAGTAACTTAACACTCTGCCCAGCAAAATCCCTTACGCGTCTCCGGCGAGGCAGAAAGGGCCGTTAGCAATCGGTTCATGCTGCTATGACTCAGCGTTACGTGGATACGCTGCAGCCCAGGAGCATAGTACCGCGCTATTATTTGATTACTTTTTTCGCGCAACAACCCGCGAGCGCTGCTCGCCGCTTTCCTCTGCGTTCAGGTCCGGTCATGCCTTGAGCACGGTTGGCCCCGTCTGTGCTTGTTCTGTGGAAAAGCATGAGCTGTCTTTTTTCCTCTTAGCTGTGGCTTCGCAGAGGTTAAGCCTTCTGAAACGGCTTTCTGTGATTTTACATCTTCCTTGCTCTCTTATAACAAGTTTGTTATCAAATTTAAATTAAAAAGTTAAAATGTCTGGTTTCGATTCTCGAAAGCATGTTCAAATTTTTTACGCTATATTGCTTTATCATTTCTTGTGCAGCTGTCTACGCTGCTTCTGCTGCTTCATATCTAACATGAAACCCTGTGGTGCTTTCAGTGCGCTGTAAGTGGGTAATTATACGCAATAAGGAGCGAATAGAAGCCAAATTAATATTTGTGCTAGATATAAACGATAAAAGCTATGGTGCATGAAACGTGTATTAAAATATTTTGATGCCAGTAGAACACCGAAGCGCAAGCAAACGCAACGTGTGCAAAACTTATTTTTAGGCACACTACATTCCTCCATGTCTGTACCTAACACGCTGGATTTTATTGCGAAGCAATATTACTCTAGCTACCACCTCAGCCCGCCAAAAGGCGCGGCGGTGGCAGCCACGCTTGACCTTTAGCGTGACCTGGCTGTGTGACGTCATACCATCTGTGTAAGAGTGGGAGCTCAACTCGCGCCGTCGCCTTCCGCGGTGGCAGTTACGGCCTGACTCCATTCCTCTCGCTAGTGGCGCTGCTCGCTGCGTGACGTCATATCATGTGTGTAAAGGTCCGTTCACATTACTACAAAATTCCTGCAAATTCTACTCTAAACTTGAGGCCGCCAATAACAACATCCTAAGCACACACACCAAGAGGAACTAAAGGTTCACCACCGACACCACGGAATAACACTGCACGGTCACCACTGAACATTACTTTTCTACCTAAACGGTTCTTAAAACTCAAACTCATAACAGATACTGTAGCACCAGTGTCCACAAGAGGCATTGTTTCCACACCATCAACAAACATTTCCAATTTGTTCTTTAACATAAGCACGGGTAGAGGTATGGACGTCATCGACTCGCCGGCGACCTCTCCTCCATCGGCCGCGCCTCCTAGCTTCCCTGAGGAGTAGGGGAAAAACGACGTCAAGGGGAAGGTGACCTGCGCGGGCGCTGTCACACTACGATCAGATGCAGGAGATGAATTCCGCAAATATGTCGAATGGTATGAGTCCCCAGTAGGCATAGTCAGGGATCGCTGTTGTTCGGTGTGCAGCCGTCCGTGAATATTCGCGTGGGGTCGGTAATCTTGGACAGCTGGAAAACTGCGGCGGCAATATCTAGCGATATGCCCCGCAATGCCACACCTGTAGCACACAGTTTGAGGGCGCCAGCGATCAGCATAAGAGTCCTCACTAGCAAAGTCGCAACGTTGGTTGTAGCGAGGCTCTCGCTGCTGACGAACCACATTTTCAGAGTAGGCGGGCCTCTTTTCCGTCGGCTGGTGGTCATAACGTTGAGTACAGCTGCGCTGATCGTCCATATGCGAAGCGCCGCTAGGTTGAACCCACGGAGCGGACAGGGCGGCAACATTTGCCTGCGGTGCACAACTCTGCCGCACATATTCACTACAGATGGCGTCCCTAGATCTTGACAATTCCCCGCGTACGATCTCTCGTATCATATCAGCCATGGAAACTGAAGGACAACCTTTAACACTGGCTACAGAGATGACATTGGACAGTCTTCCGAATTTCGGTGTAATTTGTCGCAGCTTGAGAGCCTCAAATGTTCTACAATGCTTTATAACATCCGCGGTGGTGCTCAAGTTCTCTTTGCTAATAAGAAAATTATAAACGTCTTCCGCTATTCCATTCAGGAGGTTACCGACTTTGTCTTCTTAAAGCATAGTGGGGTTGACGAGCTTGCATTGCTTAAGATGGCTTGGATATACGCAGTACAAGTTTCTCCGGGTACTTGCGCACAGTGAAGCAAAGTTTGTTCAGCGCGCTTCTTCTTTGCAGGTTCATCCCCAAAATATTTCTTGATTTCGCTTGTAAAGATAGCCCATGTACTTATGAATGCTCGTGATTATCGAACCAGTCAAATGCAGTGGCGGCAAGAAAGAACACCACGTTAGCCAGCTTAGTAGCGGCATTCCAGTGATTGTATTTACTCACTCTTTCGTAGTGTTTCAGCCACTCATCAACGTCCTCCTCAGGTTTTCCAGAAAACGTAAGCGGCTCTCGATAATGAGGCCAGTTGTTCGCCGTGGATGATCCTGGCTGCTCGGTACTGCCGTCTTCAGTGATGTCTGATGGCATTGGTGGTAGGCCAGCAAGTCTACGGCTTCTTCGGTAGATGAAACGCTCCGTGGTCGCTACCCAAGCACCTCTCACGAAGACGTTACGTGCTTTGTACGCACGGGGGGTTTATTTACAGGGATCGGTCCAAACAAGACTGCGGCGAAGCATACAAACGTCCCTCTGTCCTTGCTCTTCTTTCTTCTTCACCGATCTACCCGACCGTTCTTCATCTTCTGTCGACGTTCTACGAAGGCGCGTGACATTATGTATCGATGTCTGTCGGTCTGAAGACGCAAAAACAAGCTCTCTCTGCTCCGCCTGTTAAAACGAACATCTGGGGTGAGCACACCCCCGCGCTCATGGCTACTCCGGTCATGTCAACATCTGAACATTAACGTCCTCACTTCCTTCGACATCTTTTCCCTACTGTTAGACATATATTTAAAACCTGAAATCGAAATCCAATTCTGCTTACATTTTATTCGCTTAGTGGCCAAGAAGTCAGACCTACAGCAATTACAAATTCCTGTTTTAAGGGTCTTATTAACTGGTCGTAACTACTAGTGCTTCAACGTATTCAGAAATTTGGCGCAAGCCGTTATTTTTAGCGCTTCAATATTGTCCAATAAGTTTTTATTGATATTGAAAGTTGATGTACAGAAGAATACGCGAACAAAGTCTGAAAAGATATGAAAAACGTTTTTTTTATTGTCCCCAGAAAATTTCATTGTAATGGTGAAGGTGATTGCGAAAAATGTCTGTGGGCTGCCCTATGCAACAGCGCATCAGAAACTTTACGCCTACCTGACACCGAATGATTCATTGCTGTGTCTCTCACAGCTAGTTTGCAACGTCGAAACAAAAAAATGACAATGGATGATGAGGATGAAGTGGCGCGCTCGTTTGTGGAAGATTAAGAAAAAGAAGCCAAATTTTCTGGTGCGGAAAACACTACTTTTACTTTAGCCCGATTCATAATCTTTTTGAGCTTATGGGACAAGGCGTGGTAGTACGGAATGACTGCGACCTTTTGTTTCTGATTATCCAAGGACATGGCATCAGGATCTGCAAAATCATGAGATCCGAATGGCAAGAGCTAGGCCGTCTTCACAGGTAGGCTTTGCTACTTCAACTGCAAGCGACGTGCGGCCCTTCCAGAAGCAAGCAGACCTACAGAGAACATCTCACCATCGCTGACAGATGCACTGACTTCGTCTGGCATCAGGTTTTACCGTCCCTACGAGCACTACTACCCAAGAAGACTAGCACGACAGCGAGCGCCATCTACTGCTCAGGTGGGGTTTCCCTTCCTCACGATGTGCGCCGTGTGCTGGAACTGGGACCTAAGTTTGCCGTCCCTCCTAAGAAAACGCCTCCGGAACTAGTGGCAATGGTGCACCGTGCGTCCCGATTTTCTGGTGAATCTGATAAGCAAAGATGTATTTCAGAAGGTATAGACGCTGTAATTAGTTATAAGCCGCCAAACAACAACATACCGGTTCGTCGAACTGTCTCGTATCTAAAAGAAAATTCTCTTAGTGTGGTGTTAGCGGACAAGGAAGGGGGTTTCTCTGTATTCCCACAAGGCACCTTCGCATCTAAAGCACTCGAAGCCATTAATTCGGTTTTTCTCCAGCAAAAGAAGTCTGTGACCGCAGAAAAGAAAAAAAAATTAACAGATATGCGTTAGGCAAGACTTAAACTGTCTCCTTAAAAGTATTGATGAAAGTGAGAACAATACCTTGAAAATGTTCTTTGCCGCAAAAACACACAAGATTGGATGCCCTCTTCGTGTCATAATTTCTGAGAACGGCACTTGGTAAAAGTCAGTTTCTATGTTCATCAATTCACGTTTAAAAGTCCTGCAAATCGATGATCCCTTTATGATCAAAAGTTCCTACGAAGTTATAGAGTTTCTAAAAGGTCACAAAGGGGAGGATACTATTGCCTTCTCCATCGACATCAAAGATCTTTATTATTCAATACCAACAGATAAATTGCTTAAAGCAGTTGAAGAGTGCATTGATCACCATGGTGCCATAGCTTTCCAGGACGTTTCGGGTATGTCCGTTGGAGGCTTTCTCGAATTAATGTCTGTATATCTATCCTCGACATTTTGTACATGGAATAATCGCGTTTACCTTCAAAAATCAAGAAAAAGAAGTGCGTCGAAATCATTGCCTGGCTCCTTAGCTGAATACAAGTACCCTCGCATTTCTATTCGAAACTCGAGCGTAACCACTGAGCCATCACGCCTTCTACGCTTCATATTCGGATATCAATTTTGTAGGCATGTCGCAGAATCCTTGTGGATTGTGGGCGAATGTTCTACTTATGATGGGTCCCGAAAGCGTTAGCGCGCATGCATAGGTTGAATTGCTCGCCGTTCTTCCTAAGGCTCAATAGGCCTCACTCTGAAATCGACGGACCAACTGAGCATAGGCATGAAAAAAAAAGTTGGGCAGAGGAAATTTACGAGACTTTTCTGGTCACAGGCCGACGACAACGACCTTCCTTTTGAGACGTGTGTTAGAGAGGTATGCACACTTGCGAGAAAAAGTGGAGAGACCACACTCTTTGACAAGTCTGCAAGTTGGCTTTTTCTGACGGTGAAGCGGTTATTTCTGTTTAAAGTACTCTCCTAAATGTACTTGTCATCTTTCCCAAACAATTTTGTCTAGCGCATCATATTGTATATAAAAAAGCAATCGCAGCGGTTTGCTCGGAGCTGTACGTGCTGGTTCAATGCTGCGTACTAAAACTGGAACGTGAAACCGGATGAGGTTCTCGCCTCTATCAGCCTCTATAGCCTCCATGCCGTCCCTCGGTAGTCTGCGCAGAGCGTGCGCAAGCCAACAGCGCATATGAGACGCGCCAGCACAGTCCGTGGGAAACAGGCGGAGGAAGAAGGTAGATGTTTACTCTGCAGGCACGTTGAGGCCAAATTACAGGTTCTGAGGAACGCTTTTCATCGTACTGGGCCTGCCGCTTTCGAGCTCGCACGATGTGGACAATCGCCGAACCTTTAGCCGTAGTCCCTTTATTTTGACTCTCCGAGTGCGTTTTTTTTTTCTTTTTTTTTGTCTAGATACATAATCTCGCCTATTACTGCCTGTAATATATAGATAGTAATGCTTATTCGCTTAATTGGTCGAGTTTGTACTTTTCCTCCTTTTTGTGTTTCGGGGTTCAAACTGTTGTCATATTACTTTTATGGAGTTAGGCGTGCTATTACGTTGTGTTTCTTCGTAAAAGCAATTAAATGCATATTGTAGCGCCCGAAGAAGAAGCGCGATCGCTTCGACAATGACGGCGGCGCTGCTGCCGTGACTAACACGCGTGCTGGTTCCGCTGCTGTTGTGCTGCACTGTGCCATTTCCCTGACTCAGAACCATTCATTGCTGTGTCTGCCACAGCGAATTTGCAAACGTCGAGACAAAACGTGACTAGATAATGAGAATGATGAGAACGAAGTGGCGCGCTCGTTTGCGGAAGATTAAGAAAAAGAAGTACGTACAACGGGGGGCCCTCATTGCCTAGCTCCTTAGCTGTCTCTCATTGTATATATCTTTAATCCTCTTTTGTAAATATATTTCACCCTAATACAGTAATATGCCACTATTTCAAAATCGTGGCCGATTCACAATTGCCGTAGAATCTTCAGATCTGCGTGGTGCGCTACACCTTGCACCAGGGCCTTATTGAAGTGGCTGTAATTACTAGCGCAACAAAATTATGTAAAATGTTTGTAATGATTTCGAAAGCTGGGGTAGTGGAGAATACATGAAAAACATTTTAACAATGTTGAAACTTTATTTTTTACTTTTCAAAGAAACGTTCAATGTTAGCTGTTTTCTTTAAATTAGCGCGGCCGTATCTCTGTATTGCAACATTATATAAATATAAGCTTTAGCTGTTTAATACATAACCATGCTGAGAACATAGTGTGGAGTTATTACTGCTCTTCCATAAACGTTTTTTGAAATAATTAGGTCGGTAAGTAGGAAAATTTCGTTTCTAGAGCCGATTTTTTAAATTTTATAAAAACATCTACACTACCCTGAAAAGCGAAAAATAACTGAATCCAAATAAAAACATGCATATATTTATTCTGATAATTTTCAATTATCTTTAATATATTTTGCGTATTTTATAACCAAAGTTGTCCAAAAGAGCAGAGAAGATAAGCGCGAAACTCCGCCTCTTTGAGGTGAAGAAAAACAGCGCGAAAACGAAGACGAGACCACACAACAGAGGCGCTGACTAGCAACTTACATTTATTTACGAACAGAAGGAACCTATAGTGAAGAAAATGTTTGAAATTATGGATGAAAAAGATCGTCGAAAAAGCACCCCACCCATATCGCTGCACAAAAAAGAACTTGCCTACCTCGACGATCTTTTTCATCGATAATGTCCAGCATTTTCGTTACTTTTGACACCCACAGGGATGTGCTAGTTTTTTCCCAAATGAGACAAGCTTCATTTTGCTGATAGTTTTAAATCTTTTCACACGCGCCTATTCTGCGTCAAGGAATCTACCTTGTATCACTCTGATACCTTGTATCACTCTGATAACAACCTGACTCGTTTTGTGACTATAAAATCTTTCTGTTCGTAAATAAATGCCAGTTGCTAGTCAGCGCCTGTGTTGTGTGGTCTCGTCTTCGTTTTCGCGCTGTTTCTCTTCACCTCCGTTATGCACCATCTAGCCCGCCAAAATGCTCTCTCCGCCTCTTTATTATTAATTTCGTGTAACATTAAAAACTTATTGGCAGCAAAACCAATAGCAGATACCTTTTTCCAATCGTCAGACAGTATTATATAAAGTTTTGAAATACTTATAAAAGGTCGACCGACAATCTTTTTTTATCTTACGTGGAAAATTCTACTATTTCTTTATTCCTTTGCAACCACCTAGCGCGTTTGGAATAATCGAACTTTAAAATAATAGGCGAAACAAACTAATTTGTTGTTGATTGCCAATATATATGTTGTGCGCCTCATAAAAGTACAGGGGCTTGTTTTTCATTTTTTTTACCACCGTGTGAATGCTGAAAACTAAAATGGTAACCTCGAGAGTCTTCCGGCTTTTCATTTTCCAGGGATTGCGTCTAGAAAGTACAAACATCGTATTCGGTCCTTTCCCCAGGTAAACACGATGCTGCGCGTAGTTCCTTATGGATAATACAAAAGCACTAGAACAAAAAGGTCGCTGAGAAAATGGTCATTTCTTCGATCAACTTGAGGCAATGTTTTCCTTCTCGACAATGAAAAAGCTACCTTCTAATCACTAATTTAATTTCACATGATCGTGCTATGACCACATGGTTTGCTTTTCTGGATTTTACTAGAGGTTAAGTAGTTACAGGGATATAATCGGCGTCCAATACATGCATTTTGGGTCGTGAGTACTAGCCGGCTTCCTGGCAAACACGGCACGCGGCTGGCCGTGAGCCGCCAAATGCCCGAGCAAACGTTGCCAAACAGGTCGGCATTTAGTCGGGGTTACAAGCTCGGGCCATGTATACTGGTCCACTTTTGCCCAACCTAGTATATGGGCGACCATGGGCCGCCCAATGGCCGAGCTGCCATGTCCGAATGGGTCGGCGTTCATTCGGGTGCCAGAGCTTGGGCCTTGGTTGATGGCCGACTTCCACCCTACCTCGTACACGGCCAACCATGGGCCGTCTTTAGACCGAGCATCTAATGCAGGCGGGTCGGCTGCCGACTAGCTGCCGTTGATTGGCCATAGGTAGGCAGTGGGCCAATGCTGTCTGCTGCAGAAGTTTGCAGCCAACACGCCGGGCGAAGGAGCAGTCTCACTCCCGAGAGGCGGCGCTGCTCCTGCCGGCGCTACCTGGTGACACAGCTACAGAGAATGAGGAGGCTAGTTCTGTTCCCCTCATCTCGCGGCTGAGAGCAAAGATGTGCGTTAACAATTCAAAAGTTCATCTCGCTGATGGCGCAGTAAATTGCGGCCGAGTGGCGGCGGTTCGCACAGATGACAGCCGCGGCCGCAGCGAAGCTTCGTCGCAGCTGCCCTTTGGGAGCCGTCATAGCTGCATCATGCTTACACTGTAAGACGTCCTCTCGCGTGGTATTTGTATGAATAGCCTAACTGGACCATTCCTAAGAAAAGCCGAAGACGCAAAGATGGCTCCTCGCAAACAACTCAAAACTGTGCTACTTAACTGACAGCTCTAGATTGAAGGTCGTACGCACCATACGTGCTCATGTCTTTATTTGTCGCAACCACCGGTCACGCGGTTCTGATCGACTGTTTAGCTGACGGTCCTCTTTTTAATGCCAAAGCGTTACTTCGCTATGTACACAGATTTCTGTCCGAAGACCACGTCCGCAAAATCGTGTCCGCAGAACTTGTAATAGAGAAGTGGTAGAGGTTAATGAACGCAGATAATCGATAGAGGCTGACGTAATTATGGTGCAGAAAAATAAATAGGCCAATATGTTAATTAGGTAAATAATTACAGACAACAGATGTAAAAGTAAGTGTCCGCAGCAGTTGATTAATTGAGAAGTGGTAGAGGTTAATGAGTGGAGTCAATCGATAGAGGGTGAAGTCATCATCATCAGCGTGGTGATGATGATAATGATGATGAGTGATGAAATATGGGAGAGGGCGAAGGCCTCTCCTATATTTCTCCACTTAACCCGGTTCTGTGCTAGCTGCATTCAATTGACCCCTGCGAACTTCTTAATCTCATCCGCCACCTAACTTTCTGCCGCCCCCTGCTGCGCTTTCCTTACCCTGGAATCCAGTTTGTTACCCTCAGCGACCATCGGTTATCCTCTCTTCGCACTACATGTCCTGCCCATTTTCATTTTTTCTTCTTAATTTCCACTAGAATGTCGGTAACTTGATTTATTTCTCTGACCCACTCTGCACGCTTTCTATCTTAATGTTGCCCCAACCAATTTTCGTTCCGCAACCCTCTGGGTTGTCCTCAACTTAAGTAGAACTCTCTTGGTTAGCCTCCACGTTTTAGCCCCATAAGTGAGTACAGGCAAAATGCAACTGTTGTATACTTTCCTCTTGAGCGATACCGGTAAGCTGCTAGTCATAATCTGCGAGTGCTTGCCAAATGCGCTCCATCCCTATCTTATTCTTGTTATTTCCTTTTCATGGTCCGGATCTGCGGTTACTACCTGTCCTAAGTAGACTTATTCGCATACTACTTCCAGTATTTTGCTACCTAATGTAAACTGCTGTTCCTTCCCGAGGATGTTGAACATTACCTTAGTCTTCTGAATATTTATTTACAAGCCTACCTTTCTACTTTTCCTGTCTAGGTCATCAATCATTATTTGCAGTTCATTTCCCGAGTTGCTTAGCAAGGCAATGTCATCAGCAAATCGCAGATTACTCAGGTATTCTCCATCTACCCTTATCCCTAACTGCTCCCATTCCAAGTCTCTGAATACTTCCTCTAAACAAGCTGTGAATAGTACGGGGGAGATTTTGTCTCCTTGCCTGACACCTTTCTTTATGGGAATTTTGTTACTTTCTTTATGCAGAACTATGGTTGCTGTGCAGCCACTATATATATCTTCCTGCACTTTAACGTAAGGCTCATCTACCCCCTGATTTCACAATGCCTGCATCACCGCCGAGGTTACAACTTAGTCAAATGCTTTTTCATAATCAATGAATGCTATGTATAAGGGCTGGTTATATTCCGAGCATTTTTCTATCACCTAATTGATGGTATGGATATGATCGATAGTATAGTACCGTTTCCGAAACCCTGCTGGATCAATTGCTTGATTGCAGTCTAAGGTTGTCCTGATTCTATTAGCGATTACCTAAGTAAATACCTTATACGTAACAGACAGTAAGCTGATTGGTCTGTAATTTTTAAGGTCATTAGAGTCCCCTTTCTTGTGAATGAGGATAATGTTTGCATTCTTCCATGGTTCCGGTACCGTCGATGACACCAGGCACTGCGTATACAGGGTGGCCAGTTTTTCTAGCACGATATCCCCCCGTCCTTCACCAAATCTGTAGTTATCTGATCCTCTCCAGCCGATTTCCCCCTTTCCATAGTTTCTAGTGCTTTCTTGACCTCGTCATTTGTTACTGCTGGAACGTCTGACTGTTTTTTCCTACCGCCAATCTCATTACGGTTCCGACTACTTTGGCTACTGTAGAGATCTGTATAGGACTCCTCGGCTACTTTGACTATCTTGTCCATATTAGTTATGACGTTGCCCGCCTTGTCCCTTATCGCATACATCTGGTTTTTGCCTATGCCCAATTTCTTCTTTACCGCTTTAAGTCTTCCCCCGTTCTTTACAGCATGCTCAATTTTCTCCATGTTTTACTTCCTTATATCGGCCACCTTGCGCTTATTGATTAGGTTTGATATCTCGGCCAATTAGATCTAGTCTGTTGGATTGGAAGCTTTCATACTCTGGCATTTCTTAATGAAATCTTTCGTCTCCTTAGACAGCTTACCGGTATCCTCTCTAACTATCCTACCGCCTACTTCTATCGCGCACTCAGTAATGATATCTCTGAAATTATTGTTCCTTGCCTCTAGGGTAATGTCGCCATCCTCAGTTAGAGCTGAATACCTATTCTGTAGCGAGATCCTGAACTCTTCTGCCCTCCCCCTCACCGCTAATTCGTTGATGGGTTTCTTTCTTACTAATCTATTGCGTTCCTTCTTCAGATTTAGGCTAATTCGGGACCTCACCATCCTGTGGTCACTACATCGAACTTTCCCGATTACCTCTACATCCTGCACAATGGCGGGGGTTGAACACATTATAAAGTCGATTTCATTTTTAGTCTCTCCGTTAGGACTTTTCCATGGCCATTCCCGGTTCTTCTGTTTGCTGAACAAGGTATGCATGATTCGTAAGTTATTGCGCTCTGCAAACTCAACTGTAACTCCACCCTGCTATTCCTAGAACCAATGCCATAGTCACCTACTGCCTTGTCTCCTGCCTGCTTTTTCCCTACTTTGGCATTGAAGTCGCCCATTAGTACAGTATATTGCGTCTTTACTTTTCGCATTGCCGATTCTACATCTTCATAGAAGCTTTCAACTGCCTGGTCATCATAACTACATGTAGGTGCATAGGCCTGTACAACCTTCAGTTTATACCGCTTATTAAGCCTAATTACGATGCCTGAAACCCTTTCATTAATACTATAGAATTTATCTATATTACCCGCTGTATACTTATTGACAAGGAAACCTACTCCTAGTTGTCGCCTCTCTGGTAAACCTCGATAACGCGGTGCATGCCCGTCCTTCAGTACAGTATATGCCTCATTCGGCCTCCTAACCTCACTAAGCCCTATGACATCCCATTTCATGCCCTCTAGTTCCTCTAACAGCACTGCTAAACTGGCTTCACTAGCTAGGGTTCTAGCTAGCGGTTCTAGGGTGAAGTAATGTTGTGTCCGAAATAATGCTTAGGCCAATAAGGTAATTGGTTGAATAATTAGATGCTATACATGCAACATCGTGCCCACAGCACTTGTTAGTAATTGAGAAGTCGTAGAAGTTACTGAGTGGTGTCAATCGATAGAGGGTGATGTAATGTGTGCTAAAAATAATTAGACCAGTTGTAATTAGATAATTATTTAGAGGGAAAAAAAACGAAACAGTAAAGGCGAAAATGGTCCCATTAGCGAATGGCACGGCGCCACATAGGAATGTATCAAACACTAAAATAATTATTTAAATCAGTCAATTAAGGTGACATTAAGGGTATGACGTCACGCAACCTGTAGTCGAGCCAAAAAAGGGCATAGGAAGGGATTGGCGCGGAATTTGAGAGTACCATAGACTAAAATGAATAAACAAGAAGTGAATTAAGCAACTAGAAGCAAAGCAACCACAAGCAATCAACAGCAGCATCAGTGCTTTCGCATTACTCCAATGTAAATTTCTGCAGTGCTCTTAAATTTTTTTCACCCCTACTAAGGCGGTCACTCAATCTGGCGTTGGCAGGAGATACCATCATTTTGCCATGTGGTACTAAATCTCTGCCCTAGTGCTGGCAGTGAGAACAGCACAAGACAGTTTTATTCTTGGAGCAGTTTATTACAAACCGCCTAAAAATAGTCAGGCGCATTTCTGTGTGATGAGGTTTAGTGCCGCGTGAAGGCTCCGTTTGCATCAACTAAATCTTGAACACGTCGCGGCAAGGATGCATAAAGATTGCCCATTAGGTTTGGATCCTCCCTGAGGCGATTCCACTTGCCTTCGATAGCCGCCCAGAGGTCCTGTGGCGTCTGCGCCTAGAAAGCCCATCGGGAGAGGTTCCGCTTCATGAGGCCCCACACGCACTCAATAATGTGAAGATCTGCCCCCCTGGGCCGCCAGGCCATCACTTGCAGGCCCGATTCCTCGAGCTTCTTTCTCGATGCCCTGTAAATAAGTAAAGGAGGGGGGGGCAGTTAGAGTAGCTTGGTTAGAGTAGTTAGAGGTAAAATCACATTTTAGCCACGAAATGAGCAAAATAGCCTCTATAAATTTGAGTTGATATCAAATGCAAATGATATCAGATCTGGGTGTATCCTCAGTATCTGCCGCAAAATAAATGAAATCAGGGACACTTTGGAATCATAACAGAGGCGCCAACCTTAAAAACAGATTATTTTTATATTGCAACATATCATATAATTCACATGCTCTAGCAGAGTAAAGGAGCCGATCACGTTTTTTTTTGTGAGAAAGCTTTGCAAATGATGTTGTCAACGTTTCTATTAGGCTTTCAATGAGCTTGGAAACAATAAAATGCAAGAACTGTTAAAACGTTTTCAGCTGCTTTATAAAGGGCACGGTATATGTTTAGCGCCAGAAATTGTCTTTCATGCTCCAAAACTACTGAAAAACAGTGAACGCCTTCACAGGAATGCATTCAGAAATCAGTGCAATTATAATTAACGTCCCATATCTGACATATGAACTCAAAATCGTCACTCATAGAAATCAGACTTGTCTATTGTCGAAATGCACTATGCATGAACATGATAAATACGTTGCCACTTGTGTAAATAGTGTTTTCTGGCTATTGCCTGAAGGCACACCACTTAGTAATGGTGCTTGCCATTAGAAGTGTGCGGGCACCACAAATACCAGAGAATGCAAGTGCGAAGTGCTGCTTGACACTGAATATGCCGGTCAGGACTAAGTTAGGTCTAAACGGGCGTAGTTTACACTGCTAATGGACCATTACTAACGCCATCAATCTAAAAGGAAAAAAAGTAAAGGAAGGGTTTGGAGGCCGGCCGGAGACGATGGCATCAGGCTCTTCGCAAAATGCGTTGTCAGAACAATTGTCCTCTAATTTTTGCTTCTCGATGCCACTTTACCAGCCCTGTTGTATAAGCTTTCACAATGAAATAGCACAAAAGTGGAAAATGGTTGCGGCGGTATTCTCGAATGGCATGGTCGGCACTGTTAACACAGCTATAGTTGGTGCTGTATTCGCCGCCGCCAGTGGAGGAGGTCATCTATTAACATTGCCGCGCGTAGCTATAGAAAGTCGAAACATATTCGAAAGCGAAACTGCACTGTATTTACGGCCCCTATATTCAAAATATGTCATTGTTAGGCGCCAACGTCGGAAATAGGCGTACCTCAACCCCGAATATCCCTAATAAAGGCATTTATGGGCACTATAAAAGCAGCATTAAGCGTATCGTCAGCACCTAATCTGTTTTTATACTTACAGGTGGTATGGCTACGACAAAGAGAAAAACTAATTTGCTTGAAATTCGGTCTCTAGTGATCACATTGCTTTGTTAAAGTTTTAATTATTTTTCTCCCCACATACTCGTCAGTGCTTTCTGGTTTTATGAAGAATGGTGGTGGTCATTTCTACAAAATAATGCTGACCTGAAACAGCCGTTTACATACCTGGCAGTGTGAATAGGGCTTCTGTCCTGCTGAAGAAGGAAGCAGCCATCGGGGAAGGGGCCATTCGAAGTGTAGGGTATGAACACTTGCTCAATTATGTCTTGATACTTGTCTGCAATAAGCGTTCCATCAATTTGATAAACAGGCCCAATTCCCTGCTTGCTTATGCGCCCCGAATACTGACGGCCTGGCGACCGCTCGCAGCAACCAGCTGGATGTAGTGTGGATCGTACCTGAAAAGTATTGCCATGATCAGTTTCGGCATGGAAAAAAAACTTCTGGCGTGACATTACCGCATTAGAGTGCAATGTTCATGACTGTTTTCTGATTATTCATAACGGCTGTTCTACATGGAAGTATTTTCATAATTTTGCACCTCTCGCACTAGAGATTAGCATTTATCTGTGATGTTCTAACTTGAGATAAATTTCATTACAAGCCGGCATTCAGACACGGAGATTTCAAAGATGCTTTCGCTCTGCAAGCTCAGCACGATATTTTCGCAACAGTCATTTAAAACTTTCATACGTGGTATGATGGTATGTGTAATTTCTAAAATTAAGGGAAAACAATTTACGGAAGAAATTGCGTTGACACAAATGTAAAACAAAAGATATCATACTACGCTTAAAATATCTTTTTTACAATACCCTTACTAAAAAACTTGCGACATAGTGCCAATGAACGTGTTTCGCACACCTTGCACACTGTAAATGTGCAATAGCCGTGAAATAAAATAAATATTTTCTGCGACATCAGCACGGAAACGAGCGCAGCGCTAAAGAGGCAGTGATGTAGACGAGACAATGACGTTGTTGTCGTTGCCTAGGCCTTGTTTTCTGGAACGCGTAAAAATGCACTTAATTTGTGCAACAAAAATGAAAAACAAATAGTACTAATATCAAAACAGGCTCGCATAACATAAGATGTAACTTTTTCTGATCCAAAACTAATACCAATGAGAGAACGCGAGCATCAGCGATTTCTCATCATTTCACGGTAATCTATTGCTTCATCCCAACATCGATTGCTAAGAAAAGTGTTTAATCCTTACCTTGAGCTAACGAGCCTCCACACGCGGTGTCGCTGATCCCAGCGGGTCACAAAGGTAGACTCCACGGCTGTAAATAACTGCACTCAACTCCGTGTTGCCGCATTTCACGTGCTCTCGTACAAAGTCCAGACGTGCGCGCTTTTCTCTTTCATTGAGGAGCGGCCTCTGGCAAGCGACTCGGTTTCTTAGGCCGGCCGCATTCAGCCTTCTTCGGATGGTGTGCCTCGAAACCTGAAGCCTCAGTTCCCAATGAATCTCGGAGAGTGAAAGCGATGGATCGCAGTTCACCGCCGCAATTATTAAAGGGTCGTTTTGAAGGGATGTTGTTGCTTGCCTACCAGATCTCGAAGCGTCGCCGATACGGCGTTCATCTCTGTACGCCCGCACACCACGATCAACCGCAATTTTGCAGCATCCCACTACTCGTGCTATTGCGCGTCGGCTTAGCCCTGCGAAAGCAAGATTTATAATTATTTGCCTTCTGGCCTCGTGCAGCCTGGGCATGGCGCCTTGTCCAAGGAAAGTTTGCTCTGCCACTTACACACGACTGGGGTGAATGAAAGTCCCAAGACCGATGTCAACGGTTTAAAATGTGCTGATTTCACAATATATCAAGCTTTGCTACATCTGGTGATCTAACAGCAAGTCATGGTTGCGGTTTCTCTTGGTTCACGTACGGTACTGGTAGGAATTTTGAGCACCGCCAGCGCCTTCGTACTGATAACTAAGCATTGTCCTGAGCGACATCAACACAAACGTTGCCATCGGTTTTTTGCTTTCTTTCCACGCTAGTTTATTAGCTTTTAAATCGGCAATGCAAAGTCACCGTTCTTTATTGGCATCGCTTTCGCGGTGCAAGAGAAAAGTGGACATAGTCGGAGGCCTCACCACCGCACAACTTAGAATGCAGGCCAAGCTTTTGCTGTCATTTACCCCCCCCCCCCGCCCCTCCTCTTCGGACCCCAGTCGACAAGGTAGCGAGAAAAAAAGCTCGAGGCGCTCGGCCAGCAGTTGATGCCATCAACATCATCGAGTGCATGCGAGGCCTTATGAAGCACAGCATACCCCTGTGGTTGCATTGCGAGGTCCAGATGACTGTGTAGTCCCGGTAGTCATTAAATAAGAGCGGGATCGGTCAAAGGAGAATCAAAACGTGGAGAATCTCTCGGAATCCTTGCGAGGTGCATGAGACGCACATTACATCAAACTACATCACGCCTCACGGCGTGATGTAGTTTCCCGGCGCGCTCTACAGTTTTGAGAATTTCATTTTGCTTACTGCTGTTTGCACTGTCAACGAGTGGAGCAGGAATTTAGTTCCAAATGGCAATATAATGCTATCTTCTGCCAACACCGGAATTAATGACCGCCTTACTATAAACATAATTGCCCTTGGAATAAGCAGAGGAGAACGATCCAACTGGGGGACGTTTAAGTACCCATAACAGTTAATGCGAAAGCACTACCGCAAGGACATATGCAATGTCTCTAATGATCTTAAATAATTGATGATAAGTATTTTACTTTCAAGCTGCTAATTAGTAGCAATATGTAGTAGGACTGATTAGTAGTGCAGCTTAGGAGATCTAATGAATAGAACTAATTAGCGGTGCAAATATACGTGTTCTAATGTAATGTGCTGGTTTTAATTGTGGTTCATCGAACTGAGCAAACGTTCCTGAGTGTTCGAAATGTAACATGGTCAGATCGCGTACCAAGAACAGCGGTTCGAGACCCCGTTCGATCACATTTTTCTATTGAGCAGAACTGCTTTGCAATGCTCTTGAGATATCGCCACTACTTTTGCGATGACATCACCTCGACCTACAAGGGCAGCTTTCAACTCAGGTTTGCCTCCTGTTCCTATGGCGTCACATGCCCTGCTGACCAATCGGCGCTCAGTGATGTCAATTGCTACCTACCACCTTACCCTAAACTCCACCACCAAATTTCCTATTATTCGAGAGGTTGCGGACTTTGGTTACTGCCTTGACGTCGTGCATCCCGCCGACCAATTAGCGCTCAGCCATGTCAAGACCTTGTGATGCCATCAACCTCTGGACTAGGTGAGATGTCATGATCTCATGATAGGAAGGCTTTCCTTGTGAACGAGTCCTTAGTATTGTTTCATTAAAGATGTGTTGCTAAAACATTACGAAGAAGGTGGCTTGTTGTTGCTAAGAGTAGATATGCGCACGTACGGTCCATACCGCAGGTTTGAGTTGTTCGCTATGAGCCACCTTTACGTCTTCGGCTTTTCTTAGGAACGATCTCTTTAGGCTGTTCCTACAAATGCCCCGTGAAAGGACGTCTGACAGTGTAAGCATGATGCAGCTATGGCGGCCCCCTAACGGCAGCGGCGACGAATCCTCTCTGCAGCCGCGGCTGTTATCTGTGTGAACCGCCGCCACTGGGACGCAGTTTACAGCGCCATCGGCGAGACGAACGTCTGACTTGATATCGCACATCTTTGCTCTCAGCCGCGGGATGAGCGGAAGAGAACAAACCTCCTCGCTCTCTATAGGCGCGTCACCAGGCAGTGCCGGCAAGGTCTAAGTAATAACTGGTCGCGTTACTGCCAGCGGCATCAACTCAATGATGAACGATGCAAGCCCTGTGCGAACTGTGAGGCGAAATAATAAATCACTGAAAATACTTGAGCCGCAAGAAAATAAAAAGTAATGTAATATCCACGCACATAACTAATTTGCAAGAAGTTTACTTAGTTTAAAAGTAAGTTTGTTCCGTTTAGATTTTGTATTATTAACATAGCTGTTTTTTAACGCCCTCTTTTGTCTCATTGCAGAGAGCCGTTAGCCGGCTTGGCGTTTGAAAATAAATGACACGTCATTCGTGTGTGCGTCCCGTGCACAGAGCAATTCTGCCCTGTTTAGCCGTAAATAAAATGAAATGTTCACTGCTTTTTTTTTCGAAAAGTTTGCCACAACGCATAAGTTGAGAAAGGGGGAATGGGATGCAGGAGATAGAAAGTTAAAAGCAGGAGTGGAGTCCAGTTGCGATTAAGTATTCGCAGAGGTTGGCGGTGTAGCGATTGTCCATTGTCCACTTCTCGTAGTCACAATCGCGGTTCCACCGCAGGCCCACCTTCACGAGTAGCCGTTGTCTAATTGGAGTCGTTGCTGGACATGTCCACAAGTGACGCACATCACAGATCTCAGTGAGGGCACCTATCAGTCACTGGCAGATCTTTATCACGCCACCGATGTCATACAGATGGGGTCAGAGCCCCCCCTGCCCGAATCCGGCGCACTGATACCTCCTCTTGCCGAGTAAGATTACGGGGGAGAAGGTGCAAACACGGAGGAATGAGAGCGCGTGTTCGCTGGCGCAGAACTTGAGAATCGGAAACGTGAGACAGGAACGGATCTGGGGAAGAGGGGATGGTGGTGGATCGTCAGATGTGTTTATGTGTGCCATAGCATCCACTTGAATATTATGTGGATCGCGAGCATGGACGCGAATCCAGTGTATGCGCACAGGACATGGGTACTTTGAACAGAGAAAATGAATGGACTGTGTTATTTGGAATGTACGTCGAACGGCCTTGAGCTGTTTAAGTCAGTGAGATAGTCTGTAAAGATGAACTACATCGAATGTAGGAACTGGCGGAAGTGAATAAATGGCATTGTAAATATTTTGAAGTTCCAGCGCCAGAGGGGTGCACGTATCCGCGGTATGTGTCACGTGAGTGTTCCGATGCGGATGAGAGGTACTATACACAGAAGTAACTCCTCGCTCTGCAGTATGTGATGCATCGGTATATAATATGCACCCTTCAGGCAGATGTGCGGATGATACCGACGGCGAAGCAGGGGGGCGATTGTCCGTGAGCTGGCAGTACGACCATGGAAGTAGTGTCTTCAAACGATGGAGTTGTAAAGACTGCTTTCGAGCTCTGTTTGCCATCCGCTGATCAATGAGTTCATTGAGCGTATTGCCGCGTGCCTCTCCGAAAAGAGGACAAAGAAGAACAGAGGACAAAGAGGACGAGACTGAGTGTAGCGCGTGGAACTGTTCCGATCAGTGATCGCTGCCTTGTACTCGTTACATTTTCTGGAGGAGCAGCCGGGTACGATTTCCCTTTTTGCTGAGTGCAACCCCTCAAGGGCAACCGAGAGCCACCACGGATTTGACACCGGTCAATCGCAGTTGCAGCCGCCGCCTTCGAGGTCAGTCGCCAGAGTTCGGGCCTCTTTCCTGCACGCCTGTGGCCAACATGCATAGATCTAACACGAACATTGCTGCTAACGGAGAGTCTTCACCCCAGTTCGTCGTCCTCTAGTCTCGAACGCCACCGTCCTTCCATGGCGAGCTTTATGAGGACGCTGAAGACTGGCTGGACCAATTCGAACGGGTCGCCAATTACAACGGCTGGGATGAGCAAAGGAAGCTCTATAACGTCTACTTTGCTCTCGAAGATTCAGCGCGGACGTGGTTCGTGAACCACGAAACGACACTATCAACATGGGACCTCTTTCGTCGCCAGCTGTTGGCGACCTACACCGCCAAAGACCGAAGAGAGGGTGCGGAGTCGGCGCTGAAATCTCGTATCCAAGCCCCAAATGAGAGCATTGGAATGTTCTACCCTTTTTCCGCCTTTTTAGGCGTTCTGATCCAAATATGTCAGAGGAGAAGAAAGGGCGCCACCTAATGCGCGGGGTGAAGCAAGAACTATTTGCTGGGCTTGTGCGCAATCCACCTGGCACGGCATCAGAGTTTCTAGCGGAGGCCACCACGATAGAACAAACACTTCGACACAGGGCTCAGCACTATAACCGTAACGTGTCCGCCATGTCACCGGCCGTCTACGGTTTCGGCATCAATGGTTCTGATGATGCCTTAAGGGAGCTGATTCGATCTGTGGTCAGAGAAGAGCTGAGACATATTCAGCTACAGGGTCTACCATCGTCGTCGAGGCTTCCAGCACTCGCGGAGGTCGTTCGCGAAGAAGTGAGGCAAGCCGTCTCGGAACCGTCTGTGCCTGGTGTGCAGCCACCGCCACCGAGTGTGCCAACGTACGCGGCCATGCTTCAGCAGCATAACCTCTGTGATCCTCCAAGAGGGACCCCACTGTGCCGCATCCAAACCAGCACCATAGTGGGTACGGTTCTCCCAGAGCCAGAGTGAACCCCCCTACTCTTGATTCAAGCCCACGCCATCCTCCTCTTCTAGCCGAGGCACGACTTCGAAGGGCTGACGTCTGGCGTGCTCCTGACAATCAGCCTCTTTGTTACCACTGTGGTGAGGCCGGTCACATGTTAAGGTTCTGTCCGTACCGCCGCGCCGGACTTCGTGGCTTCCATCCGCGTGCACGATGTCCTCGGAGTGGCGAACGACCACCCGAAATCGAGGAGTACCTGTCGACGCATACGAATCCTCCGGACGTCCCACAATACGGGTCCCGCGTCATTACTTTTTTCCGTTATCGTTCTCCAAGTCCACATCCTCTACATACCGCACTAGCCGCTCGACGAGCCCCCGCTCCCCGAGGCTTCGGGAAAACTAGGAACAGCGACCTGCGGAGGTGAGGCCGCTGACGAGCGAAGTGCTGAACATCCTCCATCAAGTTTAGTATAAGATAACGGCTATCAGACAGCGACATGTAACGATGATCCTGAGTGCGCAGTTTCGGACATACCGGTTTCTATCGACGATTGTCTCATTACAGCTTTAGTTGATATGGGGGCGGTTTATTCAGTTATGAGCGGTGGGTTAGCCAGGAAATTGAAGAAAGTTTTAACCAAGTGGACTGGGCCTCAGATCCCCACTGCAGGGGGACACCTTATTACCCCGGCTGGAAGACGCGTTGCGAGAGTTGCAATTGACGGATTTGTTTATGTTTGCGACTTCGTTGTACTTACCCACTGTTCGCGAGACGTCATACTCGGCTTGGACTTCTTACAGGCTAATGGTGCGATAATCAATTTGCAAGAATCACGAGTGACATTTTCGCCGAGCCAAGCCATTGCGAGATCTAGCGTCGACGGTTCATCCACGTCCGCCTTACGTATTACAGCTGATGACATTACGGTCCCGCCACGGTGCAGCATTATGGTCTTGGTAGAAAGCGACCCACCATGCGACCGAGACGTACTGGCAGAGACGAACGTGGGCTTGCTTCTTGAGAAAGGGATCTGCGCTGCAAGAGGACTTGTTCGCTTACGGGACGGTTGTGCGAAGCTCTGGATTACGAATTTCGGGACCGAGTTTCAGCACATTGCGAAAGGAACGGCCATCGCGTATGTTGCCGACTTTATTGAGCCAGGGAACATCTGTACTCTGGCGCCGCCGTCGCCAGCCAGATGTAATGCACCCGACATTCTATCAACTGTGGACATTGATGCCAATCTGTCGGTGGTTGAGCGGCGGCGACTCCTAGACCTTCTTCAGGAATTTGCTGGATGCTTTGCAACGTCTTCGAAAGTTGGGCGTACCCCAGTAGCCAAACACCGCATTATGGTTGACGCGGAGACCAAGCCAATTTCCCAACACCCATACCGAGTGTCGTCAACGGAACGAGAGGCTATTCGAAGACAGGTGCAGGAAATGCTTACCGATGACGTGGTACAGCCGTCTACCAGCCCCTGGGCTTCGCCTGTAGTGTTGGTGAAGAAAAAAGACAACACCTTGCGTTTTTGCGTCGATTATCGTAAGTTAAATCAGGTAACGAAACGGGACGTATACCCGCTCCCACGTATCGACGACGCATTGGACCGGTTACGCAATGCCAAATATTTGTCGTCGCTTGACCTCAAGAATGGCTACTGGCAGATAGAAGTGGACGAAAGGGACAGAGAGAAAACAGCGTTCGTCACCCCCGACGGCCTTTATGAATTTAAAGTGCTTCCTTTCGGTCTCTGTTCTGCACCAGCAACCTTCCAGCGAATGATGGACACCGTTCTCACTGGACTGAAGTGGCAAACGTGCTTAGTGTATCTCGACGATGTCGTCATTTTCGCGGCTAGTTTTGAGGAGCACCTTGACCGACTGCGAATGGTACTACAGGCACTGCGTTCAGCCCAACTGACGATAAAACCACAGAAATGTCATTTCGGATTCCAGGAGCTCCGCTTTCTTGGCCATGTTATTAGTTCTGAGGGCTTGAAACCAGATCCCGACAAGACTGCTGCTGTGAAAAATTTTCCGCGCCCAACCGACAAAAAGTCCGTTAGAAGGTTTTTGGGGCTTTGTGCCTATTACAGGCGTTTCGTAGAGAATTTTTCAGTGATTGCCGAGCCTCTTACGCGTCTTACCCGAGACAGTGTTCCTTTTGCGTGGCAAGATGATCAAGAGGATGCTTTCAACGAGTTGCGCCGACGACTGCAGGCCGCCCCTATACTTGCCCATTTTGACGAAAACGCCGCTACGGATATCCATACCGATGCCAGTATGTTGGACTCGGTGCGGTCTGATTCAGTGGCAAAATGGCACTGAGAAAATTATCGCTTACACAAGTCGCTCTCTTTCAAAAGCAGAGACAAACTACTCAACTATGGAAAAGGAATGTCTCGCGGTAGTTTGGGCCATAACTAAGTTCCGACCCTATATTTACGGCCGACCTTTTAGGGCTGTGAGCGACCACCATTCTTTATGCTGGCTAGCCAACCTCAAAGACCCCTCTGGACGGCTTGCAAGGTGGAGCCTCCGTCTCCAAGAATACGACATTACGCTTGTATACAAGAGCGGCCATAGCACAGCGACGCCGATTGTCTCGTGCACCAGTTGATGCTGCCCCTTCCGACCGAGAAGACGATGACTTCCCGTTTCTTGCTGTCGTCACGACCACCGACATGGCCCAGCGCCAACGGGCTGACCCCTGTTTACGCCCGCTTATTGAGCATCTCGAAGGCCTTGATGTAGCTGTCCCACGTGCTTTCGCACGGGGTTTATCCTCCTTCAGCATTCGCAACGGCGTCCTATATAAGAGAAACTTTCAGCACAAGGAAACCTTTCTTCTCGTTGTACCGTCCGACCTCAGGCCAGAAATCTTGCACGCATGTCACGATGAGCCTTCGGCTGGACATTTAGGAGTCACGCGAACATTAGCACTCATTCGACAAAAGTACTATTGGCCTAAGTTGCTGCCTTCAGTCCAGCACCACGTGAGAACATGCCGAGATTGCCAGCGGCGAAAGACACCTCCGCTGAAGCCTGCAGGGCTCCTTCAGCCGATACCTCCGCCAACAGCCCCTTTCCAGCAAGTGGGTATGGATCACCTGGGCCCTTTCCCAACGTCCGCATCAGGGCACAGATGGATAGTAGTGGCGACGCGATACGCCGAGACACAGGCACTTTCCCGTGCAACTGCTGCAGAAGTAGCCCAGTTTTTTCTTAAGACCATCGTACTGCGCCACGGTGCCCCATCGGTTATTATCACTGACCGCGGTACAGCCTTTACGGCTGAACTAATGCAGGCTCTCTTCAGTCTTACCCGCACAAGTCATCGCAGGACCACTGCTTACCATCCGCAAACAAACGGACTGACTGAACGCCTCAATAGAACGCTTGCAGACATGATTTCTATGTACGTCGACGTTGAGCATCGCACGTGGGATGAAGTCCTTCCGTATGCAACTTTTGTATACAATACGGCTGAACAGGAGACGACGCGTCTTGTGCCATTCCAGCTAGTCTACGGTCGTCCCGTCACCACCATGTTGGACACTATGCTACCCATAAGTCATGGCGACGATGTCACCAACGCCTATGCAGATTTCGATATATTTCTACCGCGGGCCGAAGAAGCTGCAGTGCTAGTCATATATTCGAGGAAACGCCTGTTCACCGCACCAGTCGCAGGCAACGAGGCCTACCACCCAAGTTTTCCCCATCGGCCATGACTACCGGCAGCCACGACATCCTCGCAATACAGACCGTTTACTCTCCCTAACAGGTGGAGCCACTGGGACAGCTGTCATTGCTGACCTTCGGAACGCATCGGTGTGCAGTGCAGAGTGCTGCTGCGCATCTTGTGTAAGAATGCCGGCTGACTGTTAAACACCACTGCTTTGATGCAGGTGTCATCTGTATTGTCGAAGCATTCTGCGTGGAAGTAGAGCTAATGACTTTGTTGTTTATTGGCGGAAGAACAGACGATACTTTCTACATAAGGTGCACATCATGGCCTAGACGACCGTTTTTCTCGGTGGTCTATCACGAGTTCACATTCCTTTCTGGGACAAGAAAGTGCCTTTGAATTGTAGAGAAAGACTATACTTGACGCACCAGCTCATTTTAGCACCAGCAGTACCCACGGGAATGCAAGAACGACCCTGACGTTTTCTGGTTAGTGGTACATTGCGTCTTTGCACTGCTGCCGCTATATTTTCGCAGAGCATTAAGAGGTACCTTGACGTGGCTATTAACGTCTATGCATTTATAAGAATTGAATGTGCAGAGAAGGAAACTCAGTATGGGCATATCAGTGAATCTGCTTACTTTAATTAGGTACTGTTCCCATAGATTTGCGGGATCGAATCCCGGCCCCGGCGGTTGCTTTTCCCTGGAGCCAAAAACCCAGGCGCTCGTGTGCTGTGCCATATCAGTGCACGTTAAAGAACCGCAGGGGGTGACAATTTCCGCAGTCCTCCACTCATAACCTGAGTCACTTTGGGTTGTTAATGAAGAAAAAAAGCCAACAGTTGGCGAGGCCAAGGAAAGCATTTGGGATTGTACTTTACGTCTTTTTTTTACATCGGTAATCGCATAAATTAGTAATGTAATCTGTTTAGACGAAAGATAAACACAAAGTAGAAGGAAAAACAACGTTCCGATGGTGGGAACCGAACCCACGACCTCCGAATATTGCATCCGGTGCTCTTCCAACTGAGCTACATCGGCCGCTGTCCCACCTGGTACTTTCTTGGGTATTAATGTTGCCTGTATACGAACCTTGAGAGTGTTCACTAGCGCCACCCTCAAAAAAAGCGGTGGACATGGAACGTCCTGTGTTAGCGCCAGCGTCACGTAGAACGTGATCTAGAGCGAGGGCGGAAGCTGTGCTAGAACCCTCTTACGCTACCTATGGCTTCAAGACTGCCAGAGCCTCACAAAGCAAACCAAACTTAGACAAGCACTGCTGCAATACATGCAATAACTGCTGCTTGTATGAAACTAATGCATGGGACAATGATAAATTTACCACGATAAGATTTTTTATATCCCCGCTTGCTTGGGCTGCCTACTGTGGGTTCTGAATTCGTGTGCAGTTTCCAGTTACTTTTGCCCGAGCACAGGTGAACACCACTGAGTTCCTGATGAGGTATTCAATAGTCTTTTGAAGCCAGGACGTTTACAGGTGGTAAAATTGTACCTTACCAATTGTCAGGGATTACACGCGCGTCCATATAGAGTAGTAAATATTGTGCACATTGTTAAATGGTGAACATTCATAATGCGTCTCAGCCAGCGCGGTCTGAACATGCGTTCGCTCTTTGCGCAAGAAAATATGTTTGAAGGAATAACGAGTCTGTAAACATAAAATCATGTTTTTCACAAAGAGGGCTAGAGAGAGAATTGATAAAAAAAAAGCCGACGGCTGACGGGTTTGTCGAAACGTTATAGCCAATGCAGACAGTTAGGAGGACGCAGAAAGTGAACTACGGGGTTAAATTAAACATTTCTTAGTACCTACACATACTATTGGCATTCACATGAAATGTTTTGGTTGTCTACAAGCCCATTGTCCCATGCGATAGCGGGTACGCCGCACCGTGCAGCTGAATACCAGCGCGCCGGAAGCCATCAAACCAGAAGGCCGGTGATGGCGAAAGGGTCACGTGATCAAATATGGCATCGCCCATGCACTCACACTGTAAAGGGTCTATACAAGCACAGTGATGGTTGAGGGTGGAAATCACATGCGTCGTAGCATCTTGCTTTGCCACAGCCAATGTAGATTTCCCCCGCATCTGTCCACATAGCATTTTCATTCTTACAGCGTACCGAAACTTTCTGTATGTCACGCGCTGCTCCTTGTTTGTGCGGTAAAGCCTCCTCACATGCAATGCCACATGCGAGGAAGCACAAGTGCAACCATTTTGGACTATGAAAGAAGCTGTAGAGAACTGCCATTGTGGAGGAGTTCTGTTTCCACCACTTACAATGGCTAGCACAAAATAAAACATTTGATGGAACTGTGAGAGACTGTTGTTGTGAAGTAGTGTTTGTCTTGAAAGGAGACAACAGTTGCCTAGGTCTCACAAAACAAATTGCCAATGCGTGAACAAATTTCGGCAGTCTTGTGGAGCCATTCAATAACTCAACATTCAGATGATTCGGATTTTTTTTCACTGGCTTGAAGACCTAATAAACAACATTTTACTCTGATTGCCCCTTCATTGCCCACCATTTTGATCAGAAGCGGATATACCAATCATGAACAGCATTTTTTTTCCCCTGATTACTGCTTTCTGTTTCATGAATTGCTATTACGGATGACCTGTTTGATGGGAAATTTTGCCGGGGAACCAAGGTGTACAACAAACGAGGCACGATTGTATGACCAAATGCAGTCATTTCAATGAGAATATCTCCCTGACAATGGTCAGTGACAAAACCAATCATTTAAAAAAATCAATCTGACTTGGCTGCACTCCACTTAGTACAGTAGCAGCAGCTGGATGGCAGTGAAGTGATCAAATTATGTACATTTCACACAGCTTCGAAAGGACAATAAAGCATTACCATTAAAAATAAAATAGCAGCAAGGCTGAAGTTAAAAAGTCTGCACTAAGTTGAACAGCGCAATGTCTGACATGCATAAAAGCACAAAAAGTTGATACCTGTTGGCTGTGGCAGTCTCACAGTTGGTCCAACTTGCATGGGACTGCTGATTGTGGTCCCAGATGGATGGCTGGGGACTGAAAAATTGTTGAGCTCATAAAAACATTTGATTTTTAGTGAAAGTAAAAACTTCATTCCATTCCTAAAAGCTTGGTTCAGTTTATGGAAAAACAATTTGGCTAAGCTGGACCCTGTTCAGAACAGCAGCAGTAATGTAGTCTTTGTTAAAAGGGTAGATAGAGCCCAGGAGGTCTGCTTCTGGGTCACTTCGTGCACCTTGAATGTACTTCAAGTGCTCTGAATCTCTAACGGTAAGAAGAGGTTTTGTCTTACTCTCTCTGATGAGGACCTCTACTAATGCTATTTCAGTGCCACTACAAGCCACAAAAGCCAAGCCCTTGGGCTCCACACTTTTGACAAAGGCTGTGCATTTCAAGCTGCTTAGTGTGGACAAGTTAGAGCTGGTAACATAAAATTCTTAAAATTGCAGCAAGGCTAGAGTTAACATCAATTCTGCACTAAGGTGAACAAAACAAGAGAACCTGAAATGCATACAAAGTTGATACCTGCTGGTTCCAGCTCGAGTGCAGCAGATGGAGCCTGCGGAAGATTGCCGCTGCTAGTGGTGCTTTCACTTGTCCCAGAAGCATACCCGGGCACTGAAAACTTGATGGGCACATAAGAGCATTTCATTTCTAGTGAATATAACATCTTGTAAATGCTATTTATTTTAAACTAATTTAATCCAACTCGACTTTGTTTACTTCTTGTTCTACCTGGTTTAGCACTATCTGTATTTAAACTGTGCCTTCCATCCAACGGTATTATATAGCGCCCCCCCTCCTCCCTCCCTTTTCTGTATCAGTAAATTAAAATGGAACTGACAAATGTATTTTAAGTACCCAATTTTTCCAGTGGAATGGAAGACTTACACCTCTATTACAAAGTTCCTTGAACACCACTTTAATTCACTGTCACTACTACAACTGAATAGCAGTTAACGGCATTAAACAGCAACGCCAACAGCCATTGCGATCTGAACTGCACACCAGTTTGAAGTCATTGGCCTGAGATAAACAGGTCAATTGATATTATTGAGGCCAATGAAGCCATCACACTGGCCAATTTTTTTTTTAATTTAAAGGTGCAAAACCACAAGCTGACACACAAGAAAAGAACCGGATAGAGCACCTTGTGTGTGTGCATGTGGTTTTGGTGCCTTTAAATTTAAAATGAACAGGCACCAACTAGCCTAACAAGAAGTTCTTTACTCTGACCAAATCCAAATCAAGTGATAGGTTGCCGCCATAACTAGTACAAATCATAATCTACATCTTTCACTAATCGAATGAGCGCAAACACTCAATTTGGCACCTAAAGAATGACAGCTGAGCAGTGTAGTTAAACATGCTTCTACTGGATCAACTTCACATTGTGTGATGTTCAGCCATGGCGTACACAGAGCACCACATTTAAGCATAAATTTCAATTGAATGAAATAAAGCATGTAATGAATATTTAAAGTAAACAATACCAGAGTTCAAGCATTTTTTCATAAATTGCCTGCACACAGCATAATCATGTGACCCAGAGGTTGAACAGTTTTGCTGACTGTGTAGAGCAACTGCAGAAAAATGATTTCCAGCCTATCATTTGGAAAGCTGAACTGCCAGTCAATTGCATGGTACCTAAAACTGCTTTCGTAACAGAGGTACTAATTTTTAAGGCTCTAAATAATACAAAGAAACACTGCAAAAGATTTAGCGATAAACTGTTCTTATGCATTGCAATTCTGGGAACCACTTTCAGAAAGCTCGACTACAGCTTATCAGATTATAACTACATGGCAGCAAAATTTATGTGCTAAATTTAATGTGACCTGTCAGATAGTAATTAGATGGCTTTAGTAAAGAGCAACATCCATTTGGGTACCCATGCTTGAAATTGCTATGGTACAGTGACGTATGCCTTGTTGATGAAAACTTTAGTGGATCATGGGCACTGCTTTATCCACGTCATATAAAGAACTGCAATGCCACCTAGCCCTAAAACCTCAGTGCATTGTTTTGACAATGTGAATAGACCACAGCTTTGCATTGAAATGTGAACTGGAGAAGCAGTAAACTAGGGTAACTAGGGTACGCCTCAGTTCGCAGATGAGCCAATGTTTCGACAAGTGGACTTGTCTTCGTCTGGGCAAAGCGATCAACTGGCAGTAGTTTAAATACACTTTTGCTTTCGAAGAAGAAAAGCTGGGGAGGGGAAAGTGGGTGCGAAGAAAGTAGGTGTGAAGGAGTTGGGAGGAGGGGATGGGTCAGAAGAAAGTGGGTTATGAAGTGAAAGAAAAACAAAATCTTCAGTATGTACTTATTAGCCTGGAACCAGAGATTCTGTGGCCTACAAAAGAAGTAAAAACAGCAGTACCAGGAAAAACTATAATACCGGGTAGGTGATTAGTCACCACTGAAGCGGGTTTGGTGCAGATACACCTTACAAAGTGACAGGCTATGCAAAGGGCTCTGATAAGGCATATATCTAAGGGGACAATTTTTAAAAAGTAGGGGGGAGAGGAGGAGTACGAAGTCACAGGATAATACCCGCCCAGTGAAGCACAACTGACCAAAAAAATCATCTTAATAATCATCACACTAGCATTAAATTCACTTGTAGGTCATCGCAATTAAAAGTCGACTTTCTCGACACCACGGTGTCAGTGGAAAATGAGAAAAGCCAACGGATAAGTAACAATACCTAGAGTTCACGAGTGATCATCCGAGACATTGTAAGCAAGGAATATTTGTAGGACAGGCGACACGGCTTAGAAGAATATGTAGCGATGATAGTGACTACCTAAACAAACTACAATGATTGAAATCAACACTAATTCAAAGAAACTATCCCTGTAACTGCCTTAATAGGGTCCTCGAGAAAGCAACCCCTTTAAACCGCAACGGCGTGTTCAAGAAACGACCAAAAGCCAACGCTGAACGCCAGCCTTCTTTTGTATCGAAATATTCCAATGCCTTTCCAAGCATAAACAATATTCTGCGGAAATACCATTCCTAGCTAACCTGTAATGAGCGCCTCAAGAAAATATTTCCGGAAGCACCAAGGGTAACATACAAGCGTAACGCAAACCTCAGAGATATTCTAGTACATTCTAAACTCGATAACAAGCATCCAACACAACCACACTCTTGCTCTCGACCTAGATATACGATGTGTAGCCTTATACAAAAAGACACCACGGTTAAAAGTATCGCAAGCGATTTTACTTTTCACATAAAATCAGGCTTTAAATGCACATTATTCAAACGCTATCTACCTTTTAGATTGCTCCCTGTGTCATAAACTGTACATCGGACAGACAGGGCAACCAATGAACATACGGCTTAATGGACACCGGGAAGATGCAGGCAAATACCTCCCGAAAGCAGTTTCCCAGCATATCAATTAGAAAGACCATAAGTTCGAAGAAATTAAATTATTTATTCTCCAGTCAGGCTTTAAATCTGCAAGGGACAGAAACTATAGAGAGACATATCTAATTAATAAATTTAGAACATTGGAGCTAGCAGGAATAAATATATCTAAGGGAGCGTTAGAATCCCTTAGGTATATTCCCTCTGCATCATAACTATTCGGGAAAACAATCCCACATAACGTTAATTGTACAGTTTATTCACAATGCATGCACACTCTATTCCCTTCCGCAATAGCATAACCTTACATATTCTCTAAACACATTTCCTCCTTATTACTTGCTGCTTGCATTTGTCCTCAAACATAATTTTTTTCATGTTAGTTGCGGTTCCCTGCGCGGTTATTATCCTGTGACTTTGTACCCCCCCCCCCCCCCCCACATTGCAGAAAGCTTTAATAATTGTCCCCCTTAGATACATGCCTTATCAGGGCCCTTTGCATAGCCTGTCCCTATGTAAGGTGTATCTGCACCAAAACTGCTTAAGTGGTGACTAATAATCGACCTGGTATTGTAGTGTTTCCTGTTACTACCGCTTGTACTTGTTTTGCAGACCACAGAATCCCTGGTTCCAGGCTGATAAATACATACTGGATTTTTTTCCTTTTTTCTTTCACTTCATGACCCACTTTCTTCGCACCCACTTTCCCCTCTCCAGCTTTTCTTTTTCGGAAGCATAAGCATATTTAAACCCCTGCCAGTGATGATCGCCCAGATGAAGAGAAGTCCACTTGTCGAAACGTTGGCTCATCTGCGAACTGAGGCGTACCCTATTTACCCTTGTTCTGTTCTTCGTACAATAATGCTCTCCTCTGTTAATACCTCTGTTTAATTATACTTTCTTTAGCAAATTAAAATTATACATCTTTGTTTTCTTGATACTGTAGTGTTTATTCCTTACAGCATGAGAAAACATTTTCATTACTGCCAGGATTTGTTTTTAAACACTTTTAGTCAATGTGGGTTCCTTGCATTGAAATTAAAACAGCCTGATTGAATTACAGTGAACATGATCAACAACTGGCCTCTTTCATCCTAAACATGCACTATATGACACCACTGTTGCACAGTTTTGGCAGTATAGCATTGGCCTCACCCGGCCATCGACAGCAATGTGCAACCAAGCTCGCGTCAAGTAACAAACCAATGCCTTGTAAGCAAGTAACAGTTATGCCATATTTGAATTACCAACAATTGCTCAGATGCATCTGCTCACTTACTCGCTCTGATGGCTCCATGTATGTTAGATGGTGGTGCATCCTTAGGCTGCAGATGAGTGCTGGGAACACTTTCTCGGCAACATTCTGATATGAAGGCAAAAAACGAGAAGTTAAAATGGAGGAAAAAAAAATAGCGGTTTTCAGAAAATGAAAGGCACAGCAAATGTTTTACTCTTGGGCCAATACATTGATCATGCTATGGAGAAGGAAGGAGGGAGCTAGCAAAAGAAGGAAGATTGAAGTTCACGGACATCACAGAGACAGGTAACTCAAAGGGAAGCACGTTTACAGAACATAATAGGCCCAACAAGCAAGAGATGCTATCTGTTGACCTCAAAAACTATGAAGCAATTCTTGCTTTTTTCAGTTTTGCACTAAAGAACAGAATATATGGCTATGATAGCACAATCTGATATTGCACAGCAAATTTTCATACGACCTAGATACGCCTTGCAAGCAGCTTTTCAATGCAGTTCTTGCATAGTGCAGATCCTAGCAACGATAAGCAGTTGAGGAGAAAACCAATTCCGTTTCCGTTTTATTTTCCCCAATACCAAAAAAAAACTTTTTCTTTTACAGAGCACTTAGTGACCCTAATGATAGCACACGTGAAGCAGAAGACAGAAACTAGAGGAAAAGTAATCAAAGACTTTGATAGGACGCTACAACATGCAAGCATTTTCAGGCTGAATTATTGGTATACCTTTGTCAAAAATATTAGAGCATAAAGCCCTTTGCAAGTCTTCGTTCAGGCTTGAGAGACGCCTGTTCTCCTGCTGAAGCGATTCAACTTCAGTCTGAAGCTTCTGAATCTCTACTTCATGTCTGGTGACCGTGCTGGTCTCGTCACTATCCACACTTCTTTGCGACATTGCTTCTTGGAGCACATCATCATCTGAAGCTCTTTTTGCACAAACTTTGTGTTTGCAATTTAGTTTAGGCTGAAATAGAAAGAAGCTTGCAAATCAGATGTCAGTGGTCCCCTGAAATGGTTTCTGTTGGATTTGTCCCGCTGTTTCAGGAATATGCTTCTCAAAACAAAGTTATTCTCAAGGCGATGCAAAATGAGAAGGGTAGGTGGCTGCCTGTCTGTTGGCTAAGCAATGATGTTCTTTAGCCATTAAATAAGATACCTATCTCACCTAATTTTGACATTGCAGAGTGATCGACAGATGTTTGTGAGATGACGCGTGAAGAAAAAGTTATAGCGGTGCTGTCAGGCACAGTATATGAATGAGATGAACAGACATGCATTTTACGTCTGCTTGAGCAATGCGATCTGACCGGCTGATGAAGCAACATAGAAGCGCATTTTGTTTCTGTAAATCTGTATACCGTAAATTTTCGTCCCTGACTGCATATGCATGCAAAGTGATTGCTGCCTCTTTCTGCACTCTGTTTTGCCACAGAGTGCTGTATCGCCAGTTGCTCGACATCCACATGATACTGTTATGAAATTTTAAGGGCAACAGTGCGAAAGACATAGATGAAAGAAGAAGCACCGGATGAGCACTTATCCTGTGTTTTCTCTTTTATGTTCACATCTGTTATGCTGTTGCCCTTACAATGTATCGCCAACTCACCTGCTTAGTTTAACCAGTTTGAGTGAAGGTACCCAGAGGTGAAAAAGTGAAATAATGGGAAGATGATAACACCACGTAATTGCTATAGATCGAGCTTGCTGCAATTTAAAATGCTTGGTTGTATGGGAGCAAAATTAATAGTTTTTCCACCTCACGTTTTCCTGTGGCAGTCCCACTGCTGCTCTATGAGTTTATTCAAAAGTCAAAATATGTCCATAATTTCTTTCCCTCGCTTCCATACTTAACATCATGGTGTTGTACTCGTTAGTGGGGTACAACTCTCGGACTGGTTCACTTAATCGGCTTGACAAGCTTAATATGTTCCTCCTAGCATTTGTTTTGTCATGTGCTATAGTCGAAAGTACAAGACTCTGCCTTACTTCAATGCTAAGAACAAAACGAGTCTCACAATTATTCAGCTGCACACTCTGCATTGAACTGCGCTGCTTGAATTTTCTTATTGCATGAATTTTCATAGCAAGGGTGTTAGCCGTGCTTTCAAAGGATGGTTAACCCGTGCTTTTTGCCTCGTTCGTTATATGTTTGCTAGTAGAACAGATTTATTACTTCACTACGGTCAATATCACACGTAAAGTATCAACGGACAAGGCGTGGACTGCGTGCAGGCATATTTCCTTGCAACAGGATGCACACCTCAAAAGTTAATTATGACCTATGAAATATCACCCTACTGTAACTGTTAAAAACTCCACAGGTTCGGTGATAATTGATTTATTGACTCCTGAAAGCTAAATGCATGAAGCTCCGTAAGAAAAAAAAAATCATACCTTCTTTTGTGGTGGGCCCGCGCTTCCTGGACTCTTGCGCGCTGCCATACGGCGGTTAGCGCGCCAGATTTTCATTTTTTTCTCTGTGTCTGCGCTTTTCAACATATAATAAGTAAGGGATGTCAAGACAATGTTCAGGAACGCTTCAAAGCATCGTACACTTACCCGTCATGTGAATTATCCGCGCTTTGTAAAATCCTCCTCGAGTGTATTGGTCGCCCTCCCAGAACACGTCGTAGAGCTTCCCACGCTCGAAATCATCAATATCGTGAGGTTTAAAGCCTCTGACATCGTAGTCTGTGACGACATACTTTTTGTCCTCTCCATCGTACTGGATGAACACTAACATTTCCTTGACAAAAATGACCACGACAATGAAACAACAGCGAGACTATGGCGATGCTAGAAGTGCCCGAGGCGGGATAAACATAAAACACAAAGACGGATTTAGGTACGGATATGTCTGTGGCTAGTTACGGCTTGGTTATGGCAGAAAGCCAAAACAAGGAAAACCTCCCTACCTAGAGGGAAAACAAAACACTATGGAGACAAACTTATTCCATGCTTAAGCACTCTCAAGTAATGCGTTGGACATTTGACTAGATTTTTCTTCTTGTTTGGGCATTTTAGTTTGCTGCCTTGCAAACAATACAAAAAACACGCAGCAGATTATCAGCAGTGTGCACTCAAGCAGTTCGCGAAATGCCCCAAATATCCAAACAGTTTAAACACTGAAAATGTTATTCTATTCCAGCAAAAAAAAATTGTCCAAAATATGTGGTTCCAACTTAGCAAATTAAGGCTATTTGCGTAAAATGCTCTTGGCTCCTTTTACCCGCTATGCACAACGAACGGACACGGGGAACACAGGAAACTTTTTTTCTTTATTTCCTGACCGGGGACGTACAGAAAAAGACACATGTGACATCAATAACATGACAAAATAAAAGATCAAGCATTGACTTAAAGCTTCAGCCTTCCTTAGCTGAAGTTGTCGGATTAAAAATCCCTCATATGTGACAACCCTTCAAAACTAACTAACCATTCTGGCTCTAGTTTTAAAGCTTTCTGTTCGTCCACATATGCCCGTATGAGCTGTCTCGCTGAACGTGCATCGACGTCACCGTGCTCTGCAGCCATTCTGCTTTTCCATATGCTGTGGAGAGCCAGTAGCATCAAAAGATCCAACGGTGTATCATTGTTCGCTTCTACTGGCAAGAATGGATACCATGTGGGCTTATGGGTAGTTCTTTCTTAAGCGTCCTGTGGAGCACGTCCCATAAAAATACGGCATCCCAGCATTCGAGAAACCCGTGTTCAATCGTCTCCTCTTTCCTGCATATTATGCAGTGGACACCCCAGGGTACAAAAAGCCCTTTCTGTTCATTCCATTTCTTTACCTCTAATGTTCCCGTGTGCAGCTTAAAAAAGAACGTTTTCACCCCTGCCGGCACCATGATCCTCTTCACTCTTTTAAGAACATTTTTGCCCACTGTGGACGAGTACACAGCTCTGTACAACGGTTCTGGAAGCACCACATCACACGGTGACTGGCCAGCGACCCCAGGCATTTTTGCTAACATGAAATTTGTTACCAACCCTGTCAGCTACCTTGGTGCCCCTCTTGAATTGTATCGGGACAGTGACCCATACTGGAAAAACCAAGTCGGTAAATTGAAAGATAGAGTGGACAAATGGAATGGATGGCAGTGGTCGGTGTTTGCTAAGGCCACGATTTGTAATTTGTTTTTAGTGACAAAAGTTTGGTATGTGCTTCAAGTGTTATATTGTTCAAGAGCTAATGTCCAAAAGATGCATCGTATCTTTGCCGTCTTTGTCTGGCGGTCTTCTTGGGAACGGACAAGTCGGACAAATCTCTTCCGCCGGGTGAAGGACGGCGGGCTTGGTGTGGCACATCTGTTTCTGCGCCAATTAATTAATCGTTTCATGTTTTTGAGGAATGTGAAAAATAATCCATTTCTTCGTACGGTCTGTCAGTTACGCCTGGGTCAAGCTCTCCCGGGAATTGTCGTTTCTTCTGACCGCATGTCAGGAGGTGTCCACGGGTACCTAAGGGAAATGGTCTTGGCGTACAGGTTCTTGATGGTGCGGTTTACTTTAGACTATTTGTGGAGTGTAAACCGGAAAAAACTGTATAATGACTTGCGTGGGAACACAGGAAACGAGTTGGCTCACAGTATAGCTCGAGGTGATATCAGCCGAGCAGTGAGCCAGGTTGATTCCCCCAATTTCTCGAGAGATGCACTAATCTCATTTTGTGACTACACTAATCACTTTAAACTACAAAGGTGGGTATATCTTCCTCCAGACAAGAAACTAGACAAAAAGCAGAAAGTAATCTGGCATCGGCTCCAGACGCGTGCCTTCTTCAGCCCTTCCAAATTAGCGCGCATGTACCCAGCACAATACAATCCAAATTGTAAACACTGCGGTGTAATAGCAGGATACGATCACATATTATGGAGCTGCAAAAAAGCGCCGCCACCAGCGGACCTACTACCCGTCCCTTCTTTTGGGCGGTGGGAGGCTATGTTGGTCAGCTCAGACCCGTTAACACAAGTTCGGGCTACTGAGAGGGCTCAAAAGGTCGCCGAGAGCAACGGACTTGAAGCCGGACTTGAAGAGCCCACAAATCGCTCATTGCTGACAATAAATGTTTTCCAATCTAATCCAATACCTTCCTTTCTCTCCTCGAGCCTCTACTGATTTCTAACTTCCCCTTTTTTTCCTCCTTGTTCCGAGCGGAGCCTGAGGTGCTGGGAATCTAGTGTACAATATATTTTAACGTTGTGTTTTCTGAAGTCATCGGGTTCATTGATGAAGTAGGTACTGTGATGAGCCCTCCTTGAGCTAAACGTTACTGCCGCTACCTGGAGCCTGGGCAGCTGGAAGATGTACCCAGGCAGACGCTGCGGTACCAAGACTAAAGCGAGCTCAAGCTAGTGATTTGAGGGGTAGTGTGTCAGGAGACGACGAGCAGCACGTTGCTCACGCTAGCAGAAGTTCGAAAAGCCCTGCAAATGTTCACGAGGTAATCTCGCTGAGTGAGGGTGGCGAACACGGTCCTCCGAGCGGAGACGAGTCTGCGCCACACGGCGAGGATGGCGATGACGGCCCTTCGAGCGGAGACGAGTCTGCACCACACGGCGAGGATGCTACGACGGCCCTTCGAGCGGAGGCGAGTCTGCACCACACGGCGAGTATGGCGACGACGGCCCTTCGAGCGGCAGCGAGTCAGCATCTTTCAGTGAGCACGACGAAGATTATTTCGACTGCCAAGGCGAGGCGAACGAACATGAGACGAGGTCGTTTTCTGAGGTAGGCGAAGACAGCGAGGACGGGCATCCCGGATACGAATCGTCGTTCGTTAAGCATGACACGGGAAACAAAGACAGCCGTCCGTGCGAAGACGCGTCAGCATCATTCAACAAGCGTGATGAGGAATTGAAAGAATACTTCGAAAAATGCTCAAGTGAATCCTTGCCGAACCTCTTCATCAATAAAGCACAGGCCATTCTTCTTGTTTTGACCTACATCGTGCATGTGGGCATTGGTCGAAGGGCTCTTGAAGCTGATCAACACACTTTGTGGGTGTGATGTTGTGCCCGACTCCACGCACATGTTTCGGAAGCTGTGTGAGACCGAACTGGACTCACTTCAGGTGCACTTCTTTTGACAGGGTTGCTTCGAGTACTTTGGCAGAAAAAGTAGAAAAGAACGAACTGACACATTCACATGCAAGCGCTGCAGTGTCACGAGAACGGTGCGGTGGCTGACAGCAAAAGGCAGTTTCTTTCTTATTTTCGACCTGAAGGAGCAAACCTGCAATGCTGTGTCAAACTGCTCCATGGAACTATTCAAACGCTTGAAAGGGATGGCCTCAACTGCACCTGGAATGTTTGCAGACATAACAGATGGGCGGCTTTACCGGAGCATAAGAAACAGAATAAAAGCGAAGTGGAGTGACTTGACAGTCACCATAAATACCGATGGATCACCAGTGTTCAAATCAAGTAAAGCAAGCGTGTGGCCAGTTCAGCTGCTTATTAATGAACTGCCATTTAACGTTCGCTTTCAGAATGTAATTGTAGGAGAACTGTGGTTTGCCAAAACTCATCCTCCTCAATATTTATTTATGAAGAAATTTGTGAAGGCATTCAACGAAATTGGCACCATAGTGTGGAGGTATGGCAACGAAACTGTGCAGTCTAGGGTGGCTGTGGCATGCTGCTGCGTTGACTCGCCTGCCAGAGCAACACTGCTGAACATGAAGCAGTTAAATGGATATTTCGGGTGCTCCTGTTGCCTTCACATGGGAACAGCTGTTGATGGTAAGCCATTTAGCATGGTGTTCACTTTGCATTGTGATTTATTAGCAAAATCCTGTGAAAGTAGACAACCAGCTGATTTAATTGTTTTTTTAGATGCACATATGGACAGCATTTTTTTTATTAGTACAGTGTATAAATGTGACAGGTATAATGAGTGGAAGTCGGACATCTGCAATAAATTCATTGGCAGCCATTTCTGTTACTACGGACACACTGTTTGAGACCATGGCACCTGGTTTTGTACTGCTCTCTTCACCACCTATATTGGTTTGGTTTGATTCGAGGGGTTTAACGTCCCAAAGCGACCCAGGCTATGAGAGACGCCGTAGTAGAGGACTCCGGAAATTTCGACCACCTGGGGTTCTTTAACGTGCACTGACATCGCACAGTACACGGGCGCCTTGCTTTATCGCCTCCATCGAAAAGCTGCCGCCGAGGCCAGGATTCGATCCCGCGTCCTTGGGCACAGTAGCTGAGCGCCGTAACCACTGCGCCACCCCGGCGGGGTCCACCTATATTGATCGTGTCATGGGCCTGCATTTGGTTGTATGGCATGCGTCATCTGATAAACTTTCTTAGTAGCCTGGAAGTGTGAATGGATGCTCTTATAAACACACCATCATTCATGTCATGGCTTTTGGATGTCATACCTTATTTCGTCATGCAAAAACGTGCTGGCATGGCACTGACCAGCATGACAATCCAGGAATGGGATGAAGTAGATAGGCCATTGTCGACAGTATACATTTATCCCATCATGGCGCCTAATGTTCACTGTTGACATTTAATTGTATAAGTATAGCATTTTGAATCCCGATACAGTGCTGTACGACATTGCTGTTACTGCAATATCAGTTTTGCCCATAGTGATTTTATTTTCATGTCAAAGGTTACTGAAAAGTCTCATGTGCTACATATGGTACAGTTTCATCAAATTAAACGCTCACAGACAGTGGCTGCTCAGAGTTGGTGTTCTGATATCCCACTTTGTGTACTTTACAAAACACCTCTAGGGCACTACATGGCTTAAAGGAATTTGTTTCCCCATTGATTCTCAGCAGTTGCTTCATATAGAAAATCATTATTAATTGCCGTTAGTGCATTTATGTGGATGTTTGAATGTGCTTATATCAATTTAGCAACTTTTATCTAAAAATAACCTGGGTAAAGCTGAAAATTGGACTGGTTGCTGTGCATTTAGGTGTAGCATGGAGTGAACATGGACATATAAAAATGAAAGGTAATTTGCCTTTATTTCTTTTTGTTACCTACACTATTTTTTCATCATAATATAACTTTCTTGTAAAATACTTATGCTTTATCTTTCGCAGGAACTATTCGGTACCTTCCAGGTAGCCAGTCGGGATTGCCACGCATCCACACCAACATGGTTCAAGACATGCAGGAGGCTCACAGTAAGCGCCAGCCTGTGCATGGGGTTAAAGGGCCTTCTCCTCTCATGGGCCTCGAAGGATTTAATCTTGTGTGGAGTTTGCCACCCGACTATATGCATTGTGTGCTAGAGGGAGTTGCACAGCAGCTGACTGATGTGTGGCTAATTGCTGTTGGTAAACCTTTTTACATTGGTAGCCATATTCAGGAGCTTGAGAGCCGAATTCAGCAACTCAAGCCTCCAATTATGTTCTGCCGATTTCCTAGGCCAATTGGTGAGCGCAAGAATTGGAAGGCGACCGAATGGCTGTACTGAATGCTGTATTATGCTCTTTCTTGTTTAAAGGATTTGATTCCTGACAAGTATCTGCATCATTTTTCTTTATTGTGCCAAGGCATTTTCCTTCTGATCCAGACATGTGTCAATCATGCATATTTAATTGAAGCAGACCAGCTTCTTTCATTGTTTGTTAATAGAGTAGTGGTACTGTATGGACAAAGCAGTGCAACATTCAATGTGCATCAGCTGTTACATCTTTCAAAAAGTGTTGAAATGTTGGGGCCTTTATGGGGGATTTCCACACTTCCATTTGAGAATGGAAATGAGCACCTATGGAAGCATGTGACTGCTGCACAAGGTGTGCCTCTCCAGGTCGCAGATCGTTGTATAATGAAGACTTGGCGGAGGAATACAAACAGATTTGTGGAGCTCTCATTACATCTTTTAGAAAGAAAAAATAGAATGATAAGGACTCGTGCCATAAGAGGGACCAGTACCCATGTGCTCGCAGCTCCATTGAGGTCAGTTCCTCTAGAAGAGACTGTGGCTAAGACGTTTGTCTCTGAATATGGGCAAGTACCTGCTATGATACATCATGCACTAGTGGAAATAATGGCATTTCAATTCACAGCACTCAATACAGTCGAGCGCAGAAAACTTTCTCTCATTGTCTGAAGATACAGAATGGTGTTTATTGCCTTGTAAAAAACATATGTTCCTAAACTGTAGATGTCTGAAAGGTTGCACTTGTTTGCCAAGAATTGGTGATCTGTGAGCCAGTGTTCCAAAATGTCAAGTACATGCACCTTTGTAAGCGTCCTCCTCCAAATCGAAATCTTCATCTCTTCTCGCCTGATGATGTCACCCAGTGTGTGTTCCTCCAGATAAAGAATGTTTCATATGTTTCTGATATTGCAAATAATTATAAAACAGATTGAATGCCAGATGAATTTCAGTGCCGTGGTAATTAATGACAGCCTGAAGGGGAAAGTAGAGCTTAAAAATTTCTAGAGTAAAAGGAATTGCAGTCACTGACCAAGCCAACATGAAAAAAAGATTTTCGGAACCCGTACGGATTCCTTGATCTCAACGAGGCGGAAAGATGAAGGAATGGAAATTTTTTTTTCATTCCCTCGCCTTGTCGCCTTATTGTGATTAAGGAACCCGTAGGGGCTCCGAAACGTCTTCTTTTTTATGTTGACTTGGTCAGTGACTGCAACTCCTTTTACTGTACTACCATGCCTGACCAGACGAACTTTCATCAAACCCTTGACTACGCAAAACTTCCTGTTATCATCATCAGCCAAACTATACCTACTGCAGGGTGAAGGCCTCTCCCACACTCCTCCAATTCACTCAGTCCTGTGCTAGCTGCATCCACTTGTTACTACCTATCCAAAGTAGACAGGTTCGCCTACTACTTCAATTCAGGTAGAACGAGAGGAAGAAGGTGGTTTACACGGTATGAAGGAGCAGTGAACAAGGGTAAAGGGTGTACGCCTCAGTTCTCAGGTCGATCCAAGGTTTTGACAAGTGGACTTGTCTTCGCCTGGCCAAAGCGATCATCACTAGCAGGGGTTTAAATACTATTTTGCTTCCAAAGAAGAAATGCTAGGGAGGGGAAAAGTAGGTGAGCAGAATGTTGGTGAAGGAGTGGGGAGGGGAGGATGGGTGAGAAGAAAGTAGGTCATACAGTGAACTGAAAAAATCTTCGGTATGTATTTCTCAGCCTGGAACCAGGGATTCTGTGGCCTGTAAACAAAGTAACTAGTGATGACTAGTGACCACTTAAGCTGGTTTCGTGAAGATACACCTGACATGAAAAAAAAGTTCGAGGACAAACTCAAGCAACAAGTGATAAGGAGAAAATGTGTTAGGAGAAACATGTACAGCTTACGCTATAGCAAAAGGGAATAGAGTGTACATATGTTGTGAATAAACTACAAATAACACTATATGGGATTGTTTTCCCGAATAGTTATGATGCAGAGGGAATACACCTAAGAGATTCTAAAATCATCTTAGATATATTTATTCCTGCTGGGTCCAATGTTCTGAATTATTCAATTTATTTTATGTCTCTATATTTTATGTCTCTTGCAGATTTAAAGCCCGACTGGAAATTATATAATTTAATTTCTTCGAACTGATGGTCTTTCTGATTGAAATGCTTGGAAACTGCTTTCGGGAGGTTTTTGCCTGTGTCTGCTCGATGTCCAATAAGCCTTGTGTTCACTGGTTGCCCTGTCTCTCCGATGTACTGTTTATGACAGAAGGAGCATTCTAGAAAGTAGATAACGTTTGAAGATGTGCAGTTAAAGCCTGATTTTATGTGAAAGTGAAATCACTTGCATTACTTTTAACCATGTGTCTTTTTGTATGTGACTGCATGTCTTACATCTAGGTCGAAAGCAAGGGTGTGGCTGTGTTGAATGCTTGTTGTCGAGTTTAGAATAAACTATAATATCTCTGAGGTTTGCCTTATGTTTGTATGTTACCCTTGGTGCCTCTGAAAATATTTTCTTCAGGTGTTCATTACACATTAGTACATGGGATGGTATTTCCGCAGAATATTGTTAATGTTTGGAAGGGCATTGAAGTATTTAGTTACAAAATAAGGCTCGCATTCAGTGTTGGCCTTTGGTCGTTTTCATGAGCACATCGTTGTGGTTTAAAGTGCTTGCTTTTTCGAGGGCCATATTAAGAGAGTTACCGGGATAGTTCCTATAGATTAGTGTTGCTTTGCTACCTAACGTAAACGGCTGTTCCTTCCTGAGGCTGTTCAACATTACCTTAGGTTAAAGGTTAATCATTCAGTTTAAAGTACTTGTTTACTGATGTATTATTTACCTTTTTTAGAGCTCTTTATGACATCTGCTGCATGAAACTATATTCCAGTGTACAGATGAACGGCTTCGTGCAAATGTGCTGCTGTTTCGTCCTGTTTGCTGTTTAGCGATGGATTATCGACTGTGCAATTTTCGGTGTTGCTGAAGATTCTGAAAGCAGCATTTGTGGAATTTGACATAGGCTATCTAGTGATCAAGTGTGTTGCAGACCAACGAGGCCGTAATGATGAAACCACACCCATTTCACCATATTACATTACTCAAACAATTGTGACTTAAACATACATTTTACTGTTTATAAGAAGTACATAACACTGCTATTGAGACAGTTTTTTCTTTCTTTTGTGAATGTGCGGTAACATACCTGCTGGAGAATTTCTCTCAAATCATGCATACTTTTCTCTGAACATGGAAGCATGCAGAGGGGTATAAGCAGCTCACCGTTCATTTATGTCCAGCAGTACCACATGAAGTGTCCTAGTTAAAGGACCTTCCTAGCTTTTCTCCAGATTTGCAAATTGTGTACTGCAGTAAATTCTTATCATTCCCTTCTCTCATTTATCTTCATATGTAACTGATATTTTGTACTGTTTTTATTAGTTTGTTATTTTGAAATATGAGTGTTTTTTACAATTTTTACTTATTGCTAATTTCTTGTGCTTTTTTCTACATGCATATATTGTTGAGTTTGTATGACTTTGGTTTTGCAGTTTTAGTTATGTGAGCTGTCATTTGTTGTTAACTAGAGTTATTTACTGATCAACAATCTGTCTACAAAGCTGTGATCTAGCAGTGTACCCCAGTACAGGGATGTGTCCATGGCTTATTGTACATGTTACTTCAATTCCCTCGAATTATGATCACCCAGCGCTCATATTATATGCTCAACACTATTCCCTTTTTTTGCAATTGGGCTGTAGTTTGTATTACTGTACTACTCAATTTGGCTACAGTGCATGCTTTCATTTTAGCGTGTTACTGAATAGCCTCAATAAGTAATTTCTGTGCCTACTATCTATAGCTTCTCATTACTTCACAGTTAAGCTTCTCAATTAAAAAAGCATAGATTGCCATGGTGACATGGGTCTCTGATAATGGGAAGGCTAGTTCATGCAAACTGACCTGCTTTCTCTTAACTTTACTGTGTAATCTAGGATGTACAGTCGTGAGCAAAAGTGGTATACAACACTTAACCAGTGGTGGAGCTCTGGAAACCTCCATCGAAAAGCCACATAGCAACACCGACAGGCACAGAGAAAATGACATATGCATGTCGATGAAATGGGGCAGTGCCACGATTGTCTCTATCCTAGATAGCTATTGTAATATGGCATTGCAAGGTAGATTTATCGAGCTTCCCCACCGACTGAGTGTATACCACTTTTGCTCATTACTGCACATAAAGCATGTAGGCTGCTTTAATTTTCTTTAGCTAGCTATCTGGAAGCTCACAAATTAAGCATGCAAGCAAAAAGAAATCTTTGACAGCAATATATATGCCAAGGTACAACCTTTCTTATTGCTTGTTATCCTGAATGTGGTTACTTTAGGACAAAGGCCTCCTATATTTGTCCAGGTAACGCTATCAGGTGCCAAGCAAAGCCACCTTACCCCTGCACACTTCTTAATCGCAGCTGGCCCTCAATATTTCTTCTGCACCCTGTAGAACTTGCCTTAATTCTCTTATTGTAACAGTCCATTTTACTTATGGCATCTGTTATCTTGCTTTTGCATTACAAGCCACAGGCCTGATTATTCATCAGTTTGACTATTAATTGTGTCAAATATTGTGCCAGTAATCAGCATTTGTTCTCAAAGGTTCCCTGCTCTCTTCCTATGGAATAATGTTGCGCCTAATATCCTATCTATACAGCTTATTACATGGTCCCAGTAACTCTCTTCATTACCCACTTCCATGGGTTCCTGCCCCACAAGGGAACACTGGTCTTGAGGGGTATATATTGTCATTCATATATGATCTCTGAAACCCTGTCAAAAGCCGCCTTCTCATTCCATAGTTATGGCCCAGATCTTCAGTCACTACCTCCCCTGCCTTCCCTTACCACTTCACTGACCTCACTACCAATTGTAAACAGTATGTCATCGATTAGCTCATAATTGTTGACTGTTAACTTTGTGCACAAATTTTCGGACCATTTTTTCATATATAGTTTTTAAACTGAGACAATTTATTGATGAATTTTAGCTATATCGCGCAGTCGCGTTGAGGTGAAAGGAATCTGCCACGCCGCGACAGAGCGCACACGAGAAATTTGTCGCATGACAGCACCCACCTAAAACTTCTGTCGCGCAGGCGCGTAACTCAACTTCGCGACAGGCAGCTGAGCGGCACAACTCTGTCGCAGGACGGTACCTTCGACAGAAATCTGTCGCGCGACAAAACGACGACAGGCACCTCAGTCGCGCGAATGAACCCACGACAGACAATTTGTCGAGGCATGCGCCTCTGTCGCGCGGCACGACTCTCTCTGTCGCACGACAGCACTTGCGACAAAAGTCGTTCGCGCGACAAAGCCTGCGGCAGGCGCCTTTGTCGCACGACAAAGGACAGGGTATATGTCTGTCGTGCGACACAACCCCCAGACGTGTCTTTGTCGCGTGACAGAACTCTCGATAGAACCTTCTGTCGCGCGACACAACGCGCTACAAGAAATTTTGTCGCACGACAAACAAATGTGTCGCACGACACAAAAACGCCAGAAAACTCTATCGTGCGTCTATCGTGCGTTTTGATCGGGATCGTCTGCTTTTGACAGCGTACGTCGTGCGCGTTGCCGAAACCGCAGCCGAAGCCAGGTACTTGGAACTACATGGCGTAGTAATACAGTTAGGAAAGCCCCGCCCTCGTAGCTTTGGCTCCATTGCCACAGAAAGTTGTCCCCGAGTATAAGCAACTCGGCGGCGGCGATAGCAACAAATGTGCTCGTCGGTCGTCGAACAAAGAATGCTGGTCACACTCGCCAACGCTCAATTTAAAGGCTGCGCAGAAAAATCTAGATAATGTCACAAACAGCTATCAGCACGGGCTGGAACATTATGGACAGACACCCGAGTGGCCGGAACCTTCGAGACAGATCTCGGTGCATCTTGCGCTACAACGAAACTGATAAAGGTGTGACTCGCGACATCGAGCATTAACAAACAAAGATTACAGAACTGATACGCGGTCCAGAATCAGAGTGATAAGCCTGTACGCCGGCGGCTATTAAAAAACAACAAATACAGTTTTGAAGGTTTCGCGGCAGTTTATTTGCACGATAAGAGGGCCGTGAGCAAACATTTCTCGTCAAAAACTCAGCGAATAAAAGTAGGAATGTTCTATTTGCCTAAGCAACATTCTTTTAAGCTAACAACGACAAATAAGCACAGAAACATTTTTAGTATTGCAATTAAATGTGGTTCTAGGTAACAAATTTCGCCGCAAGGGTCCGCTCACGACAGCGAGGCGTGAACATGGCGGCCTGCAAAAAGACAGCTGATTTCACGTCTAGTTGCTGCTTTTTACGCGTAGTTTAAATTAAAATCGACGTCCTGTGCGGATGTCATTAGCAGCCGGAAAAATCTGACTGAAAGCAGTGAAGGCTACGAACCTCCATATCATATGTCAAAAGATCCTACACTCAAGCTGAAAAGGGAACTGTAGGAGCTTCTCGCCCATGTATTTTTAGCTGTTTCGGCCCGCCATAAACCGCTCTACACAAGCTATTATGTTATAAGAGTTCCGCACTGGCATTTTATAGCTTCGCCAAAAATACAGAAATCTGGGATTTTATGACCTCCCCTCTGCCCACCCTGTCTACATTCTTGCACCGTGTTCTTTCCTCGCTTGTTAGGCAGGGGACGTGTCACGTTCCGAACTCATACGACGCCCCTTAGCAAAAAACAGCCCCACTAAAAATGTACTTCAAATGCATTGTATTTATTTCGTATTAATTTCGCATTTTTTTGTCCCAATGCCATACAAATATGTCATAAATATACTAGGAGTACAACACTGCATATCTTTATATAAATATGTTTAAAATATGCTTTTTGCCTGTTCAGTACATTTCTAACATACTTAAAATGTACTTTCTTCAGCTTGGCAGGGTTCACAAAATCTTCCACCAATAGGCTGACAATGTACTTTGAAAGTATTACTAATGTACTTGACCTATTTTTCATGCTGGCAGAAAGTAGTATCCTTGGAATAGATTAAAAATATATGAAAAATAGGATGCGCTCATATTTTCTGGAGCATCACAAATATGTTGCAATTACATTTTCCAAACCAAGAAAAATATACTAATAATATACTAAAAGCATAAATTTATACCATCCCGGAACACATTAAAAATACATGAAAAATGTGATGTGCTTATTTTTGATGCATTACAAAAATGTTGCATAAATGCACCAAAAATCTAGTTGCCAAATGCTGAAAATACGTCTGACATTTTAAAAACTAGCTACCGAGAAACATAAATGAAGGGCAATACCGACAAACACCTCAATGCGACATTTGTGTCCATTGTCATGACCCTTTTTCATGCTCCTTGGTTGACAGTTTTCAAAAGTCAATGTTACTTAAGCTGACCTACTTCTATTTCCGTCCCTGTATTTTACCCACCCATTCTGAATATATGTGACACAACTTCCTTTATATCTTTATTTTGAAGCATTTGAGTACAATGTCCCACCGTGGTGGTGCGGTGGTTAGGGTGCAAGACTTCTGTGTCCAAGGATATGGGATCGAATCCCGGCCGCAGCAGCAACTTTTCGATGGAGGTGGAAAGCAAGGCGCCTGAGTGCTGTGCAATGTCAGTGCACATTAAAAAACCCCAGGTGGTCGAAATTTCCAAAGCCCTCCACTATGGGGTCTTTCATAGTACTCGCAGCAAACAATTTCTGCCATATCATATCACACATTAAATCATAATACAGTCCATGGAAAGGAAATACGCCTATGCCACTCAATATCTATTTACAGAGTTTAATTTCCAAGAAACAGTGCTACAATACACCAATATATAGAGTAACAAAACACTGATCTCGTGCTAAACGAAAGCAAATAGAAAGTCCGGACCGCAGATCTGGATAGGTTCCAAACTTTGGACGCAACGTGGACTGAAAAGGAAAAAAACAAGACACAAAGTAAAATAGGCTTTTTAACATTCAAATAGCCATCATATACTGCTACAAGAACTAGCTTTAGAAACCAGATGGTTCGTTCCTTCCTAACATGGTTATGAATGATGACAAAACAAAAGTAAAAAAAGCTGAGCTGGAGTTGGAAACCGCAATGTCTGAAACGCCGTATTTGAAATGTAGACTATGGCAAAGCCACCAACCTGTAATGGAAACCACAATGGGGCATTCTGTTTTTTTATCTGATCCTGACATGAATATAATAGTTCCATTTTTCAGAATAAAGGAGTGCGGGCTAGAATCTTGGAAGCATAATTTTTTTTTTTTATCAGAGAATGAGAAGTGAAAAATACTTCCCGTTTATGCATGAGGTGCCATAGCGCGCATCAAAGAAAGGACCGAACACGAGCACTCGTGTTCTGTCCCTTCTTTAATGTGCGCTATGGAACCTCATGTAGATTACCCACTAGCCCGAACCCTGACCATTCCTGTTTATGGTTCTTTACTTGCTTACTTCAATGCACTCGCTGCATTGTTGAATTTGTGACGCAAAAAACTCTGGACCATAGAGTAAGGTAGGTGGGGAAATTTGGACATCGCATGAACTGAAGAGGAAGGAAACAAGACACAAATTAAAGCCCTCTTTTTAACATTTAAAACAATCAAATACTGTAACAAAATAATAAATACTGTAAGCTGTAACAAATATGGCAGCCCCTATTAACGCAAAATAAGTGAATAAAATGCTCAAATGCAGCCCGAATCTGGCCAGGTTAGATATACCAGTACCGCCCTTCTAAAAGCCGGTGTCGTGATCACAGCTGACCGCATGCTTTTGTTGATTCATAAATGCAAGAATGGACAACTGTCGCAAAAAAAAGAAGATAAATGTGCTGCTTCTTGACATTCGCATCCATCATAGCTTATGCTACTCCGCACGTTTAGACGACAAGGACGGTCGACTCTAGCAAAAAAAAAAATCCATCCTAATTTACAACGAAATTTTGTTTTTACACAGCATTTATATAAAAAAAACACTGTTATATTACGAACTTCACTGCATGAACAGTTTGTCTTTTAGTGGTGTAGAAAATACAAAACCCAAGTTTTCGAACCCATCCCTTTCCGCTTAATCTTGAATGCATGCATTTGTGACTATAATACAAGCGAATATGGAAGAAACAGCAAGCGAAACAAGTAAAGCTTTGGTAACATACAATTGCATACCTCAAATATCAGTACAGTTGAATTTTTCTGTGGAGCCAAGCTGCTCCCAACAGGTGCTCTACATTAATTTTACCCACAGAAAACCTTTTGACCAAACTTGGGACATCTTAATTAAAATCCTGACTGACGGCTGGAAGTACAAACATTGCCATCAAAAATTATCATGAGCTTCATGTGTTGATACAACTGCCATGAAATGGGTGCTCCCACTGAATGCGAAACCAAGTGGAGCTGTGAACGTTTTAACGGTGCCTGAAAGCCTGCAACTGCACTCGCAGGTATAATAGGAATAGGATGTGGAAACTGAAAGTCTCAGCATATAGACCAGCAAATTCAGTTTGATTCTTGTACTTGTCACATGAATGCCAACTAACCCCCATATTGTAAACGTGCCTCGACTCCACGCTCCACCACCAGTGCGTGGAGTGGAAAAAACAGCCACTCCTCCACTTCAGGGCCACATTGGATTCATGAATCCAACTCGGCATTTCCTCTGACAAGTTCTCTCTCCACTCGAAGCAGCATAAATGGCGTATGGGGAGGAAATTAAGGCGTACTTTTGGCCCGAAAACTGTGTGCTAAAGTAGCACGCTTCGTTTTTCATGTTGAGTCTTCTAAACAACCTTCGCAAGCAAGTTCGATGTTAGAGCATAGTGGAACTTGTTTTGCGGGCTAGATGAAAAGGGTGGCTGTGAAAAACGGCCAAAAATGCTTTTGCGCCTGGCAACGGTCGCTGCTGGTGACGTAGAGTTTACGCAGAACATGACATAGGCTTTGAGAAACGGTGTGAATACTTCAGTTTATTTGTTTGGTGTGAGATGCGAAACAGGCAGCGGTGGCGTAGCGGTAGAACATCCGCCTCGCATGCAAGAGGACCGGGGTTCAAATCCCGGTGCCGCGCAATTCTCCACCGGATGAAAAAAACAAAAACAAATCCGCGTGTCGATGGAATTGCATAAACAGGTTTGGAGTGCGACCTGATGCCGGTGAACACCTCTGGCAATGCACTCCCTCACCAGAACAGGAGTTGGCCACACTGGTGCAGTAATTGGCCGCAACCTCTCATGCATGATAAGCTCCACAAAACCCCGGCCCTCAGTCACCAGCGGCTGCGGAACAACTGACCACGGCGGCGGTCAGACCTGTGACGCAGCAGGGGGTGCTAAGAATCTCTGGCTCCGCTGGACAGGCCGCTATTGGAAACTGACCCTGGCAACGTTTAATGCTAGAACCCTAGCTAGTGAAGCTAGTTTAGCAGTGCTGTTAGAGGAACTACAGGGTATGAAATGGGATGTCATAGGGCTTAGTGAGGTTAGGAGGCCGAATGAGGCATATACTGCACTGAAGGATGGGCATGTACTGTGTTATCGAGGTTTACCAGAGAGGCGACAACTAGGAGTAGGTTTCCTTGTCAATAAGTATATAGCGGGTAATATAGATGAATTCTATAGTATTAATGAGAGGGCATCGCAATTAGGCTTAATAAACTGAAGGTTGTACAGGCCTATGCACCTACATGTAGTTATGATGACCAGGCAGTTGAAAGCTTCTACGAAGATGTAGAATCGGCAATGCGAAAAGTAAAGACGCAGTATACTGTACTAATGGGCGACTTCAATGCCAAGGTAGGGAAAAAGCAGGCAGGAGACCAGGCAGTAGGTGACTATGGCATTGGTTCTCAGAATAGTAGGGGGGAGTTACTAGTTGAGTTTGCAGGGCGCAATAACTTACGAATCATGAATACCTTCTTCAGCAAACGCAAGAACCGGAAATGGACATGGAAACGTCCTAACGGGGAGACTAAAAATGAAATTGACTTCATATTGTGTTCAACCCCCGCCATTCTGCAAGATGTTGCGGTAATTGGGAAAGTGCGATGCAGTGACCACAGGATGGTGAGGTCCCGAATCAACCTAAATCTGAAGAAGGAAAGCAACAGATTAGTAAGAAAGAAACCCATCAACGAATTAGCGGTGAGGGGGAGGGCAGAAGAGTTCAGGATCTCGCTACATAATAGATATTCGGCTCTAACCGATGATGGCAATTTTACCCTAGAAGCAATGAACAATAATTTCAGAGATATCATTACTGAGTGTGCGGTAGTAGTAGGCGGTAGGATACTTAGAGAGGATACCGGTAAGCTGTCTAAGGAGACGAAAGATTTGATTAAGAAACGCCAGAGTATGAAAGCTTCCAATCCAACAGACCACATCGAATTGGCCAAGATATCAAAACTAATCAATAAGCGCAAGGTGGCCGATATAAGGAAGTATAACATGGAGAAAATTGAGCATGCTGTAAAGAACGGGGGAAGCCTTAAAGCGGTAAAGAAAAAATTGGGCACAGGCAAACACCAGATGTATGCGATAAGGGACAAGGCGGGCACCGTGATCACTAATATGGAAAAGATAGTCAAAGTAGCAGAGGAGTACTATACAGATCTCTACAGTAGCCAAAGTAGTCAGGACCGTAATGAGATTGGCGGTAGGGAAAAACAGTCAGACGTTCCACCAGTGACGAAGGACGAGGTCAAGAAAGCACTAGAAACTATGAAAAGGGGGAAATCAGCTGGACAGGATCAGATAACTTCGGATTTGTTGAAAGACGGTGGGGATATCGTGCTAGAAAAACTGGCCACCCTGTATACGCTGTGCCCGGTGTCATCGACAGTACCGGAACCATGAAAGAATGCAAACATTATCCTCATTCATAAAAAAGGGGACTCTAAGGATCTTAAAAATTACAGACCAATCAGTTTACTGTCTGTTACGTATGAGGTATTTACTAAGGTAACCGCTAATAGAATCAGGACAATCAGGACTGCAATCAAGCAAAGGATCAAGCAGGTTTTCGGAACCGGTACTCTACTACACATCATATCCATACCATCAATCAGGTGATAGAAAAATGCTCGGAATATAACCAGCCCTTATACATAGCATTAATTGATTACGAAAAAGCATTTGACTCAGTTGAAACCTCGGCGGTGATGCAGGCATTGCGAAATCAGGGGGTAGACGAGCCGTACGTGAAAGTGCTGGAAGATATATATGGTGGCTGCACAGCAACCATAGTTCTGCATAAAGAAAGTAACAAAATTCCCATAAAGAAAGGTGTTAGGCAAGGAGACACAATCTCCCCAGTACTATTCACAGCTTGTTTAGAGGAAGTATTCAGAGACTTGGAATGGGAGCAGTTAGGCATAAAGGTAGATGGAGAATACCTCAGTAATCTGCGATTTGCTGATGACATTGCCTTGCTAAGGAACTCGGGAGATGAACTGCAAATAATGATTGATGACCTAGACAGGAAAAGTAGAAAGGTAGGCTTGAAAATCAATATGCAGAAGACTAAGGTAATGTTCAGCAGCCTCGGGAAGTAACAGCAGTTTACATTAGATAGCGAAATACTGGAAGTAGTAGGCGAATATGTCTACTTAAGACAGGTAGTAACCGCAGATCCGGACCATGAAAAGTAAATAACAAAAAGAATAAGATTGGGATGGAGCGCATTTGGCAAGCACTCGCAGATTATGACTAGCAGCTTAGCGGTATCGCTCAAGAGGAAAGTATACAACAGTTGCATCTTGCCTGTACTCACCTATGGGGCTGAAACGTGGAGGCTAACCAAGAGAGTTCTACTTAAGTTTAGGACAAGCCAGAGGGCTATGGAACGAAAAATGGTAGGGGTAACATTAAGAAATAGAAAGCGTGCGGAGTGGGTCAGAGAAATAACTCAAGTTATCGACATTCTAGTAGGAATTAAGAAGAAGAAATGGACATGGGCAGGACATGTAGTGCGAAGAGAGGATGACCGATAGTCGCTGACGGTAACAAACTGGATTCCAAGGGAAGGAAAGCGTAGCAGGGGGCGGCAGAAAGTTAGGTGGGCGGATGAGATTAAGAAGTTCGCAGGGGTCAAGTGGATGCAGCTAGCACAGAACGGGGTGTGGAGAAATATGGGAGAGGCCTTCGCCCTGCAGTGGGTATAATCAGGCTGCTGATGATGATGATGATGAGATGTTCTCGCCCTTTGCCGCTTTGCCTTTTTTTTATTACCATGCTTTGACAGACATCAAGATACATTGGAAAAAAAAAAGTAAAAGCCGGCACTTTCTATGAACATGGCTTTGGCCTTCAGAGGGCTCGGGGGCAAACGGTGAAAACCTGCATGCTGCTTCACAGTGCGTTTCAGCGTATACACACTGAATTCGGAGCCCTAACTGAAAACGTGCTTGAAGAGAATGCCTTCGCTGGCAGCGAATGTCCTTCCGTAGGACAAGCACACCAATGCACACCCTCGACAGTGCCACGTGTCCGAAGACGCACTACGTACCCTCAGGTGACAGGCAAGCCATTGATGCATGAGGTCCAGCACAGATGTCCGCAGAGCGCCACCGCGCCTTCGGTGCACCCCAGCTTACTGCATGCGACATGCTGTTCCCCCACGACAAATTTGCCGCCGTTCATCAGAAAGGGCGAGCTATGGAAGCAGTGCGCCTCCCCCCCAGCTCGAGACCACCTGCAAGCAAGCTCACCGTTAACCGTGAAATGCGCGCCTCAACTCTGCACTCAGTAGGCTCCGAAAAGTTGTTCACTTCATCGGCAACGACTTGAAATGTACCCACACCACAGAAGCATAATACGATAACCAATTACAGTACTGGTACCGGCGGCTGATCACAGTTATAAAAGCTCGGCACGGGCAGCAAGAGGCCACGGCCACACCTGTAAAACGATAACGTGCCAGATGTCCTGGGTCGCTGTCACTTTCAGCCAATGCTTTAGAGAAAGGTTTGGTGCATCCTCGTCATATCCACTTTCGTGAAGTTTGGTATACCGGTAGAACAAAGTCCACACAGCGAGCAAACGATGTGATGTCCTCAGTGTTTACAAGTGGAGTGGTCGAGGAGCGGTGCCAAGGCAGCGTCATTGCGGACTAGAGATTCTTGAGAAAACTTGAGTTCTCTCTGCCACTGTGGGAGTTATTCGAGCGGAGGTTGTTTTCTGAAACGAAAAACTGGCCTCAGGGGCCGCTTGGCCGCTTGGAGTAGAAGTTCCAGTGAAGGCGCAGTCGTGAATATGGCGGTAAGACTAACTGCCGCATTCACGAACATGCATTCACTGCAACTTCTACTCCAGGCCGCTTGGAGCGGCAGATCTGTTTTTTTTTGTTGTTTTTTTGCCAGAGTCGACCATCCTTATAGTCTGAACATGCGGCGTAGCATAAGCTTTGATAACTCTGATCAGCTGCCGGTACCAGTACTGTAATTGATCATCGCATTACACTTTTGTGGCATGGGCACATTTCAAGTCGTCACTGGTAAGCGAAAGTTTCGTGGCTCGCCCTGCGCGATGGCTTCCCCAGACGACGGTGAACTTGCAGGGGAACAGTGTGTTGCATGCAGTAAACTGGGGGTACTGGAGGTGCGGAGAAGCTATGCAGACATCTGTGCTGCGCCCCACGCATCAGTGGCTTGCCCATCGCAGTCGAGGAAGCGCATTCATTTGCTCATCCTACAGAGCGATATTTGCAGTCAGCAAAGGGCATGGCTTTTCAAGCAGGTTTTCAATTATGGCTCCGAACTTGTCCGAAAGAGACAGGGCAATCAATGAACAGAAGGGTAAATGAACATTGGGCAGACACAGGCAAAAACCTCCCAAAAGCAGTTTCCCAGCATTTCAATCAGATGGGCCGTAAGGTTGTTGAAATTTATTTATTTATTCTCCACGTTGGGCTTTAAATCTTCAAGGGACACAAAATATAGGGTGGCATATCTAATCCATAAATTTAGAACATTGGAACCAACAGGAGTAAATATTGTTGCGTGGAAACTCTATGTAATTACAGTATATTTACAACAGCCTCAACAAGCATAGCCGCGAGCAGCAACATGGAACCAGGCCCACTTTGTTGTCATCTCCTTGTCCCTTCCATGAGGCAAGAGAAGGAAACACTTCGCTGTCGTTATCTTGCAACAATATCTTGAAAGAAGCATTAGTATTCCTTAAATATATTTCCTCTCTGCCACAACTAGTCACGAAAACAATCCCATAAAGTGTAAATAGTACAGTTTATTCATAGCATATGTGCATACTCGGAACCCCCGCCCCCCTCCTGTAATAGCATAAGCTCCAAGTGTTTTTTCAAACATGTTCGTTTCTCTTTACTTCTTACTTTGGTTCCCCCTTGAATCGTTTCAGATAATGCTATGCTTGGCAGGTATAGTATACTCTAATTTGTTGTTATTTTGATTTTTTTGTCCTTCTCTCCCCTTTCCAAAACCTCTTGATAGCTGTTCCCATGCAGCTGTATTGCTCATCAGGTCCCTTTGGAATGGTTGTCCCTTTCAATGTATGAAGGAGCACTGAACAAGGGTAAAAGGGGTACAAGAATGCTGAATTGGGTGAGTTGGTGTATTTGCATTTGTCCCTGTCTTCTTTGCGCTACGTTTCCTAAAATGTAGAAGGGGTACATCTCAGTTTGCAGGTCGAGCCAACGTTTCGACAAGTGGAGTTGTCTTCGTCTGGGCAAAGTGATCATCAGTGGCATGGGTTTAAATACGCTTTTGCTTCCAAAGAAGAAAAGCTGTGGAGGTGAAAGTGGGTGAGAATAAAGCAGGTGAAGGAGTGAGGAGGGGAGGATGGGTGAGAAGATGAGAAGAAAGTAGGTCATGGAGTGAACAAAAAAAACATCTTCAGTATGCATTTCTCAGCCTGGAACCAGGGATCCTGTGGCCAGCAAAAGAAGTAAAAGCAGCATACCAGGAAAAACTACAGTACCGGGTAGATGATTAGTCACCACTTAAGAGAATCCCTTAAGTATATTCCCTATGCAACATAACTATTCGGGGAAACAATCCCACATAGCGTTAATTGTACAGTTTATTCAGAACGCATGTACACACTATTCCCTTCTGCAATAGCATAAGCTGTACACGTTTCTCCAAACACATTTCCCCCTTATCACTTGTTGCTTGAGTTTGTCCGCAAACTTTTTTTTTGCATGTCATTTGTGGTTCACTGTGCGGTTATTATCCTGTGACTTTGTACTCACCTCGCCCTCTCCCCTCCCCACCACCACCACCACCAGCTTTGCAGAAAGTTTTAATAATTGGCCCCCTTAGATATATTCCTTATCAGGGCCCTTTGCAAAGCCTGTCCCTTTGTAAGGTGTATCTGCACCAAACCCTCTTAAGTGGTGACTAATCATCTACCTGGTATTGTAGTTTTTCCTGGTATGCTGCTTTTACTTCTTTTGCAGGCCACAAGATCCCTGGTTCCAGGCTGAGAAATACATACTGAAGATTTATTTATTTTTTCCCTTCATGACCTACTTCCTTCTCACCCATCCTCCCCTCCACACCCCTTCACCTACTTTCTTCTCACCCACTTTCCCCTCCTAAACTTTTCTTCTTCGGAAGCAAAAGCGTATTTAAACCCCTTCCAGTGATGATCACTTTGGCCAGACGAAAACAAGTCCACTTGTCGAAACGTTGGCTCGACCTGTGAACTGAGGCGTACCCCTTTTACCCTTGTTCAGTACTCCTTCATACCGGGTAAACCATCTTCTTCCTTTCGTTCTACGTGTCCCCTTTCAAGAAACACGTGTCAGCATTGAACCTGCTTTAGGTGCTGACAATCGTCTACTTCACATATTAGATTTTCTTGCTGCTGCTGCTTTTGTTTTTGTTTTCATGTGATGATGGAAGCACTGGTTCCATGCTTATAGAAATTCATACCCAAGGAAACATTCTTTCACTTCTCGCCCTGCTTCTTTCTCTCCCCCCCCTCCCTAGTTTTTCTTCTTTGGAAGCAAAAGCGTATTTAAAATTCAGAAATGTGGCGCAACAAACACAAACACAAGAGAAGATACACAATACACGCGCACACGTGCGTGTGTGTTGTGCATCTTCTCTTGTGTTTGTGTTTGTTGCGCCACATTTCTGAATACGATGCAGCACCAACTAGCCCCTCAAGCCATTATTTTGAGCGTATTTAAAACCTCCACCAGTAATTGTGCTGCCCAGACGAAGACAAGTCCCCTTGTCGAAATGTTGGCTCGGCTTGCTAACCGAGGCTCCCCCTCTACACTTGTTCAGTGCTCTTTCATTTTACAAGCAAATTCCCCACTTTGATCTAATAGATGTGCCATCTTCATGGTCCCAACAGCGCAACAAACTTTGTTTAGACTTGATATTAAACTCCTCTGTTCATAGTAAAACTGAAGGTGTATCAGGGACGATTAGATTTCTTACTGCTTAGACTGTGCAGCTCTGTCAGGTCAATTTTCAGTGCCCCAATGAGGCAGTTACACTGCCCAACTTGACACACAGTACTTTCTGAGAGAATCATGCTTAGCAACAGGTATAAAAAAATAATGCAGAATAGGTGCCTCTTATAAAGGGCTACAGGTTAACTTAATTTTTATTGCAACAGTTGATCAACACTTACAGGACGGCCAAAACACTGAGCACCTCCAGTATTTCCTGCTGCTGCACCAGCCATCCCAGAAGTATTGAAGACGTCAACAAGTTCTGGCAACTCTATAAAACAACAGAACATTACAGAAAGAAAACATGAGCAACACTGCGCATCGGAGCTTCAGATGGGTGAAGTTTAAATTTCCCAAACTTATTTAGCTACCGACAGCACAGTGCAACACAAAGATGCTGCTCAGCTAGAAATCATTTGCACTATGTCGTGCAGCAACCAACAATGCTACTGAGTAAAATTTATTTGCCTTTGTCTGGGCCTTAGAAAATAACCTTTTTTTTTGCATTTGCTCCTGCACAAGGTTGCCGAGACCTCTCATGCCTCTTCGATCGGTGGAACTTGTGACTTCGACGCTCCCAGTTTGGCGAGATCTACGACGACGACAGTTCTACCGACAACTGTGCAGTAGTACAAGGCGGCCGGAGAGGTAAATATATACGTTCGAACTCGGTTGGCTAAAGACGTGCGGACAGAATTTACTCAAATCTGGGCTTGTTGTTCAGTCTCTAACCAGTGAAGATCTCTAACCAGTGAAGAGCCGAGTCTAATAATTGTTCTTGGCTCGGAAAGCGCGGTCTTTGCGCAGCGTCTCATTTGCATATGTGTGTGCGCAGTCGAGATCTCGTAAAAAAAAGTGGCGGAGGGGGGGGGGTTATAAGTACGCCAAACATCCCGGAAGCTGCTACTTTTAATCTCTCACTGCCTGGGTGCTGGACATTACACTGACGCCATGTTTACTGACCTTTTACAGTAATTGGCACGGTTATTCCGTACAGCACCTTCATAGACTAAGTGTCATCTTAAATAAGCTCTCTGCTCCCAGTGGGCTGCAACCTATGAGAGTAAAAGGGAGGGGAGGGGGGGAGGGGGAGGGGCTTTGTTTTAAGCTGCATCATATATGAAATCACAAATAATGGCACTTCCAGCAACAGGCACTTGGAGAGAAAACGAGAAAGAGGAGACGGGGTCCCCGCATAATCTTTGTTCAGCTGTTGAGAGACCTTGTCGAGATGCAAAAACAGGATTTCTAGGAAGTCCCTTTTTGTGAGGTGATCTGCACTTGCTTAGTGACTGGAAAATTGATTTTAATGGTTTACTGTGAATCTCAGTCCTGTGGTGATAGACAACATTGAAAAAATGGAACTGCACAATAAATGAGATAATGAGGAAAATATTTTTCTTCACCCACCATCACAATTACCCTACATCTCTCAAATAGTTCCATCAATGTTTTTCTGCCGCTTTGGAGGAGGAAAACAGGCCATATCAGTGTGAGTCCAGGACTAGTCTTTTATGCATTACCTCCACGTCTGATTGATAAATAGCTTGTGCTTGGATTCTGTGAGCTGAAATTAAACTAATGCATCACCCTTGCCCTAACTCTACTATTTTAGTTCCATGCGGTTAACATATGAACCAGGATATATTATTTACATTATTAGATATATAGCATAGTAGGAAGGGTCGCTGTGTGTGTGTGTGTGTGTGTGTGTGTGTGTGTGTGTGTGTGTGTGTGTGTGTGTGTGTGTGTGTGTGTGTGTGTGTGTGTGTGTGTGTGTGTGTGTGTGTGTGTGTGTGTGTGTGTGTGTGTGTGTGTGTGTGTGTGTGTGTGTGTGTGTGTGTGTGTGTGTGTGTGTGTGTGTGTGTGTGTGTGTGTGTGTGTGTGTGTGTGTGTGTGTGTGTGTGTGTGTGTGTGTGTGTGTGTGTGTGTGTGTGTGTGTGTGTGTGTGTGTAAAGGGGGGTACATGCACTTTAGCATGTTGCATAGAGCCCTGTATTCGAAGCTTTACTTGAATGTATGTTAACGGTGTGCCCGATGTTTCATGAAGTCGGCTGATTTAATGTCTAACATCTATGCTCTTCGTTACCAGGTTACACAGAGCATTGATGAAGACGAGGACAGAGAGGTGCCCCTGGATTGATGCCAGGTATGAAAAAGGCTTTTGGCAGAGAAAGAGAATGCTCATGGCACAAAGTTGTCAGTGTTTAATTACATATTTGTTTCTGTTGCCCCCACTACAAGGAACTTCATATTCGCACAGTACGAATTTTCTCGATTTATAATCTGGTATCTAATTTTCAGCACAGTTCAAACTAAGCACAGTTAGCATAGTTTACACATGACATCTCACACTGCATTCTTTCCTTGATGGTCTTTATTTTGAGATGTTTCAAAATACCTTTTATTTCTCTGTTGAGAAACTTGGTGTCCTATTAGAGCTGCCACTAAAAAGTGACAAACGTGATAACCAATAACCCTGTCTTTCTTGCACCATGTCAAAGCAAGAAATTGCTTGCCAGTAGGCACAGATGTGCATGACACTCTCCTGTAGCAGCCGGCAACAGCGCAGGTAAAATTGTAACATTTTAGTTTGGCCTGTTCCAGAATTTGTTATGGAAACGTTACAGTAGTTCTTTGCTTTTTTTTTCAACCTATTGTGGGGGGGGGGGGGGGGTGGCTGCAAGTATAAAAAAAAAGAACATTGAGGTCTAAAGATCCAAACTCAAACTGCAACCAGGGTCCAAGATTTCAATTTTTTTTGTCAAGTTTCAAGTTTATTGCACTTCATATATAATAGTATTACATACATAATAAATAAATACAAAAGGAGTCCCATAGTGAAATGTACTGTACTGGGACCTCCTCAGCTAACTAAAACGAATTATGAAAGGGGGAAGTGGTAACAGCAAATGTACAAAGTAAAAATATAGTATGTTATAACAATACTTTTTTCTCCCTTGCCTCTATAACAAATAAATGTTATAGAGGCAAAGAAGAAAAATTTCATTCTTAAATTATAGAATACCCCACATAGAAGTAACCGTAGACAGAATGACAAGTAGTAACATATTAAAAAAAGTGAATGGAAGAACAGCAGCATAGCGTAAAGTAATACAAGAAATTACAAGTATCCATTATTCAAATATTAATACAAACAAGTGAACATGTGGAAAAAAACAAGTTTCAAAAGTAACTTTTTACGAAGTGTGTATGAAGTATTTCATTAGTTGGTGGCACTGAATGATTGAAGAATAGAAGAACAAAATGAGTGCCATTAAACAAATGTAGCGAATGACTTGATTTGATGTCCAGAGGTATGTTATTCCATGCTTTGACTGGTGTGAATCCAACTACCGTAATTAGTGCGCACTCTTGGCAGGAGAAAATTGCTTCTCGATGAAAATCTAGTGGTATTGGGGTCAGTAAGATCTTGACGATATATAAACTAGAGAAGATTGTTGTCACTAACAAAACAATATGTGGAAGTGCCTAAGTTATACGTGAGTAAGGCAGAGATGGGAAGAATGTTAAGTTGCTGAAAAAACTCGAGAATATTGGCACAATATGGGCTGAATGTAAATATACGTAAAGCTTGGTTTTGTACGTGTTGTAGTGGTGTGATGTCACGTGTGAAGGATATGTGAAATCCCAAGTCGTAATGCAGTAATTAAGATGACTATGTATGAAAGCGTAGTATTATGTTCATATTCATGGAGAAAGGACCGTGCAGGTTTGAAATCCATTTCTCGCTCTGAACGCTGATAGCCTCAGCGCCAGTTGGCTGTCGGCAAGAAACAGGAATTAGTGGCTGAGTTGCTGCTAAAGCAAGGAAATGGCTTGACAAAAGCCGAAAAATGAGAACACCTGTAGGAGGACAGGGTTTACAATGTCACCAAGTTGTAGTTTCCAAAATACACAGTGTTATGAAGAGTGTTTACCATGCTTAGGGGACACCCTATCTGAGGTTGGTCATCAATAAATATAAGGTCACTCACTAAAGCCTGTTAATTTGCTTCTGTCAAGCTTTATTGATGACTTTAAAATCATAGTTTTAATGCCAATGACACCTATAGTTGTATGGATTTACTGAAAAGTCAGTGGCTCTTCAGATACCTTGTATTTTTTTTCTTTCCCACCTTTTAATACCTGACCCATATCACAAAACAGCACTTTAAGCCCTGGTCACATTGTTGCATAAACAGGGATGTGGCTTTGATATACACCACGCTGAAGGTTTTTTAGTTTTCTTTCAGCTTGAGTGTCACTTGCGCTACCAAGAGTGAGATTCTGTGATCAGTAATGCCTGCGATAATTATGCAAAAAGCAGTTCTGTGACTTAGAGAGGTATGTCACTGTGATTTTGGAGGGAAGTGGATAAACAAAAATATGCTTCAAGGTTTAGTCAGGGCTTTGTCACCTTCTATGCATCAAGATTGGTGGTGCCTGAACTACTCTTTTCTCCTCTAATTCAGCAGCTGCACAAGGTGGAAGCAAAAATTTGCAAAATATATACTTAAATATTGTTTAGCAGAATCAGATCGATGTACGTATCTAGCTTGACCATTAGGAGGAGCCATATGTGGCTCTGGAAGAAGCAAAATCATGGTCAGTCAGTGCTACCACGTGCATCTTCATGTTTTTGCTGCAACAAGAGCACGCCATAATTACCCCCCGCTGCACACAATTGCTCGTGTCTGTCATAGGATGCCACAATGTTAGGATTCTCAGGTTATTATAAAAGACATAAAAGATGAGTGCTTGACCTATGGCAATGTAGTCGCTTAAGATTTACTTTTTACCAATGTACATTTAGTTATTTAAATGTTTAGTTCTGGAGAATTGCTGATTTTAACTCTAATGCCACCAAGACTACTAAAAAAAGGTGCTCTTCCTGGCTGAATATCGTTCCAGATGCTTAAATTACGAGCACTTTTTGGCTTGCAGTTGGCAAGCGGCCATGTAGCAAACTTGGCCTTCCAGCGTTCACCATGTAGCATTTCTCCTTTTCCTTCCATTGATTCCCCTTAACATCCAAAGTGTTTACATACATGGCTTTAGGTGGGCGTTTCAATCAATTTCAGTTATAACAGTTGCTTTTAAAATTATAATTGCCATATGAGCGCTTAAGCCTGTTTCACATGCAAGTGAAAACTCCAGCAATTTCTGCCGGAGTAACTAAAAAACTTATTTTGAGCTGTCACGGCAACTCGATCTCTCCAGTTCCAACCTGTTGGAAATTTTTTGCTGTGTCGATGCCGCTCACCACTGAGTTCACTCAATTGCTTGCATGTGAACCAGCCTTTATGTGAAGATTTAAAAAGTAATTGACCAAATTTTAGGCAAATAGGAAACTAGCAGGGATAGCTATTGTCTCTTTAAACGTTTATAGAGCCTCATAAACTGATTATAAAAATGAATTGCATGTAGTGGCCATCCTTTCTTTTTTTAAAGAATTGGATCTGTTGTGTCCACTTTTCTGCTCCCCCTCCTTGGTTTAATGAAACTGCCATGCAACCTTTATTAATATGCTACTGTCATTTAATAGTTGTAAGTGGCGTGTGGTGCTGTTCATGAAGCTTACCATGATATAAATATTTTAAGCTTCAATAATTTCAGAAAGGAAAGCTATGCTAGGTTCTTATCGAGTGAGGCAAGATTTTTTCCTCTGGACTCACAACATTTTTTTTATCGAAGCAGGAAGAAGTGCCAGTACCTTATCCTGTGCCAAATGATGCAGACAGCTCAGGTTATGATGAAGACTGAGGTCCTCAAGTGAGCATGTTTCTTTTTTCTGAAATGCTGAAGATTTAAATGCCATATAGAACACAAATTAGAAGGATGCAACTTTCAGTATGCATTAATTGTAGTTCAAAATTGAGTTTATTATGTGTATATAATTGTAAAGAATAATTCCATCTTGACGCCAAAAGATTTGAATGAAGTGCAGATGTTAAGCATTTTGGGCAGATAACCTTTCTCTGGCTTGCATGTTCAGTACATGCTCACCTTTATGCTGACCCTAACAAATGTAAAAAAATGGAATTTATCATCAAGGAACCATATCGCACTGTTTGTCAGTAAAATATACCTGTCATTGTATCAGTTAGACTCTGCTATTTGGCACTTATGTATAAGTGGACTGTAGGAAAATTTGATGTGAACTAACATTTTCCGCCAATTAATATTTGTGGAATATCTCATTTATTTTAAGATGCTGACTGCAGAGCTCAACAAAGTACTTTGCAAGTTGCTGATGAGAGGACACAGGTTGCAGCCCTTCTCATGTCCTATGTGATGCGCCATAAAGTTAGCGACCAGGGGGATGACGGACCCGCTGGACCTGCTGAATATCATCTAGTACCCAGGAAAACCTCCAAAAATTGAAATATACTTGCTTTTCAAAGCTTTGGGTGTACACATTCCTGAAGCTGAGAACCACTTCTATTGTCTTGATTGTACCAGGTACTTGAGTAGTACAGCTCAGTTTGAGATTAAGTGCGAGAACTGTGAATGGGATATTGACATAGCCTTTTGCTCTTCATTCCTTGTAATTCCTTTGAAAGAGCAGCTTCAACGAATTCTTGGGCAGCAAAACTTGAAATTGCTTCCGCAAAGAATCGGAGGAAGTGTGATGACGTAGTGGATGGCATAGAACATGCCATGCTGTCGGCTGATTTTTCAACTCACAATATTTCCCTATTGTGGAATAGAGATAGAATTAAAGTGTTTTAAAAATTAACGTTTGACATCTGGCCAGTTCAGTGTGATATTCTTTAGCTGGACCTTGCAGTCTGAAAGCAGAACATGCTTATGCCTGCTATTTGTTTTGGTTTTTCAATGCCAAACATGACTACTCTTTTTACACCCTTTGCAAAGGAGCTACATAAGCTTTTCTTAGGATTTCCATTAGTCAAACATGGAGAACAGGTCCAAATAAGGGTATTTGCAGCTGCGGGTTCAGTAGATGCCATTCGTTCAGCAGTCAGAAACTATAAACAATTTATTGGTTTTTATGGGTGTGGCTGGTGTTACTACCCCGAGGGCTCTTCATACGAATATTGAGATCCTGCTCCAGTGTGCAGGACTGCTGTGAAGCATATTGAAGTGGCTAGAAAAGGCACACCTTAAGTGCCTGTTTATTAATAGAGTCAAGGGACCTTGCCTTGTCGTGACCTCATTTTGATGTGGTGGATGGTTTCATCCCCGATTACCAACATTGTGCCTGCTTTGCTGTCATGTGACAGTTACTCAAACTGTGGCTAGAAAGCGAGTATGACTGCCCTTGGTAGAAAAGAAACAAATTGACTCAGCTAAATCACCTGGTATTGACCATCTCACCTCCGATAGAGATCACCTCCACCCCAATGAGGTTTGAAGACTGAGCTAGGTAATTGGAAGGATTCAGACCCCCTGCAGACCCAATATCATGCTCTGTACAGAGGAGGGCTCCTGCTTCTTTGTTGAGCAAATAGTTACTTTGGGCATACCACTTCTTTCTTTTTATTATTATTTCTTTTATTTTCTATTATTATTATTTATTTTTTGTTGGAGGTGCTGCGATGTGCAGGTCTGAGTTACTCCTTTAGACTGAACCAGGTCTGCTAGATGCTTTAACAATAGTTACACGAGTTGTGTCGATACATTTCATAACTCCTCTGTGGTGCACTGTTATTCACTGAGGCTTGAGCTCCAGAAGCCTGAAGTATTGGTTCAATAGGCATTACCTTTAGTAATTGTCGGTTTCCTCTTTCACTCCTTGTTTCCACTTGTGCAGCTTTATGCATTTTGGAAGTTTTCTAGTCATGGATGCTTGCTGAGTTTTTTATTGCCTTTACTTTTACATTAGTCATTTTTGCTTATTCTTTTTCCAATTGTATACATACATATATGTACATTTTCCTTCTCCCTGCTAAGCTTTTTGCCATTGTTACAAGTAAGCTTGCTTTTTTTTCCTTTCATGTGGCTCCTATGAGGTATGTATTTATAGTTGGGCTTCATTTATCCTTTCATACATCTTTCCCAATTTTGCCTGCTTGGCGAGTATTTGGGTACAGTTTAAATCTTATGTAGTGAAGGATGTGTTCTCTGTGCATCTTCTTTTTCCCATTATTTTTTGTCTCTGTTCTTTTTCGCTTTCTGGCCTCTTTCATTTTTTTTATTTTGCACCTCTTACAATTGTAGTCTAACGGGCCTGGAGGAAAGTGTGGCACATGGAGCACTGAACACAGGGCTCCACTTGGGAAGAAAGAGATAAATGAAATAAAAGTTGTTCCTCCTCCTAAATCAGCTACTAATATATCTTTGTCAGTTAATGAGAGTGGGCACGTTCCAGATATTATGTCTTTAGTGAAGTGAATTCCTCGCTGCTGGCTTACTCAGGCACATTGACAAGATCTTGCCTTTATAAGAAAAAGTTGCTTGCCGAACTGCACTATAAGCACTTGCTTCCACTCTGATCAGCTTTTGAAATGGTAATGAAGGTTTGGAGCATCATGCTTTGAAAGGGTGATATAAAACGGGAGAGAATCTGAAAAGGCAAGCTGTTGAGTATACTTATGATCATCTTGACATCATATAACATATAAAGGTCATATAACATTCACTGCTCTTGTGAATGCTTGAGGCAGCGAGGCTTGCCGATTCTGAAAGTCGACAGTTGGAACTTGCATGTTCTGTGCAGGGTCGGTGCCAAAGTTGGCTAGAGCTGTTGTGTCAGTGCCAGAGCGGCAGGGCCAGTAGGCGGCAATATCAGTAAGAATATTGTAGATGATTTCGTCTTCATAACAAAATTGGTCAGCGATTACCAAGCCAGCGGCTTCCTCCCATTTGTTGAGTGTTATGGCAGCAGTAATGGGGCAAAGGGGGCAGGTGGGCATCAGCTGCTTAGGCTTTGACTGTCTAGGCTTTTGGCAAATATGGTCAGCTGAGAATGGGCAGGATGCTTTGAAGTTAGTGTCTTTTATTGTGCCTTATGTGAGCATGAATATATTTATTAGTGTGAAAGCACTAATCCATTGTCTAATGCTTGTGTGTCTGCTTGTAGTGCTTTCACACTAAAAAGAAACAATGGGGACAGAGTGGATTAAAACCCAGGAATTACTCATGGGAAGCAAGTATGAAGTGCTGTAGCTATAACTGCAGTGGATCTCCCCATGTGCAGACTGCAACACACTCTTGCACTGTGCTCTGGATGTCCTCGTCTCCATCAAGTGCCACCTGTGCACAAAAGCTTTCGCATGTCCTACTCGATTTAACTGTGTTAATTTTTTTTTGATGCTCAAACAACCGGGTTACAGGCGACTACACAGGATGGCTAAAACAAAGGCTCATAACACAAGATGAAGCCGTGGTTGTCTCTGGCTTCGTGAATGGGCTAAGCTTATTGTTTTTACTCCATTCCTCTTCGGGTATCACTTGGCTGATTCTAATGGATGGCCCGTATTCTCACTCATTTCATTTTGTAGAACAGGTGCTGTTATGTTTTGATTCTATTATTTCCTTTGTGCAGTCACCATTCTTTGTTGATTTAAAATGTGTAATAAATTTTTTGAATGTCTTGCAACCTTCGTGATTATTGTCCTACAATGATACATACGTCACTGAGCAGCTCATAAGTGGCAGAGGGACACATGAGTCATGATTTCCCCTTTTTCTGTGCTTCCATTTATCCGTAAAGTTTGAACTCATTGTTTAAATATGATTTCAGCCATGCCTACTTGATGAAGCAGCGAGTCTAGAGCTCGAAACTTCATAGCTTTTTGCAGATTCATTAATATAAAGATGCCAGATAAGAGATTTCCTTTTTTTTGCACAGAAAGGAACAACTATAGATTGCAACAAACACTTGTTTGGAAAGTTAGAGGGCATAAAGAAAAGCTGTTTTCTTTTACCCTGATGAAAATAACCACATTTTGCTCAGTCTGACTGGACTTGGAGCGTTAATTTTCTAATGTCTTTTGCAGAGTTAAAAAATAGCCCTGGGCTAAAGCGCTTACATAAACACCCCCCCCCCCTTTTTTTTGTCCTTACTCACTTTTATCCTACACTTCTGCAATATGCCCCATTTTATTCTATCTATATAAACTTAAGAAGGACAAGATGTGATTAATGCGATTAGTGCGAGAGTGATGCATTGGTTTTGCCCCACGCAGAACAGAAGCAAAGCCATTATCAGTCAGACATGACTAGTCCGGCTCTCACTCTGACACAGCCCGTTTTCCTCCCCTACAGAAGCAGAAAAGAACAAACAGAACTATTTGGGAGATGAAGGGCGATAGTGATAGGGATGAAGGTGGCGGTGTAAAAAAAATTACTTGCATTTTTTCTTTCAATTACATTTTTTTCATGTAGTCCACTATCACAGGATGGAAGCCCGTTATACTTTGTGGCACGGGCAGAGGCTCTTTATTTTTCTTTCCTTTTGCATGCCTCAACATAATATATGTCACAGGGTGGAGGGAAAACTATTAAAACTTCTGTGATAATATAAGCAGGTGCAGATCACCTCACATGAAAGGGGCCTCCGGGAATGGTGGGGAATTCCTGCTTTTGCAGCTCGACAAGGTCTCCCCTGTTGCTAAACAAATCAGTCGGATTAAGCAGGGACCCCGTCTCGTTCTTAGTTTTCCTCTTCATACCTGTCGCTCATAAGTTACGTTATTTGCCGTCCTATATATGAAGCAGGTTAGAATAAATTGGCCCTCTCCTACCTTCGGAGATAAGACCCTGGGCCGCAGCCTCCATAGCCCACATCTTAATTCAGCACTGCTTGGCCACCAGCTCATTAATGGCCAGAGATTCAGACCCCCAGTAGCAAAGAATCCAATTTAAATGAAAAAATATTGGGAAAGATGGTCAGTTTGATGAATGTAGCTCAGTTTGACATTATCAGTATTTAAAACCATGCAAAAGTTGGAAACAAAGTGTGTTCCAGAATGAGTAAAAAGTGCAAAATAGTTACTTTATGCAAGCCCGACCTGCTCGGTCTCACATTGTGCAAGAACGTTTTGGCAGTTTCTTGCAACAGGAGCTTGTGGGTAAATGCAAAATTGAATGGAAGGAAGGAACAGCTCAAACAGACCAAACGTAGGAAGGCGAGACAGACACATGAGCAGCTCATGTGTCTGTCTCGCCTTCCTACACATCCCGTTCGGTTGAGCTGTTCCTTCCTTCCATTCAACATGAACCAACCAGCCCGATAAAGCCCTCTTCTTGAAATGCAACATTATGTCTTTTGCTTGTCACCATACAGTGCAATAGCGCCTATGTGTGTGTAAATTTTTCTGCTGGATTAATATTTCAGAAATTGTTGAGCACTCTTTCTCTGAATGTAGCTTTGTTGCAGATGCAAAAAAAAATATATTTCATTACCTTTGAAAAAATCCACAGAAGGAATTAAGGTTTGAGCAACGAATATGGGTTCTGCACACTATTCGAAGCACTGTTTTATGTGTTTAAAAAAGCTCGCGCGGTACTAGGTAGTGTAATGTCTGTGGTATTGTTAGTGGCCCCAAGTCCACCAGGAGCCAGAGACAGCTTGAACACACATGGCAATGTAGTGGACCCACGGACAGCAACGAAAATGACAGGAAGAGAATAAAACAAAAAGAGCATCCTACATGAACGGCATTGTTTAATGCCAATGGCTGGCAGCGAGGTGTGGGACAGCAGCGTGCGTCGCCTGCATGTGGCTTGGAGCGCTGAGCGCTTGCGTCAGATAACATACGGGCTGGCGGCTGGCAGGGTACCATGATGCGTTGCCGAATGCCAGTCTCACGCGGCCACGTTACCTGACCGTTCCAGCTAACAACGGCATCACTGTTCGGATGCGCACGTGTGTCCAGTCCGCACGAGCTGTCATCCACATCCACATCATTACAATGCATTTTTATTTGCACAAGGTTTAATGATCATTAAATTTAGCCCCCAGTGTTCGTTTATTAAAATTGTACTTTTGACAAATTAATTACACATTTGCAGAAATACATTTTTAGTTCATTGCCAATATGCTACCTCAAATATGATTTTGAGCCCTGATCTTTGAAGGCAGCTTGAAGTGTGATTCAAATATATTTTCAAGGACTATCTATTTTCATAATTGAAGTATACTTTAGGCACATTGCTTTCACATTTACAAAAGTGCATTTTAAATTCATTTTCAAGATGCTGCCCCAAATATGATTTTAAGCACGGTTTTTCTAAGGATGCTTGAAGGGTGCTGCAAATATATCTTCAAGGGCCACCCATTTACTATACCTGAAGTGTACTTCAGACAAATTTATTTCATATTTGCAAAAGTACATGTTTAATTCATTTTAAGTATGTAAAAATGCCTAAATATTTTTCACCTATTTGAACTATACTCGAAATGTACTTTCAGATACGATATTTTTGACACATTTTAAAAATACATTTTGAATATTCAGCAAGAATTTTGATGAACATATTTCAAACATATTTTGAGCACGTTTGTGAATACGAATTACCTTTAAAATGCGTAAAAAATATGCCACTGTGTATTCCAAACGTACTTCTTTTTGCTAAGGGGCCGTTGAGAAGACACGGAAAACCCTCATTGAGGCAGTAACGTAATGGTGCCTTCTGACGTGATATCCCTATCCATGATTGTGCCGATTTACTTGGCAGCAATGCCTATTTACCGGAAAGATCGCCAACAAAAGCAGGGGACCAGCGCCCGCTCTCGAATTTCTACCTGACCAATACCTTCTTTATTTGCAAGGGCATGTTCTATAAGGGAGTACAAGGGACCCCAAATGAATGCTTCTTTTTCGGCGACGGCTGCTAATTGTACAATGGAAGCACTGCAGCGACGGAAATTAGCCTGATTTAATCCGCCCCAAAAGATCTTCCTGCGTTATATTGTCACGAAGACAGGGATTTATGGGCATCGGCAACAGGGGCAAATACACACAGTCAAGAGAGAGTTTCCCGAGAAACGGTAACACGAAGACACAAGCTCAAGAGCTCACAGTCCCAGCTAGCCGAAGCGCGCGAGAGTCTAATACTTTTTTGTCGTTCAAGCGCTACCTCGAACCGTCAGGTGGCATTATTCCCCCCCCCCCCCCAAAAAAAAAAAAAAACCGCAAGCTCACAGAAAAAAAAAACTGCTCCGGATGGCAAATATGACTTTCAGCGGGTAAAATACGGCTTCATGCGAAGCACATGCACCAGGTCAGACGAGCATTGACGACTAGAAGTCGGTACAGTTCCGTCTGGAATAACCTCGTACGTAACTTCTGAGAGGCGACGCAACACTCTGTAGGGTCCGAAGTAACGATTGAGAAGTTTTTCTGACAGGCCTGGGCGCCGGACAGGTGTCCACACCCAGACTTTGTCAACAGGCTGGAACACGACATAGCGATGGCGGTCGTTATATCGGCGTGCATCTGTTGCTTGCTGTTTTGTAATGTGATTACGGGCGAGTTGACGAGCTTCCTCAGCGTAGTTGGTGAATTATTCTGCGTCAGCGGTAAGCAGCTGGTCGTCAGCCGCACATGGAAGCATAGCGTCGAGCATGGTCTGTACATCGCGTCCGTATACAAGGCGAAACGGAGTGAATCGAGTTGTTTCTTGGACGGCCGTGTAATATGCAAATGTGACATAAGGCAATATCTCGTCCCATGTTTTATGCCGGACATCGACATACATGGCGAGCATGTCCGCTATTGTTTTGTTTAGTCGCTCAGTAAGGCCTTTAGACTGAGGATGGTAAGCAGCAGTCTTTCGGTGATGTGTCTGGCTTAGTTGGAAAACTTCTTCAAGAAGACGCGCTGTAAATGTCTTGCCACGATCAGTAATGACGTATGAAGGGGCGCCATGGCGGAGGACAATCTGCGTCATGAAAAATTGTTCCACTTCGGAGGATGTTGCACGTGGCACGGCCATAGTTTCCGCGTAACGTGTCAGATAATCTGTAGCCACAATAATCCACTTATTGCGAGCTGACGATAGAGGAAAAGGGCCAAGAAAGTTCATACCAATTTGGTCGAATGGTACTAGCGGTGGGGGAATAGGCTGCAGCAAACCCTCTGGCTTCAATGGCGGTGTCTTGCGTCGCTGGCACTCGCGGCAACCTCTAACATATCGATGAACGGTGGCGGTAAGTTTGTGCCAGTAGTAGGCCTGGCGCACTCTGGTAAGAGTGCGTACAAAGCCCAAGTGTCCAGCGGTGGGTTCATCATGGCAAGCATGGAGGATTTCATCGCGGAGATCTGCAGGGATGACTAGAAGATAGGCTCGGTCACTGTTCCCGGCGCTTTTCTTGTAGAGGATTCTGTCGCGCGTACAGAAGGATGACAAGTTCTTAGCAAACAGTCGAGATACTGCAGAATCGAAACCCTCCAGATAATCGATCACAGTTTTGAGGTCTGGGTCAGCCCTTTGCCGGGCCTTTAAATCAGAGGAACTGATAATGCCAAGAAAATGGGCGTCTTCATCCGTACAGTCATGAGCCAACTCCACGGGTGATCGAGACAGTGTGTCAGCATCTTCATGTTTACGTCCGGATTTATAAATGATAGAGTAATCAAACTCCTGCATACGAAGGCTCCACCGTGCAAGACGTCCTGATGGATCTCGAAGACTAGCTAGCCAACACAAAGCATGATGGTCTGTCACAACTTTAAATTTACGGCCGTAGAGATAAGGTCGGAATTTCATTGTGGCCCAAACGACGGCGAGACACTCCTTTTCAGAAGTTGAATAGTTTGATTCTGCCCGAGAAAGGGTGCGGCTGGCATAAGCGATCACTTTTTCCTCGCCTTGCTGGTACTGGACCAGAAGAGCACCCACACCGACATTGCTGGCGTCGGTGTGAATTTCGGTGGCAGCGTCCTCATCGAAGTGTGCAAGAACGGGAGGGTTGTGCAGCCGTTGGCGCAGCTCGGTGAATGCCTCCTGCTGCTCGGAAGACCAGACATACGGGACGTCATCACGTGTCAGGCGCGTCAAAGGTTCTGCAATCTTGGCAAAATCGGCAATGAAACGGCGATAGTACGCGCACAGACCCAAGAAACGTCGGACTGCTTTCTTCGTGGTAGGGATGGGAAAATTGGCTACAGCGGCTGTTTTATCAGGGTCAGGCCGGACACCGTCAGCGCTAACCACATGACCGAGAAATTTTAGCTGCTGATATCCAAAGTGACATTTTTCCGGTTTGAGTGTCAAATCGGCCGAGCGAAGAGCGTCCACTACCGTTCGCAGCCGCTTAAGATGTTGGTCAAACGTTTCTGAAAACACGATGACGTCGTCCAAATAAACCAAACAGGTTTGCCATTTAAGACCAGCAAGTATGGGGTCCATCATTCTCTGGAACGGCGCTAGCGCTGAACACAGACCGAAAGTCAATACTTTAAATTCATATAAGCCATCGGGTGTCACAAAGGCAGTTTTTTCCCGATCGCGCTCATCCACTTCTATCTGCCAATAACCAATTTTTAAATCAATGGAGGAAAAGAACTTGGCGTTGCGAAGTCGATCGAGTGAATCGTCGATACGGGGCAACGGATATACATCTTTTTTTGTGATGTCATTCAGTTTCCTGTAATCAACGCAAAAACGCAGCGTGCCATCCTTTTTCTTAACCAACACGACGGGAGACGACCACGGACTTTTAGACGGCTGAATAACATCATCATTAAGCATTTCCTGGACTTGTGTCCGAATTGCCTCACGTTCTTTGGCCGAAATACCGCACGGCTGGTGTCGAATACGTCGGGGATCGTCAGACGTTAAGATACGATGCTTGGTGAAAGAAGTTAGCCGGACTTTCGATGATGAGGCAAAGCACGGGGCGTACTCCCGCAGTAAGGCACGCAGGGCGCGTTGTTGACAGAAAGAAAGGTCACTGCTAACATCAATGTGGTCTAGAACACTGGGAGTATCAATAACGTCAAACGCAAAACACTCAGAAACTTCCTTTAACAGTTCGCCGAAAGCGATGGCAGTAGAGCGATAGAGGTGGCGAGATTCATTCGTGAAGTTCGTGACGAGAAGCTCAGAGTGACCATTGCTGAGAATAATTAAGCTTCGAGCTGCACAGATGCCATGAGAAAATAAAAGAGAACGGTTGCTTTCAGCTATTATCGGCCCGTCACAAAGCCCGTCGCACACAACACTTACAAACACGCTGGAGCGGGGAGGCACTGAAACACACTCGGCTGAAACCCGTAGGGCGCACGTACGTTGGCCATGGGTGGGGCTGGCAGCCGCTTTCTCCGTTGAGAACGAGACCGTTCGCTGTCGGAGATCGATGATGGCGCCATATTCCCGCAGGAAATCCACACCGAGAATCAAATCACGAGAACATTCCCGGAGAACGACGCAGCTGACAACGAACGTTGACGTATGAATCTGGATTCTAGCCGTGCACTGTCCAATAGGAGTAATTACATGCCCCCCAGCCATGCGTATTTGCGTGCTACACCATGGTGTCATAACCTTCCTAAGGGTCGCTGCCAGTTTCCCACTCAAAATCGAAAAGTCTGCTCCGGTATCCACTAAAGCGCTGACATTATGACCATCGATGCACACAGGGATGTCCAGCGATAGCCGGTCTCGTGAACCAAATGCTGTCGTTTCTGCTCCAAAATCCATATCTGTTCTCATTGGGGAGACTCTTTTGTGCTGACATTTAGCGGCCCCGCCCCCGGAGGTCGCTCTACTCAGTTTTCCCGGTGGGGACTTCGCGAGCGACTAGGCGGTGCTCGCGGGAAGTTACCAGTTGTTGAAGCGGTTTGCCGACGTGGGGATGGAGACCTGGATTGTCGGCGCGCCATCCGGAGGCTCTCTTGTGCGAGGTTGTCTCCAATGTCACGAGGTAGTTGTCCGAACGTGCGTCTAGGTGCATTGGTGTAAAAACCGTCCGGTCCGAGTTCCCGATAAGGGCACCACCGGAAAATGTGACCAGGTTTCCCACAGTGGTAGCAAAGGCGGCGGCTCCGAGGGGCCTGCCAGACGTCCGTTCGTCGAATGTTTGATCGCGGTGGCCGCACGTACCGCGTTGGCTGCTGTACAGGAATGCATTGCGTTGGCTGCTGGACGGGCATGCACTGGGTTGGTGGTAACGTAGACAACGAAGCTTGGACGGGAACTGGGCGTCGGAGAATGTCAGCGTAAGTCGGACGAGGATAATCAGGAACAGGGGTACTTTGAGCTTCAGCAACATGCAGAGATGGCTGCGTGACTTGCTGAATCTCTTCGCGGATCATATGGGCGAGAGAATCACCCCTGGGTTGGAACGTGCCACAAACCTTCTGCAGTTCCTCGCGTACAATCGCACGAATAAGATTTCGGAGCTGTTCAGTATTGCTTACAGCAGCTGTAAGAGGCTCGGCAGCAGTCGTAGCAATGATTGGGCTGTCGTAGACCGCCGAGCGGCGCTGGAGTAGGATCTTTTCCATGGTGACCGCCTCTGTTAAAAATGAGGCAACTGTAGTTGGTGGGCTACGTACAAGACCATCAAAAAGCTGTTCTTTAACCCCATGCATGAGGTGGCGCAGCTTTCTCTCTTCAGACATGTTAGGATCCGCATGTCGAAATAGTTTCGTCATGTCCTCAACATACATCATGACGGACTCGTTTGGCATCTGTTTTCGAGATTGTAGAGCACGTTCTGCTCGTTCGCGCTTATCAAGGCTGATATACGCCTCTACGATAAGACGGCGGAACTGAGGCCATGATGTTATTGTGCCTTCTCGGTTCTCATACCATGTCAAAGCATGGTCTTCCAAGCAGAAAATAGCGTTCCGTAGCTTTAAGTTGTCGTCCCACTGATTAGAGGATGCGACTCGTTCGAACTGAGTTAGCCAATCCTCAACGTCTTCATGCGCAGTGCCATGGAACGATTTCGGCACTCGGGGGTTTTGAACGTAAACAGGAGTACCTTGCATGACTGTCGTAGTGCTTTGCGCGGTTGGCCGGAGGCTCGTTGTTGAAGTGGACTCCAAGGGCCCGTGTTCGGGAGGAAGGCCCAGGTTCCTCCGGCTGACGCGATGAACTGGCGTGTCCACAGGCAAAAGCTCGGTGTCGTTGGTTCGCGGAGGGGTGTGCGACATTGAGAGGACAAATGCCCTGCACCTCCACCAAAACTGTCACGAAGACAGGGATTTATGGGTATCGGCAACAGGGGCAGATACACACAGTCAAGAGAGAGGTTTCCGAGAAACGGTAACACGAAGACACAAGCTCAAGAGTTCGCAGTCCCAGCCAGCCGAAGCGCGCGAGAGTCTCCAACTTCTTTGTCGTTCAAGCGCTACCTCGAACCGTCAGGTGGCAATATCAATAATTGTTTTGCATTATTCACATGAACGCTGTCAGCCAGAATTGACACACTTGAACAGCCGGGTAGACTCCATTCAGCTCACGATGAATGAAGAGGTGGAAGGCAGTCAACCTTTCCAGGACGTCTTCGTCTCGCGGTAAGGTGAATTAATGTAAAATAGCCTGTACAGAAGAGGTACGCACATATGCCGATACCTACATTTTAGTTCGAGCCATCCTGCTGCCCACAAATGGCAGCTGTCAGTAGTTTAACGCATCGTACCGAAAGTATATGCACGAGCATCAAATGACGCAGCAAGGGTAGGGAATGATCTTGCTAGCTGTGGTTACGAAAAAGATTCCATAATGTCAACAGAAAGAAAACTGTCCCGAACTCAACAACGTGACGCCCCTCTTCAAGCCCCAAGAAGTATGCAGCTATTCTGTATGTTCTGAAACTAGTGTCACCCCTCGTGTATTACGATAATATGACGTGAAGTTAGCCCATGTCCCAGCCACGAAGTTGTTACAATAGATGGTGATAAGAAAAAACACTTGCCGAAAGAAAAGTTCCGAGTATTTGTCTGAGTTATTGCTTGCGCAGGTTGCAGAGACGTCTATATCGGCGAAACTGAAGCCTACAAATAGCACTTACCGACAAAATGCTCTTAATGTGCAGAAATAAAATAATCCCAATAACGCCTTGGCAGAGCATGAGTCAAGCACAAATACAGATTTGATCGCAACAATGGAAGAATCGTTGAAAAGGAAAAACTTGCAACGTCACGGCTTTATCTCGTATCATTTAAAGACAGCTTCACAACGCTGAATTGCAGTGGGAGTGATCTTGATTTACGCAAGATCCTTACGGCGATTACTTCAGTTTTTACAGACGAAAAATGTTATTACGATTTTATTCTGAAGAAGGCCCTCATTCTGGGTGCCCAAATGTCCATATCAAATTTCATTTACTGGTCAGCGTCTCTATTCGAAACGCATTCCCCCGACCACGGGAGATTCCATCATACTCTCAGGTCTTTAAAAGCGTTAGTTCTTGGGCTAGTTGGTGATCAGTCTCAAAATTCATCGTGTTTAGCGCGAAAGGACAGGACACACAGTAAGAAGACACGTACACCACAGGCGCTACTCACAAATGATTTATTAAAGCCTAAAATACGCATATATATATACTCACAGGTCTGCGAGCACACAGCCTAGCAGGTAATCTGAGTACAGCACGCAGAAAGTGGTTACACATGGCACGAAAGATGGAAAATACATGGGCGAGAAGCTCCTGCCGTTTCCTTTTCCGCTTGAGTGTAGGCTCCTTCTTAAGGGAATATGACCTCCGTCCTCCAGAAGCGACAGCATCTTGCAGTCGTAGTCCGACTTGTCCAAAAGATCATTCGCCTTGACTTCATTTGCTTGGAAAATTACAGTTCACCAGATAAGGCAGAACGTGAAGGCCTGCGATGAATGGCGTTGAGTATGCCCACCACCCGCTTAGGCACCTCTTCTTGGAGAGTGTTTCCGACATGGCTGATCGCATTTTCTACACCGCATACCAACGTCTTCGTATTCGTTGCAGCACGTAGGTTGGAATTCAAATCAAGTTTCAGGCAAGCCTCTTCGGCTAGGTTGAGCTTATACGATGAATGTTTTTGCAATAAGGTTTTAAAAGCCATCGCGGTTTCTGAACTGTGCTCGTGTAGAAGTCTGCTTAAGTTATTGGCATCTGAGTGCTCACCTTTTCGGCTTGACGTTCGGTCCTCTGATGTGTATGTAACACGATGCTGATGAGCACACTACGACTTGGTGTTCCAGTGTATAGGGAAATGACACGCACACAGGCTGATACCTACATTTTAGTTCCGTCCAGCCTGCCGCCTACGAAAGGGCAGTTGTCAGCTGTTTAATATAGGGCTCCAAGAGTGTGCACAAAACGCAAAGGTGCAGCTGCGGACGCATCAAGGGTAAGGAAGGATCTCGTTAGTTATTGTTACGCAAGTAATTTCACTTAGAACAACTGTCACGTTTACGACAACCTGACGCCCCTCACTCACTTAATTATTTCGCATACTTATGCGAATATTCCGTATGTTCCGAAAAAGAGTGAGTGTTTCGCCCGTCTATTACGAGAATATGAAGCGCTAGTAGCCCACGATCCTCTCAAAAAAGTGCGATATCAGCTATTAAATATAAAACAAAACTTAATAAGAGAAAGTTGGCGGGCTAGTTGGTTTTGCATGGTGAAGGAACAGCGCAAGGGACGTGACATAGTGACTCGATGAACCACAGACATAAGGCGCTATCAACTGAGGTTTATTTAGCAAACGATAGAATATATAGGGATGAGAACAGGGGGTGGCACATCGGTAACGATAATGCGCTGTCACCGGCCGTCGAAATATAGTCACGTCAGTGAGTTAAAACATTTGCGAATGATAAAAGTTGCGGTGAAAAACAGTCGTCGAGGAAACACAAGACAAGTAATAGATAGCAATAATGGAAATTGAAGTGGGAACGCAATAGCGGTGAAATCTATAAAATGTACATGGTAAAAAGCGAGGTTCAGGGGGCCTTGATTAGAACAGAACACACTAAAACATGCTAAAACCGAATGGCAGAAGCAATTGAAGGGGCTCAAAAGAGAGTAAAATCTTAAAACACGCAACGTTACGAGACATAAAGAATTAAAACCGGTAAAGGTGTTAATATGCAAAAAGTCAGGTGAAAACAATAAAACGCTAAGACATGGTTAGAGAACCTTCACGATGCATTCTCGGAGGTACTTAAGAATTTCAATTCTTCCTCCGATAAACAGCCACTGTGAACCGGTTGGTTGTTAACTCTATTACAGAGCGAGGCAAGCTTCTTTTGAGCGGAGAAAACAACGTGAACGCCTCTGCATTCACCAACCTTCTTCAAACCGTGGGTGATCTGATGAAGGTATGGCAAGATGACGTCTTTTTTTTTGTCGCTCCGTTTTGGAGCCGCTGAACATTTCTTCATCAAGCTGCTGGCCACTGATATCAGGAGGAGCCGCCCGACCTACTTGAGAAAACTATCATAGAGCCGATGTTCAGGTTTTTTGAACGGCATTGAGAAAACACAACTTGATGATGCCTCGCTTGATTAACTTGGAGTGGACAGACGAATCTGAAAGGAGCGCTTTTTACCTCTGGGCTCATATGACCTGTAGGTCTGCAATTCATAAAGTTAAAGGCGTAGATCGAGGAAACGTATGGTGGGATCTTCCGGGAATTCAGGTGTTATTGCGAGAGGCTGATGTTATCTCCCCCATTACGACACTATCTGACAAAGCAGACTACATAAATACGGCACAGTAGGAGACTACAAGTGGCAGACTACAGGAATGCAACACAATACATAGGACAGACTACAGGAATACAATACACTGCATAAGACACACTGCAGAAATACTACACTCTACACAACACAGACTACTGAAATACTACACAAAACGGACAACACAATTACGACATGGCAAACGTACGTTAGACTACAGTTTTTTCGTAGTATTACTGTAGTACTTTTTTGAATGAATACTGCAACAGTTGGTACTTTTGAATGCTCACAGAGCGAAAATTAGGCTTGAATAAAAGCGAGCTTACTGAAATAGCAGATGTCCTTTTGGGAATTCAAAAATGTGAAGAATGCGTGGTCGAGTGGCGAATCTGTGGCGATCATTGCACAATTAAGGTCGGAATGGAAACTTGGCTAGAGCAAAGGGGGTGGGCGAAATGCCTGGCTACAGTTCTTTTGTAACAGCAGATAGTGTGCATTCGATAAGAGAAACAGTTTGGTGATTTCGATGCCTAGAGGGCAAGATTTCGGCGAGGCCGAAGTTCTGAATCGGAAAGCAGGTGTGACTCGCGGTGACGGTGGTGTGAGGAATGTTCCGCTGAAGAACAATATCAACGAGGACAAACAAGCAAGGCCCCATCAGGAACAGAGGGAATTGGAGTCATGGGAATATAAATGGCAGCTTCGGGCAGCAAGCGAACAAATTCAGTTGTCCGAAGATCGGGCTTCGAAGGCACACTTTCAGAGCATAGTGGCAGGTCTGAGCGAAGTAGATCAGTGAAGTAATCGATAAGGGCAGCATGATCCGTCAAATTTCAATGCCGAAGATAGCATGTTTTATAGAATGGTATATCACTGTAAAAAGCACATGGCTAGTATAGCGAGCAATATGAAACGCTTTCTCAGTTTTCTCACAGCCTGAGCCCACTTGCTTTCAACCCTTATTTATGAACAGGGACAAAATTCAAGATCGTAAGCTTTATTCAAAGTTGACAATGTCACCAGAGAGTAATGGCAACAGCCTACGGATGTAGAAGTCGTCCTGTTCTCGTCCGACATTCCCCCATGAGTTTTGAGGAACCTTATTATTTCAATAACAATGAAGTGTCTTCTAAATTCCACGTCTCCCCAAGCTAACTGGAAAATATTCATCTGCCTGTCTTATCCCGCTGTCGATACGAGCCTAAATTTCAGCGGCTCTGTGGGAGCCTTCTTGTGGTTCGTATACCATCCTGTCAGGCGAGGCGTCCAACCGTGAGAAGCCTGAATTGATAGGTGACCGCATCAAATTACCACAGGAGCATGTACATTTTTCACTTTTCCCAGGACACCTTCATAGCCCTGAACAGCCACAGCTTCGATTTTGTCTCCGTAGCTGAAGAGAATAACGATTTAGAACCACGGAAAATAAATTTGCTCTTCAATCACGTACTTTTCACCCCCACCATCCATGCGAATATTATATTGCCCAGAACATGTCATAAAAATTATTCTGAATTCATGACAACCGAAAGAGTTACTTGACTGCAGGGCATTTAGAAACAATACCCTGAATACCTTAGTCCGTGGTAAATGTCATTTCACTACTTGGCCAAATGTAGACGCCGTTAGGCACCGCCACTGCTTTTTCTGCCACGTTGTAGTACATTTCATCATGCATATTTCGCTTAGATGCATACATACCTGTAGTATCTGAGTTTTTGCCGCTCGGAGCATATGACGCACTTGACGCTCTTGCACGACGCACAGTTTTTTTTTTTTTCAATTAAAGGCTCGCCTTCGAGCACTCCAAAGCATCCGGATTTTGTTCCTTTGCTGTACGCAATCAGATGCAGGTTCTTTTTTTCAGGTTGTTTTTTTTTTCGTGCGCTTGTATATATGTGAATATGTAAAGCAGCACGTTTGGTTTTCTAGGCAAACGTGGTCCTGAGTGTCTTCAGTGTGGGCTTTTCTCGTACAACGATGGCAGTTTTCTTTTGACCTGTTCTCTTCAGACGGGAGCCGAGTGCTTGCTTAGACATGTGGTTGAGTTTCAGAGACAGCTCAAGCAATTTGGCCTACGACAATCAAGACAACGCTACAAGCGACAGCCAGCTTCAAGCGTTCATGTGCAGGTCATTAAGTCGTCTCTTCATGCAGCAGCTCCGACTGCTGCTCTCCGTGACTCTTCTGGCGGGGGAGGAGGCTGTTGTGACCGTGCATGGTCCGCGCTTGCGCGCACTATTGTTTGCCTGTAGGCATGATATTGATATGTGCTGTTGGTGCAAGGGCTCTAAGTGAGCCTGTTTCCATGAATCTTTCTGTGTGAGCATGCTTTGCTTTGTCGTGAGCCTGCAACTGCCAAGTTGGCCCTGTCAATGGAACGTCAAGAAAAATACAAAGAAAAGTCCCCTGTGAGAAATAGCCGGAAGTGCTTTTGTTCAACTGTTCACCCTTCCCGTCGAGAGGCGCTATTGTCAAGTTAGGAATGCCTACTGTCCAAAAGAGACGATCGGAGTGACACGTCCGCTGACGTACAGGAGAAGAAAGGAGCATGTGGATTACGGCCATTAGAGGATTTCCCGTGAATGCAGGAAAGGGTTGCAATTGCCGGAAAGGGACAATGCTGGGAGCAGGATTCGTGGCGCGCACGTACACTTAGCTTTCTGAGAAGGAAATCCACTTACCGGAACCAACATAGCGAATCTTTGCAGAAGAATCGAAATTTACCTCCTCGCCATTCCCAAGCTCTACCCGCCAACTAGGGACCACGCCTGACGAAACAATACCGGACCAGTCAGTGCAGTGATGTGTTCGATTGGATGCCGATATTTTTTATTTTTATTTATTTATTTTACACATACTGCAGTCATAGAGACCAAGCAGGGGGGCAACATTCAAAAAGCAAGAATAAAATCAAACACTACGCAAATCCAGCGTTCCGGCAACAATAAAAGAAGAAAACCAAACAGAGGGCAATGATATTGTTAAGTTTACACATACAATAAGACACTCTTTTCAAAAGCAGCGGCATCCTGAGCCGAAAAGACATTTGCTGGCAGTGAGTTCCATGTTGTGATTGTTCGGGGAAAAAATGAGTTTTTGAACGTATTTGTGCGTGCAAAGTACGGGGTAAGGTTATGGTTGTGGCTATTGCGTGTCTGTCGTGTAGAACGGGGGGATATATAGGGAGCAGCATTAATATTAAATTGACTAGAGTAAAATGAGTACAGAAATTTAAGCTTCGCAAGTGCTCTCCTTCTTTCTAGAGTGGATATGTTCTTCGTAGACATCAGAACGGATGGCGAGATAGAGCTATGGTAAGCGTTAAAAATGAAACGGACTGCTTTCCTTTGGATCATTTCAAGTTTCCTTATATCCTTTTTTAAGTGCGGATCCCATACGACGAAAGCATACTCAAGTTTCGGACGAATTAGTGTGTTGAAGGCAAGTTGTTTAAGTTCAGAGGGAGCGTGTTTTAATTTGTGTCTTAGAAGGCCGAGGTTCCTTGAAGCAGACGAGCAAATGCTATTAATGTGGCTGGACCATGAAAGGCGATTTGTAATGGTGACTCCAAGATATTTGTATTCGCTCACCTGTAGCAGTGGAGGATTGTTTATTGCGTAATTAAAACTGTATGGCGCTTTCTTGTTAGTAACCTGAAGAAGAACCGATTTGTCGCTATTTATTTTCATGGACCAAAGGGTGCACCACTCTAGGACATTATTAAGATTTGACTGCAAGCATTTTTGGTCGGTAGTGCTGCTAATTTTCTTAAACAGAATGCGGTCATCTGCGAATAGTCTAATACTGACTTCGGACGTATTTACGGAGTTAACCAAATCATTGATATAAATAAGGAATAAAAGAGGCCCAAGTACGCTGCCCTGAGGCACACCAGAGGTAACGGGTAAAATACCTGAATGAGATTTTTTAACATCGACGAACTGTTTTCTGTTGGAAAGATAGGTTTTAATCCACCTGACAAGAGCTGTTGGAAGACCAAGATGTTGAAGTTTAAAGATGAGCTTATTGTGCATGACGCGATCAAACGCCTTGCTGAAATTTAAAAAAATGACGTCAACCTGTCCAGCATTGTCAATCGATGAAGCGAATTCATGCACTGTAGTGACGAGCTGAGTAACCGTAGATAAGCCTCTTCTAAAACCATGTTGAAAGGGAGACAGGATGTTATTTTTTTCCAGAAATGACATAAGATATTTAGATATAACATGCTCCATAAGCTTGCAGGTACCTGAAGTTAGCGATATGGGACGGTAATTGTTAACGTTCAAACGATCACCTTTCTTAAAAATTGGAACAACGCGAGCTAAGCGCCAGTCATCAGGGACAACAGAATCTTTTAATGAAAGTTCGAAGAGGCGAGTTAAAATGTGGGCTAATGGTTCGGAATAACGGCGCAGAAACTCATTAGGGATATCATCAGGCCCCACTGCCGATTTCGTTTTTAAGTTTAGCAGCATGTTTAGTACGCCTTCATAGCTAATAAAGTCACCTGATATATCAGATCCAGATACCTGCAGTTCCAAATCTTGATCACTCGAGGCAAAGACAGAGTGAAAGAAACTATTGAAGTGATTTGCAATATCCACAGGAATCTCCGAGACCATGCCGTCAATAGATAGCTGTTTTACCTCATCTTTAGAATCACGTAGGTAACGCCAAAACTTCTCAGGGCTCTCTCTTAAGAATTTGGGCAGTGCCTGCGAAAAGTAGTGTTTTTTTGCTTCGGAAAGCTTAGAAGCTAGCTGAGTTTTCAGCGTGCGAAAACAGGTAGTTTTATGACCGCTTCGTTTAGTGCGTTTAATTTTGCGATGCAAATGAATGATTTCTCTAGTAATCCACGGATTAGGCTTATTTGTACGTACACGCTGGTTGGGAACGAAATTTTCAATGCAAAAGTGAATAGTGTCCTTAAGTGTAGTCCATAATGCTGTGACGTCGCTAGGCAGGTTATCACATAAATCCCAGGGTTTGTCTAGGATCGCAAGATCATCGGCACGTGAAAAATTTTTTACAGTGTTATTGTTCGCTATCTTATGGTTTTTCTGGGCATCAAGCAGCAAAGACAAATGAACGCTTTTGTGATCAGAGATAGCCGTGTCAACATACACACTGTATTCAGATAAACTAGCGCTGACAAATACCAAATCAAGAATTGAACGAGCGTTACCCACTTCTCTAGTGAAATCAGAGACAGTCTGCACCAAATCACACATCAGCATAATATTCAAAAGAGGGTTGGTTGAATCATTAAAAACACAATCAGGGTTAGCCCAATCAAGTAAAGGAAGGTTGAAATCACCAGCGAGAATAAGGCGGTCATCTTTGAACAAAGACATATGATCATACAGCTCAACCAAGAAATCGGGGGAGGCAGATGGTGGTCTGTACACTGCGCAGACTGTGAACAAACTACCCCAGCAGTTTACCCTAACAAATAAACTCTCATGATCATCTATCTGGTTAAGAACAGTGCCATTCAAACAGTTTTTTATTATGACGGCTACGCCCCCACCACGGGTAGGTCGGTCTCTTCGGAACATTTTATGTGACGCGGGGACAATAACACTGTCAGTAATGCCGTCATGCAACCAAGTTTCGGTAATTATCATTATGTGGGGATCATGGGCCAAAATGAGAAACTCAAGCTGGTCAACTTTATTGGCAATACTCTGTGCATTCAAGTTCACTACCCGTAATCTGAGGGGCGTGCCCTGGAACTGGTTGGTCAGCATCTTCAGAGAGGGGCTGGACATAGGGGGTTTTAAGGACGTTGCAGAGCACGAAATGACGCTCTGAGCCCTGGGTAAACGGCTCATCCAGACACTTCTCGCTATGAACTCTTAACGCTTGCCATTTTGCTGATATACCCTTTTTTTCATGTAAATAAGTTTTCTCAAAGTGCCATTAAACCTGCTTGTGTATATTTTACCAACTTCGAAGATTCAATCCTTCATCAACCCGGAGTCTCTGCACGCTACCAAGTGAAGGCCGGGTCGACTTAGTCCCAGCGTCACGACACCAGCAACAGTTGCACTGAATTACGAGCCCTACGTGATGATATAAGACTACGTGCAAAGAAGACCTGCGCCAATTGCACATGCCTTCTCCCAGAAGTGCCCGTCAACAGCAAGAATTCAGGTGAACCATGCGTAAAACGTGTGTGGCTAGTTGCTCTATGTTTGTATAGAGTAACAGTATAGGTGACGTGCGCCGGAACTTCTTCAAACGCTCTTGTCCCGTCACCTTCTTGAGTTCCGTGCCGGCCGGCTGGCACCGCGGCCGAGCACCATTCTTTTTCGTGGTCTCTTCCTACCGAAGTGGCCGCCTTAGTAAAGAAGAAATACACAGTCCTGTTTTTCCCAGAACAGAAAAAGAATTATCACCTAAGTTCCCTATTTTTTATAATGAAGAACAAAATTTTTTTTGTTTGCATTTATGGCTTCGAAATTTTTATGATCGTCCACGTTGAGGCACCAAGACTTGTAAACGTCAGCTTTTTCGATAGCGTGCTGGCTAATATAACTGCGCAACTGTTTTCTCTACTTGTAGGCAAAAGATATATGCTTAGGTTAGAGGGCAAAGGAGTTCGGGAATAGTTATCCTTTGATAGAGTACTCTACAAGCATCAACAGTGAACGATATCCACATCGAAATTGTTCGGAGAAAATCCGGTTGCAATCAGCCTCCAGCTCTATGAAGAGCCATCGCAGACGACAACCAAAGGTATGTGAGTAAACCAGAACTTATAGACGGTGTGAAAGAAGAAATTGTCCCGGATGTCTACGAGATCAAGCTGAGATCAAAAATACAAACAACGCAAATTGTCATCACTTTCAAAAAGGTCTCTTCGAGAATCCATAGAGGCCGTCTGCAGGTAGGTGAAACTCAGACCATACTTTCCAAGCGCACTTAGATACAGAAGTATAGCTACAGGTCCCAAGTCTACAGGAGCTGTCATAGCCAAAATGTGTTCCTCGAGACCCTTAATCTCAGAACTACGACGTAGAACCGCACCTTTGCAGAAATGGTAAGGAGGCACCCGGCTTACTCATGCTCTTTTCCAGCTGGGAAAAGGAGAGAGATTGGGACAGAGAACGTAACAAAAAATGATTCATTGCGAAGCACGAAAGCGACTGCCATTGGTGCAGAGTTCGGCTTCCGAGCTCACCTCTCCACCCAGGACGTCCTCATGCAACTCAAAGAAGCCCTCATCAATATCCCGAGCGTAGGCGATAACGCGGTCATGGCCCTCAACATCAAAGGGGCCTTTGGCAACGTTAGCCACGTGCCTACACATGAAGAACTCGACAACCAAGGGTTGGGCTCGGAGACCTCTGCAGCGATACATTCTCGACCTCCAACAAAGGCACACTTCAACGATCCGACATCTCGCCACCCCTTTTCAACGTGGCTATGTTCGGACTTGCGAGACAACTCGAGAAGGTCGAAGGCCATGTATGCTGACGCCTGCACGGTCTGGGCTACTTCCGGGCCGCTTGGCCAGAAAGAAGGACTGCAAGCAGCGGCTACCGGCGTGGAAGAATATGTTCGCGCACAAGGCCTCGCCTGCTCCACAGAAAAATCCGAACTCTTGCGAGTTCACAAAGGGACCCGCAAGGAAGGGACCCTCAATGTCTCCCTTCAAAGACAGCTACTTCCCGAACTAGACAAGATACGAGCCTTGGGAATGTGGCTGCAGAGCAACCAGCGATGTGGCCATATGCTCAGCCTTCTAAAGCAATCGACCACTCAGGTCGCCATGATGATCACGCACGTCTCGCAGAAGCGGAGCAGCATGCGAGAGGGGGATACCCTGCGCCTGGTTCAGAGCCTCGTGCTCAGCCGCGTGAGCTATGCCCTCCCATACTTCAACCTAAACAAAGGAAAAGTGGATAGTGCCAATATCATCATTCACAAAGCACAAGACAGCCTTGGACCTACCAATGAACACCTCCAACGCAAAACTACTAGCTCTTGGAGTTCACAACACATTCGAAGAGATCAAAGAAGCCCAACTCAAAGAAGAAGACACTTACGAGGCGTTCGCTTCTTAGGCGACTGGGGCTAGGTGCAACTGCGGAAATCGAGAATCGTACTTCGAGCATGCCGGACGCAATTCGGCAGACGCTAAAGGTCAGTTCCCTTCCCCGGGACATGGACCCAAACTTGCATGTGGCCCGTAGGGCAGCCAGGGCGAAGTATGTACAACAAAATTTAGCTGCAAACTCTACAACGGTATACACGTACGCGGCTGCGTATACACCCTTACAAAAAAGCTTAATGAGTTTCTGATTAAATGTTAATTACATTCCTCATCATGCACATTAACATTTCTATACATTTTCTTGATGCGTTTTTGATGAGTTTCACAAGAAAGTTGGCCACCGTGTTTCTGGTTGGTACCTAATGTGTGCATTTCTTGTGTGTTGTTCATGAGTGTTGACCAATGAGCACCTGATGGCTTTCACTTTTGGATAAAAAGTAAAAGCTAAAACGTAGCGAAGCACCTCAACTACATTAAAAAAAGCTAAAAAATAAAAAAAATTAAAACTAAGCGAAAAAAAGACTGCACCTCTGGCGCGATTCGAACTCTAACCACTCGGCCACTCGGGGAACTGGTAACGATGGTAGCGTATTTGGTTCTTATGTCTGGACTGCATTCATAAGATTGGGACTTAATGTTTCGAAGCATGTTTCGAAGTTACAGGCCATTGCGGCTGCTCTAACAATTACAACTTCTTGACCATTAGAACTTGCATCTAATGTTCTAGATACCTATGCGCACTATTTTGTCCACTGCAGTCATTTTAAGATGTCGAGTTTGGCATCGCTGGCAAATTTATCAGCGCTGGCTCTTCGGTGGTTGCTACCTTGGGCGTAATTTTCGCTGAACACGGAGCTGTAGCACGAACCTTTAAGGAAAAAAAGTGCGACCAAGCTTCAATACCGGCAAGCGCAGCAGCGCCAACACTATTGTAGTGGTAACTAAATCTTATTTGTATCTAAACATTTCGGGAAGCGATGCGATGACTGAGGGCTCGGCTAATCTATACGCAGAGCAAGAAGGAGCTCGAAAGCTTAAGAAACACGCAAAATATCATGCATGATAAAGAATGCATTGCTTCTCGTGCCCTGGTCGCGCACATGCTCCCAGGACGGTCCAGTTCCGAGTCAAAGCACGGCTCGGGTTACGTCCACGCGTCGTCGTCGGCGCAGGCCGGGGTACCCCTGCTGGTCTCTCCTAAACGGCCTGCTCGCAGGTGCAGGGAGGCATTGGAAATGGAGCGGCCTTGCGTCCCTTTGCTTGGAGGCGGTGTGACAGTGCGTCGGTTCGCGTACACAACAATATCCTTGCCCGTAACACCCTCAAGCATATTGTCCAACCACAGCACTCATATTTGCTTGGCAAGAAGTGATTTACAATGGCACAAACACCCAAGACGCAGGGTGTAAGCGTGTTTTGAATGAAACAAATGTCCAAAAAGTTGTTTTTGTTCTTACAGTGCATGCTAAACAGAAATGAAAACATAGTAAAGAATATACATTCGCTTAGCGATGTATAATTTCCCTCATTTGAGAAAGTCAATGTATTTCCACATTAGCTCCTATACAAAAATACTGTTGTGTTTTCCAAGTACAAAACTTCTTGCGTAATCTCAAATGAAAGGCTGTTGCGGATCTCATGTTAAAACACATAAAAATTGTTTCTTAGGCAACACTCTACATATGCTAATCAGAAATGAAAACATAGGGCTTTGAAAGTGTGCAGTTAACAAGGAAATAATATATATTCACTTAGTGATGTATACATTTCCTCATTTGAGAAAGTCAGTGTATTTCCACATTAGATCCTACCCAAAAATACTGTTGCGTTTTCCAAGCACAAAACTTCATGTGTGATCTCAAAGGAAAGTCTGCTGCAGATATGATGTTAAAACACATCTAACCTTGAATCTCCTTTGAGTGGTTGATGACTCATCAAAAACACATTACGTGGGTAACAGAAATTCAATATCCATTTTTGTAAGGGCAGGTAGCTCATATAACAGCGTAGTGGCGGTAGCAATTGATTCCAAGCTAAAGGAGGTAGCTAGCGTCTCAGTCAGGGATTGCACGGTAACCGATGGGAGGAGCTGGTCGTTGCTCTAGCGGTGGTAGCCGGGTATGGAAGCAACACGTCCCTTATCATTCTTACAGATTTGAGAGAAACGTTCCGTAACTACATGAATGGCCGCATAGGTCGCGCAGCGCTCAGGCTCCTCCAGAGCGCGACCCCATTAAAAGTCACACACAACATCTACTTGGTGCCAGGACACACCGACATAGCAGGGAACGAACGCGCCGATGAGGTAGCTCAAGGGTATGCGAGCCGAGCTGCCTCCCAATTGGACGATCTACCCGAGCGAGTCGGCCTTACGTACTCAGACATACTGAACTACTATAAGGGGATTCGGATCCGCTATCCGCCGCCTCATCGTAATCTATATCAACAAGAGGCAGCGTACTGGCGAAGACTACAGACAGGAACACTCCCTAACCTGCATATCCTTAGCAAGATTTACACGTCGCAATGTCGGGACACTTTCCCGTGGTTCGGTAGCAAACCTTTGTTACACCACTTCACGTCAAAATGTAGCGATAACGACAGATTTCGTAAAGACCCGAGTTCGGAAAAGTGGGAGAGCCGGCTCTCCAGCGGCGAACTGGGCTGCCAACTAGGTCTGATCCAGCACGCCCAGCGAGAAGCGAAGCTCAGCGGAAACGTGGAATAGGGGCACCGACCATGTGAGAAGAAGGAAGATGGTCCTGTTCTTTCTCCTCTGCTACTAGCACAAGACCTTTCTAGAGAAATCAATGTCTTCTTTATCCTATCCTATACTATCCTATCCTATCCTATCCTAATCACTGTTGCGGCACAGCAGGGCCAATGGTCTTCAGCGCCTGCCCAGGCCACGCACAGTAAGCCTAGTGTAAAGGTCTCTACACTCCAGATTCGATGCAACAAGTGGTGCTCGCTACGAACAACTCAGGCTTAGTGCACCCCCAAGTGAGCCGGCCTCAAGGCCTCTCCTCCCACGAAGGTCTAGAGAAACTCTTTCGAACTTGCATCACATCTGATGCTGGGATGGACGCAGAGCTTTTCCCCTGCCGCAAATGTCTCTTGAGCGTAAAAGCAGCAATAAAATCTTAGTAAGAGGTCCGAAGGACCAACAAACCTAAGTGTCAACACGAAACCAAACAGCCTTTAAAAATGGCATTTCTAGTTCAGTGAAGGTTTCTAACTGCAGAGCCGCAAGAGAGCATTTAAATCACTTTCTCGTGTAGCTTTCTGCCTGCAAGGGACGATGTTGGTCACATGCTGCCTCACATAAGGAGCGGAAGTTACGGGATCTCCCCAAAAATTAAATTCCACCTGCGAACAAATTAGTAGGATGCTTGGCAGGATATCTGGTAAGCACGGTGAACTTCTTGAAAAAGAAACCGTTCGCCTGGCTCAGGCGTTCGTCGTTAGTCGTGTGGTGTACGTGCCGCCCTACCTCAAGTTGAGGAAAAGCGACCGTGGCACGCTCGACTCGGTGATTCGGGCGGCGGTAAAAAAGGCTCTAGGACTCCCGGCCAGAGCGTCTACAGAGCGCCTGCTCCAACTTGGGATCTATAATACAATAGGGGAGCTGATTGAGGCCCACAGAACAAGCCAAATCGCTAGGCTGTCGTTGACCAGCACCGGCAGGCAAGTCTTCCGAGACCTCAATCTAGGGCTTCGCCCCACCACAGAAAACAGAGTGTACATCCCGGAAATGTGCAAAAATACTTCGACGTTTAAGCTGCTCCCCAAAAACATAAATTGGGAGTATAATCCGCGGAGGAGTGAAGCCTGGGCAAAATTAATACAAAATAACTATGCCAGTAAGACAGGCATATAGTACGTGGATGCAGCGGGTCCCACCGAGGATCGCATCTGCACCATTGATGTTGTGCACGAAGGAAAGCAGGTGAGCAGGCTCTCAGTAAAAACGACGCACTAATGTTGGAGGAACTGGCGATTGCACTGGCCGCCACCCACTGCGACGCCGCCTACATAATGTTGGACTCGCAATAGGCCTGCCGAAATTACACGTGGGGTACGATAGCGCCACTCGCCCGCAGAATATTATTGGCACATACAAAAAATTCAAATTCGGCTACTAGTAAAAATCAGGTTATATGGGTGCCCGGTCACCAGGGGGTGGAGGGGAACAAGACCACTCACGCGGCTGCTCTAGCGTTCCTCCCCCAGGGTTCCGCTCAATCCTCCGGTTCTACCGAGGCAACCATACCAATCCCGCTCATAACGTATGCGGATATTAACAATTATTTACGCCTCTGCAGGAGGGTACTTCTGGGACCCGCCAAAGGTCTCGACAGATCTGAGGAGTGCCACCTTAGACTGCTTCGAACCGGGTGTTTTCTAAATCCTCCCTCACTAAAACACATGGACCCGATATTCATGGGTAGGTGCAAATTATGCGGGCAGTATGCTGACTTATACCACATGGTGTGGGCCTGCCAGCAAAGTACAAATCTAAAAGCAATAAAACAGCCAACTAGGGATGGCTGGGAGGCGGTGCTGTCCAGCTCGGATCTGGAGGCCCAGCGTGTCCTGGTCCAGAGAGCTCGGGCAGCGGCGGCGGCCAATGGCGTCCCGAAATAGGGTCTGCCACTGAGCTCCACAAAGAAACGCACCTCACTTCCCAAATCATATTATCGCATATAAATGTTTTCTCCTCATCCGCCTTCTTCTCCTCCTCCTCCGTAAATGCGTCGACATGACTTTCCGAGGCACAGACCGACCAGCGCGCGTTCTTGACGATGAGCTGCAGCGCAACCAGCCGAGAGTAAATAAAAGCACACCGCAGGAGGCCTGCGGCAGTGCGTTCTGGCGAGATGCAGTCTTCCGTCCAAATCTTGCGGCCGCTCGCTTGGGGTAAGTGTCTTTTGTTTTTTACCGAGCCCGCGATCCCACATCATTTCTCCTCACCTTGTACAGCCGCCGCTACCGATCAACTCTGCAACTACGACGCTTCATAGAACAAGAAAGCCGTGATAATTCTGTTTTGCCATAAACCGTCGGATAATTGAATATTTTTTCGCCTTTGTTTATGTCTTTGATCTGGTTTAGTATTTTATTCGATGTTTTCTGTGGAACTCTTGCCCATGCTTACTATATCTGCAATATTTTCTTTGTTATTATATAGACTTCTTTTATCGCAGTTATTGCTCATTATTGATTTTTCCATCTTGTCATTTACCGAGCTCTCTTTAAACCGTACCGTGTCGTGGCGTATTTTGTTCGATTATTATTTAGTGTAATTTTAGCTTCTAGCTAAAACGACCTTATTATTTTAAACAAAAAGTGACTGTCTTGAACTTATTCCTAATAACACACAGACTCACGTACTTCACGGGTTGACCGGCGCCTAACTTTCAACTGTGTTCTCAAAACTAATACAGGGTAACCGTAATGGGGATCCCGCACCTCGGTTGACCGTGAAGGCAGGCGTTTGTAACAAACTTAGTACAACAAAAACATTCTCAAAATAATTTGTTTCATTGTTATCAATAGTAGTCAAGAGGCTTTCTGGTCATGCTGAAGTCATATTACAAAACAATATTGCAAATTTTATTTTGATCTCAGTAGTATATCTCAAGCAATTGCGGGTAATTATATTCAATTTAAAGCAATGAAAGTATGCTGCTTTGAGCCACTTCTAACATACACACTTCGGAGAGGTAACGCAATTACCACAGCCACTTATTTCAGTTGGAGAATTTATTGCTCATTTCTCTCTTTTGGGAATTGAACAAACGGACACTCGAGGCCGGTATATAGAAGATTTTATGATCTCCAAAAATCTGTGCTTATGAAACACAGGCAAGCGTGCACATACACCTCCCCATACACCGGAAAAAATGACCCTCCTGGGTATGTCGTTTTGTTCGCCATTTTTTCACCGATTTTAATTGAAATGATTTAGACAACCCGTATGGGAGCGATCGTGTTCCCTTCATTATCAGCATTTTATCTTCACCATCTGTAATTTATACATAACGACGATCACTGGAAGCTTCATTTAGACACTTGGACACTGTTGCGATGGGAAGGCAGCCTCGATAATATAGATTTAGATATCTTAGCATAGGGCAACTAAATGAAGCATTGACTACCTATTCCACTGCAGCGGCATATCTGGCGATTCTTCAGTCGTCCGAATTGTAGAACAAAATCGCAAATTGCACGCATGAGAACGCATAGAGGCCAAACAGAATACAAAATTAAGCTAAGGATTTCTTCAATGATACTCCACACAAGGAAAACTAATAAATATTTAAAATGGCACAAGCTGAAATTCTATATATTGGCTATATTTTAAGGGATGCGTGGCACAGGCATATTTTCTATATCATAATTAAAATATCGGCACAGCTTCGAAATTCCGATGGTAACTTCCCACCCTTCAGAGCTCTTTTTCGAATATACACAAAAAACAACTAGCCAGCAGGCCAACAAACTGGTAGAACACTTCAACTGAGTTTCAAATTTGTCACACTACACAGACGCATTCCTAAGCTGCAAAAATATAGGTGAAAAACAAACATTGGGTACAAGACACTTAGGACCGCTTACGTGTGAGAACGCAAATGCATTGCTCTTTGTGGCCGCAGTGCATCGAGGAATGTATTTTAAATGTGGACATTTCTTGGCCGGTTATTCATCCTCGTCTCGGTTTTGCCGCAGTTTCTCTGCTTCACACTGTAGGTGTGCGAAAGCACACCAAAGAAGCCGCGTTGAAAACAAAGGGCAAGTAGAAAGCTTCCTACTACGCGTGTGCTTGTTTTCATATCAGCTTTGCTGCATCACGTTTTGTTTCACTTTATTGTCGCTTCAAATGATTGTACAAAGCGAATGTTCCAAGCATGAGCGAAAGCTGTGCCATCTCAGCGCGGTGTTCAAAAGCATTCCCCACGACGGCACTCCTATGCGGCGGATATACCATAATGGCAGCGCCGCTCGGCGTGGCACCAACCTTTACGGTGCAACGAGGGGCTATTGAGGCATCCTAGCACGTGTAAACGACGAGGCCTTGGGCCGCTATACGTCACAAACGTGCTCGCATTGCAATTAACTAATGCCGCTTTGTCGTTCTTAGATATTATTTTCGACAAGGGGTGTTATCAAAGTTGGCGTTGATTTTGCCAAATTTCATCTTGAGGACTTCAGCCGCTTCACTGAACGCTCTCTCAAAGCAAGGTCTGCAGGCTAGGGCGTGCTATACCGTACAAACACCTTGTGCATCGCTCGTAGCTGCGCTATGTTACGATGCCACTTTTTTGTTTTCTATGAAGCTCCGTGCTTTGTTGTTGAAACCGTGAAAAGACATTTCAAATAGGTCTAGTGATTAGCTGAAACAATCGTTCTATCTGTTTTTGTTTGAGTATATTTCTAATCTAATCTACTACGAAATGTCAAAAACATAACTGGCACCAGCTACAATAAAAACAAACGCCGCAGAGAGCGCAGCGCACCAGCGAGCGAAGCGTATTGCCATGAGCACGAAGAGTTGGCGCGATTCCATATTGAGAGACGTTTTGACTCCTGTAGCCTTCCTTTGGAAATAATCAGTGCTTACCGTTAATGAATTATAATATTAAATTATTTGAAAAGTTTGTTTCTTAAAGTATTCATTTAAATACGCATAAAATGCACAACCACTGTAATTAGAAGTAATGTATTTTAACCATTCAGTTACGTGCATATGTTGATTCAGCAAACAATAATAATTTAGCTACATATAGAATATCACGAAAAAATATTTTGTTTCAGTGTTTATCCATTACATTTCCCATATGTGTAAGTGACAATACTTTTGGTCTCATAGCCGTGTGTTGAAAATAGAACTAAATTTAATGAACTTCATTGAATGAAATTATGTAAACTTTTTTGTAACGGATGTTCCCAAAACAAGAATATAAAGCAGAGTCATTGGCCTTCTCAACCACAAGATGGATGCTCTGAGCCTGCCCCTGACTAACCTTTAGTGAGAAATGTAACACGTGCATATTATATGATAACAGCCGAGACACAAGGGCTAAAAATAAATTATGCTGGACTCCAGGTATTGTAGGAACCACTGGTACCGAGAAGACTGATATATGTGCTATAGCCGCCCTGAACGTTACAGTAGAAAAATAAATATAATGCACAAAATCATAAAGCTCATACAAAAAAAAAGAGCGCAATAGCAGTAGTTATGGACAAAGCAGGCAAAAAGCGACTCCTAGGAAACTCGATATTACGAAAATGGAAGCAATGCACTCACCATTAGCGTTTCGCGGAAGTAATTTTAGGTCGCCTGTATATCGCTCACACTGATTTATTACACTTCTATCTTATAAGATGAGATGTACCTGGACGCGATCTCTGTGAAGAAGTAAGCGATCACCACTAGCCCCATCTTACTCATGTAAGTAAACTTGAGCAACTGAGGCAGAAGTGTTTTCAAGTTTATTACGACCACACCCCTTTACGTCCTAACCTACCTTAGGACAAGCGTCACTCATTGATATTTCCTGAATTGTTGCATTCATAAAAGCAGCCAATTTTTAACTAGCTCTATTAGGTTAAGCTTCGAATCTCTTACAGTAAGCATAATTCTGTTTGGCATATTATTATTATTATTATTATTATTATTATTATTATTATTATTGTTATTATTGTTATTATTATTATTATTATTATTATTATTATTATTATTATTATTATTATTATTATTATTATTATTATTATTATTATTATTATTATTATTATTATTATTATTATTATTATTATTATTATTATTATTATTATTATTATTTGAAATACCTTACAGGCCCAATAGGCATTGTGTAAGGATGACGAAAAGATCTATACAGTGTTATAGAATGTAAGAAAAGGACAAAAATACAAAGCATGGTAATTAATATATGAACAAACAAAATAAAACAGACGAGCACATGAAAGGAGGCGGAAATAATTATATCACTAGGAAAAATGAAATACGCGACACAAATTAAAGCACAACGGTACACACACAGATTAAGCACAGTAAAAGGCAAGGAGCAATGGCACGTTCAAATTATATGCACACATGGTTCATCAAACATAGGAGTATTACAAGGGCTATTTATTTCAAAGATAACATAGTAATACATTTTGAACCACCTGTTAAATCAAAGACAACTGCAAACTGTTTAATAATAGGGGAATACCAAATCGGAACATTTCATAACCTGCAGCTTGTTCGGCATTGTGGTATATTCCCCACTTCAGCGAAGCGTGCGGAATAGGGTTTGATACCACGTGTTAGTTGTGCACAGTCATCAAAGAATGTGTTGTGTTTTCGGCGTTTTAGCGTTGCGTTTTAAAGATCAGTGGCTGGTGCTATACCGAGTTAATTGATAAGCGCCGATGTGTGATTATAAATATGAGCAATACGAATTTTTCGGTCTGTCCTCTTCTGCATATTATGCAGTTTATATATATATATATATATATATATATATATTAGTCGATGTCTTAGCTCCCTGACTAAGAGGCAATACATGACTTTGGATAGAAATAGGGAGTTATACAATAACTTGACGCCAGGAGGCAAGATGAAACATACTCTGGAAAGCGTACCAACAACACTGCTCAACTTGCCTAAGAGGCGATTCATATGGCTGTCGAGCGCATGTTTTCTTCAGATAATATCCCAAGGCATTTTACCGAAGAAAGTTGTTTTATACGGGTTGTTCTGATTGTCAGGGTAGGCAAAGATTCAGGACGCTTGTTGTTTTGGTCGGAATAAAACTGCTTTCGTTTTTATAGTGTTAATTTTTAGGGATACGCTTCTGCTTCATGTTAGCAGTATACAATGTGTTCTGTTGACACAGGTAGTCAGTTGTGTAATGGTTGGCGCTATGTACAGTATTGTAACATCATCTGCGCAAATTACATACTTAGTACCACTGTGTATGCGTAAAAGGTCGTTGATATAGAAATTGAACAATAACAGATCAAGTATGCTTCCCTGCAGTACAACTGATGAATAAATTGTAGATCAGAAAATAAACTTTTAGTTACTACTTTTTGTTGGCGGTACTGTAAGTATGTTTAAATCTGTTTAAGGAAAATACCGCGGAAACTATAATGTTCAATCTTTGTAGCAATATGCTATGGTAAAGGCTGTCGAATGCCTTTGAAAATGCAGCGGAGATACCAAGTGTAAATCATATACTGTCAAATGATTATAAATTTACTACCATTACTGCCAAATTAGGGTAGCTCTCAGCAACTCCCAAAAGCTTTGCTCTGCCTCACTACCTCAACTGTGGAAAACAGACCGCGAATTGTTAACTAGTTGGAGCTAAGGCTTTCGTGACACGTGCAGAAAGATTCTCTAGAGTTCATGAACTACGAAAGAGTTAAACATTCCAAAGCCAGCTCTCTTTGTCAACAAATGGGCCGAACATTGACAGCTGCGATGTCATATTTTATTCTCATTTCTTCCGTCTTGCTCTGCGGGTGCCCCTTTTATGATGCATTTAATGAGGCTTGAGCCGGTGATATGTTGCTATGGCTATCTCCGACTGCCAAAAACAGGCACGTGTTGTTGCAGCTGCAGAAATGTTTTCTTTATAAATTTAGAAACGCAGACTTCGCGCGCAGTTCCCGTTTTCCAAGCGAAAATCAAAACACTTTTTCACTGGAATCACAGAACAGGAAGAGCGAAACTCTATTGAAAAGACCTGTTTTGTCGCAGAGGCCTTGGCACGTGCGTTGCGAACGAGCGATCACAAATCTGATGGGGGTATTGTAGGCGGCGCACAACGTACCACGTGAACAAGCTCGTGCCAAGCAGTTCAACACTTGCCGAAAGATTGTTTTTGAAGGGCTCAGTAGCTTTCTGGTGAAACACCACGTACGCATTCTCGCAGTAAGTCTAGAAGGAAGTCTTGAGTGATGGCGCCGTTTCTGGGCATGGTCTGGATATTTCTGGCCTGCTCTCCCGTCGTTGCCGCATCAGGTAAAAGTGGTCCGTCTGCAGAGTAGTGCAGCATCTATTCCTTCAGTTTATTTAGCGTTACTAATCCTCCTTCCATTTCCAAAGCGAAACTCACATGCTTCTTTCTTTGTATTCCTGTGCAAGTACTGAAAGAATGCCTGTCCTGTGTTTGCCCCACAATGTGGCACTCAAGTGCATCTATTTACTTGATCTGCTTATTTACTTTTACTAAAGCTTTCTATATTACAGCGAGACCGCAGCGCAGTGATTTCTCAGCCTCTGAGCATCCTTCGCTGAATTATTGTTTTGCTTTGTTTTCTCTCTATAGCCAACTGCAGCAATTTAACTATAAGCGACGTATTTGGAATTGGAGAAGTAAGTATCTTGTCTACCTTATACACTTACTTGGGAGCCGCGCGTGCGGTTCATACTACTGGATGATCTTACGTATCCAACCATATAAAGCACCTATCATAAAATGCAATGCATAACTGGATTGCAGTTCTTATGCGCAGATGTGTCGCGTATCCTTACAGGGCATGCACGGAACTTGTGTTAATTACAAATGATAACTAGTGAAATCAAATCCGTCCGATGCTAATAAATACATTCTGGCGTAACAGAATGGACGATGTCCGGTTGATCTCATTGGATGGAACCAATCGCCGACATAAGGAAGATGCGGTGGTGCAGATGTCGCTGGCAGGTGTGACTGGATGTGTAACACGCGGTTATGCCACTCAGGCATAGATGTTTCAAGGTTTTAAAGCGATTCTATGGTATTTAAAGGGAGCTACAAAGTCATATCTTGCGGCAGACGCAGACAGATGGTTTGTTCAGAACTATGCGCAGCGGGGGAAAACTCGCTACGTACGGCCGTCCGTATTGTGGTTCCGGGCGGCGAAGTGACTTGCCAATACTTCTCGTTGTCGCCGCCCCACCTCTATTCCTCTGCGAGAAAGTGGGAAGCCCTTCTGGCTTGGCCTCTTCTTTCCAAGGAAATTTTTTACAAATGTAGTAAACAGGATATTAGATGCCCTACTGGGGCGTCTCTTAAAGGATATGTTTGGGGTTCTGTGTCACACCACGGACCACCAAGCAACCATGCTTAGTGGCGTGGGGCATCGTCGAGCCGTGTCCTTACACACGGCACGACGGTCGTTGTGGTAGCGCCGATGCCGAGTGTTTTGACACTTTAGACCCCCTCAGTGGAGACAACACACAACTTTGTCCACAGCGGCCCGCCGATGGCGCAGCCGAGCTGGCAAATTCTGTAAACTAGGCAGTCACCTTTTCGTATTTTCACCTACAGCTTTTATTTTTCTATTCTCTTTCTCGCAACTCTGCTATCCCCTTCTCTCTTCTTCCTATGTCCTTTTTTTCCTGGCGGCAATAGTTAAAGTTGTATAACTAGCTACGCTGCATTTTTTTCATATTTGGTTATATCCGGGTCGTACGACTTGCGTGGGTGGAGCTTGCTTGTAAGGTCTTATCCTGTCCTCGTGTTGGGCTACAGGCACAGGTACCTGGCCTCGTAGCCAGAGAACTTATTTAAAGTAGGCTTCTTATTCATCCAAATCAATTTCCCCGACAAACGGAAGCGGACCGAAGCAATAAGAGAACTGCTATAAACGAATGAAAGAAGATATTCACTTATAGTCACGTAATTGATTATGAAGTGAAAGGAAGACCAACCGGAACCATGTCCATAATTAAAATAGTTTAAGACGCAAAAACAAAACAGACAAACACAAAGGTAAGTGACGGGACGAAGCGCCAACTCCCAACTGATTTTATTGCATGCAAGAAAACGTACTTAAATAGTCTTGTAGTCACATGCGTAGGTGTCACCTAAAGCTCAGGAACGACCTGATAAGGCGCGCTCCAGGAATATCTTTTCGCAGTTATATAATAAAACTGATGTTTCGCTTACGCACATGTCGCCTTTCTTTTTGATATAAAACGCTGCTATCAACTCCCTGGCATTCTTATCTTTGCTTTTGCCCAGAATGCGCACATCAGTGAAGCATGGGTCACAATTGCGGGACGGGCATTCATTAATGTGCTTAGTTATATAGGTGCCTTCCTTGTTCTGTTGTACGTTTCTCTCGTGTTCCCTCGTCCGCTCATTCAGGCACCTGCCTGTCTGACCTATGTAGGAGTGGCCGCAATACAGGGGGATTTCATAGACAACCCCTTCAGCACACTTCATGAGCGGTCTCCTGTGCATCGTTCCGCAGCCTCGTTCCTTGGTATTTTCTTTATCGGTACGGGAGCAAAGACCACCTGGCTTTCTTGGTGCAGAAAAGGTGAGCCGCACACCATGGCGGCTGGCAACTTTTTTCAAATTATCGGCCATACAATGCATGTATGGCACCACCACTGGTCTTACCTCTTCTCGAGGGATCTCCGGCCTAGCTTTACCAGTACCCTTCTTTGTCTTGTTTAGGAGACAACCATGTCCCCATTCCAAGCATCCGAAATTTGAACACATGCTCTACGCCCAAAGTACAAATTGAACAAAAGATTCAAAGGAGGCTTTCTCCAGGGCAGAAGTAATAAAGAACAGCATGAGAAACTATACAAACTACTACAGGATAGTTAAGCGGACGAGTTGGTGATACATTATCCAATTATATTCCTTATATAAGCGCGTTTCCTCTGATTAAACCTTAGTTTAAAGTCAGCCCTTGTTCCTGTGGTTTCTTCATTTCGCGCCCGTTTCTTCGCGCTGGTTTTTTTGGATAATCGACAAAATACCTTCTCTTCGCCCATAGTTTGTCAAATGAGTAATCTTAGGAGCGCCTTTAATTGTCGGAATTATGGTCAAGGGTCACTATAACTAAGTTACCTCGGTCCAAAAATGTGTACAAATTCCAACTCAAAAAACGCCACGATGAAGCCGGTGATGCTCCGGTGCTACACTGGACCAACTTCGGAGAACATACAGCATGTTCGACCTCTTGTCGAAGATTTTAAAACGAAAATGAAATCACAAAACTAACGAAAATATACCCTTTATATAAGCGAGAAAGCTGCTGGAACGAACCAACTCGTTCATTTTCACGGGTAAGAGAAGCTACACTAAAACGATGTGAAGTGGTAGAGCGCCACATGCCAAGCTGGCATCTACCTAGGCTTCGTCGGGCCATGTGGTCAAGCCATACAGACACAGGCTGGCCTGTCAGCTAACAGAGAATGCCGCCGACCGTTCAGAGTGACAGCGAGCGCAACGTTCCCCCTATCAAGAAGAGACCTTAAGGCAAGTTCGTCTGAGAACTCAGTGCAGAGCTCCAGCGCATCCAGTGACACCATGGCCGTCAGCCCAACACCGCTCTCTTGCAGGGCGGCGAACACTGTGTCAAAAAAAAAAGACGAAACAGAACACCATCTAATACTGAATTCCTTCATTTACTACTCATCATTTACCACCATGCTTACATAATATACTAAAATATGGATGTTTATTAGGCACTTTACACAAGAATTACTATAAGCCTAAATTATTAGTTCTCTCAGAAGAGGAGGTATACAAGAACATATGCACACTCCGTCATTTTACACGTACCTCCCAGGTAGCACAAAGTAGGCTATGAAGGGTGGGCCCCGGTGGGCCCGATGTAGGCAATGCAGGACAGCCCCGGTGGGCTCAATGTGGGTTCTGCAAGAGGGGCCGACGTAGGCCCGAAGGGGGCTGTCGACAAAGCCCCAATTGGCCCCACTAGGGGCCGATGCAGGCAGCCCTTGCGGGGCTGCCCACATTTTTCTGGCATTGTTAAAAGGGCACATCCCGCCAACTCCCCGCGATGGCCCTACTTTGGACCGATTTGGGCAGCCGCTTTGGAGGAACATTTTTTTTATTTTACTTAGCCCCTCAGATAATGACATAGGACCAATGCGGGTTCTATAGCGCTAGCCGCACTTGGGCTAGCCCACATTATTCCATAGGGGTCCGACGCAGGAAATTGATGGAAAGCCCTAGTCCAAGTTTTCTCAATATATATTTATGCACATAATTAAGTAATTATTTTATACATGTCTGCACTTTCTAAACAGCCACAATATAAATTTTACAATAATTCATAACATTCATCTAGCCGAAATGACTTCATGTACATCTTGTTCAGGCTAGGGGAGATGTGTGTTCTGAACAGTAATATTGTGCTGGGAGTTGCAGGCTGTCGAAAGCAACCATATAAGAGGCAAAAATTAGAAATCAGTTTGTTTTAGTATTTGTAGCGCAATTTGCATGACCGCGAGAACTAAAGCCATGTAAATGTCTAATCGACTAAACATGGCAACAACTGTTATACAAATCATCTATAATAGTAATTTAGGGTAACATCTAATGCAAATAAAGGTTGGAAACAATGATTACGCAATTGCACGCACGCCTTCTAGCCCCATTACGGCCGATGTGTGACCTGCAGCGGTTTTGTGTCGGCAGCCCCAATTGGGCTGGGTGTTGGTTTTCAACCTAAAGCCCTCTTGCTGTTGCACGTGCCTTCAAATGCCCCACAAGGGACCAATTTTGGTATCATGCGGGCCCTCCCGCCTTTCAGCCCCATTAAGGCCCATGTGGGATATAAAGCAGTTTTATGTGGGCTGCCCGAATTGGGCTGGACGTTGTTTTTGCACCTAAAGCCCACCTGCTGTTGCACGGGCCTTCAACGTCCCCACAAAGGACAGATTTTGGTACCATGTGGGCACGCCCGCCTTCCAGCCCCATTACAGCCTATGTGGGACCTAAAGCGGTTTAGCTAAGGCTGCCTCATTTGGGCTTCATGAGGGCTTGCCCAAATTGAGCCCTTATTCATATTTCACCTGCCCTTAAGTAACCTACAAGGGGCCGATTGGGGCAGCATGTGGGTATGTCCGTTTTCTTGCCCCACTACTGCCGATGTTGGTCCCACAAAGATTTCATGGGGGCGGCCTCATTTCTGATATATGAGGGGTTTCCTATAAAAAGCCCACATTTAGGTTGGGTTGCCCTCAAATATCCGGCAAGGGGCCCTTGTGGTCTGGATGCAGGAATGTGCTCTGCATTAGCCCAAGAAAAGCCGCTATGGGACCCATGCAGGAGGAGCAGGGGCAAGCCCAAATGGGGCTTGCTCACTTTTGCCCCATCGGGGACCGATGCAGGTTTTATGATGGCTGCCCCAGCTCCACTTGCCTACATTGGACCTACTGGGGCCCCACATTCTGGGCTACCTGGGCTATCATCCTTAAACCGTACATAAATAGGTTCCAGGTAACACTTCAACACAGCCACAAAGGTGTCAGTTGAAACCCCCGAGGCATTCTGAAATTTTAATGTATCTCGCTCCTCTATTTTTTTCCGCAAAGCACACAACAGCTGATCCTGAGGAAGGGAGTAAAACAATTCATTGATGTCAATCGAAAAGGCGGAAATAGATCCGTCAGGACAGCTCCCACTGCTGAGAAACTCGATCACGTCCCGCGAATTCCTGACAAGAAAGGGATCGTCCACATTGAGGACGCTGAAAATTTTCTACAAAAATTGCGATAAAACACCTGCCAGGATCCTTTTTCTGACACACCTGCCCTCAAAGTAATACCTTGCTTAAGCGTTTTGGCTGAAAAGAAAACCCTCAGTCCGTCCTTCAACTTTTTTGCCGCCAAATTCTTGCTCAAGCTACTTAGCATAAACGTATCGCAAAGACATAATGCTTTCCTTTTTATTCTTCATACAGGTTGTTTTATTCTCCTGAAATTCTTATCCATAGCTTGCTTGGCCTTTTCTTCAAATAGTTTTGTGGTCATCGTGCAAACGCACCTTTGTTATCTTCCACTAATAGGGCTAGTTCATTCTCTCGTAAAAAGGAAAGGGTCTTCCTGACAGCCAAATCGACCTTCTTTTTTCTGCCCTGGACACACTGCTTTAAACAATCAACGCCTTCCGAAATAACTACAGCCCGTTCCTCTTGTTCAGCGCAACTGGCTATTCTTTTAACAATCGAGAGAAACTCGACAGGATTCTGCGAAGGTTCATTACAAAATTTTGTTCACAGCTAAGAAGTAGGTGGAAAAAAAGAAAAAGGAACAAAAAAAGAAGACATGTTTAGATGCATCCTTTCCGGAATGAATTTCAGTTGCAAGTCTAGCATGTGTCCTGTCCGCCTACCTGCAGTGTGGCATGTGCATAGCACCATGCCTTAATTCGTTCACCAACTAGACTAATTAAAAGCATTGATAGTCATTCAATCCTGCTATTCATACAATACCAGTTTTTCATACTTAAAAGCTAAGTCTGGTACAACAAACCTTGCATGTCGTCGTCGAATCGCTAGTATAGTTTCTTCCGTAAGTTTATTTCCAGCTCACATCAAATTCTGCTCTACATCATCCCTCCGGCACGCATTTTATCCCGCACTGATAAATCCCGGCAAGCTAGCCGTCCACAATCTCATACATAACGTGCGCTAAATCTCTCTTTCCTAGCTAAGCTGTATATAGGAATGGCCTTCCACGCGGCATTACTGAAATCATCTTCACCTGCCTATACACTTTTTATAATTGTATTTCTCTTCTTTTTAACTAGTAGTTTGCTAATTTTCTACATAAAATGTTTAGACGTGCACCCATCCCTTATGTAATACCCTTGAACAGGGGGTCTTCAAAGTAATAAAGTGATCGAACAGGTTGTGCCTTCTTAGACAGCAGTATAATTCGACTTTATCAAGCTCTATCTAAAAAAATCCATTCATGTGTCTCAACTTCATAAACACTGAGATTCATCCGGAACTAGTACACGTATTTGCTATTTTGTCTTTGAGAAACTATTTTTATTGACTCAGATAACTGCTATTTTTCCTCCCTCACCAGTGCCTCGGGGGAAGCGGCGACTTCTGCACCTATCCATCGGTAGGTCTCCTCACATGTGCGAAGTCGTTTTGATGTTGTAGTTCATGACCCGTCAACCGCTGCATGGATTACGGAATAAGACTTTCTAATTCGCATTATATTTGTTTTTAAAACGTGTGTTCTTGCTCCTGTTACGCAGATGTCGGGCTTGAAGTCCATTATAAAGTTTGTTGGTGTGAGTACCACATTTTTTATAACCTTGTAGCTCTGCTATACTTCTTAATGCATTCCAATCACGCCTCGTCTATATACATTTAATGATTAGCTTTACTGATTTTCTAGTGCAGAAATGCTAATCAAGAGAAAACGTGCGATGGGAATGCGGCTGGAAAATATTTCTCCGTTCGTTTGTCCCTACACTATGCTACATGTTTCAATACTTCTAAGCCACCTCCTCATAGGGGAATTTGTAACCTGCAGGAACGTGATGGATTCCTAAGCACGTGTTGGCTCGTGTATCCATGGTAACTGTACGTTATGTTCGGCTTCGTACGGGCAAGAGAGATGCGCCTGGGGATTATGTTGGCCTTCTGAGGCTTTTTTTGTGGATGCAGAACTCAACTTATGTCCTTGCGTGCTCAAGGAGATCAAAGAGCGGAAGTTGCACTTTTCATGGAGCTCCTCCACTTATCAGTCCCATGTTAACTTTCATACAAGTTTTTGGTCTCCTACTTGGCTGTTAGTTCTGCATTTTATCCCAGACGGCTATGGGTAACTCTGTGTGGACTAACTATCTGGAGTTGTTTCATATTTGTATATAGTTGCGGTGTGCTGCTGGTGCAGGTAGGGCTAATATTTTGCAGTTCGTAGCTGACAGGCATCGAGGAATTAGAATACCAGAACCTCGAACCATACTTCAGGGACAAGATTTATGACATTACTGTCACGGTGTTGGTGATAAAAAAAAACAAACACGTCCGCACAACATACATACATACATACATACATACATACATACATACATACATACATACATACATACATACATACATACATACATACATACATACATACATACATACATACATACATACATACATACATACATACATACATACATACATACATACATACATACATACATACTGTTCCCAAGGACGCGGGATCGAATCCCGGCCTCGGCGGCCACTTTTCGATGGAGGCGAAAAGCAAGGCGCCCGTGTGCTGTGCGATGTCAGTGCACGTTAAAGAACCCCAGGGGGTCGAAATTTCCGGAGTCCTCCACTACGGCGTCTCTCATAGCCTGAGTTGCTTTGGGACGTTAAACCCCACAAACCAACCAACCAACCAACCAACCAACCAACCAACCAACATACATACATACATACATACATACATACATACATACATACATACATACATACATACATACATACATACATACATACATACATACATACATACATACATACATACATACATACATACATACATACATACATACATACATACATACATACATACATACATACATACATACATACATACATACATACATACATACATACATACATACAACTAGACAGCGCACGTATAAAGATATCTCAATGGCATACTAAGTCTCATCTAGATGTGACATAGTCACAAATCTCAAGCACAACTATGTGGCAGTAAAGTTCACTGGCAAAAACTTTATTCATGCAATCAATGCTATTCGAAAATTTCCTATATTTAAACAGTGACTTTCGCCTAAATTTGTTATCGTCTACTATGCTTTAGTGACATTTGCCGCCACCGTTCCATATCGATATTTTGGTGTCCACTATGCTTCAGTGACTTTTGCCGCCACCGTTCCATATTGATCTTTTGGTGTCCGTGAAAAAAACAGCTACAGGTTTAAGATTTTGAGGAAAGATCATGCGGAATTAGTTAAAAAAATCTTAAATGCTCAATTACCCGTGTCAGTTACTAGAAATTACGCACCTGAATCCATAGAAATTCAATGTTCACCAAGGCTAAAAGCGCAAGAAGTTGAAATGAAATGCGTAGCATATGATGTGATTATTGTATGTAGATGGTGGCCTCGTCTCTTCCTTCCGGTTATTGGATTAATGATGACTCACGCAAAACGCATATCTCCAAACTGTGTTCCGTGGACAACGTTAGAGGGTTTTCTCAGTTATTGCCATGCATCGTCGGCAGCCGCATTCCTTCGAATTAGCGTCCTTTCAAAAATATCATATAGCGGTTTCAATACCTCGTTAAAGTTGCCCGATTCTAAAGAATACCATTATAGGCGGAAGTAACAGTTTGTACGCCACATCTACATACTGTCATTACGGCCAGCGCTACACGCCAAAATTTTCTTAGAAGTGTTTATTGCTTTCTAGCTTCCAAATAAATAAAGTTGAGATATCGCAAGACATTGCTAGAAGTTATCGCGCAATAAACTGTGAGCTGAGTGGCAGGAGCTGCACAGGAGGAAGTTAATAGAAAACTGCATTATTAAAACCCGCTTTAACAAAAACATGCTCAAGTGAAACAGCCTTTTATTGAAGTAATTTTATGTTGTGTATGTAAACAGCGCACACGCGTAACAAAACTTCACATTCTCGAAACTAGAAATACGTCTTTTTGTGCAATTTGTAGAGACAAGCTCATAGCATATCGGATTTTAATCTCATGCTCGCAACTCAATGAAGTTAAAAATAAAATCTTACTTTATTTTACAATGACCACACCCTTTTCCTTCAGCACTGCCTTTAGATGAATAAGCTTTTGTCGGTTTTTCACATGAATTATGTTCTTCAAGAACGCCAATGTTTATGTCAATCACAGGTGTCAAAACATCTAGTCGTGTAACACAACAGAAAGTCTATCCCTGTGTTTGGCACATGACAGCGACTTTTGCTTATGCGCCATAAAACGTCAGCCTTACCTTGAGGAAACAACCTTTATAAATTCGAAACGTATTTTGTACTAAATGATGTTCTTATTACCAGTTCTACGTTGCGATCAAATTACCACCCGTAGCGACCGATAAGGAGCTAGTGCAAGAAGATGTAAGGTCAGACATGGAAGAATACCACATGCCAGCTTTGGTGCTCCTTCTCTTTGCTAGATCTGCCGATCAACAACATTAGGTCTCGGAGTTGCTACTGTAACAAGAGACTAGCAAGACAACGGACGCACTGAGCATCTTGAGTAGGAATTCAATATGAAAACCACGAGCATTTCGCAGCCTAAATAAGAGCCCAGATGTGCTGTTAGGTATGGCTAATAGTTCTGCGTGCGGGTGCAATCTGCGGGTGCGACAATACTATATCCGATATTTTTTGTGGGTGCCCCATACATACAATGCCGAAAGAAAGTGTCTATCATGCGCTGGAACGTCTAGATAGAGGTTCACTGACAGAAATGAAGATTTTGGGCCACTGGCGGCGATTCTTGGCCGTGAACACCTCCAAGGTACTACCCCTCTTCTTGAGAACCAGGGGTCTGCACGATAGGCTGCGATATTTCCGCACCCTATACTTATTTCACTATCCTGTACCTTTATATTGTTCTTCATCTTTATACCCATCTACCCTCGCAGTGCAAGGTAGCAAACCGGTTTTGTCTTGCGTTTACCCTCCCTGCCTTACCTATTCCTCTTATTGCAGGGCTGCTATTTTAATGTCATTTAATATTATCTGTGTTCACTAACACATGGACAGATAAAATGGTGATGGAAAATGGTAACGTGTATAAGAAAATGACCGAATTTATTTACCTTTTTTTCCTTTGCCCGGATCCGTCGATTTCTCAAGTGTACACTCAAGGGTATTGCCGAGATAGGAACACCAGAAGAGGTTGCGAATACGCTGAATGGAATTGTACTGATTCTCCTGAACAGCGTTGGCTTAGGTAAGTGAAATACGCATTTGCATACACTACATATGCATGCCATTGGTGGTTCTCAAGTAGAAAGAACATATCTGTCAAGCAGACGTCCCGTTGGATGATAGTCTTTTTGAGTGAAACGTTAGTAATAAAGAAGCCAAAAGAGCTGAATTTCAACTGTCAGAATGGCTGAAGTCAAACAGGCTTGAACTAAATGTCAAGAAAACCAAATATGTATTTTTCGGAGCTAAAAACAAATCTGTACCAGACAACTTTGGGCTGAACTTTGATGATAATGTGCTTAGTCGCGAAAAGTCAATAAAGGTTTTGTGCAATCCTACTTTCAAATTTCAGCCCTTTGCGTAGCGAGGCGGTAGCTACTATTCACCTTTAGCGTGACCTTTGGCGCGCCGCCAAGCACAGTTGCGCAAAAACATGGGCCCCAACTCGCGCCATAAACTCGCGAGGCGGTAGCTACCAACCGCGGCCGAACTCCCGCTCCCTCCGTCAGGGAGCGCTACAGCCGGAGTGACGTCATCCCTAAGACTGCTGTGAGACCGCTTAGAACGGCGTTTTGGGCGCCGGTTCGGGCACGCCCTTACACACCAAGAGTTAAGCCCAACGTTGATAGGCCGGGCGGAGCTGCATTTGCGCCACATTCTCCTAATGCTAAGAAGAATTATGGGGCTGCAGCCGCAGCCACCGTTGGTGGTGCAACGTTCGATACTATATGAGGTGGCCTAGCGGCAGGTGGAACCAACGCAGTCTCCAGGGATGCTTTCATCTCTGCTGGTGTAAAGAATGCCGTTGAAGCCGGAGCCGGAGCGGCAGTTGTACATTCTGACTTAACCTCACCCACAACAAAGTATATCGTGGCATTCACGGCACTCCTTGCCTCGCTACTAGTTATACATAAAATAGCCAGGCAGCACCCCGCAATAAACAATAGTTGAACCATATGCCGTGGCCAGAGTGAATCGCTGCATAACCATAAGCATATAACAATAAGCACCACAACCAGCTACACCACCAGCTGAACCTAGGCGTAGCCATAGCTATTGCTTTCGCAATTACCAGGCTTAACCAAGCTGAGCCACTGCAAACTTGTTTTGAAGAACCCCTCCTATGGTCCGATCACGTAGATTATTTGAGCTGTAAGATATCAAATTCTATCGGCATTATAAATAATTTTAGAACGTTACTACCGATAAAATTTTAAATACAGCTGTACTATTCACTTGTTTATTCCTACATTCAATATGTGTTGATGGTATGGGGAACCACAACACAAGTGAGCAAAACAAAAATATTTCTACTGCAGAAAAAAGCTATTCGCGCTATAGCAAACATACCTATCAAAGAAAGCACGAAAGAATATTTCAAGAAATTTAGCCTTCTTTCCGTTGAGTGAGTGAGTGAGTGAAAACTTTATTGAATATTTTAAGGGTTTCGCGGTTGTGAAGTCTCCGTCGTCTTCTCTGGCGCTGGCGACTTGAGACTTCTCGTCAGCAAGGGTGGGCCCCTATTCCAAGGCTCCACTGAGTCGTGCTGCATCAGTCGCGTGCTGCACTAAGGCCCTTTGGGTCGCGAGCTCGCCGCTGGTGAGCCGACTCTCCCATTGCTCCGCACTCGGGTTTTCGTGTTGGTGGAATGCTTTGTTGCGTTCGCATTCCCACGTGATATGATAAAGTGTAGGTGTGGCATCGCACCAAGGGCAGGTGGCTCTGTATTGTGTCGGGAACATTTTATTAAGTATGTGTAGGTTAGGAAAGGAGTTGGTCTGTAATCTGCGCCAGCCGGTCGCTTCCTCCTTTGTTAGGGCTTTGTGTGGTGGTGGATATCTAATTCTAGCTCCCCTATGCAAGTGCAAGATCTCTGCGTATCCCCCCTCGCAAGCCTGTAGGCGGAGCTCCGGAGCATTTGACTGCCCTGCTCGGAATGCGTAACCTCGAGCTAGGCTGTCTGCTCTTTCGTTCCCCCCTATGCCCGTGTGGCCCGGGATCCAGATTAGGCTATGCCTGGGTTTCTCCTCGGCGGAGGTTGCCCCGCTGAGTATTTTAAGGGCTGTTCTGCTGATCCTGCCCCTCGTGTAGTTCCTGCACGTCTCCTTCGAGTCCGTCAGTATGTTGAGAGATCGGCCCGTTCTGTAGCCTTCTGCTGCCGCCAGCGCGACGGCAATTTCTTCGGCCTCCGCTGTGCCGGCGACCTTTGCCGTGGCACACGTGATCATGTTTCCTTCCTTGTTTACCACTACCGTCGCGGCTACGCGTTCTCTCTCGCGCAGATATACGGCAGCGTCCGTGTATACAGTGTTGTCTAACTGGGCTAGCGTTCTCTCAACGTACTCGGCCCTCGCTTTTCGTCTGCTTTCGTGAAGATTAGGGTCCATGTTTTTCGGCAATGGTCCCACGTTAATGGTTTTCCTAAGGTGGTCCGGTACGTCCGCGTATCTGTCTACCAGTCCGCTCGTGTCCCGACCCAACCTTCTTAGGAGCGCTCGTCAACAGAGTTACGAAAGAAAGCTTGCAAATCATGTGCGCACGCTGATAAAAACAGACAAAACTTTGAAGCCATTTTTTTAGTCATCCATAGTTATAGTTTACGTAACGTAAAATAGAATATCTCGAACGTTCGAACAAACTACGGTTTTGAGTGACTGACATACCTCATACCTAGCTTGTTGTCGTCCTATCCGCCAATTTTAGAGCTCGCCCTCGAAAACTCTAGTAATAAAAAATTTAAGAAAAGCATAGTCAGCCAATTTCTAGATACTTAAACCAAACAACACTTCACGTACAAGTTTTCCGTTTAAAGTTTGTTTTTCCGGATGATTATTCAGACGTGCCTCCCTATGATATCTTGTAGTCATATATGTATTCCTTCTGTACATATGCTATGTTTGTTTTTTTCTCGGAGTGTTTTTATCATATTATGTTATGTCTAATCTGTTTCCCAGCTATATGCTGTCAGATAACTTTTTTCTCATGTAAATGTTTTTGCATATTTCATGTTGTATGTCTTTATGCGGAGTTTTTTTTTAGATTTATTTTTGTAAACAGTCTTCTTACTTGGTGGGTGGGCCCTCTTCAGGTGTTGATACACCTTTTTCCTGCCCTCCCCCGAGTTTCATTGCTGCAGTAATGCAAGCCAAAATAAAATCTTAAAAGAAAATATACTTGCGCCTAACACTTCGTGCAAACATTTCTACTAAACGAAAGTATGCTATACTATTTCAATGTAAGCTTAAAATTGCAGAACATAGAACAAAACGGCGCAAGCAATTCAAGCTTTTAGAGAGGTAAAAACGTTTTCCAGACAGAACAATTGAAAACCTCAGTTATGAAGACACAAGCTAAGACATTCAAAGCACTAATATTTTTTATTTATTAGATGTATTTTGGAAGTCAGCAGTTAGGTGCTTTCATTAGTACAGCGTCTTCCCTAATGCAATAAAAAAGTTTTGCACGAACTGGACTCCGAAGTCGGGCACTGAAATTTCCTCATTTCTTATACTTTTGAATCAGGACATTCTGGAAACACGAGTAAATTTAGTAGTAAAATCAATGACTGCTCAGAGTCAGCGCATTCGAAAAACGACTGCATATGGGCAAAAACAGCATCTGGCATAAAATTCCAGAAAGCCACACTTGCGTGATAGTTGAAACCTATGACGCTAATTATTCGCAGTGTCGGCTGTGCACGGTCTTTAAGCACCGGTTCGCGCAGTCTAGGTGATAAAATCGACTATATCAAATAAACAAACCGCCAATTACTCCGTAGCCCTCCAATACGGCTCCCCTTTCTCTCTTTCCACTTTCACTCCCACCTTCCTCCCTTCCTTTACGGCGCGGTTCAGGTGTCCACAGAGCAAGGGTGACAGATACTGCGCCTTTCCCTTCCTGTGAACCAACCAACCAACTTCACGGGGCAGGCGAAAAAATTCTAGAGGGTACATTGGACCACTAAGGTGCGATAATTATAGCGCGGTGTATCGTAGTCCTCCATAATACGGCACCTCTACCTCCCTCTCTTCTTTCACTCCCATCTTCCTCCCTTCCTTGACGGTGTGGTACATGTGTCCGCACCAAATCCCCTTTTCACAAACCTATAAAAGAACCTACTTCTCTCTCTCTCTCCGCGGAGAACTGTGACAGATATTGCGCCTTTGCTATCCTGTAGATGCCCCGCCGGGGTGGTGCAGTGGTAAGAGGCCCGACTACTGTGCCGGAGTCCCCGGGTTCGAACCCGACCGCGGCGGCTGCGTTTCGATGGAGGCGAAACGAAGTGGCGTCCGTGTGCTGTGCGATGTCAGCGCACGTTAAAGATCCCCAGGTGGTCGAAATTACTCCGTAGCCCTCCACTACGGCTCCTCTTTCTCTCTTTCCACTTTCATTCCCACCTATTCCTCCCTTCCCTTACGGCGCGGTTCGGGTGTCCACAGAGCAAGTGTGACAGTTACTGCGCCTTTCCCTTCCTGTGAACCAATTTTTATTTTTATCCTGTAGATCAATTTCAATAATAATTGGTTCACAGGAAAGGAAAGGCGCAGTATATCTGTCACACTTGTTTCTGTGGACACCTTAATCGCCCCGTAAGGGAGGAAGGTGAGAGTGAAAGTGAATAGAGAGAAATAGAAGTCGTATTGGAGGGCTACGGAGTAATTTAGACCACATGGAGATCTTTAACGTGCGCTGACATCGCACAGCACACCTCTTCGTTTCGCCCCCATCGAAACGCAGACGCCGCGGTCGGGAAGAGGAGGATACAAAGAAAGAGGGGGAGAAAGACTCACGTCGTAACAGCTGTCGTCCACCACCGAGGTGGTGCTGGGTGCAATGACGGCCCACAACAGATAAACGTATGGTGGCCGGCTAGCCCTCTCCGCAAGCGACAGTGAACTACCAGTCCCATCCCTGTAGGGCCAGGAGCAGCCACCCTTCGCTGCACCGCCGCTGTGGGGCGCGGACTCCGGGTGGTGTCAGATTCCTATGTGCATGGATCGCCTGGGGACGTCATGACCAGTCGTGACGGTACATCGTGCGCCCCTTGTCGAACGCAACTAGAATTCTATCGAACACATAAAAGTTCACCGGCGTTCCATAATTAGTATACAAGAAAGGAAAGGCTCCGTATCTGTCACTCGGAATCCCGCTATCATCCCCACGGTAAAGAAGGGGAATTGCGATGAGGGCTTCACGATCCTTCACTGCACCCGCTACTGTTTCGGTAATGGACGACGGCTGTTGTTGCGGCACGTGTCTTCCTCTCCCTCTTCCTTTTCTATCTTCTCTATTTTCTCTTCTGTCTGCTAGAGGCAGCGGAGGTGGCTCAGCTACAGAGCCAGTAACAGTAAAGCCCCCCAGGGGTTTTAAGTTGCAGGGCCGTGTATCTTTTTTCATTCTTCCTACATCCACGACAAAAAATGGCTGAGGCTTAGCTTGGTTAAGCCTGGTCAGATGCGATGCATATTGATTGCTAAACTCGGCTTACCATGGTTACACTTGGCTAAACGTTTCTTTCCTTGGTTACACGTGCTTACACCCGGTTGAAACTTGGAATGCACAATGTTTTCCCATCGCATAAAACTAGGTAATAGCATGACTCGTTCATCCCTTTCACAGAGGAGAAAATCCTCGGCCCGTGGCCACAGAAGGCGTCTAACAGCAAAGCCTTCAAAGCACATGTGTTTTATGAGAGAAACAAACTTGATTGAGAAACTGTGACTGTGCTCCTCGCCGCCTTACCTTTCCTATCATTCTCTTCTATCTTTCTCCTTTAAACTCCTCTCCTCTTCCCCAGTGCAGGGTAGCAAACCGGAAGCTTTCCTGGTTAACCTCTCTGCCTTCTCTCTCTTTCTCTCTCTCTAATCTAACTGTGTTACCGACACGCACAACGAACATGTCGTCCCCCAGGCCAACGATACTCGATTGCCACTACGAGAATATGTACGCAAAGCAAAAGCTCTTAGAACACGGGTCTACTGGAAGCGAACACAATCGTCTCCCCTTTATATATAAACCTGTGCTATACCACGTGGTCCGCACAGCGTGCAACCGCAGCCGACGGCGCGAAGCGGTCCCCATCTCTCCTCTGTCGTGACGTCACCATACCACGTGGTCCGCATGGTGTGCAACCGCAGCCGACGGCGCGAGCTGGACCCCCGTCTCTCCTCTGTCGTGACTGCAGCGTATCACGTGGTGTGGCCTAGCATTCCACATTCTTTGCACGGCGTGTAACCGTCACGAAGGGCTGTGGTTTACCTCTAGCAATATGCTTCGCATAAAACACGATCCGTGGCATGGCGCTGTTGGTTAGACTGTGCGATGTCAGCGCACGTTAAAGATCCCCAGGTGGTCGAAATTACTCTGTAGCCCTCCACTACGGCTCCTCTTTCTCTCTCTCTACTTTCACTCCCACCTTCCTCCCTTCCCTTACGGCGCGGTTGCGGTGTCCACAGAAAACAAGTGAGACAGTTACCGCGCCTTTCCCTTCCTATAAAACAAATCAAATCAGTTGGTTAGAGTGCTAGGCTGGGGATACAAGGGATGGAGGTTTGATTCCTGCTGGAGACAGGATTTGTTTGTTTATTTTTAACTATATCATGCGCCGAACCACTCCGGCAACAGCGCCCAGCGTTAGTGACGTCAAGGGCGCGCGCCAGTCAGGTGGCGCACACCTGCGCCAAGCGACAGGTACGTCGCGCGTCTTTCTTGCCCTCTTCTTTTTCTTTCTTCAATACTGTACCCTTACGTCTGCACGAGGCAGCTGAGGCGGCTCAGCTACAGAGCCAGTTGCAGGCTCGTGCATTCTCTTTTCCTTCCTCCTACAACCAGAACACGACGCGGAGGGCCCCGCCGGGGTGGCACAGTGATAAGACGCCCGACTACTGTCTGGAATTCCCGGGTTCGAACCCGACCTCGGCGGCTGCGCTTCGATGGAGGCGAAACGAAGAGGCGTCCGCGTGCTGTGCGATGTTAGCGCAGCGCTCGTTAAAGATCACCAGGTGGTCGAAATTATTCCGTAGCCCTCCACTACGGCTCCTCTTTCTCGCTTTCCACTTTAACTCCCACCTTCCTCCCTTCCCTCACGGCGTGGTTCAGGTGTCCACAGAAAACGAGCGAGACAGTCACCGCGCCTTTCCCTTCCAGTGAACCAGTTATTAATTATTAATTACGACGCGGAGGAGACCAATCAAGAGGCCGTAAAGCTGTGACAGTTTCTGCTAACGGCAGATGAACTTGCGTGTTAGCCAATAACGGCTTCCACCCTAATATTTCAAGCTTGGCGTAAATGCGGTAATGTGGAAGGGGCCTCTTGTTCGGCTGAGTGCTGTGTTCGTGCCACGAACGGGGAGTCCGAGTAACCAGCATTTTCTTACATGTGTTTATTCGTGCCATTTATTGGGGCCCGCTGGACGTCAAACTAAAAAATAGTTCGCAAAATCATCTTATTAATCAATGAATTTCGAAAAATCTAGAGGATTTTCAGAGCCCGAGTCCCATTGCCCATTTCTTTACGACTAATGGTTTAAATATTACTATTTGAATATTGCGCGAAAATATGAAGTGATTATCAGAGAAATTCTTGTTAATTAACCGAGATAAAGCGAATGCTTGTTTCTTATACCTTCTCAGCGTAACGCACGCTCAGTTCGGACAGCTTTCACTTGATGGTAGCCATGTTATTTTTTATGAGGTTTTCTTCTATTTAGACATGCGTCATGTTATCTCCAGTACGCTTACATGAAAGGTGCTGAAGCCGGTACTACTCCTCCTTTCATTGCCTGCAAATATGTTCCACTGTTTATTTGTTACAACTCGTACTGGTACCGTTTTTATAGTTCCGGCCTAACGGAGTTTAGATGCCCTGCATAAAGTGACTGAAACCTTGCAGGCAAGGTGCTGAAGAATGTGGTATCAACCGGGAATTGGTGCATAAGCTGTGAACGGGTTTGCAATGAAACGTTCCACCTCAATATGGGCGACACAGGACTCTTCGGCATGGTGGGTTTCACATTGCTCATCGGGTGCAGTTGAAAAGTGCTCAAAATCTGCAGCAGGTGCCCATCCACCGCGGTTACAAATAGCCGATACATGATTAACCCAAATTTTAGGCGGATGTTCTGTACAAAGAGGACATGCGACTGGCAAGAGGCAAGTAGAATTGCAACTCTGTCGACAGTTGTATTCTCGCAGCAACGCATCTATATGCCTGAAGAGGGCTAATACGAACTGGCTATGTGGACTATAAAATAAAACAGCTTTGGGAAAACGGGAAAAGCATTTGAGACAAACACCTGCCATAATAGCACCAAAAATCTACTAGAAATACATTGTGAAGTGAGGGAAAATTGTGACGCGGCTTTCATTCAGACCTTCATTTTTCGCCCGGTTTATAAAGGCCTGGGGGCTCAGTGCGAAGGCTCACAGTGCACAAAAGATAGTATCTCGTCGACAGCTCTTGCCAAAATAATTCGCGTCTTATTCAATGGCAACGAACGGTTTATAACAAATATTCTGGTTGTGTGGTTTCCTTTTTGTTGTAATTTACTTGTGCTCTTTCTTTTATATGCTGCTTCACTCGTAGAAATAAATTATATATTTGCTAGCCAGCGCAAGTGATTGTGTCGTTGGCTTGTTTGTCCAGTCTCTCTAGCGCTTGTTAATTCTATCCTTCAATATAAATGCGTACTTCGGCCATGCATGCTTGACGTTAAAATCTATTTATGGGGTCAATACGGTAGCAAAATAACCGATAATAATTTGTAAAGTGGCAAAGATGTATCGCTAATTCAGGTTCCCTATTTTTTCTTCAAGGAATAGGAGTTCCATGTCAACCTTAACGGCTAGTTAGGGCTCCTGCTGAGTGTCAAAGTCTGATCATGCAACGGTGCAGAGCTGTGAAAAACATTATTGTTTTCAGAAAATGTGCACCACTGTAAAGACAGTTTTGTCGCTTTGGCGGAGGATGCCTGAGTAGCTCGCTTATGCAGGCTACTCCCTGGCCAATGTACGTTTTTCCCCCATAACCGAAGTATGACAGAAACCACTACAGAGATGTATGGGATAAAGGTAATGCCTTGCCTGATTTGAGCGCCACGTCACCTGTTCGAACTGCTTTCCACGCTTAGACGGCGCAAAAAATGCCATAGCAATGCCATGTCCCTTTTGGACTCTTTTCAAGCGATAATATAGCTTGTGAAGTAGGGCGCCACCCGAAGCATAAGCACTTCAGGTTCATTTGGTCGTCGCCCTCTTGTTTGGCGATCTGGTTTTCATCTTTTGCATAACGCACTCGGCAACGGTTGACTAGAGTGCACTAGGAAAACATTTTAGTTAAAATCCTGCGGTCCAGAATGTGGAAGCTTTTTTGTGTCTTATGCTCGCACGATTTCTAAATACTTCATTGCACTGATATTGACGCAATGCCTTTTTTTCCTATCTGAAATGTGCATACCGAATTAGTTTTTGCACGTGACTGCTGAGCTCGAATACCGCGCTTAGTAGACCTCGTAGACAATATCCACAAACTGCAAAAGCACTTGGGGACAATGCCATGGGTAAAATAACCCCTTGCCTTGTTTATTATAATTGAAACCTTTCTTAACTTGTTTCGGTGAGAAGGCTCTCATTAAAAAAAAGCTGAAAATCGTCGAGCTGCTTGAATAGGTCCAATTTAATTGGCTGTCTGAAAACATGGCTTACATTCCGCCAAGTTTTCCACAGAGAGGAGGAACAACACAGGGTTTACTACAAATGCCATTCCACGGTAAATGCGGCTGATTATTAAAAACGACAAAAGTAACCTAAGCGTAAAAGCTCTAAAATTGTGAAAATTTCGATTGAAATTTCGGTGACATTTTGGATCTGATTAGAGCCGTATTTTTATATGTATAATTTGGAAGACATGCAAAAAAATCCGATTTTGTATTATCTACATCAATCGCGAAACACAGCCAACAGTTTCATTTCACTGCAGAAGCTGACCCAATTCGTCCTAATTCTTGGCTTGAAATGACTCCTTGATTGAAAACAGTTGTAATGCCTTTTTTTTTCAAGAATTCGATTACGATCTGTTGCCAAACAGATTCACATTAGAGCTTGATATGTACATAACAATTAGCCCGAAATGAGCAGGTTAGACGTGCAAATGGCATTGGGTATTTGTAGCGTTTCCAGCTTGTTCGCGTGTGGTAGCATTGTTTTTGGCAGCTGTCACATGCGTGCTCTGCACAATGTCAGAGACGATAACAATTGTCGATCAACGCCGAACATTCATTGCCTTGACCTGCCTACCGAGGACGAGCCTGAGAGCCCTCATCAGTGTCTTTATTGTACCATGGTGCGGTAGGGGACGAGACGTAAAATAGGATTATGTCGCAAGTCTTCTTTTCGGTGTGAACGTTAGTCTCGGGGCACTCTCGCCACACGTAACCTAGTGAATATTGCGTGATGCCTTATAGGTATTTAGCACATGCCGCTGAGACGCTAGCGCGTGAGCTTACATGACAATTGTATATTTAGTGCATGCGTGAGAAAATTCATACACCGGAAACGTGCTCCTTAATATTTTCGCCGCACAGGAACATGATGCTGATGTCTGCGCTAATATTGTTCAAGACCTTCGTATGATTGCTGGTCGGCGAGTTAAATACAGTCCTCTTCTTTTGTTGCGGGACTGCAGTACAGGAGGGCTTGCTTGAGCTCCGACGTTGAAGCAGTTCTTCTTTCCTTGATGGGCAGTGGGCACTAAGGGAGCGATATGCCGCAGAAATATACGGAGCAGTAAACATATGCCTCCTAGAGATATTATAGACAGTGAAACAGTGCTGAAAGATGCCATCACATGGCACTATCACTGACTGCGATGTAAGTTACGAAACAGAAAGTAGGGTGACTGCTTGCGGAGACAAGATAGGTGGACAAAAACAGGGTTAGTCGGGGGCTGTGAAAGCATTTTGTCTCAATGGCCATTGTTCATCTGATTATGGCAACTCTGAAAGTGGCTACATTATGTATGTCTAATTTGTGTAATAATTTGTAATAATTGTAATGATTTTGCACATTCCAGTGTAACAACAATACAGGCGAATTCTGTAGCATGGGTTCCCTCGCTAAGGTAAGGCAACGGTCATTCTGAAACCTTGCTAAGATGCTTCTCAGTTTATTATTTTTTTTTTTTCACTTTTCACTGCAACTCACTTTCTCCGTTTTGTGTATATAAATTTGTGATCAATTTTTGGGTGCTGTCAAATTCTTTGAAAGTTTAGTTTCCTTTTGTTGATTTTGTAAATTAGTGCAGGCCTTAGTCCGGTGGTGTAAGAATAAACGAATACTCAAATTTCAAGCAAAATAAAAACAGCTTATGACACGCATTGTTGCCTCCAAAATTTGGACATTTCCCGCAAGTGTGCATTTTTAAGTACGTTCTTGATAAAATATGAAAGTAAGGTTCCCAAGTAAGCTTCGCATGCCTTCGCCTCTTTTAATCAGACATTTTTTATAACCATCAGCTGCAAGGCAACTTTTCTTTATTCCTTACGACTTGAAGGGGTGCTGTATGCTGAATGTATTCGAATTGCTTCAAAAGCTATAAATATGAGGGATCATTGTTATGGTTATTGACTTAGTTCCTCATTACCAGGATACCGTCTACGAAAACCTGCTTCAAACGGTGACGGTAAGTGGCACATACCTTTACTTTTTGTTCAACTGATTGCAAAAGGCTAGAAAGTACACCAGCGTCCTTAGTAACCAAATTTCAGTAGTTGATATTTTTGCACAGACACATTTATATAACCCCGAAAGCTTAACAGTAAAAACGAAAGCATACTGAATGATGATTTCGCGGAGATAATGTCCATTCTGCACAAATTGCAGTTTATTTCATACAAAAATAGCACAAAGCAGGCAGAGGGAAGCTCATTCTGCGTTGCTAAAAACTATTTCTTTATTTGATACAGCCAATACTGTGTATGGGGACTATCAGGAAGATTTTAAAAATGATTTTAATTCACCAATATTTATCATGGTTCTGCAACTGCTGACGGGATAAATAGTGCAAAATAAGTCTCTCGATGCTAGATCATAAGGAAGAACCGTGATAAAATCCCGAATTCATAAGAATACTTCTACCGTGAAACCGAGGAATACTTTAGAAGCTTTATTTAGAAACATCAAACATAATATAGCGTAAACACCGTAACATAAAGCTATAACATAAAATACCCCCTATTGTAATAGGGTTTGACAAGAAAACTGATGCACTTGCTGCAGAAGCCCGATGTGGTCAAACGAACATGAACATGCGGTTATGCGAAGATTTTATAGAGTAAGTTCGTAGTTAAACTGCAGGCTGCAAGGGAAATAATAAATAGCATTATGTAAAGCCCATGTTGGGAAAACACAAGACATGTACATTTGAGGAACTTTTCAGGGAAGCGATTATATGCCGCTTAAGCATCCAGCCCACTGTCACCCGTTATTAATTAGAAGGATTAATAACGATGCGCCCTTAACGGTGCGCACAGACACCACTAGAGCTAGGGGGGGGGGGGGGTAGCTGTTCCGGTCGCAAAGGAGGTGCCCTCGACCTGCGTGGCAAGCTCAGCCGGAATTCAACTACCTTGAAGTGACAGAAGGGTGTGGCCGTTTGGTGCCCAGCTTTCGCCGGTTCAAGCCAGAGTAAGGTTCGGAGTAGTCAGGACCGTAATGAGATTGACGGTAGGGAAAAACAGTCAGACGGTCCACCAGTGACGAAGGACGAGGTCAAGAAACCACTAGAAACTATGAAAAGGGGGAAATCAGCTGGAGAGGATCAGATAACTACAGATTTGCTGAAGGACGGGGGGGATATCGTGCTATAAAAACTGGCCACCCTGTATACGCAGTGCCTGGTGTCATCGACGGTACCGGAAACATGGAAGAATGCAAACATTATCCTCATTCACAAGAAAGGGGACTCTAAGAACCTTAAAAATTACAGACCAATCAGCTTACTGTCTGTTACGTATAAGGTATTTACTAAGATAATCGCTAATAGAATCAGGACAACCTTAGACTGCAATCAAGCAAAGGATCAAGCAGGATTTCGGAAACGGTACTCTACTATCCACCATATCCATACCATCAATCAGGTGATAGAAAAATGCTCGGAATATAACCAGCCCTTATAAATAGCACTCATTGATTACGAAAAAGCATTTGACTCAGTTTAAACCTCGGCGGTGATGCAGGCATTGCGAAATCAGGGGGTAGACGAGCCGTACGTGAAAGTGCTGGAAGATATATATAGTGGCTGCACAGCAACCATAGTTCTGCATAAAGAAAGTAACAAAATTCCCATAAAGAAAGGTGTTAGGCAAGGAGACACAATCTCCCCACTACTATTCACCGCTTGTTTAGAGGAAGTATTCAGAGACTTGGAATGGGAGCAGTTAGGGATAAGGGTAGATGGAGAATACCTCAGTAATCTGCGATTTGCTGATGACATTGCCTTGCTAAGCAACTCGGGGGATGAACTGCAAATAATGATTGATGACCTAGACAGAAAAAGTAGAAAGGTAGGCTTGAAAACCAATATGCAGAAGACTAAGGTAATGTTCAACAGCCTCGGGAAGGAACAGCAGTTTACATTAGGTAGCGAAATACTGGAAGTAGTAGGCGAATATGTCTACTTAGGACAGGTAGTAACCGCAGATCCGGACCATGAAAAGGAAATAACAAGAAGAATAAGATTGGGATGGAGCGCATTTGGCAAGCACTCGCAGATTATGACTAGCAGCTTACCGGTATCGCTCAAGAGGAAAGTATACAACAGTTGCCTCTTGCCTGTACTCACCTATGGGGCTGAAACGTGGAGGCTACCCAAGAGAGTTCTACTTAAGTTGAGGACAACCCAGAGGGCTATGGAACGAAAAATGGTAGGGGTAACATTAAGAGATAGAAAGCGTGCAGAGTGGGTCATAGAAATAACTCAAGTTACCGACATTCTAGTGGAAATTAAGAAGAAGAAATGGACATGGGCAGGACATGTAGTGCGAAGTGAGGATAACCGATGGTCACTGAGGGTAACAAACTGGATTCCAAGGGAAGGAAAGCGTAGCAGGGGCGGCAGAAAGTTAGGTGGGCGGATGAGGTTAAGCAGTTCGCAGGGGTCAAGTGGATGCAGCTAGCACAGAACCGGGTTAAGTGGAGAAATATGGGAGAGGCCTTCGCCCTGCAGTGGGTATAATCAGGCTGATGATGATGATGATGATGAAGGTTCGGAGTCAAATGTAACAAACAAAACACGCTTTATACACAGCAAGAGACGATGAAAAGGAACACACAAGTACACTTGAAATGCACAGACGAGATGTTCACAGAAAAACAAACGCTAAGCATGCAACTGCAGAGGTATTCAATAACACAGAGGCTTTAAAAAACAGATCAAACACGAGAGAGTCACAAATATAAACACCAAATTGTTCACCGGACGCTGTTGCAGTCCAAAGCCTCAAGAGTTACGATGTGGCCTCCATACGAGACGAGCGCCGCTCCCTTGCAGGTCAGTGGGCTTGCCAGCAGCGGGTAATCCCCGGGAGTCCAGTTGTCGCACTTGCGAACAAGCCGTAACCACTGACTGACTACGCAAGCGGCGCGGCCTCCATAAATAGCGCGCGCCGCGTCTGTCTGTTAATGCGCGCCAAGGCTAGCGCGCACACACACTTAGCTTTGCTGGTTAGAGCACTCCCTTTTCCTCCCGTTGAGCCGCGCGTCGTCATTGGCCACGACCCGTAGAAAATTCTGGAGATCTCAGGTATATTTCAGACTGATGAGTCACCGTCAGTCATCGCCGGGTGATGAGAAAGAGGGCGACGGAGATGCGTACAAAGCTACCCGCTCTCTCGCGCGGGGAAGGAGTTTTTTCTCGAACCTTCCATGCGACGCCGTGTGGGCCTCCTGCCCCACCGGCTTAATAAAAATGTGCCCCGATTTCGTGACACCCGCCTACATTACTTCTGCAAAAAAGAAAGACCGCGCTACTAAAGGTGCGATGTTGACTTTAGAGTAACCCTTGTCTTAATTCCCGTTAAGAATGAAGGATAAATATATTTCACATTATTCAGATTGTACACATCCCATGACATCCTACCTTGCATTTAGGCGAACAAGTACTTCAGCTCTTCGCATATTTTTAAGTTTTTCGAATATACCAACATTTTCCAACGAAGGAGGCATCATGTATATTGGTCACTTATATGATACTCTAAAATTGGGTTTGGCCTATGAGACTGATGCTCTAATATTCCGAGGACCTCCGCCACCCGTGCAAGAGCCCTCCCTCCCAACTTCACTCCTAATTTTACATTTCCGCTTCGTTCTGGGCAAGCGTTCTTCTTTCTCCTTCATGGCACCTTTCCAATCCACATGTCTGTCAATCACTTTATTCCCAGGCTAGTAATGAAGCTGGCATCAACATTGGAACTGACTATCTAGCATTGACTTACTGGAGGACATTGGAACGCGTGTATACGTAACTTTCTCCCAGATGGCTGCACTATTGTCAATGTTTTTGCTTCTACGCAGAGGAATACGTTTTTACGCTCGCGGACCACCTTAGACAAAATCGCCAGAAACTGAAATACCGAAACTAAGCGAAGGCTTAACCCTGGTAAACCTGCGTGAACAAAGCAAACACCTGAGAAAGCTTGGCTATAATTGGTTTTTGGCAGCTCTCGGCGAGCTACGCCAACTGAATGATCTTTTGGAGATGATGGTGAGTGATCTGATTCGGCTAGTCTTCGGTGGCGTTCATTTCGGCATCGTCATTTCGATGTTTGGCGAGACGAGCTTCAAGTTCTTCCGTGGTCTCGGCGGCACGTTTCACGTGACCCGCCTCTCTTCATTTCTACGCGGCAGCCTCTCGGCGAGCTACATCCACTGGATGATTGCATTCAGCCTGTCGTCTTTGCAGTCTCTGAGACACAGACAGTTAACGAGGCGTATCGCTTGGGTCATCCATGGTCACTGCCCCTCTTAAAGTGTTGAGAGCTGTTGCGTTTTGTTGGCAACGGCTATGAGACTGCGGAAGATATCTAGACAAAGCGACAGCCATTGCTGCAGCGTAGTTGCCGTTGAGTGAAGGCGTGATTATAACGTGACTAGTTAGAGGCAGGAGCACGTAACCTCTATATCGGTAGCAGCGGCTGGGTGAATTCATCGCTGCCAGATATTTTATCCTCAGTTCAAGAACAAACACGCGCACACGGCGAAGAAGATAGGGAAATGGGGGGGGGGGGGGTAATAAAAACGTTCGTGTCTAAAACAGAAATCGTCGCAGTGAACTTTGCAGCAATGGATGAGCTGCAGAAATTCGTATGAAGGAAGGACTTTCCAGAACATCTACTGGCGGCTTTCAGTGGCGCCGTATTTGCGGCGTACGGTGCAGGCCAGATTGCCGCCGCCTCTTCTGCTTTCTTCAATAAATGTGGCCGTGGTCACCCTTTAGCAGCCCAAACGTGGTGGCCGGGAGAACCGCACCGGCGACTCCGGCGGCGTTCAAGGGTACAAGGCTGGTCGGATGCGTGTTCTGGCCTGCCGCTTCAAGCGTTCCGGTCTGCATCCCTCAGAGGTTAATTTTCCCGCCCCGTAATATGCCTCCTCTTTACACCAAGAGCGCCGAAAGGCACGAGCCTAATACATCCAGGAAAAGTACGGCCCAGACACTGAATCCTACTACGTGTAACGCAGCAGTCAAAAGCTGGGTACACGGTAGCGGCTGTGACTCACCAGCAACAACTGGTTGATGCCCTCACTGTGTGCGATGACAATATAGAAACAGAGGAGCAGGTGGCCATTGTTGAGCCGCCACGCATACCACCTGCGCCTTTATAATCACAGATGCTATTACTGCCTACCGCAACTACATGAAAGGAAGGATATGTCCCCAGGCTGACATAATATTAAAAAGTCATGAATGCAACGAACAAGACAAATGCTTTGTCTGGACACCGGGACATCAAGGCGTGGAAGGGAACGACTGAGCCCATGTCGCTCCCCGAGCTCTCTTCCGCCACGACTCGATCCTTCCATCACCCACACCCCCAGTCCCGGCTCTGTGGTGACGTACGTGGAGAGGCTACACCACTGCACTCTCTCGCAGAAGATATCCACTCCTGTATAGAGGCTCTCCAAAACGGAGGAAGTTAGTGATGCCTACAGACGGATACATTTAACATACCAGCCCGTTTAAACAGAATACACCCCGGGTTCTGCGACTCCAAATGTACATTCTGCGGGAAGAAGCTAGGCTTGCACCACATGTGCATATGCCGACACAATCCATCTGATGACCCAAAGTAGTGCCAACGATTTAGGGGTGGGAGGCTGTCCTATCCAGCTCGTGTCTAGAGGCCCAACAGGCCCTCGTGACACACACACCGATAGCAGCGGCAGCCGCTGGAGTCCGGGAAGCCACCTATACATCCCCCTCTCTTATCTCAGCTCAATAAAGTTTCCCAGTCAGTCAGTCAGTCACAATAATCGCCCGTCTACAGCCTGTGGTGCACTTGAACTGAGTCAACTTTCAGCAAACTTCTAACAACATTCTTCTATCGGACCTACTGTGCCTAATCGCGTGCCCTGTTTCGCGTGGCTGAGCGCTGCAGTATTGCCAACGTTTTTAAATTAGGGTCAGTTGGAAAAGACCACGCCAGAGGCGGCCCTAGCTCGTAACCTATCCGAGTGTGGCGCTACCGTCGCGTTGAGATTGAGTGGGAGGCCATCGCCGCTGTCACCGCTGTCGCGGCGCACGTGTTCATTGCTTCGTTTGCTGTGTGTTTTGTCGTCGATCGATGGTGCACTCTCCCGAGGTGCTTGTGATTGCGTCTTTATGTGTTGCTTTATAAGACTGTGACATACGATCTGGGAGATAACGTGTTAGTGCCCGAGGATTCCATAAAATGCAATCATAATCAAGTATGGGAAGGATTAACGATTTGTATGCATCAATACTTGACTTCACATAAAGCTTGAGCTAAATTACGTCTTAAATATCCAAATTTATTAAGGGCTTAATTACTGCAAATTAAATCAATAGGTCTTGACCAAGATAAGTAAAGAAGTGAGAATAATATCAAAACACTTATATTCAAAAACCTTTTCAAGTGATATGCGTTGAATACGCAAAAACGGAGGGCGAGGACCTGTCAGAGAATGCCGCGGTTAAAGATTTACAAAAATTGATAGGCATTTGCCAATTTTTGCATCATTACGAAAATGTAGCAGCTGATTAGTTAAGATCACAATGATCCTCAGAGGAATGGATGAGATACTGCATGCACAACACAGTCATCTGCATGCATGCGGATTTCAGATGTGACGTTATTCGGCAGGTCGTTCATATAAAGTATAAGAATTGTTAATGTTCTAAGGCAGGTCCTTGTGGCACACAAGAAGAGACTGGGGCGACACTGGATTTCACCATAATTGTATAGAGAAAGAAAGATGTCCAGTTCGCCAAAGATGAATTTTTAATACAACGTTCGTGAATCGAGTTTCTTATGAATCACTGTGTCAGAAGCCTTAGAGAAGTCAATAAATATACCATCAATTTGATTACCAAAATCTAAGTTGAAAGAAATGCGATGCACAAATTTAGATAATTGTGTCAATATGCTAAAACCCAATAAAAACTATATATATATATATATATATATATATATATATATATATATATATATATATATATATATATATATATATATATATATATTTATTGGGTTTTAGCATATTGACACAATTATCTAAATTTGTGCATCGCATTTCTTTCAACTTAGATGTGAATATATATATATATATATATATATATTCAAAATCCAAACAATTCAAAATGCTAACAAGGAAAAGGAATGAAGGAGGAAGGCAGACGTTACCCCGTGGCAGACGGCATGCCCAGAAGCTTTTCTAACTCTTGAGAGTTCAAGGAAGGATGCCTTAAATATCCTTCATGGGAGCTGTTCAACATGTTTAGAAGTGTTGAAAACAAGATATCGACCTTACTTCACGAAAACATCCTCTGTGTGGACACTTTCTGGGATATTCCAGATTCACTGAAAGGCTGTGGTGGGCTAGGTGTTGGGTGCTGCACTCACAGGGACACTCTGACTGCAGACCTTCTGCAATACTATGTAGTCCTGCGAATGCACTTTGCAGCAAAGGATGCTTGCAAACAGCTGACTGCTTGTGGCACAATTGCTTCCATGAGAAAGAAGGTGAAGTTGATGTAGACTGGCCTTTTGGACAAATAAATACATCCACGGGACATAAAAGCATGCATGTAAATAAAGATACGTTATGATTGTTATCTATTGAGCCGTGCTTTGTATTTCACTTAACCGCGAGTCATTCCTTTTCTACAATTAGAAGCCTTTTCCAAGCTGCTCAGAATAACTCAAAAAGCCCAGAGGTCGGCGCACGTGAGGCATCTGTAGAGTAAATACGGTGTAAAGTTATAAACATCCCAGCAGTGAGACAAGTTTACTGACCTAATTCATATCTCCGCAGCGCCATATAGCATAAAACGGGTAGCCGCAACCGTGAAAGGTGATTAACGATACCTTTTTACGTCGTAGTCGGCTTTGTAAATAAACGCATGCGCTGAATTTGAGTTTGTTGGAACCGCGGGCCAGTTTTGTTGAAAAACACAGCCGCTTATCGGAATATACTCTACTGATCTAGGGACGTGTCCTACCAGATGCCACAGTGCAAAGTCATCACTAACAAGGTTTGTGTTAGGAGGGCCGCGCTGGAGGGGAGCGTGGAAAGCGCCTGCACGGTGCAGCCGCTACCACCACCCAACAGTCGCTTCAAGCTCGTTTAAGTCGGCCGTTGCTAGTTTAGGCATTGTTTTTCCTGTGTACTATCAGGAAATTAATTTCTGTGCGTAAATAACATTTAGCCAGCTGACCCCAGCTGCTTCAAGGCCTTAACGCTGATGCGCAGGCTTCTTGCTTCCGCCGTTCAACACGGAGACGTAGCAGACGACATCAGAAGGTGCAATCCTAACGCCACAGCAGCGCCGCCGCTGCGCGGGATACGCGAGGGGCCCGCTCCGTCTACATGGCGCGGGCGCGCTCTTTCCCAACTGACCTAATCTAAAAACGTTGAGTCTTTCTCCGCCAGCGTATACGCCCGAGCCATCTTCACTTTCGTTTCTGGCTCTAGAACAGGGCACAGCACGCCGCAGTCGTCACCGGCCAGCTCGCTGCCACTCCCTCTCAGCGCATCCGCCCAAGCTGTCGTCAACATCGACGCAACGCGTATGAGAACACCCTAGCGCATAGCTCTAGCTGCGTCCGTTCACAAACCCGACCCTGTGGTGTTCGGAGCACTTCCTCGGCCATCATCTCTACAGTGTAGCGAGCATTTGCTACATTGTGACGTTCGGGGCCCAGGTCTCTTAAGTAACACGTAGATTCGCAATTCTGCTGTATTATCCCTATTAAGTCATTGTGATGCTCGCAAGGAACCAGATGCTTTATCGGTGGCGCCCTCGGTTTCAGAGGAAGACACAGTGCCTTTTCTTGGGAGGCGCACATCATATCCCCTCGCAAGTTCCTTCCCGCATCCAGACACTTCTCTATGCCGCGCGCGTCTGCCACTTTCTCATCCTTTGGTAAATGTCTGGCTACGCATGCATAGCGTCAGGTGTCACCTGTCGCGACGCGGACAATGCTTTCACCTGGTGGGCATCTGCAGCCTGCACATCTCCTGGATCCTACAGCTTCTGCTTCTCGCAAGCCCCGCCTCCCGATTTTCCCCTTCATTCCATTAGCCTTATTGGACTTCACCAGGACTCACTTGGGCTCTGATTATCGTTCTCATGATTTTTTCTACTTTGCCTGAGGGTTTAGGGTGAGGGAACCCTGTAGCGATGCACGTGACCAGCACCGCTCTACATAGAGCGTTCAGTCACTTTCGATTCGGCCTTACGCTGCCTGCGATACTTCTCCAGTTTCCCTCAACAATTCTGGCCACGATCGCCTCTTTCAGATGACCACTGCAAAGGTTTTCGCTGTAGTGGGTGCAGTCTGGCTGATAATGATCGAAAAGAATTCGAATTCGTCGGGGGTTGCTCTTGATTCCGGTGCTTGTGTATGACTTTTCTAGGTAGCCACGAATTAAGGCTCCTTGATAAAGTTATACATACATATCTTTTTTGGTTTTGAACGAAACGTGTCTGATAGCCGCAGAATATTAAGGTGAAAGCCTCGAATTCCTCGTAGTGTGGGCGTTCGTGCGTTCGGCCACGCTATAGCTGTCAATCAAATGACGTCATCTGAAAAATGAAACTATCTCCACCGGAAAAATACGACTGCATGCCCTTACCGTTGACTGGATATGAAGAAATAGGGCATACTCTAAACAATATTCTAGCCTCATAATCGACAGCTCTTTAGCCACTAGAGCCTTCGATAAAGCATTGCGCGCAAACTTACGAACCTGTAAATTCATTGTGATTACTCAGGTAGCACTCCGGGATGCCTAATTAGGAAGACAAAACCACGTTTGTTGTTTCTGAGACAATGGGATCAATTCGTACCTAAAAAAACACCTCTTAGTGGTATCATCATTTTACCTTCATCTTAACACCGTAGTTATTCAGTACCACTTCATTTTCGGCATACAAGTGCTATAACGACAATGCTGTCTACATCAAATCCGTTCCTGTTATCGAATGCGATTTTAATCACCTTGCAAATTTCAATGCCTATATAAATAAAAACGCTATTTCAAAAACTGAACAAGAGTTAGGAACCAGCGGAAATCTGCTTTAAAAGGTTTCGTCATCTGGACTTGTCAAAAGCAGTCCAATGGTCTGAGGCTCCTCCTCAGCCCTTCCTCTTCTGTTTGCTTTCAATTTGTGTAGTCATACTCATCTCCTCGTTCTGACCCGTATACAACGTTTCATGTTGTGAGGAATTTCTGTGGATTGTAAGTGACTGTAGGTACTGCTCTTGAAGGTGCAATGTAATTAACATTGTCTTTTCGTGATATTTTCAGTGCTTGCTGAACGGGCTCTTAAAGAGAGACCTCATCATCGTTACGCTTGGTTTGGTATGTGACATTGCAACGCTGTTCACAGTTGCCAACATCGGAGTAGACATCGTGACTCTCCTCGTCGATTCTGGGTTTATTTTGCTGGCGGGGCTTACGTGTAAGTTTGTTCGACTGGTTGTATTTCTTGCAGGCTTCCTCTACTTTAAAAATATCACTTATCATTGCTGTGAGATCCTGATGTTCTCCAGACTGAGGTCTGCCATTATGATGTTTTTAGTAGTCGCAGTCTTGAGCGAATAAATTGGCACTTTAATTCTTTACGAACAAATAGTTTTTCTTCGTGACCGTAACTTAAAGCGGGAGCACGTGCTCACTGTAAAATTCCGAATATGGTGCCTGGCATACGTGATCAACTATATAGACCGTAACACACTGCAGCCGGGAGACTTCGAAAAGAACTTTATATTCTCTTATGTTACTGAACCTGCTGTTTGCTCAGAAACATCCTTATCAGGCCAAACTTATGATGCTCTTATTTTCTTAATTTTTTTACTTGTCTAAATAAATAGTTTGAAAGGTAGATAATGCTTGTCACAAATTTGGCCATAATCTGAAACTCATTGCTATGGCTCCCTCCCCCCCGCCCTTAAATGGGAGTTTTGGGAAGCTATAAGTGCAGTGATTCCGCAGCTCTACAGAGGCGGAGACTGACAAGAGAAAACTTCAAGGGTTGCCTGACATGTTCAATACTGAAAGAGTAGAATAAAGCCAAAAGAGAAACAGGAAAAACTTAAAATTGCTTTATTTACACATGAGAAATCACTTGGCAATTATTCCAGCAATGCTTTCTTTTTGGGATAAAAAAGACAAGTTCACTGCGGTTGGTGTCAGTTTAATATAAAAAAACAATGCATATTACAGCCACTACACTGATAATCCATTTTTGTAATTCTTGAGACCTTCAAAGAGCTATTTGAAGAACATAAAACTCGCCGAAATAACGGAGGAAAAGGGAAAACATGAAAAGGTTGACCGCTCGGCACCACTAGGGCTGAGTTGTTCGGGAGAACGTGACACAAGATGGGCCGATGCACATCTCATTGCCAATGCAGTCGTCTGCTTTGCCACAATGGCGGCCACAGCTATATACGGTATGGCCGAAAAGGAAAAAAAAAGGGATGTAACGCTTCGGTCACTTCTTGACTTTACTCAGTATCCACTCTACAAGCTGTATTTCTGTCTTCATCCTGTGCATGCGTATTTGACCGGAAGCAGTACCACACACGTGAAAGACTTGGTATATTTTGTGGAAAGATTGAAGACTAACGTTTGAGGACGACCGCACTGTGGTTGCTTTCACCATGAAGTCCATGTTTTCATGGGCTCCATGTGCCGGTGGGCGTCGCGGTGGGATGTTGCAGAAAGGCACTGAACCACGAATTATCTCTGCTAGACCGTTCTCTCACTGAAACTGGTGATCTATGCCGGCCTCTTAAAATCTCTCTGTCGAACACATACTTTACATTCAAGACAGGTCTTCGGAAAAGCAATGAGCGCTTCCATCTCTGAGGTATGTGCCAACCTGGCTCTAGAAACGATCGAGAGCCATGCACGCACGTCATTCGACCCTCCACCAAGACTGTTTCAGAGTTACGGTTACGACTGGTTGTGTCCGATCCCTCCAGAGTGCACCGAAATGTTTCGGGGCACCTGCACGCACTTCATGAAAGGTGTGGTTTGGTTTAGGGGGTTTAAATCCCAAATCGGCCAAGGGTATAAGGCACCGTAATAGAGCGCTGCGGTAATTTCGACCACGTGGGATTCTTTAACTTGCCAAGACATCGCACAACACAGCACATCAGGGGCACAGCAGACGAGTTCGTCACCTTAGCGGGGTGCTTCTCAAACGGCATTATTGTTCACCTTAATAGAGCGCTGCGGTAATTTCGACCACGTGAGATTCTTTAACTTGCCATGACCTCGCACAGCACAGCACAGCACATCAGGAGCACAGCAGTCGAGGCCATCACCTTAGCGGGGTGCTTCTGAAACGGCATTATAGTTCACCGTAATAGAGCGCTGCGGTAATTTCGACCACGTGATTCTTTAACTTGCCATGACATCGCGCAGCACACGGGCACCTAGCTTTTCGCCTCTATACAAAAGTAGCCGATGCCGGGAATCGATCCCGCATTAAGGGGCACAGCAGACTAGTTCATCACCTTAGCGGGGTGCTTCTCAAATGACATTATAGTTGACAATGGAATAAGGTATGAACGGTTTCCTCCTCTTCCTTGTTGCCCACGTCGAAAGAACCGGCAACAGCTTCATGTCTACTGTACAAAAGAAGCGTACGCACACGGGGAAGCATCTGAAGCTTAACTTAGTACCTCCAATAAGACAATTACGATCAGTTGCATCGGCTCTTTTCAGTCAGGCATTTACTTGCTCGAGACCAGGATAAACAACTCGAGCTCAACCGCAAATAGCCTCATAAGTAACGGATGCCCATCTGTAGTGCGCCTGTCTTAAGAACTGCGCGCTGCAGCCTTTTCGGGAGAGCAAGACGCGAAAGCAATTAAAAACGTGCCGCCCTTCCTTATGTCCGGATGTAAGCAGAACGTTTATGCAGGGTTTTCTGTGACTACGACGCCAAGCGGCCCCCGTACAATCCGGCAAGCTAAAAAGCTGTCTGGTGCAGGTGTAAATCTCCTTGGAGATAAAAAGCTAGCCTGGCGTCGTCTGCGCAATTTCTTACAAAAAAATGCGGCGCTTCCTGTGGAGCCAAGATTGGCGATTTCAGGACATCCCTTAAAAAACACCAGTGTAAAGTCAACACTAAAAAATGACTTCTAAAGCTCCAGCAGAGCACTATCAAAACATGGGCCATGCAAGTGACTGATATTACGCGCACTTACTAGAGAAAAAAACTTTATCCACTCTCCTGCTCAAGGAATCATGGCACACCCAAATGACAATCGCAAAATGATAAACAGGATGCGGGGCGGTCTACCGAAGATACTACAAGCGTCCTGTGTGGAATATTTTCGTTTCAAAACCACCGGCCCATCTCTTTTATCGTCATTTTGAACAAGACTTTCATGGCATCTCTCAAAAGTCCATAATTCCTTTTCCTCGGTTCATTGGCGAGTGCAGTTTCCTTAAAAGATTCTTATATTCCCTCGCAACGCAGGCTTCCGTTGAGCCCTCAAGTAACTGGAGACATTGCCGACAAATTTTAATGTGCACAAAAAATTTACTAACGCTCGTCCCGCACAAATTATTTTAAAGCGATAAGCATAACACTACCGTAACACTGATCCTCATCGCTGTTATTGTAACAACGGTTAATGTCATTCTCTTCGGCCCTTTAAGAATACGTTTCAACCCTATAATATATATGCACTTGACCTAGGAGCCATTCTACTGCAGTTGCGTTGAAAACATCAGGATATTAGTGTTTTGTAACTGCACCGTTTATGCTTTTATAAATTGACGAGAAAAGTGTACATTATTGTTAGAATATATCTACCGGAAAAATGAATTATTTCTTCGACTGGATAGCGGTCTCTTTGCCGAAAGTAAGTGCAATGAATAAAGCGTAGGGAAATATTGGTGGCGAGAAGTATATAAGCATGGTTAAGGGCTCCAAGCAAGTGTCCCTATCGATATTTTGTCCGCTACCGAGGGAAGCACATGAGTGGTGGAGATGGCAATATAGGCACTTTGGCGAGTGCTAGAAAACTGAAAACGAAGAAAAAACTGTGGTCGACGACATTAATAATGCGTTTATGTACTTCAGAAAAGTGCCAAACATTGCAGATTCTGAGGACATCTGGAAAATTCTTGAGGAGGAATCTATTTGCTGCTCTGCGATGGCATCACGGGAATACATAAAGTGTGTATGAGAAAGGAAGCTCGACAGGTGAGGTGAACAAGAACCAGCATGGTAACGAGCTTCTGGAAATTGAATAAGAATAACCTGTTGCTTCGCAACCCTACTTCGAAATGACATCAAATATCTAGGCCTGACTGAGCAAAATATATATTTACTGACCGCAACAATATCAACAACTACGAACGAAGTCTTATACACACCTGTGAGTGCAACAAAAGGTGAGCAGGGAGTTAGAAGAAAGCCTCAGGGGCCTAGTGAAGATTTCGACAAAAGGGCTTGTCGAGGGTCTTTCCTTGGTCGAAAGTACGTGTTCTTGTTGGAACGTCGGCCAGCACTGAAATTCTCTTGTCGCGTCTTGTTTCGGCTGTTTTGTAGTGTCAATAATCCGATCTTGTGTTGTTTATCTAGCGCAGATGAATGTGAAGGTGGTAGCAGGAATGCACTTGGCCGGGAATGGGCCAATAGACGCCATTGCCTGTGTCTTACAAAGCTAATGTTGTTGCGTTGCCAAGGTAGAAGTGGTTACACCCAAAGATTTGGCATGGGTCTACCCGTTTAATCTTTTGGTTTGGTTGCAAGTTTGCGGCAGCATTTACGAAATATGCTTTCCCTTTTGTATTCAGCCCTTTTCATGTCACGCATATAGCCTGGTTCTAACGCCATGCTGTTATTTACGTGTCTGTTTTCAGGTTGAGGGAACAGGTTGCAGCTACCCGCCTTCAAGGACGACGCAAGACTGAAGCAAACCAAAATAAACATGGCTTTCTGAGGATCAGTGCCACCAAATTAAAAAACGACACCGCCAGTTTTCTCATCTCATGATTTACTCTCGTCACTTACTCTTCAAGTTTATTTGTTGCCGATCTAAACGTACTAGTAAATGAAACTTTATTATTAATGTCTTGGACGTCACAACTAAAAGCAATGTTAAGATATTGTATTTCGATGGACATTTAGGCACGTAAGTCGCAGTTGATTTCTGTGATGGCCATCAGAACGGACGAAAGACAATGTGTAGTGGAAGAGAATATATTTCTGACAGGAAATGGTTGGTTCCCTTTTTCCTATCGGGGCTTGCAGGCCTGAAAAGCAGCGTTTGGGGTTGTGCTTCTGGAGATGCTGGCCTAGAGGTCTTGTTTCCAGGCGGCCTATGCCGCCAGTGGGATAGTTAGTATCTACAGCTCAGGGTCCCAGCTGCGCAGCAATGCATCCCAAGAGACTCCACCATCTATTTTGTGCGCTTGTGCGCTAGGGCAGTACGGACACTACTAAATTATGTGACCGATAGTCCCTCTCTCATTAGTATTTGCATTTATCATTTCTCGCCTCGGGGAACAAGTGGGTTGCTATAGCCGGGCGTAGACACGTGTAGGTTTGCAATCGGCTCCATGTGATGTACTGTCTGTCTCTTGTTTTACGTCTAGTTGGGGGGGAGTCTCCTTTCCAATATATATTTATGCATAATTTCGCCATTATTCACCAGGCGCTGTCCGCTTCCCCGGCCGCAGAAGTAACCCCTAGTTTCTGGGTGGTTACTCGTCTCGGGGGCCGCTTCGTTCCTGGTGAGAGCTGTATGAACCGGCGTCCCAATTATCTCAATTTTCTTCTCACACTTTCTCTGGTTCCTCATTTTGGCCGCAGCTGGAGAGAATGGGTGGTTGCTGAAATGTTTAATGGCAGCAAATACGGAGAAAACACTAAGGAAACACACTGACCTGACACTAACAGCACACATGCTCACAGTAAAATCTAAAATCGCCACTTCAGGTGAAGGCAAACTATGGAACGCAAATGCTAGATGCATCTAGTTTTGTTAAGTAAGGTTAATTTATGTTTCATAACGGTAGGTATTGCTCAATAACCCGTTTTTCTGATGAAATAAAATGCTTGTAGGGGTAACTAAAGGTAGGCAAATTTTCTCGATGTTATGTTCGTAATCGTCAATGCTAAAAAAGATGATTCTAAGAATGACCTAAGGCATTGTGATGTCCTATATTGATACATGGGCCAGTTCGCCAATTATAAACGTGTCACACGTGATAACGGCAAGAGACGCAAAACGAAACAGCACATTCAAAAGTTTTGACATTTTCCGTCTTTGTAACTTGTCCAACCAAACGTTTAGATTTTTTGTCGCCATCGCTCTGGAGGAATGAGTCAATATCCACGACCAGCATGGTCGCCACTTAGCAATGACACACGAGCTAGCCCCATAAGCAGCCTTGTGGAATGTTATAAATTTTTATCTCCGGACTCGTATCCCGCCGTGTTTATAGGAAATTGTTCGATAATATCCTTCTGATAACATCAGCAGCACACTGCACTATATTTGATTCGGCGCCACCAGAAACCATGGTACCAATAACGCTAACGAGAAAGAGCAACGTAGACCAAGTGAAAGCTGGTGGCTGGGAGCGAATCTCTACATCGCTGCCGATGGTAGCTGTCAGCCGCTGCCAAATACTTTGCCGTGCCTCCCTACGTCAGCTGTGGAAACCAGACCGCGAACTGTAAACTGGCTGGAGCGCACGCTTTCTAGACAAGCGCTGAAAGATGCTCAGCATGTTCATGAACTAAAAATGAGTTATCTTTTTCAGGCCACCTCTCTTTGTCAACAAATGTGCGGCACATCGGCAGCTTCGATGTCATATTTTATTCCTATTTCATCTCTCGTGCTCTGCGGAAACCTCTTTTAACATACAAATAACGAGGTTTGGGACGGTGATACGTTATTTAAGGCTATTTCCGATCGTCAGAAACAGGCACGTGTTCTTGCAACTGCAGAAACGTTTTCTTTTTAAATTTATATACATAGAATTTCCCTGCAGTCCTCATTCTGGAAGCGAAAATGAACACATTGTTTCATCGGAATCACAGAACCTTGAACTGCGGAGCTTTTCTGAAAAGACCTGTTTATCTTCAGTGGCCTTGGCACGTGCGCAGCGAACCAGCGATCACGAACCTGACGGGAGTATCGCACCTGGCGCACAACGTACCATATACACAAGCTCGTCCCATGTCGGTTTTACTTGTGAAAAAAAATGTTTTAATGTTCTCAGTAGCTTCCTGGTGTAACACGACGTACGTATTCTCGTAGCCCCTCTTAGATCAAATCTTCAGCGATGACACCATTTCTAGCTATGGTCTGGGTAGTTTTGTGCTATTTTCTTTTCGTTTTTGCATCGGGTAAAAGTAACCTCTCTGCTGAGTAGCGCAGCACCTGTTCCTTCATTTAATTAGCTTTACTCCTCGGTTGAGAACACTTTGGAAATGAAAACTCACATGTATCTTTCTTTCTTGTTCACTACAAGAACTGAAAGAATGCCTGTTCGTAGCTCTTACCCTGTTTGTCGCGCTCTTTGGCCCCGATTTGCGACTAATTTTGGTTCTGCTCATTAGTTCTTGAATTGTACTGAAGCTCTCTATATTACTGCGAGGTCGCTGCGCAGCGATGTCTAACCTCAGACCATTCTTGCCTGAATTATTGTTTTTCTTTGTTTTCTGTCCACTGCCAACTGCAGCAATTTGACGATAAGCGATGTGTTTGGAATCGGAGAAGTAAGTATCTCCTGTACCTTTGACACTTATCTCGGAGCCACGCGTGTGGTTCGTACTACTAGATGACCATACGTATTCATTCACAAAAGGTATTGATCATAGAATGCAATGCAGAACTGCATTTTTTTGCCTAAACTTAGCAGTGTCGGGTATCCTTACAAACGGCACCCAGTAAACCTGTGTTGATCATATATGGTCAAAGTGAAATTATACCCGCCCGATGTAAAAAAAGATTCTCGCAGCCCTGAATGAACTACATCCGGTTGATATCAGAGGGCGACCCCGATCTCGATGTAAGCAAGATGCAGTGGTGCAGATGTCGCTGGCTGGGTTGACTGGATGGGTGAAAGGCTGTTAAGCCGCGTAGCTATACATGTACACTTAATATTTCAAAGCGATTAGATGGTCTATCAAGAGGACTCCAAGGACCCCTTCCGCGGGAAAGCTGAAGGATGACTTGTTCGGTACTATGCAGCGCCGGGGGAAGAACCCGGAGCGCACGGCCGTTGGATGATGAAGTGACAGCGAATACTTCTCGTTCTCTCCGGCTCTCTTGGCACATTCGGAACAGTATTGCTTGATGAATGCGGCACCAACGGGAGATCCCTGGCGAAATTCTCGGCGCGTGCTCACACCCCTATTATTCCGCCAGCATGTGGGAAGTCCTTCTTACGGGGCATCCTTGTTCCGAAGAATTCCTTTACAAATCTAATATCATCCTCATGATCATCAACCTGACTATACCTACGGCAGGGCGAAGGCCTCCCATATTTCTCCAATTAACTCGGTTCTGTGCTGGCTGCATCCACGTGACCCCTGCGAAATTGTGAACCTCATCCGCCCCTCTAATTTCCTGCCGCCTTCTGTGCGCTTACCATCCCTTGGAATCCAGTTTGTGGCCTTAAGCGACCATCGGTTATCTTCTCTTCGTACTACATTTCCTGCCCGTGCCTATTTGTTCTTCTTCCTTTCCATTAGAATGTCAGTAACTGTAGTTATTTCTCTGAACCACTCTGTACGCTTCCTATCTCCCAATTGTACCGCTACCATTTTTCGTTCCATTCCTCTGCGTTGTCCTCAAGCTATGTATAACATTCTTAGTTAGCCTCCATGTTTCAACCCCAAAGGTGAGTAAAAGTAAGATGCAACTGTTGTATACTTTCTTCTTGAGCGACACCGGTAAGCTTCTGGTCATAATCTGCGAGTGCTTGCCAAATGCGCTCCATCCCAATATTGTTTTCTTGTTATTTCCCTTTCATGGTTCGGATCTGCGGTTAATACCTGTACTAAGTAGACATATTCACCTACCACTTCCAGTGCTTCGCTATTTAACGTAAACTGCTGTTCCTTCCTGAGGCTATTGAACATTACCTTAGTCTTTCGCATATTGATTTTCAAGCCTACCTTTTTACTTTTCCTGTCTAGGTCATCAATCATTCTTTGCAGGTCATCTCCTGAGCAACTTAGCAAGGCAATGCCATCAGCAAATCGCAGATTACTGAGATATTCTCCATCTACCCTTATCCCAAACTGTTCCCATTATAAGTCTGAACACTTCCTCTAAGCAAGCCGTGAAAAGTATAGGGGAGATCGTGTCTCCTTGCCTAGCACCTATCTTCATGGGAATTTTGTTACTTTATTTATGCAGAAGTAGGGTTGCTGTGCAGCCACTATATATATCTTCCAGCACTTTCAAGTACGGCTCGGCTACCCCCTGATTTGGATATGTCTGCATCACCGCCGAGGTTTCTACTGAGTCAATTGCTTTTTAGTAATCAATGAATACTACATATATGGTTATATTCCGCTATATTCCGAGCATTTTTCTATCACCTGGTTGACGGTATGGATATGATCGGTATCAGAGTACCGTTTCCGAAACCCTGCTTTATCTTTCGCTTGATTTCCGTCTAAGGTTGTCCTGATTCTATTAGCGATTACCGTAGTAAATAGCTTATGAGTAACAGACAGTAAGTTCATTGGTCTGTAATTTTTAATTTCCTTGGCGTCCCTTTTCTTATGAATGAGGATAATGTTTGCGTTCTTCCATGGTTCCGGTACCGCTGATGAAACTAGGCACTGCGTATAGAGGGGCCAGTTTTTCTAGCATGTTATCCCGCCGTCCTTCAACAAATCTATAGTTAACTGATCCTCTCCAGCTGCTTTCCTCCTTTTCATAGTTTCTATTGCTTTCAAAACCTCGTCTTTCGTCACTGGTGGAACGTCTAACTTTCCTTTTCTACCTTTTCTACCGCCAATCTCATTACGGTCTGACTACTTTGGCTACTGTAGAGATCAGTATAAAACTCCTCAGCTCCTTTCACTATCTTGTTCATATTCGTGATGGCGTTGCCCGCCTTCTCCTTTACCGCATACATCTGATTTTTGCCTATTCCCAATTTCTTCTTCGCCGCTTGCTCAATTTTCTCCATGTTATACCTCCTAATATCGGCCACTTTGCGCCTATTGATTAGCTTTGATATCTCTGCCAATTCTATCTGGTCTGCTGGATTGGAAAATTTGATACTCTGGAGTTTTTTCATAAAATCTTTCGTCGCTTTAGACAGCTTAACCGGTATCCTCTCTAACTATTCTACCGCCTACTTCTACAGCGCACTTAGAAATATTTCTGAAATTATTGTTTATTTCTTCTAGGGTAATGTCGCCATCCTGGGTTAGAGCTGAATATCTAGTCTGTAACGCGATCCTGAATTGTTCTGCCCTCCTCTTCACTGATAGTTCGTTGATGGACTTCTTTCTTACTAATTTGTTGCATTCCTTCTTCAGATTTAGACTAATTCGGGACCTCATCATCCTGTGGTCACTGCATCGTAATGTTTATTTGTTTAGGTTTCTTTGTGGAGACAACACAAAATTTGTCAGCCTCTGGTGTGCGGCACATCCGAGCTTACAAGATCGGGAAATGTCGGTAGTTGCCTTTTCTTATTCCTCCTCCATCTTTCTATCTCCTATTGGCAGAAAACAAAAAATACCTTATAGCTTCTGAATTTTCAAAATCAATCACCCCGACAAACGGAGGTGGATCGAAGCGACAGCATGATTCCTGCAAAAAAAAAAAAAACAAGTTATTTCAAATATTATGTAATTCTTTGTAATGCAGAAGAAAGACCAGTTCGAATCTTATCCTCATTCCTTACATCCAAAATTTCAATAACTTAGTCCCATAGTGCAATGTCTTTAAAATAGCAAACGGAAGAGAGCCTGTGTCTGGGTGTAAGTAATCAAGTAAAGCATGCGAAAGTCGGCAAAATTCAGTCTCTTTGTCCATAGCTCGTCCAGTGAGCCAGTAGTACTGTTTGATTTGGCGTATATACGTAGCGAATTATTAAGTTACTGCGTCCGCACAATGTGCGCAAACGGGCTCTCAAAAAAAAATGTTGCTGAAACTTGAATGGCTCTGATGCCTTTTTATGTCAACTTCGAAGGAACTCCAGCATATTCACAAGACGAAAGAAAATATATCCTTCGCAGAGGCCAGAAAACGTCTGGTACAAACCAACCCGTTCATTTTCACGGCAAAGACAAGCCATCCTTATATGGAACGTAGCGGCAGAGCGCAACACTGATACTTGGCATATACCCAGGATTCGCAGGGCCCTGTACTAGGACCATGGATTCTGCCCCATGCAGGCGCAGGTAAGGTTACCCTGTCTTTTACAAAATAATGCCCTACCACCAATGGCGAAGAAGGGTGCAAGGCTTTCCCTACAAGAGGAAGGCCTAAAGCACTTTGTTCCGTCAAACCACCGCGAAGCCCCATCGCCTCCACTGATGCCATGGACGTGGGCCCACCCCTCTCTGTTGGAGGGTCGGCGAAATACTATCTGCAAAAAAGCGAATTTCGAGGATAACACCACCTGAAACTAACTACTGTAAGGTAGCACTTGCCCAAACGTCTGTTCTTTTTTTTTAACCTGCTGGCACACAGCGTGCAACGCTCCGAGCAGCAGTCAGCGATGATGATGATGGATCTATACAGATGAAAGAGGTGAAAGTTCGCTCACTGCGCTCACACAAATCCCCCTGGCAAGAGAGCGGCTACCCTGGTCACTGATTACAGGGACGAGGGACGACGGGCATAAGGCTTCATGCGCGAGATGTGGATGATCTCTTCGGAGCGACGACGTTGATCTGCGATGGAATAAAATGATGGTTCACGGAGTTGTTTGTTGGAGTACTGTATAAAAGCCAATGTAACGATGGAGGAACTTCTCACACAGACCAGGAATGCGGACTGGTGTCCACAGGAAAACTTCATCACCGGAGTAAAAGGAGCGAGTTTGATGGCATTGATCATACAGGTCTTTGAGGTCTTTTTGGGCATCTTCAGTGTTCAAACGGGCAATTTGGCGACACTGGGTCATACGAGTAGCAAACTCTTCGCCCAGAGATTCGGACGTAGAGGAGGGAGCAGAGAAGAAAGTAGTGTCGTATACTATCGATGGTTGACGGCCATAAACTAAAAAGAAAACCAGCCCAGGCAGCACAAAGCATTGGGCCAATGTAAGTACGACGGCAAACAGTGGCCCTACATTGGGCCAGCCTAACCAGCATGCTCCCAACATAGGATATGCCAGTCAACACAATGTCCAACAATGGCCCAGACTAGCCAATGCTCTCCCAGTGTTGGCGCTGCCAGTAGCCGACACTGGCTAGCTTGGGCCAAGATGTACAGTGAGTTCCCGATATTGGCACTGCCGTACATACATGATGTCTATATTGGACCGAGATTGCCGTTGTTCCTCCAATAATGGTCGCACCGGGTTTTAAAACTGGCTATAATGGGCCAAGCTGTCCTGCGTTCCTCCGTCATTGAGTTTTCCGTTTTTTTAAAACTGGCTACAATGGACCAAGTTGTCCTGTGTTTTTCCGGCATTGGATGTTCCGGTTTTTAAACATGGCTACAATGGACAATGTTATCCTCTGTTCTTCCAGTATTGGATGTTCAGTTTTTTAAAGATGGCTACAATGGACCAAGTTGTCCTGTGTTGCGCCGTCGTTGGCCGTTCCTTTTTTAAATCTGGCTACGATGGACCATGTTGTCCAGTGTTCTTCCGGCGTTGCCCGTTCAGTTTTTAAAACTAGCTACAATGGACCAAGGTGTCCTGTGTTCTTCCGACGTTGACCGTTTCGTTTTTTTAAACTGGCTGTAATGGACCATTGCAATTTGTCTTGTGTTTTTTCCAGTATTAGCCATCCCTGTATGAAAACTGCCCACGATGGACCACTTTGTCCCCTGATCTCGCAATTGTCATTGCCATCCTAAAAAAACACAGCTTTAATGGGCTGCCGAAGTGAATATTTTCCGTTGACCATTCAATCAAAACAAATTCTCCATTTTTAGGGTTGAATACACGTGCGCTGGACGCCAAACCGCGGCATTTAATTCCGACAACATTTCAGCCGATCGTTCGGACCTCACAGAGTACCACGTACGGGACGACAATTACTATAACGCATTCAAGCACGTACCGCTGCAACTGTCTGGATTCGTCTTTTCGGTGCGCTCATATGCGGCGCACCTTTGGGGGTCAGCTATGTGTTTACGGTTTTAGCCTATTGGTATGCATGCAGATTTCGTCGCAGGCGCATACGTTTGTCGCACAATTATATCTAATGATAGCACGACCGTGCGACCACATATGTATACCCCAGACCGGCTAGCACTCACGACCCAATATGCCTGTATTGGACGCCGATTACATCCCTGCATCTATACTTGACCTATAGTACAAATCCAGTTGTCAGTGAGAACGCGCATAAAAACGAAATCGTGTCGCCATAGCATGTTCATGTGACTTTAAATTAGTGATTAGAAGGTAGCTTTTTCATTGGCGAGAAGGAAAACGTTGCCTCAAGTTGAAGGAACAAATGACCATTTTCTCAGCGATGTTTTTGTTTTAGTGCTTTTGTATTATCCATAAGGAACTACGCGTAGCATCGTCTGTTTACCTGGAGAAAGGACCGAATACGATGTGTGTACTTTCTAGACGCAATCACTGGAAAATGAAAAGCAGAAAGACTCGCGAGGTTACCATTTTAGTTTTGGGCATTCACACAGTGGTAAAAAAATGACAGTTTTTCGTGCAGACTGCGAGCATGAAGGCCCCGGTACATTTATATGGCGCACAACATATATATCGCCAATAAACAAAAAAAGTTTTTTCCGCCTATTAGTTTAGAGTTTGACCATTCCAACCGCGCTAGGCGGTGGCAAAGGAATAAAAAAAACTGTACAGGAATGGAAATAATGTGCGCTGTCGAGTCATTCGAAAAAACGAATGCAGCCTAGAAACACTGTTTTAATGAGGCAGTTTTCCATGCCCTTTCCAATTCTTTCATTCTACTAAAATGATTTGGAATACGTTGCTTGCTCATTGAACGTTATCGTCTTTTTGTGTAATCCGCGTTAAGGTGAAGGTGATTGCGAAAAACGTTTGTGTGTTGCCTGATGCCACAGCGCATCAGGACCTCGCCGCGCACAAAATTGATTCTGAATCATTCATTGCTGTGTCTGTCACCGTCGATTTGCGAAGTCGAGACAAAACATGAGCGAAGAAATATTGTTACAGCTGTAGAATGATGAGGACGAAGTGGCGCGCTCGTTTGTGGGAGATTAAGAAAAAGAAGTGCGTCGAATGGGTGGCCCTGTAGCCTGGCTCCTTGGCTGTTCCTCAATGTATATATCTTTAATCCTCTTTTGTAAATAATCCTCTTTTGTAATCCTCTTTTGTCGTCCGTGGCGTGACAATATATTTCTCCCTGTTACAAAATTATATGCCAAACTTTAAACATCTTGAACAATTCACAAATTCCGTAGAATGTTCAGAACAGCGCGGTGCGCTATAATTGGACAAAGGCTTTATCGAAGTGGCCATAATTACTTGCGCAACAAAATTATGCAAAGTGTTTTAATGGTTTTGAAAGCTGAGGTAGTGTAGAATAGGTGGAAAAAGTTTAAACAATGTAAAAACTGTTTTTGTTTTCCTAAAAATTTGCAATGTTCGCTGTTTTCTGTAAATTAGCGCGATCGTATCTCTGTATCCAAATTTCAAAAAAATATGAGCTTTACCTGTTTGCGGATAATTATGCTGAGAACATATTGTGGAATTATTGCTGCTCTACCATGAACCTTTTCTGAAATAGAGGCCTGCAAATTAGGAAAATTTTGGTTTCCTCGGCCGATGTTGAGAATTTTTATAAAAACATCTACTCGTACCCGAAAAGCGAACATTAACTGAATACAAATAAAAACATGTATATATTTAGTCGGATAATTTTCAGCTAGCTAACTTGAGCATAATTTGTATATTCTATAACCAAAGTTGGCCAGAATAGAAGACAAGCTCGGAACTCCGCCTCTTTGACATTATTAATCAGTCATCACGCAACAATATATAATATTTTGAAATAAATATAAAAGGTCGAACGACCATCCTTTGTTCGATCATAGGTGGCGAAAGGGAGGGGATGCGCGCATTTGTCGATGCACCAACTGTATGGATTTACGCAAGAATGTGGATGGTAGATGGGGAGGCTTTCTATTTTTATAGAAATTGTTATGTCCGTGGTTGGCTTGAAGAAACAATGCGTTTGCGAACACACAAAACAAAACTATTTATTAGAACTCGACTCGAGCGGTGCGCGCTGGCGGCCGCTCATCGGCACGGTCCGAAGTCACGGCTGGCCGGTGCAAGCAGAAGAGGGCTGGGTAAAGGAGGAATGGAATGTTGAGAGGGTCGTTGGTCCTTCGTTCCCACGCGCAGCCCTTGCGAACACAACACCGCGGCGGGAATCGCCCACTAGTTGAGCGGTTCGTTGTTCCCCCTCGCCTACGCGTCTACGTGCAAGACACAACAGGCAGCATCCTCAGCTGCGCTGCTGTGCGGCCTCCTCCCGAAACGTTCATTTCAGAGCTTGTTGGAGACGCTACAAGATTTGTGACAGCTTCTTAAATCTTTCTTTAATTTCTTCCCTCATTTTCTTTTTCATTGTGCTGTGCATAATTTTCTCTTGCGCCTATATATGTTACATGTGCTCCGTTTTGTGCTTGCTACATATCAGAATAGCTGAGCTGTGAAATGTCGCCGTTGTACGGATTACAGCAACGGAGGGATACCATCGGCATTATCGGACTCAGTGAACGCCGTCATCTTAGATCGTGAGTATATATCTTTGTAGCATGCCATTGCTTCATAATTGGTTCTATATAATCTCCTACCAGTCCCAAATGCTCTCTTTCCGTATTCTCCTCGAAACAATTGCGCGAAGCATGACTTCAAGAACTAAGCCAATTTTCGTCCGGGTTACATGCAAGCAAGTGCGTGGACTTATTTGCGGCTGCGATATGAATAGCATTTGCACCGAAAATAGAGGAGCCGTGCGTAACAGGTGTGTATGCCACCAACACGTGACAGAACACTGCAGGCAACCATTTGCGCAGTTTTTTGACTGTGCAGCGCGCCGCAATCAATTAGTAACCAGATACTATGCGCCCGGCTTTGTACATATATTTTGGACAGCCTCTCTTCTGCGCGCAGGAAGCCATGTTCACACAGATTTTGTTAAGAATTAAGGGCAGTTTTTTGTTTTCAGATGTACAGACGAAGTTTTGAAAACTGTTCGTGCCGTCTGTGCAAGCGAATTTTACAGTGGGGCGGACATTATGTGCGTGATGCCGCTTGATGATTAGGCTATAATTAAGTCATAATGAACCTCCACTTTTATAATGGTTAATATCATATTGAGGAATTGAAAGCCGTGAACAGCGCAAGTGAGCCCCTTTTCAAAATTTTTTTAATCGACGCCCCCCTTCTGAGCACGCGCCCTCAGGTGAGGGCGTTATCAGAAAGCGGCGACAATAGGAGAGCGATTTCGCAGACGCGCTTCGAAGGCGGGGAAAATAACAATACAAGCAAAAAGGCACATAAGCCGTATGTGCACTGCGTCCCTGTCACTGCAAAGTAAACAACGTGCACGCGGGACACATTGTACAAAACATTGACGGCCGGTATGAGGCAACCATATCGTCCGAAATATATTGCTCGCGAAGCGCTCGATCACGGCGTGCACTTTCAGGCGAAATGGGACAGGCCGTCAGGTCCGCCTGTTCGGCAATTACAGCTCTTTGTACCTCACGTACCCTACCGTATGCATGAAGTGCACACCATAGCCATCGTGCAAGAATGTTGAAACCGAAGCAGCGATCCACGTATTCTAATTCTATAGGAAATCATTTGGGAGTAGAAAAGAGCAACTTAATATGATGTGCCTGGTTCTTTAATGAACGATATGTATAAAATGACGGTTGAATAGTTACAGTAATGGAGTGTTCCGCTAGAATTGTTTACGGTCGTGACCGCAATAAATATTACTCATATTGCTCTTAGCTTTAAGCTCTGGCATTGATAAGCCTATCTAAAGAACCGACTAGCAGTGACAGGTTGTTTACAGCTGTTGATCAAAAGGTAGGCCATCATGCTATTATTGCAGGCATATTTGCTTCTTTTTGTACCTCTGTTTACTAAAACTTAATTTTGTTCCCCATTCCTAGGGACGCTGCACCTCTTGCAACACTCACTGTTCAGTCGCTTTTATTCAAGTATACAAAAAGGAGGAAATGCGCATGCACTCATAGGATAGCCTGTCTTTCCGTTAACAGCTGCAAATAACACGCCACTGCTCCTAGGTACCTTGGATGAAGTTTTCAATGGGGTTACCTGAGATGCCTAGCAATTGCTGTAATATTTATACCAATCACTGCAGTGAAAAAGAAAGGTAACACTGCATCGCTTTAACTGCTGCATGCACCTATAAACGTGCCTTAATTTATTGCCTATTCTTATAGACGCAGGACCTCTTGCTATAGGCTTTGTTCAGTAAGCAACCGTCTTTCATTGCTTCAATTTCTATCTCTCCACCACTTTCTTGTCGCTCTGGGTGTGATCATTTGATTTCATTGTTCAAATCATATTGTTTTATCATGTGTGAATGATTAAGCCTGCACATACTAGCTTTCATTTTTTTTACATGCGCATCGGGAGCGTTTTCTACGTAGAAATGGATCGATTGAGTTGTATCACTGGTGCGAAAACCGACAACCCCCAGAAGATATGTGTCCTGTGGTTGGAAGGGCAATAAAGAAGAAGAAAATCAGCGAAAAAGCCTGCCTAAAAAAAGGTAGCACTGCATCACTGTAACTGCTGCATGCACCTTTAAATATGCCTTATTTTTATTGCCTATTCTTATAGACGGTGGACCTCTTGCTATTGGCTTTTTGCAGAAAGCAAACACCTTTCATTGCTTCAATTCCTATCTCTCCACCACTTTTTTGTTACTTCGAGTGTGATCCTTTGATTTTATTGTTCAAATCATATTATTAAATCGCCGGTGAATGATTTCGCCTACACATACATGCTTTCATTTTTTTTTTAGGTGCGCATCGAGAGTGTTTTCTACGTATAAATGGATCGATTAAGTTGTATCACTGGTGCGAAAACCAACAGTTTGGCACCCCCAGAAGATTTGTGTCCTGTGGGTGGCAGGGGTATAAAGAAGAGGATAATCAGTGGAAAAGCCTGCCTAAAAACTTACAAAGATGGCGCAAAAGCGAAATGCTGATCAGGGTTAGAGTCTGATTACTTCTGTTATCCCATTTCACTTGCTAGGTGATGTGACATATATGAAGCACCTTAGTATAATGTGTGGTATACTCACTAAAAATTGTGTAGACATTAACTTTTTTCTCGTTCAATTATTTTGAGTGACGCACGAATTGGAATAAAGCGAACTCATCCACACATCTAATGCCCATAGACATTAGAAGCGTGGATGAGCTCAATAATTGTGTTCCTATGTGAGCATGCAATAGTTTGTCGAATATATTAATATGTTAAATGCTGATTTTTTTACTGTTAATCGGAGTAATGCATATGCTCCATATCATAGCATTATTCGCCTGTAGTTTGTATCTGCTCTTTCCTAAATTGTATTCTACAAAGTATACGTGTGTCATCTCGTACATCTATTTAACTAGTGAACAATTTGCAATCGAATCCCTTTTGTGATGTTGTTTCAGCTACAAATAATGTATGACAGTTGTGACAATATAGGTAGCTTTAGGTATAACACATAGCGCGGAAATCTTTAATATATATGATGATATTTTTATTCACCGCATTGGCTAAACCAGCCTATTTGAAGAGACGAAATGAAAACAAATATGGATGTCTTCGGACAGGAACAGTAATCGTGGCGCCATGACCATTTTTTTTAAATTAAATTTTCGTATGTCGTGGGCTAATGTCTCGACACAAAGGAATGACCCTTAGGTTTGCCAGATGCGGCGTAGTATTCTCGAAAAAAAAAAAAGCCCTATCACTAAAGCTGGAAAACGCCGTTTTTGTCGTTTCAAAAAGTTGCACGTTTGGAGGCCGGCTGGTTGCGTAAAATTTTGTCATCCACGGTTTTTACTCACCGCATTTTGGGTAACGTTTACTTGTATAAGAAGTATTAAAAGTGTGTTTCATTGATGCAGTTGATTTAGTAAAAAATCGCAAACTTTGCTTCAAGAACAACGCGCTACAAAAATGGTTATGTTCAACCTTACATACTGGCGTGACGCGTTGCGTTGTTCGCACTAAAACATTCTGTGTTTATTACGCAGGTCATGTTGTTAATTTAAGGCAGAATTTGGAGCTCTAAACTGCTATGTGTGTTCTCTGTAACGCCACCAAAAGTATTATGCTGGAAAGCGATTTGCTTATGATTGTAATTATAAAAATTACACATTGAAAAATCATCTCCAAAAATATAGTATTGGTAGTGGTGGTCAAAGCAGAGAAATGGAATAATATATTAATAACCTAGATTGAATACTATTGCACCTAGCAATAAAAAAGAATGCAGGACAGAGAAAAAGTTCAGCCTTCACTAGCGTTCTGCCATGAAATTGACAGAAATAGTGAATTAATACCATTTTAAGCTATATTAAGTATTTGTCCCAGAAGCAGAAAAAGGGTGTATAAGCGCTGACAAGGTTTTAAATTTTACTTAAGGTAAAATGTAACTAAATTCAGCAAATACTAAATTGAAGTTTTGATGCCTACTCCATAAGGGGGAGCCATATAAGCATATCTATAGAACAAAAACAAGCATTTTTATATTTCTAATATTACATTTTGCAGAATTCAATATATTTACTGACTCAAATTAACAAAGTACTTTGCATTGTTTCCACAGATTTTGATAAAAATTGATGTTGCGGCCGTTTCTTCAATTCTAATCAGTTTTCCTTATTTTACCATTTTCTTTTGTCCAATTTCAAAATAATATGCAGATACACACACAAATCTAGAGCTTCAAATTTTTTCAGAAATAAAGAATGGAACCTAGATAACGTAGAGAAATAGTTTCTGTGCCAAGATATTTTTGGATCTTGCAAGAATGCAGGCTGAGTTTGGCCATTATCAGCACAGACACTCGGTTTAATATTTAATGTTATATTTTTAAACAGTATAACGCAACACTTTTTAGTTCGTGATATTTTTGAGGTACTGAAGATTTTTGAGAGGGATTTGAATAAAAATCGAAGATGATCTTTTTTTAATGGCAGCAAATTTGCCCTTTATTGCTGTTTTCGAATTCTGAGCAATTTTGATGCGTTGTGGAGAACACACCTAGTGGTCTGGAGCTCCAGATACTGCCTGGAATTAAGAACATGCGTCAGGAAGTGAAAACATAATTAGTGCAACCAACCTAATGCATCATATGCCAGTACATAAGGTTAAAAATGAATATTTTTTCAGCGTATCGCTCCTGAAGAAAAGCTTGCGATTTTTTAATAACTCAACTGCAAAAACAAAATGGGTTTCTAATAGTGTTTGTAAATATAAAACCTGCATATATTTAGTGAGTAAAAACGAGTAGATGACAAAATCATGGTATCCAAACTTGCAACATTTTGAAATGGCAAAAACAGCGTTTTCTACCTCTAGAGATATACCATACAATTATTTTTTTCGAGGAAACTACGCGTATCTTGAAAACCTAAGGTTAATTCTTTTGTGTCTAGATATTTGCCCACCACATATAAGAATTTCATTGGAAACGAAAGATGGCCATGGGACCTCGATTATGTTTCTTATCTAAGGCACCCATAATACATTGTGAGAAAGCCAATATCAAGGGCTTTTTTTAATATTCCATATTTCGAACGGTTGTGCCATCTAAGAAAATTTGAAAGCTAGGCACACATTAGGTGTCGCCAGCCCTCGCTTTCTGTTACAGCTGCATTTGCTAAGCTGAATTAATGCGTTGAGTACTTTATTTTAGCCACGAATACAGCGCTATTACGTGTCAATTTTAAAGAAAGGCCGCAGTGACGCGATTCCTGTAGAATTTGTAAGTGAAATCTGTAAACCTTACAAATCTACCAATATATATGATCTCTTGCAGGTTTTATTCAAGCTACATTACACCTGCTGCGCCCCATAGCTTGAGCCAAGGGTTATAAATAAACCATTAGAAACAGACGATGGAAACCGGTGGCGCATTTTTGCTGGCAGCCACTTCGGACAGCGCAGAAAATTTTCATTTTGTACGTAGGGAAGTGAGGTTATTCGCTTCAAGTACTAAATATTCACTTTAGACAATAAGTAGGACTTAGAGTCGGTGAGCACGTTCGGAAACTCCTGTTTCAATATTTGCGGTTAGAAACCTCATGTGTACCTTTTTTCCCAGCTGCAGATAAATTCCGGGTTATGTAGATACCGAAACCTTTAGCAGCCCATTCGCGCACCTCGATTGGGCTGCTCACAACATAATTTTGAGCGGACTAAACAACCTGCCGCTATGATGGCTAGCCCCATGCATAAGTAAGGGTGATATGCTGGTGATGGTTGCTTCGCGTCGGCCCTTTGGCGCACATGAAGGCTCGAGTTACAATGAGCGCGCCGAACTTTGCAATGCGGATAATGACTACAAAGCGGTAAAGATACAAATGAGTGGAGCAGTATTTTTCAGCTGTAAAATACAAATACAGTCTTGTTGGACGATGTGCTGGCGCAGACGAAGAAACCATAGGCAACTTGTAGGTCTAACGCTACACAGGGCTGTCGAGCCAAGCCAAGTCCTCAATTGTATTGTCCGGGAATCAGATTTCTGTATTTTCGTGGTTTCCTATTGTATCTGGCGTTCAAAATGCAGACGTGAGGGTTCTTTATCACAAATAATCAAACGTGGTTTGTGCCGGTACTCTTCGAAGTAGCAACACCATATATTGTGTAAGTCAATAATCAGTAATTTAGGTAAATAATGTCAATTAAGGATTCCAAACAAAACCTTTTCTGTGGCGCTCAAGGTAGCTTCCAGCAATATGTATCTGGTTTCCTTTGCCTGCCTCCGAAATGTTTTTTTTTATCCCTTGGATCAAATTTGCTTGGACAAGCAGTATATGTGTAAAAATGATGCACCTGTGAGCTACCCGTTTAAGTGAGCTCCCGTTTAAGTGAACTACCCATAAAACCAGTCAAAAGCGTATATCAGCTAACCAGTGGCCAGTGCAGTAGTCGTGGGCTTAGATCGCTTGTGTATATTATATCTAGCCATTTTAAAAAATGCAAATGTTCGCCGAACATTGTCTTGGTAACGATATTTAGTGTAAACTGTTTGCACATCGCAGAAAGCGTAGGAGCGGCAAAAAACTAGCGCGCCAGTCACAAACGGAGACAGCCGACAATCAAGCACTAATTCCTAGTGTGGGATGAAACACTGGCTGTCTCAGCCGTATTGCTGTGGAGGCGATCAAAATGCAACAGGGCACATGCTATGCAATGTATGTACGTCTTTCATCCTAATAAACCCAAGGCAGCTGAAATTAATCTGGAACTCATCAGTATAGTGTTTCTCAATGACCATGAATTTCGGTACATGAATCCTGGAATTTTGTACATCTTCCTAAAATAATGCTCGCGATTTTATATGCCTCGCAATAGTGTTGTAAATTTTGTTTCCTCATTGTTTTTGTGCAGGTGCCATTTGCGAGAAAGTTGGGGTGGACGATTTGGAGGCACACGCATTTATTCGCAGGTGACTGCCTGGTTCCTCTGACAGGGGGGGTGGAAGAAAAAGGCGTTATGCTGAAACCTACCCTGGTGAACCAGGCATGCCACCTGTGAATGCAATTGCAGGGTCAGCCCCCTCACTACGCCTATGAGTGTGCCCTCCAGCTCCCTGGCCCTTCCACTTCCCGAGAGCCCGCCCTGCCCTGACCAACCCTGCCACTGCCCCACTAACTGCGGCTGTGTGTGCCCTCAGCGCTGGCTATTAACAACTGCCGTCTATAGTAACAATTGCAATAAATATCTTTTTGTGAACCATGCCCTTGTTTTGTGAATATCTACTGGTTGCTCATGAGCGACAATTTGAATTATTATGGCCACTCTTACTTGAAAGGCCATTATTGTCCCAGCAAGCTCGATGTGCTGTCACGAATATGGCTAGAATGAAAAGGGCTGCATTTTATGGCCTGCAAAGGCAGTGCCACAAAATGTGTAATCTTGACATCATCAATGGTACATGAATGGAGTAGCCGGTGTACCCATAAACCATTGGATTAATATTGGTATCGGCAATATGCGGCATGAATGGAGTAGCCAGTGCACCTGCAATGGCTAACCATTGGTATAATATTGGCATTGACAATGGGCCATCAATGGAATAGCTGGTATTAAACAAATATGGGTAATACAATGATGGTATAATGCTGGACAGTATTGGCAAGAATCATGGTGCATGAATGGAAAGTCTAATATTGTGCCTACATTGGTGGCTCCAGCTTGGCTGAACACTGGACCAATCTTGGAACGAAAGATGGGCCAAGAATGGAGAATGTAGTAAAATGCCCAAATGCCAATATCAGTCCAATATTGATGCCATTCTTTTCCAGTGATGAACCATTGTGGGACAAATGCTGGTGTGCTGCTTGGGAGTAGTGCGCTGAACAACGGAATTGTGGGCGTAGGTGACGAAAGATAAAACGTCCCATTTCCGGTAATCAGGAGCGATATACATGGATATCATATCGGACAAAGTGCGGTGAAATCACTCGATGAGTCCATTGGTCTGAGGGTGGTAGCTTAGTTTTATGAAGTGTGTTGGCGGCGCGCCGTACTCCCTCATGGAAAGAGATGTTATTCCATGGTCACTAATGAGAATACGGGGAGCTCCATGGCGCAAAACTATCGCACACAGGAAAACAACGGCGACTTCATAGGCAGCACCGGAGCGAAGTGGGGCAGTTTCAGCGTACCGCGTTAGGTGGTCGATCACAGTGACAACCCAGCAGTCAACGTCAAAGGAAAAGGACCAACCACGTAAATGGCGGCCGTGTCAAAAGGCACAGATGGGCAAGGTAGAGGTTGCAGTAGGCCAGTACGAGGGGATGTTGAATGCTTGCGATGCTGGCGAGACGGACATGATGAAATGTATTTGGCGACACTGGCAGAAAGCCCAGGCCAGAGGTAGCGGCTCTGATGCGGTCGTAAGTTTTAAAGTAGCCTAAATGTCCTGCAGTGCGGTCGTCGTGGTAAGCCTCCATAATTTTAAAACCAAGGGAGTGAGGTACAACGGGAACCCAGCGTTGACCCGTTGGGTGATAAACGTCGCGGTAAAGCGTTCCATGGTGAAATCGGAACCGACGAATCTGATGACGCAAGCGACTGTTTGGGACAACTGATTCTGCACGGAGGCGAGCGATGACTGTGCGGCAGTAAGGGTCGGTCAGCTGCAGGGACGAGAAATCAGCGTTGATCTCGATTGGAGCTATAGCGATGGGCGCAACATTCAGGTGGCCAGCAGAAGGCTGTAGATGGAGCTGCGTCAGTAGGAAGCAATAGGCAGCGAGAGATGGTGTCAGCGTCGAGGTGTTTTCGCCCAGGTTTATAGGTGATGGTGAAGGTGTACCCTTGAAGATGTAGTAACCAGCGACCCAGTCATCCCAATAACTTCTTCAGCGATGATAGCCAACAGAGTGCGTGATGGTCTGTTACTATGGTGAAGTGGCGGCTATACAAATATGTCGAAATGTTTTATACGACCATACAACGGCGAGGCACTCTCGCTTGTTAATAGTATAGATACGCACAGCTGCATTAAACGTAGGACTGGCGTGTGCGACGACTTGCTCTTCAGACACTGCATTGCGTTGCAAGAGAACCGCGCCAATACCGTGGACACTGACGTCGGTGTGAAGCATGGTGGTCGCGTCCGCGTCAAAACGGCGAAGCACAGGAGTGGAAGCGAGTGCCTTGCTTGAGAGCTTTGAAGGCGTTTTCACATTCAGTGGACCATGTGTAAAGCACTTGCGAAGACACGAGTTTGTGTAACGGGGCCGCAATGGTGGCAAAGTTCCGAATAAAACGGCGGAAGTAGGAGGCTAAGCCAAAAAAGCGGCGAAGATCTTTCTAACGTTGGGGCCGAGGAAAATTAATGACAGCCGTAACTGTTTCGGGATCAGGCTGGATTCCTACATTACTGACGACATGGCAGAGTACTTTGGTGGTCTTACTGGCGAAGTGGCATTTCTTGGTATTCAGCTGAAGCCCCGCATGGGCAAGGCACGTGAGGACTTCAGTGAGACGCTGTAGGTGCTGAGCGAAGTTCGACGAGAAGACTATGATGTCGTCGAGATAACATAGCCATGTTTTTTTATTTCATGCCGCGAAGCACGGTATCAATTATGCGCTCATAGGTGGCTGGCGCATTGCGTAGCCCAAAAGGCATCCTTTAAATTCGTAGAGACTGTCGGGGGTAGAAAAGGAAGTCTTGTCCTTGCCTGCATCGTGCATAGGAATTTGCCAGTTTCCCGAGTGAAGCTCGAGACTGGAGAAGTGCTGAGCGCCTTGGAGGCAGTCTAATGCATCATCAATATGAGGCAAAGGGTAAACATGCTTGCGCGTGATCTTGTTAGTACCCGGTAATCAACGCAGAAGCGGACTAAGTCATCTTCTTTTCGAACGAGAACCACAGGTGAGGACCAGGAGCTCGTGGATGGCTGAATGATACTTCTAGCAAGCATGTTAGCAACCTGCTACTCAATGACTGCGTTCTGCTGCCGAAACGCGATACGGTCGTCATCGAACAATAGCAGAGCCCTCCGTCCCTATGCGATGAGAGGTGGCGGAAGCCTTCCCTAACGCTGAGGCGCACACATAAAAAGATTATCGGTGCCGCAAGAGGACGTCTAGCAGAGCTGCGGACTGCTCTGATATGAGGCCAGGGCTGATGTCGGAAATGGAGGCTTGGCAGCAGGCGGTGGTGCACAGGAAAGTGTGTTGAGGGAAACAGGATTACCGTCAAAAATAAACCCAACTGTAGCGCCTCTGGGTAGTAAGAATAGCTGGAAAGTTGTGTTTAGGACCGCAACCGCCGCGCAACTACGGCTGAAGGAGGTGAGGCACGAGACAAGAGCTAGGCGGTAGAGGGTAGTGCTGGAGGGTAGTGATATAATGCCAAGATGATCAGCTGCTTGCGTCCTGGGGGCAGAACGAAATCAACTGCTTCGAACACGTGCAGTGATGAACAATCAGAAGTCTGTAATATATCGGAGTCTGCAAGATGAATAAGGCGCTCACGGCAAGCGATGAGGGCGGACACCGACGATAAGAAATCCCACCTCAAGATCATGAGATGAACGCATGCGGGGAGAGCAATAACTTCGATACGATGCCGCTGGTTATCGATGAGGACAGGTGCTTTGCATTGGCCGGTGGGTTTTATAAGAGTGCTATTAGCTCCACGAAGTGACGGACTGATGTATGGCGTTAGAAGTCTGCGCAGGGGAGAACAGAGAAATACATGACGGAATAAACGGCGCCGGTATCGATGAGGGGCTCAACATGCAGTCCTTCAACAATTATTGTTAACATATTCGAAGGCCGCCGAGAATGAATTGTAGATTTAGAACTCGAAGGAGCTTTCCCTCAAAAAACTGCTTCGGTTACTTTTCCGCTCTATGTTCAAAGGGTTGCGAGGCAGGACGAAGCGGGGACGTGCAGCGAAAAGGCGAAGGGGATCGGCGTCGGGAAGGAGACGAGGGCCGTGAAACATTGGCGAAATCCGGTGGAGAGGAAGAACACCGTTAAACGTTTAAGTATAGCAGAGTAGAATCATCAGGCTGGCACACGCGGGAACGTTAAAAGGGAGCATACCCCCGTTGCTCGTCTTGCTGGCGGCGTCGACAGACACGGGCAATGTGGCCACGTATCCCACAATTGTAGCACATAGAGCGGGAGGGGCGCCAGGCTGAATAGGACGGGGCACTGTAGGATATGGTGCCATGTCGGGGAAAGCAGGGCGGGTGGGCGTGAAGTAATATCGGCATAGGTTGACGAGGGAGATTTTGAGGTGATGGGAGGCGGAGCAGGTGTCACAGTGAAGTTGAAATCGGTCAGTTCATCTTTGATGATGCTGCGAAAATTCAAGGTTGTTGGCGGAAGAGTTGGAGATACAGCAGTGGGGTTGGTGAGGCCGTAAAGCTCCTCTCAGATCAAGGTGCATATTAGGAAACGCAAATTTGCATCTATGAGGGAGCCGCCACCACTGGAGTCTTGCATGAGGCGGCACGACTGTAGCTTTTCCACACGTTGACAGGTAGATGTGATGGCAGACACGGAAGATAGATTCTGAACCACTAAGACGTTGAAAGCAGCCGTGTTGATGCCCTTAGTTAAGTGGCGAACACGCTCAGGTTCGGGCATAGCAGCATTGACATGACGGCAAAGGGCCAGAACGTACTCGATATATGACGTATAGGACTCGCCGTGCTGCTGGAGACGAGCTTCGAGTTTTTTCTTGGCCTGTTCTGAGCGACCAGCCGGAGTACCGAAAAATTTCTTTAGCTAGTTAGTGAATGTAGGCCAGTCAGCGATGTCGTCCTCCTGATCGTGGAACCAGGTTTTACCGACGTCGGCCAAGTAAAAGACGACGTTGAGCAGTTTGTGACAGTAATCCCAGCGGTTAAAAGTACTGACCCTGTTGTAGTTGTCGAGCCAGTCGTCGATATCTTCTCCGTGAAGGCCGGCAAAGATCTGGGGATGGCGCTGGCGGCTGGTGACTGTCTAGGCAGGGGTAGACGCAGTAGGAGCAGAAGACGCCGGGGGTGAGCGAGCACCGTTGCCCTCATCCATAGCACAGAGCCGTTGACGCAAGCGAAGGACTGAACGGAGCTCCAGGGAGAACAGTAGGTGGGCATAAAGCGAGAGGTGGGGAATACTAATTGCGCCTCCGCCGCTTGTGAGGTAGCACTTGCCCGAACGTCTATTTTTTTTTTTTTGAAGCAGCTGGCACACTGCGCGCGACCCTCCGAGCAGCAGTCAGCGATGATGATTCTATACAGATGCAAGAGGTGAACGTTTGTGTACTGCGCTTACACTACCTTCAATTATTTGTGATCATATATTAGTATTGATCTCATAATTTACTGGAAATATACAGGTTTATTTAGAAATTATACAAGCATATTACACGCATACATAAAATATCAGCACCCGCAGCTTTATGCTTTCCAAAAATACTGTTGGTCCGCAGAACACAAATATCCTTAAACAATTATAGAACTTTCCCTATTATACCAAGAATGTTTCATTTGGTTTGGTTTGAGGGGTTTAACGTCCCAAGGCGACTCGGGCTATGAGAGACGCCGTAGTAGAGGACTCCGGAAATTTCGACCACCTGGGGTTCCTTAACGTGGACTCACATCGCACAGCACACGGGCGCCTTGGTTTTCGCCTCCATCGAACTCGGCCGCCGAGGCCGGGATTTGATCCCGCATCCTTGGGAACAATAGTCGAGCGCCGTAACCATTTCGCCGCCCCTTTTATTCTATTGTCTATTTTATTATCAGATTTTACAAATATAGAACGTCACACACATACACACACACGCATAAAGTGAATATTACGCGACAAATACACTACATGGGTTGAAACCACGCGATTTGGGCTGCGTGATCCATTACAATCAGTCATTTGCAGCAACACTTCCATTCTCGGAAGCCACTCAGGCACTTCGTCTTGTGTCTTGAGAACTTCAATAATACTCGCAAAGGCTTCGAGAAAATAGTGCCGTATTTTCCTCGCATCAACGTCTGCAGGCCTGAAAGCCATGCACACCGGCGGGCCGTCGCAGTCATTGCAAAAAGCGGTGACCCTGATTAAGAGCTAATCATTAAAAGAAAACCTTAAGGCAATTCCAGTAAACACAGTCAGCCACAAAATAATCATATTTCATTCTGTATGCATACCACCCCGCCTGACATTACAAGCTATGGTTTGATAGAACTATTAAACGATCACGATAGCCTTATGTCGTAGTTAGAGATTTTATTGGGCAGTCTTTTTCTTGGGGAAGTGAACCTACTAGGTGAACTGACAAAAGTGGTTATATGTTAGAACATTTCAAGTGATCAGGCACGGTATTTTATTTTAACACGGAAAAGCCTATGTATTGCTGCCCCTGCTTGGACGAAATGAGGTGTTTTTATTTAGAATTTCCATCACTATCTGTTCCTAATGGTGTTAATTCGATGTTTTAGACGACGCAGAGGTAGTGATCATTTACCTGCCAGTATAATGTTGTTATCCTTAAAATTCATTCAACGATGTAGCGGTGCTATTGCCGCGAAACCTTCAAAACAGTATTTGTTGTTTGTTAACAGCCACCGGCATACAGGCTTATCACTGATTCGGGACCGCGTATCAATTCCGTAATCTTTGTTAATGCTCGATGCCGCGAGCCACACCTTTATCAGTTTTGTTGTAGCACAAGATGCACCGAGATCTGTCTCGAAGGTTCCGGCCACTCGGGTGTCTTTCCACAATGTTCCAGCCCGTGCTGGTAGCTGCTTGCGACGTTATCTAGATTGTTCTGTGCAGCCTTTAAATTGAGCGTTGCCGAGTGTGACGAGCATTCTTTGTTCGACGATCGACGAGCACGTTTGTTGGTATCGCCGCCGCCGAGTTGCTTAGTTCTTTTGCGGGCGCAAGTCAGCCCAAATAAAGAGTTTCTTTAGTGCAATCATCGACCCTTCATTTGTGTCGTCGACCTCGTTACCACTACGTGACATCTGGTGGAGGTGCTGTCCTTGATCCTTCAAGCGAAGACCTGAGCCTTATTCCTGTCGCCCTGGAAAACCAGCCAACAGGTAACCGAGCCAGCCGCCGACTCCAAGGCCTACAACCCGAACACGGTCTGCTGCCTGAGCACATTCGATCTCGGAGGGCATCGACGCTGACAATGGCCCAGCCTACAGCACCGGTTATTTTCGTCCAACCACGGGAGCCCCCCTGCTTCCATGGACGACCGGATGAAGATGCGGGAGATTGGATGGACCTTTTCGACCGTTTGGCAGATTTCAACGGCTGGAACGACGCTGCGAAACTCAGGCAGGTCTACTTTGTTCTTCAAGGACATGCCCGAATTTGGTTTGAAAATAACGAGACTTCTTTCAAGGATTGGGAGATATTCAAAGCACATTTCTTGATGGCCTTTACAAGTTCTGTCCGAAAAGAAAGAGCTCAGGCCCTCCTCCAATCAAGAAGTCAACTACCAAACGAGCCCGTCCTGGTCTACGTAGAAGAGATGAAACGCCTGTTTCGCCGCGCCGACCCTAACATGACCGAAGGTGAGAGAGTGAAATTCCTAATGCGAGAAGTTAAAGAGTCGCTTTTTGCGGGGCTTGTCCGAAACTCGCCGAAAACTGTGGAAGAATTTGAAAGTGAAGCATCGACCATCGAGAAGAAGTTGGACACCCGGATGCGCCACTACGAGCGACCACTTCAACCAAACTACTCATGCCACTACCCCAGCGCATCTACAAGCGGAGAGAACCCTCGGGACCTCATCCGGGAGATCGTACGAGAGGAGCTCCGCCGACTGATGCCATCATCGCAACAACCGCAGGTGGCGACGCTCGCGGACGTCGTCCGTGAAGAAGTCCAGCAGGCGCTGGGCGTTCCTCAAGCGACGGCTGCGACTGTTCCAGCACACGAGGCAACAGCGATGAACTACGCTGGTGCATTACGTCGCCCTCCGCCCCGACGTGATGACTTTCCGAGCCCTCGCCGCTACAGTCCTGTTCCTGAAAACCGCCCCTTGGCCCCCGCCCGCCAAGCCTACCAACGACCAACAAGCCCCAGGAAGTGCGACGCCTGGAGGACTGCAAACAACCGGCCATTATGCTTCCACTGCGGTGAGGCCGGCCACATTCTGCGCCACTGCCCGTACCGACGAATCGGTCTCCGCGGATTTGCAGTCGACGCTCCACGACCACGCCCAGGTGAGCGACCACAAGAAATTGACAACTATCTGCGTAGCGGTGAGATTGCGCCACCAAGCCTTCGGTTCAGATCTCCATCGCCGTACAGGGCCCGCTTTCCATCACCAGGCCGTACCTACGATGAGAGTATGCGCGGAAGGTCCCCAAGCCCGCGCAGGGGAAACTAAACAGAGCAACCTTTGGAGGTGAGGTTGCTCAACGGCGAAAAGACGAACATCCTCCGCCGCCGACGACCACTAACGACGACGCACCCATTTCACCGCCGCTCCACATGACGTCATCGACGACAACACGACCAAAGTGCAAGCAGACACCGCCGCCCAGCGAAGTAACAAAGGTATGCCCCGGCCATGACCTGAAGAAACGACGGAGCCGAGATCGGACACTAAGGCCCACGTGCAATGCGAGGACGCGAACAAGTGACCTTGAAGTTGACGTCGACGGTAGCAGAGTCACTGCCCTAGTAGACACCGGAGCTGACTATTCAGTTATTAGTGGACCGTCATCTTAGCTAAGAAAAGTTACCACCGCTTGGGATGGCCCGCTGATTCGCACAGCAGGTGGCAACCTGAGTACTCCATCGGGACGATGCACTGCAAGAATAACCGTAAATGGGCCCCACCAGCTTTGTGGTCTTGCAGCAGTGCTCCCGCGACGTACATAGGGCTATCATCGACCTGCGATCCAAGCTCATCAAGCTCTCTGCAGACAAAGCCATTCCTGCTACGACGACGTCGATGCAACACATCCCTCTAAACGTCCTCGACGAAGAATTGAACGTCCCACCCCGATCAAGTATCGCAGTCTGCGTAGGTAGCGCCAACATCGAAACCGCTGAAGGCATCGTCGAAGGAAATATCCAATTGCTCTTAGAACGAGGTGTCGGCATCGCAAGAGGCATCACGAAATTCCGGAGAGGTCAAGGTCAGGTTCTGGTAACAAACTTCACCGAAGAATACCGGCATCTCAACAAGGGCACGACGATCGCCTTTCTCGGCGAATTAGCGGACCTCTAAGATGTATTCACCCTCCACGACCAAACGCTGGAAGACCCACCGGACCTATTCCGTCAGCCCACATTTCACATCAACCCGGCATTGACCCACAACAGGAAAGACCAGATTCTCAGTCTGCTTCGAAGCTACGGGGAGTGCTTCTCATCGTCGTCGAAGGTACGACAAACACCACTGGCCAAGCATCGCATAATAACGGACGAACACGCCCGACCTCTGTGTCAAAGCCCTTATCGTGTATCGCCGCGAGAACGCCAGGCCATTCGCGATCAAGTTGAGGAAATGCTCCGTGATGACGTAATCCAGCCATCGAACAGCCCCTGGGCAGCACCAGTCGTTCTGGTCAAGAAGAAAGACAGCAGACTTCGCTTCTGCGTTGATTACCGCCGCTTGAATAGCATAACGAAGAAGGATGTCTACCCGCTTCCCCGCATCGACGACACTCTCGACCGGCTCTGCAATGCAAGGTACTTCTCATCGATGGACCTGAAGAGCGGATATTGGCAAATTGAGGTCAACGAAAGAGATCGCAAGAAGACCGCATTCATCACACCGGACGGCCTTTATGAATTTAAGGTGATGCCATTTGGCCTCTGCTCCGCACCAGCCACGTTTCAACGAGTAATGGACACAGTCCTGGCAGGCTTGAAGTGGCAAATTTGTTTGGTATATTTGGGCGACGTTGTTGTCTTCTCGTCAAACTTTGAAGACCACCTAAAACGACTACAGACAGTGCTGGAAGCCATCAAGTCATCGGGGTTAACGCTAAAAGCAGAGAAGTGTCACTTCGCCTACGAAGAACTCCGATTCCTAGGTCACATCGTTAGCAAGGACGGTATTCGCCCAGACCCGGAGAAAACAGCTGCAATCGCACGATTCCCACCGCCTTCCGACAAGAAAGCTGTGCGCCGATTCCTTGGGCTGTGCGCTTATTATCGACGATTTGTCAGAAACTTTTTGCGGATCGCCGAACCGTTTACGCAGCTTACAAAGGCTGACGTACCTTTCAAATGGGAAGCGCCGCAAGGAGAAGCCTTCGACGAACTTAAGCGCCGCCTGCAATGCCCTCCTGTACTTGGCCACTTTGATGAAAACGCCGAGACCGAAATTCACACCGACGCGAGCAGTGTAGGCCTAGGAGCCATTCTCGTCCAGAAGACTACCAGACAGGAAAAAGTAATCGCCTACGCTAGCAGGTCTCTCACAAAATCCGAAGTCAATTACTCGACGACCGAGAAGGAGTGCCTTGCGATCGTCTGGGCTACTTCTAAGTTTCGTCCATACCTATATGGCCGACCATTCAAGGTAGTAAGCGACCATCACGCGCTCTGCTGGCTGGCTAATTTGAAAGATCCTTCCGGCCGCCTTGCCAGATGGAGCCTACGACTTCAAGAATTTGACATGACTGTAGTCTATAAGTCGGGCCGGAAGCATTCCGACGCAGACTGCTTATCCCGCGCTCCCGTCGATTCTACGCCGAAGGACAATGACGATGACGCCTTTCTGGGACCGGTAAGCGCCAGCAGTTTCGCAGAACAACAGCGATCAGACCCTGAGCTGAAAGCGCTAGCCGATTACTTGGAAGGAAAGACCGCTTCCCCTCCTGGTGTGTTCAGGCGACATTTATCATCCTTCACGTTAAACAATGGCCTCCTCGTGAAGAAGAACTTCGCACCCAACAAGACCGCGCAGCTTCTCGTAGTGCCTAAAACCCTTCGGCAAGAAATTCTGCAGGCGTTGCACGATGAGCCCACAGCAGGCCACCTCAGATTTGCGCGCACGTTGCGTCGAATCCAGAAGTATTACCGGCCGTGACTGCCTGCCGAAGTTGCCCACTACGTGAAGACGTGTCGTGAGTGCCAACGCCGCAAGACGCCGCCGATCAAACCAGCAGGACTACTAAACCCGATTCCGCCCCCAATCCTGCCCTTTCAACAAATTGGGATGGATCTCCTCGGCCCCTTTCCATCTTCGTCTATGGGTAACAAGTGGATCATCGTGGCCAGTGACTACCTTACCCGTTACACCGAAGCAAGAGCACTACCAAATGGTACCGCGGCAGAAGTCGCCAAATTTTTTGTCGAACAAATTCTCTTGCGACACGGCGCCCCAGAAGTGCTCATCACGGACAGGGGAACGGCGTTTACGGCAGAGTTGACGCAAGCCATCCTGGAATACAGTCACACAAGCCATCGACGAACAACTGCGTACCATCCCCAGACCAATGGCCTTACGGAGCGCCTGAACAAAACGATCGCTGACATGATCGCTATGTACGTCGACGCTGAACACAAGACCTGGGACGCCATCTTGCCGTACGTGATCTTCGCGTATAACACGGCAGTCCAGGAGACGACCCGAGCGACTCCGTTCAAGCTTGTGTACGGCAGGGAGCCCACGACGACGCTCGACGCAATGCTACCGCACGTAACCAACGAGGACAACCTCGACGTCGCCGCCTACCTGCAGCGTGCAGAGGAAGCCCGACGACTCGCACGGCTGCGTATTAAAGACCAACAGCGCACCGACAGCCGACGATACAATTTACGACGACACCACGCAGAGTACAATCCAGGTAACCAAGTGTGGGTTTGGATACCTGTTCGCCGTCGCGGATTAAGTGAAAGGTTGTTGCGTCGATACTTTGGGCCGTACAAAATCATTCGCCGCGTCGGCCCACTGGACTATGAAGTCATGCCCGACGGAATGTCAGCATCACAACGGCGACGCGCACGCCCAGAAATTGTACATGTTGTACGACTGAAGCCATATTACGCGCGTTAAAGAATGTGTGGTGTTTAAAATTTGCAGTGCTTATGTTTAAGTTGCTTTGTTTTGGTACATCGAGGCGACGTTTTTTTTTTTAAGGGGGGAGTAATGCTGCGAAACCTTCAAAACAGTATTTGTTGTTTTTTAACAGCCGCCGGCTTACAGGTTTCTCACTCTGATTCGGGACCGCGTATCAGTTCCGTAATCTTTGTTTGTTAATGCTCGATGCCGCGAGTCACATCTTTATCAGTTTTGTTGTAGCACAAGATGCACCGAGATCTGTCTCGAAGGTTCCGGCCACTCGGGTGTCTTTCCACAATGTTCCAGCCCGTGCTGGTAGCTGCTTGCGACGTTATCTAGATTGTTCTGTGCAGCCTTTAAATTGAGTGTTGCCGAGTGTGACGGGCATTCTTTGTTCGACGATCGACGAGCACGTTTGTTCCTATCGCCGCCGCCGAGTTGCTTAGTTCTTTTGCGGGCACAAGTCAGCCCAAATAAAGAGTTTCTTTAGTGCAATCATCGACCCTTCATTTGTGTCGTCGACCTCGTTACCACTACGTTACACTATAAACGTAACCGCGTCGATTTGTCCATTTATTTAACAAATCCCACATCAAAAATAGGAAGACAAAAATTCTAAAAGGCACTTTGGACCACTGAAGTGCAATGAAGCGAGAGCCATTATAGCGCGGCGGATCATAGCCTGACACTACGGCTCCTCTATCTCTCTCTCTTCTTTCATTCCCACCTTCCTTCCTCTCTTTACGGTGTGGTACATGTGTCCGCGGAGACTTGCGAGCCCCGCCGGAGTGGTGCAGTGGTAATTCGCCCGACTGCTATGCCGGCGTACCCGGGTTCGAACCCGACCTCGGCGGCTGCGTATCGATGGAGGCGAAACGAAGAGGCGTCCGTGTGCTGTGCGATGTCAGCGCACGTTAAAGATCCCCAGGTGGTCGAAATTACTCTGTAGCCCTCTATTACTGCTCCTCTTTCTCTCTTTCCACTTTCCCTCCCGCCTTTCTCCCTTCGCTTACGGCGCGGTTGAGGTGTCCACAGAAAACAATTGAGGCAGTTACCGCGCCTTTTCCTTCCTATAAATGAATGAATCAGACTTGTGGCAGATACAACGCCTTTTCTATCCTGTAAATCTATTTGAAATGCCGCTGAATACTGCTGTCAGCTTCGCCAATGCATGAATCGCCTGATGCCGTCATGACCATTCGTGACAGTATATGGCGAACCGCCTGTCGAACACAACCAGCATTCCATTGAACGCATCAATGTTCACCGGAATTCTATATTTCAGTTACAGGAAACTAATGGCGCAGTATCTGCGCTGACGTTGCCGTGCGCTGAGTTGCCGTGATGATGTTTCGTGACGTTGATGGTGAATGTAGCCTTGGGTAGTCCTTTTTTCCAGGTTCAGACTTGCATATGAGCTTTCGTAGAAACTGTTTCAAGGTTCCTACAATTATTTCAATCAATTCGTGTGACTGTGGTCAGTACTGAGGTGAATTCAGGTGGTGAATTCCAAATCTGTGGGGTATTTGTGCTGTCCGCCTGTTCACGAAGCCCCTTGATTGATCCGTAATGATAATGCTCGGGACACCGAATCTGGGAATCCGCCGGTTTGTGAGGAACTCCAGGTAGTGTTTTTAGGAGGTGCTAGGCATTGCTACCGCATCCATGTACCTAGTAGCGTGATCGATGCACATCAAAATATTGTGAGCCCTCCACGGATCTTCTTTCATTTGTACATACCATGATCTTCTTCTTCCTCTTGTACATACCATCATCATCATCCCGCGGCGCTGGCTCCGGCACGCGCTTGGGTTCTGTCCATCGGAATAAAACGCCAGACACGGCATCCGTTGCCTTGCCGTCTCGACCTTGCCGTCTCGACGTGGCTTTCTTCCACAAGTGGTGGAGGCAAGACTTGATCCCCTTGCCGTTTTGTGCCCTGCCTCTCGCTGGAGCTGCGTTCCGGTCGCTGTTTACCGCCTGCCACCATCGTTATGTCTACCGAGAGTACCTACGAATCGGCAGGACCCTCTACCTCGGCTGCACCACCCCCTCCGACTGTGCCCGCACGACACGCGACCCGCCGCTGTTCGCTGGTCGTCGCGATGAAGACGTCGATGACTGGCTGGGCACCTATGAACGATGCAGTAACTACAACCGGTGGGACGATGCTCTAAAATTTCTGAATGTTTCTTTCTACCTCATTGAGGTCGCCAGAACCTGGTTTATTAACCGCGAACCCCACACCACTAACTGGACCACATTCAAGCAGCAGTTCCGCCAATATTTCGCGTACCCAGCAGTTCGGACTGAGATCGCGAAGAACAAGCTCGCCTCTCGCCTCCAAGGTTCCGATGAGTCGTACGCATCTTACATAGAGGCCATACTTGCACTTTTCCGGCGTATTAGTCCCACCATGCCGGAACCTGAACGCGTACACCACATCTTGAAAGGAATTAGTTCTGTGGCTTATAATACCCTGATTTCCCAGAATCCTTCTACTGTTGACGCCATTATTGCGACCTGCCAACGCATCGACCAGCTGCAGTAATCCCGATTTCAGCCCGGCATTCCTGCTGGCCCGACCTCTGCTGACCTGGATCTGCGGGCACTGATTCGTGCCATCATCCGGGAGGAGCTCCAAGCCCTCAAGCCTGTCTGTCGACATGGGTGCGATCATTCTTCCGTACCTTCTAATGACGCCGGTCTACGCAACATCATTAAAGATGAGCTTGCAACCATCACCCGACCTATGGCGTCCGACCCTCCTGCACCCCGCCCAGCATCGACTTACGCGCACGTCACAGCATCACCCCCTCCTTTTGTTCCGCCGCCCCAACTGGCATCGCCCTACAACCACATCAACGCCGTGACGACGGCTCAGCCTACGCCACCCTACTACGCACCTTGGCGCCCCTCTCGCCCAGTGTGCTACTACTGTGGAATACGAGGACATATATCCCGCTTCTGTCGTCGACGCATTCAGAACGAGCGGCGTGGTTACGACGCCTTCGAAAGTGACGTAGCCGCATATTATCAGCGACGACCTAATCCCGGCCCACCTTGTCGATCCTCTCCACCGCCGGTATCCTCGTCTGAACCAAGTGGTGCCCATGTATCCCGACGCCGGTCCCTTTCCCCATACCGCCGCTCTGTTCCTCCACTTCGACCAGCAACAACTGTTCTTATCCGTCACTCGGAAAACTAAGCGATGCAGTTTCCGGAGGTGAAACTGCACTCTGCGAACTAACCAAAAGTCCTCCTCATCGCCCGTACAATATGATTTCCGTTTCAGCTGAAGGATTACCGGTCGAACCTTTGATTGACACAGGGGCTGAAAATTCCGTTATTCGCGCTGATTTGTGCCACCGTTTGCGGAAGGTAACGACACCATACGATGGACCTAAACTTCGTGGAGCAAATGACGTCCCTCTACATCCTTCAGCAAAGTGTACAGTTCGAATTGTTATAGACGGCGTCCGCCACCATGTGCAGTTTGCTGTGCTTTCACCGTGTGCGCATCAGATGATTTTTGGATGGGATTTTTTGTCGACCGCTTCAGCGTTAATTTCTTGTGGCGACCGTGTCATTCATATGACAGACAGTGATTTTTCATCTGACATTTCTGAAGGACGTCATTCCCTCATTGCCGCAGTTGATACTGTATTGCCTCCACAGTGCGAAAAGTTTGTTACCGTTGTGTCAGAACACATCACTGACGGTGATGTACTCATCGCACCATCTCATCGTCATCTTGCACGTGGAATTGCCTTCCCATCAAGTCTCGTACGATTCCGCTGCGGCTCAGCGATAGTAGCTGCCACGAACACATCCCGTGAATCCCTCGTGCTGACTAAAGGAACTTCCCTGCCATGCATAGTGGATGCTCACCCTATGTCCATGATGGTGCTCACCGCCCCGCTACCTCAGCAACGTGATTCATCGCACGTCTCTCTTCTCATGCTGTCGAAGACAATCAGTCCGGACCTCATGCCGCACCAACGCAAAGAATTGCTGGAATTGCTTCAAGCCTTCAAGCCATTTTTGACGCCACTTCCCCAGCACTGGGACGGACCAGTGTTGCACACCACCGCATCATTACTGAAGGTAACTCGATCGTACGCCGACGACCTTATCGGGTTTCTCTCTCGGAACGAAAAGTAATCGAAGAAAATTTGAATGACATGCTCCGTCGCGATATTATTCGTCCATCAATAAGCCCATGGTCCTCCCCAGTAGTATTAGTTAGAAAAAAGGACGGATCGGTACGATTTTGTGTTGATTATCGCGCACTCAACAAAATTACCCGTAAAGATGTCTACCCTATGCCGCGAATAGATGACGCCCTTGACTCTCTACAAGGCGCCGAATATTTCTCGACCTTGGATATCCGCTCAGGTTATTGGCAAATACCTATGCATGAGAGCGACAAAAAAACCGCTTTCGCAACTCCCGATGGACTTTACGAGTTTAATGCTATGCCCTTCGGCCTGTGTAACGCACCAGCTACATTTGAAAGAATGATTGATACGGTACTTCGTGGCCTAAAATGGAGAACCTGTTTATGTTACTTGGACGACATTGTTATCTTTTCGGCAACTTTTAACGACCATCTCACGCGCCTGAATGAAGTCCTGACGTGTCTTTCTTCAGCGGGCCTTCAGCTCAACACCAAGAAGTGCCACTTTGCACAGAAGGAAATTAAAATACTGGGACATCTGGTTAGCCATGATGGCATTCGTCCAGACCCTGATAAAATCAGCGCGGTCTTGAACTTTCCTCGCCCACAACGGACTACAGATTTGCGCAGTTTCCTCGGCCTGGCGTCATATTTCCGGCGTTTCATAAGGCATTTCGCAACTATTGCGGCGCCACTTCATGAACTACTTAAAGCGCGAAGCTCTTTCGTGTGGACTGAACAGTGCAACACTGCTTTTACCGACCTAAAGCACGCCCTCACATCAGATCCCGTTCTTGGCCACTTCAGCGACAGCGCTCCTACCATCCTGCACACTGATGCCAGTGGTCACGGTCTTGGCGCTGTCCTTCTGCAGCGCGATGCAACTTCGCGTGAGAAAGTTATTGCCTTCGCCAGTCGGACCTTGACTCCAGCTGAGAAAAACTACACCATTACCGAGCAGGAATGTCTTGCCGTCGTCTGGGCTGTTCAAAAGTTTCGCCCCTACCTGTATGGTCGGCAGTTTACAGTTGTGACCGATCACCATGCTCTTTGCTGGTTGTCTTCATTGAAAAATTTGACAGGCCGACTTGGCCGCTGGATTCTATGCCTGCAAGAATACAGTTTCGACGTCGTTTATAAATCGGGTCGCCAACACCAAGACGCCGACGCTCTTTCTCGCTGCCCACTTACGGAATCAGCCTGCTGTTTTTCTTCACAACGCATTTCTACCTCTGACCACAGCCGACCATCTCTTCCCCCGACGCATATCACAGCAGTTTCTTTTGACGATTCTGAGCACAAACACGCACTCCGCTCGCAGCAATTAGCTGATGCCCACTGCCGGCCCATCATCGACCGGCTTATCTGCGCTTCGAACCCGCCCAATACTAGGCTTCGCCGACAGCTTCGCAATTTCAAGCTCGAAGATGGCATACTACTACGCCGCAACGTATATTGCCCTGATGGAACTCGTTGGCTCCCAGTCGTGCCGCGTGCGCTTCGCCCACGTATACTGGCGGCTTTCCACGATGACGCCACTGCCGGTCACCTTGGCTTTAACAAAACATATGACCGCGTGAAAAGACGATTCTTTTGGCCTGGCCTACCTTCTACCATAGCTAAATACGTCGCTTCCTGCCATCTGTGCCAACGTCGCAAGCGGCCGACTTCTTCGCCCGCTGGCCTCCTACAGCCTCTTCCATGTCCCGCCACGCCATTCGACGTAGTCGGCATCGACTTATATGGTCCCTTACCTCTCTCCGACGGGGGTAACCATTGGGTTATAACAGCTGTCGACCACCTTACACGCTATGCTGAGACGGCCCCTGTACCGACTGGTTCCGCTGACGAAGTAGCTAATTTCTTTTTGCGGTCCATTGTATTGCGTCATGGCGCTCCTCGGGTGCTTCTAAGTGACCGCGGGACGGCCTTCTTATCGACAGTCGTATCCGAAGTTCTTCGGGCCTCATCCACCCTCCATAAGACAACCTCAAGCTACCATCCCCAGACTAACGGACTGACTGAGCGATTTCATCGCACCCTATCGGACATGATATCCATGTACATCACACCGGATCATCGAAATTGGGATACGGTTCTACCATTCGTCACATTCGCCTATAATACTGCAGTACAGCGGACTACCGGTTACTCCCCATTTTTTCTCTTTTTCGGCCGTCCTCCCACTACAATCCTCGACACTTCCTTCTTCTCTACGCCCGATTGCTCCTCATCATTACCAGACCAGTTCTTATCCCGTGTGACCCGATCCCGTCATCTTGCCCGCCTCAACACAAAAGCGTGCCAGCAAGACCGCAAGAGTCGCTACGATTCGAAGCATCGCGTGGTCTCTTTTCGTCCTGGTGACGAAGTACTGCTCTATACACCACTGCGCACCCCTGGCCTTAGTGATAAATTTCAGCGCCGCTATGTTGGTACCTACAAGGTCATCAACCAAACGTCCCCAGTAAACTACCAAGTCACACCTGTTGATCCCCCCGCCGACCGACGCCACCGTGGAGCTGAAATTGTTCATGTATCTCGCTTGAAGCCGTTTGTGCGCCGCGGTACATCGGTTGATTAGGAGCGGCCAGGCTGGCCGCTTCAGACCCCCCGGGCAGATTGTGCGAGCCCTCCACGGATCTTCTTTCATTTGTACGTACCATGATCTTCTTCCTCTTGTACATACCATCATCATCGTCCCGCGGCGCTGGCTCCGGCACGCGCTTGGGTTCTGTCCATCGGAATAAAACGCCAGACACGGCATCCGTTGCCTTGCCGTCTTGACCTTGCCGTCTCGACGTGGCCTTCTTCCACAATATGAACTTCTCTTCCAACGAGGGGACACATGTGATCGAGAGAAATGACAATGTCAGGCTCGCTCGGAACCTGTCGAGGGCTGAGACCTCCTTCGGCTTGATGTGTTCGGAAATTGATAATCTGGCAAGCGTGGCATGCCTCGACGTAGCGGCGGATATTATTCGCAATTGATAGCCACCAATACTTTCGTTGCACCAGAGTTCTTGTTTTTTTCCTTACCAGATGACCGTTGTTGTCATGAGACATCGCCGTGATGCTGCTCCGGAGTGCCACAGGAACTACAACTCTTTTGCAAACGCGTCCTCCCTAGGCTGATTTAATTGGGACAATGTTATTTTCGACTACACAGCTGGAGTCACTTGTTCCGGCTTCGGTCGGAACTTTTGGCACTCGGGGTGCTATCTTGAAGTTTGCGAATTCGACTGTGCTCACGATTATGGAGAAGCAGGTGAGATCATTGCTAATCACTTCGTCTTCACTTCGTTTCGCTCCAACTGCCTATCTCGAGAGAGCAATAGCAGCCGATAGATAGATGGATTTATTGAAAGGAAAAGACAAAAAAAGGAAGAATGGCAATTGGTCGATAATTATTTGGCATAGCGGGAAGGCCTTTTTTGAACACTGGTATTATTTTCGCTATCTTGAGCTGCCGCGGATAACAGCCACTTAAAACAACAGATTGAAGATGTGAGTCAGAACAGGTGCGAGCATAGATCGGATAACTTTCACGTGTTTTCCACGAATGTTGTCAGTGCAGGGACCGGTCAGAGAGGTTGGCCCGAATAATTCAAATCTGGCCTACTACTCTGCACTGGGAAAAGGGAAGGAGAGAAGAAAGAAGGTCATGATGGGTGACGATGTGGGAGAAGGCATATGAAATATATATAGACACAGCAGCTTGCTTTACAAGTCCACTGGCGCTCAAATAACGGCAAAGAGCACGCACTGTCTCGCCCAATGTCCATATACTTGTCACACGATCCACTTCGTGTATATTTACGAGCACTTAGCAGCCGAAGTTTGCTTTCCGTCCTGTGTTTGACATCGAAGGTGTATTCTGCGAGGTCGAGGATCCATCTTGCGAATCGTCGATTTTTCGCTCCCTTTTCCACCAGGTAGGACAGACTGAATTTATCTGTATACACTGTGAATGAAGTTATCTCTACGCGCTGCGAATCGAGAGGCTCCACATTGATAGATGGAAACCTTATTTGTGACGGCCCAGTGCAACGCCATACATTCGAGTATGCTCGAATGCAGACATCTGTCATGCTTGTTCAAGGATCACTGGCATATTCAATAGCACGTTCTCGCCAGTCTTGTTTTTGTGCCAATATCGCTCCAAGTCCTATCTGAGAAGAGGCCACATGCACTTGTGTTGGGAAGTCTGAACGAAAGTTATATAATAGCGGTAGATTCTTCAATTCACTCTTGATTTCGTCAACGGTTTTATGGTGCGCTGGCGTCCACATGAATGGCACATCACTTGAGACAAGTTAGCGGGTACATGAGTTTCGAAAACTCGGGGATGAACTTGCGGTAATGATTTGCAAACTGCAGGAACGAATACAATTTCTTGAAGTTGCTTTCAGGCTGAAACTTGTCGGTGGCTGCGACTTTCGCCTCGTCACAGGTTCGCCCTTCTGCGGATATCATATAGCCAAAAAATGAGATGTCATCTCGCAAAACACTAGTACGACTTATCCTTGAGTATGCGAGCATAATGTGAGATCGCCATCAAGCGTCCCTGATGGAAAAGTCAGAAAAAATTCAGTCAAAAGCTCTACGGTTCACATATTTAAAATACTGACGTCATGAAAGCGTAACAGCCATGCGCATCATTGCACTGATACCGACCTTGTTTCGTCATCGCATACGGCTGCTATAAATTTAATTTTCCATCTTTATCATCATAGATTAAACATAGATAAGGAGGACTACCTGGAAACAACTCAGCGTAACTCCACCCGAGGTAACCATAATCATTGTATCAGACCAGTCTGGGCGCGTTGTAACACGTTTAAATATTCGTTTTTTTTCCTAAGGCAATCGAAATGTGGAATGCATTGCCAAGTAAAATTGTTAACATTGCTAACCCTGATGTCTTTTTCTAAAAATTTGAAAGTTTTTCACCAATGAAAATGATGTTATTTGGCTATCAGGGATTTTCAGTTCCCTTATGTTTCCTTTTGTTTTTACTGTTACTATGTACGATTAGCTATGCCCACTCTCGTATGAGCCTGAAGAAGGCTTACAGTATATATTTTATTTATTTATTTATTAGATACTGCAGACCTTGTTCAGGTCCAAGCAGGGTGGTAAAATACAGCAATATTAAAAGTGAACAATACATCAATAAATGGAAACAGGCAACAGCGAGTCATTCCAATCTGCAATTGTTCGGGGGAAAAACGAATTATTAAAAAATTACTAAAAAATGGGCACTTCTTAATGTCCATCTTTAAGCCAGTGGCGACAACTTTTCTGAGGAGCGCCTCATCGAGCAGTGACAACGCTTCGGGGATCGTAGCAGCTTCCTGGCCGACACCGTTCATATATGTGGATGTTCCTTTTATGCTGTCAAACGTGTCGCGCATGACTCTGCATCATTTTGTCCATGTGAATGTTTCTTTTGTGTCATCCAACGCGTAGCGCATTACTCTGTATGATGTGCGGTGTCTTGCTGATCCCGAGATCCATTCTTAAGTATTCGTATTTTCCGTTTGGCGTAACTAAGGTGGCCTTATGGATGTCTTCAGGTCTTATTCGCACCGTGAGAAAAGCAAACTTCACATCCAAAAGAGTGATGTACTAGAGCCTTCTCGCATGACGTCGTTGATTACATCTTCCATCATTGGCATTCGGTACAGTGGGTTGATGGTGGTCTCCTTCAGTTTTCTTTAGTTGTGGACCATTCGTCGGGGCGTGGTTGCCTTGTGTCGTTTGTCCGCCACAATGGTAGGACCACATTGCTGGCGTTCGCTTGGTCGGATAATCCCCTTGCCAAGTAGTCATTGACCTGTTGCTAAGTAAACTATCGGTCCGCGGGGCAAGATCGGTACGGCCTTGTGGCGATGGGAATGTTGTCCCTAAGTTCAAAGCTGTGCTCTATATGAGCGCAAAGCCAAATCGCATCTGTATTCGTTGTGAACGCGTCGTGACGACGATTCAGAATTGAGCGGAGCTCATCTCTATTGTTGGCGTTCGCGTCATGGGCGATTTTAGATACACTCTTCAAACAGGTAAAAAAATCTTAGTCGGGACTCGGGTCCTTCGAGTTCAATCTCACGAAGCCGATGTCACTCACTAATGTTTTGTTTATGACTTTGCAGTTGCTGAAGGCTGCTATCAACGTATCGCCAGTATGATTCATACTGCATGCGGCTTGAGTGTGTAAGGGCGGCTCACCGATGGCTGTATGGGGACGAGATTAATATCGTTCGTAGGGTGAAATGTGACGTTGACATTCGCGGGATGGTGCCAATCTGAACCAAGAATTAGATCCATGGCACTGGGAAAGGGCGCAATCACGACCTCTTGAGCCGCGCGGTCGATGTTCCGTCACGGCCAATGCTGCCACTCGCGTCATCCTGATGCATCGATCAAGACCCTTCTATGCGATCTGGAGACGCACGTGGCCGGGGGCGAACGTTAGCGGCCCCAGAGCTCTTGTTAAGGACGGACACGCTTGAGCCTCTCTCTATGGAGACTTTCACCGCTTGGTTATCGACGAGGACCTTGAGGATGTGCTAATCACCTGCAGTTGATTGCAGAAAATAATTCGCTCGCCTGTTTGTTGCAACGGTATTGCCTTTCGCCGTTGGATCTTGCTACTGAGCGTTGTTTCGCAGTGATCGTGGCTGCCGTCTTTGGCCTCGTTCACTCCCTCTAAAAGGGGCCAGTTGTGCCGCAGTTGAAGCAGGTATGCACTCGCGCGGCCAGAATCGTTTCTCTCTGTTCCCGTGGCCTTGAATGTTCGCGGGAATCAGGGCGCTCATCTTTCGCCGGCCTGGATCCGTCGCTGCTCATCTCGTTAGACCGCCCAGGAGTAGATTGTAGAAACTACGTTGTTACTGTCTTGCGTCGCCTGGTGCCGAGCAGCGCAACGCGGTCGATGAGTTCTGAGAATGAGCGAAAGTTTCTCTTCGCTCTCCGGCGGGTACCGAGACCTGTCAAGCATAGCATTTTACAAATCATTGTACTCAACCAAGGTCTCCAAATTTCGTAGTCTTCGATGAGCCTGCAGGTCCAAGAATTCTTGCATTGTGAGCCTCCTGTAGAAGCGCGAGGCGAAGGTTGTTTTCCATTAGTCCCACAATTCACAACTCATGCTTTATTAATTGAACGAATAAAACTGCGCTAAAAAGACGGGACGTAAAAAAACACACAGGCACAAACAAGGCGCAGTTGTTTGTGCCTTTGTGTTTTCTTACGTCCCATCTTTTTAGCGCAGTTTTACTCGTTCAATCAATATGAACGAACTAGCCCTTCAGAGTGTATTACTTCTTGCCTTAAAAGCTTTGCCAATTCTTCGCGGCTCCCTGCAGCCGTGTTGCTTCAGTCGTAAGCGTCAGTGATGGGGACCAGTGTGCCAACGCAGCTACGCTCTGCAGCTTCGATATCCACGTCTGGATATTTTGGTGCGCATTGCCGTCGTATTCAGGGATGGCGGACGCGGTGTCGTTTGTTGACTGAATCAGAACGGGCTGAGCTTGCTCTGACACTCTCGACAATACCTTCGTCATCTGCAATTGCGCGCTTGAGAACATGACCCTGATTTCATTCAGGCTTGGTAAACCCTCAGGAGCTGGAGCGTCGTTCTCCCGCAAGGACTGCGGAGATGTATCACGACTAGTGTTTGCCGGCCGTTGGTTCGTGTAGTAGCAGGGACGAGACTTCTGTCGTTGCGTTGGGAGTCTGTATCGCACCCCGCTTGTATCGACACTGGCTGTTGTAGCCCAGTTGCGTCGCTCGCTGCGCATGAAGTTCATTGTTAGGCTATAAGCCGTTCCACTTTGTCACCCCTTGCCTGTAGAAATTCGACTGTCGTCATCCCCTTGTGTACGCTCCGGCGTTGTAATCGCCTACTGCTTCAGCCTGGCTGGTAGCTGAGTCGCACGCAGACAGCGAAGCCTGAAGGCGAGCGTTGTCGTCCAGGAGGCGTGTGGTGAGAACGTCCTTACGGCCACTGCACGGTAGTCTACGGATTCAAAGCTCGTCAACCAGCCACTGTATGTTCAACCGAATGAGAACACTGCGCACTGTCGATTTTGCTGGTGACCAGATGAAGGCGGTCTCCGAATTCGTCGAGGTTGTTCCTCAGCGCACTGTGGAGTCCAGGGGCCGTATTATGGACCGCTCTATAATTGAGAGCGCTCTGGAAGTCCCGCTCTTATTGGCCGCCGTCGCCATCTTGAAACGTTGCGTCACGGGATGCTGCGATTGCGTCGCGGAGGCGAAAAAACCGATGACGTCGCGCACCTAATTATGCCCGAGGTTTTAGATTATTTTTGTAGAGCGCGATGAGACGGCCTAAAACGTTTTAGAGCGAAGTTATAGAGCGAAAATGGCGGCGGTGGCCGTGATGTATAGGTGGTTGAGGCGGAGGCAGCAACGTCGGCGCCAGCAACGACGGACAGTGTACGAGGATGCTTTCAACTTGCCGGACGACATCTTCCGGTGGCTATTTCGACTTGAGAAGGACACAGCGGAGTGGTTGTGCGGTGAATTAGCGGACGAACTACGAGGCGAGCGGGCGAACGCATTGTCAGAGCAGTGGCAAGTATTGTGCAAGCTCTGATATTTTTCTTCCGGGGGTTTTCAAGTGTGAGTATGGAACGAGCAGACCGCCGGCCTCGCACAGCCTACAGTAAGCAAATGCGTGCGCCGTGTTTCCGAAGCCATCTGCAAAGTTGCGGCGAAGAAAGGGTGCGTGCAGTTCCCAGCGCACCCGGAGGAAAAGGCGGCGGCCAAATCGACCTTTCCACGAGGCAGCATCCCCGGCGTCGTCGGCTGCGTGGACGGTACGCTGATTGCAATTAAGGCGCCAAAGGGTGACGCTCGAAATCGGGCAGCATATTGGAGCCGCAAGGGTTTCTACGCCATGAACACTATGATCGTGAGTAGCCTACCTCTTTGATCTCATATGATCGTTCGTAACCGGTGGCCCCTACGCCGCAAGTTCTCGATTGAGATTGTGTGTTCTCTTTTTTTTTTTACTTAGATCTGCGATGGCAACATGAGGATCCTTGCGGTTGACCCACGCTGCCCGGGATCCTGTCACGACGCTTTTGACTAGCGCTTCTCGTGACTGCGCCTCGAGGTGGAGCAAGGCTTGCAGGAAGATGGAGAGTTTCTTTTGGGTAAGCAGCCATAAAATGCCGCTATTCATATGGCTGCCTCAGTAACATATATTAAGCCACAGTGCTGCGCAGTGACTCGTACCTAGCTTCAAGATTAAGCCGGGCTAGATGTTACAATATACTAAATAACTTAGATATATGACAAAAAACAACATGCTTAATTGCACGTCAAATTTTGTCTGTGCAGGAGACAGTGGATACCTCTTAGAGCCTTGGCTACTGACACCAGCGCCGGGACATCCTGAACCTCACTCAGCAGAGGGGCAGTACAACGCAGCACATGCTTCAATGTGAAGTGTCGTCGAACGCCGCATTGGCGTTCTCAAAAGCCGCTCCCGGTGCCTTCAGAGGTAACGGGCTCTCCACTACGACCGGAGAGAGCGGTTTTTATCATTGGAGCATGTGCTGCGTTGCACAACATCTGCCTGAGGGAGTCCGCAGCTGCCGATGACGCAGACGATGCTAAAGATGACAGCAACGGGCCACCTCTGCCTGCCGGATACCTGGCAGGGACAGGGTATCGAATGACTTACCTGCGTGGTAGAGCCGTACGGGACAACATCATTGGCCTCTTTGGCGCAACGCGTCCACAGAGGCAGGCACACCTACGGATGGTGCGACGGCAGCTTCAGCGGCAACAGCGACGTCAATGGCAGTGAGCTGCATACCACCTGAGGGTTCTTTGACAAGCACTGACATCGCACAGTAGATGGACGCCTTGGTTTTCATCTCCATGGAAAAGCAGCCGTCATAGCCAGGATTCAATCACGCATCTTCGGTACAGCAGTGGTGCGCCCTAACCACTGTGTCCCAGCAGTGGAGGACATCGCCTAGTGTTCGTTTGTGAAGACCTGTGTGATGTGCGCTTGGCACAAAGCAGCTGCGTCCTAGTATTCAAATTATTACTTTCCTATGTGTGCTTGAAAGCCATCGGCAGCAAGGAATGAATGCACTTAGCAGTTGCCTCTTTATAGAAAATGGTGTTCGCCAGTATGTCTCTCAGTTCGTCACCAAGTTTGCCACTCCATCATTGCACTTTGTCCTTCTCAAGTCGAAATAGGCGCTGCAACACCTCATCCAGCAAGTTGAATGCATTCCCGTACACTGTCCTTCGCCATCCCTGGTGTCGACTAGCCTGTTCATGTTTACAATTGTGTGTATGGTCACTGAGTGTGTATGTGTGTGTGATGGCAAGAAACAAGAAAACATTTTTTGCACCTTCTTTATTTGTTCAAAAATAAACTGATTTGGCTGTAGCATTTTATACCACTGTTCCTAATACAGAATACACCAAGGAAACAAAACATAGTAGCATATGCCCTGGGAAGTTCTGCAACAAACTCAGACTTTAATTTTTTAGTAGGAACAGCTTAACCCTGAGTACCATAAATACCAACAGAATAGAAAGCCTGCTATGCAGTGATTACGGAAAACACATTTTTGACTGAGAGCTTGAATACTAGTAAATTAAAATGTTCAGAATGGTAGGCACATATAGAAGCCTCAGTTTTGCCAATAACTACACTGAAATTAGTTACATAGGCAGTGGAATGTATAAAGTATTTCATGGAACAGTGCTTCGCATGGATATTACAAAACTAGAAAACCATGTGACTAGTACAAGACATGAATATCACAGATGACGACGCCAACATGGCTATGTCTGAAGGAATGAACAGTATCAGGTGGTGTAGCAGTTCTAAGCTCAATAATGCAGCTTGATTGGGTGCTGCATTCATCACATGTAGAAAGGAGCTCTCAACTCGAGAAACCCCTTTTGAGATTAGAATGAAACCTTCGGAGGTTCTTGGTCAGTCAAACATGGTACTGCTCGGCCACACAAGCACGTTCATGCAACTTGGTTAAAACAAGGCCTGAATCAAGCTGTCTTTCACATAAGGCGGTACCTTGCAATTGCAGTGCGCGTGAAAATTGGAAGTATTAGAAAAATGCAACTGTTTCTCAAACTTCTGCGGTCCTTCAAAACCAATAATGTAAAAGAAGTTAGGAAAAAAATATTCTCCAAAAATCTTGCCCTCCTGACACAGCTGAATTGATAAGGAAAACTAAAACCATAAAGTGTGCGTCTGCACCTGGCAAAGCTAACAATAAATAATTGTAAAAAACTATATGCTGCATCTGCACACAGCAGAACAAATAATAAATAAATGCGAGTGACTATATGCTGCGTCTGCGAAGTAAATGCGAAAAAGTATATGCTGCGTCTGCACATATCAGAGCTATAAATATAAGTAACTGTGCAAAAACTGCATGCTGCGTCTGCGCCTGGCTGAGCTAACAATAATTGCGAAAAGCGATATGCTGCGTCTGCACATAGCAGAGCTAAAAAAAGTGATAATTGGATGCGAGGTATATGCGTTTCTGCACGTAGCAGAGCTAAATAAAATTTAACTGAAAAGCAAAACACTGTACGCTGTGTCTGCACCAGGAGAAAACAAAGATAAAAACATGAACCTAAAATTCATACTGGAGGTTGAATTTGATTTCTTAAAATTAGAGTTAGGACGCCAACAGTTTGCACTAGGAGTTCTTGTTGTGCCCCAGATGCTTGCACAGCAGCCGTCAGATTCCTCATGGCCTGCACATAAAAAAAGCTCCAATTAGAAATTTATACTGTTGAATAACTACCCATAGTTTTTTGTGCGAAATGTTAGGTATTCAGGCATCTTGGACAGGATATAAGGTTGTAGAATACTCATGGCAGTGCTATAAGCCGAATTGTCACAACCAATTTCCAAGAAGTAGAGGAATTCAAAAATAAGTGCGGGTACATTATGTTCAAAGAAATGATTTGTGCTTCCCAAAATGTTGTCGGTACTGTGAGTACACACCTCTAGCACGTTTTCCTGCAATGCAGCATCTTGGGCATTGCGAGCCTCAACCAAATTCGCTAAACGGCGAGTTTCAAGCAGCGTCTGCCGCATCAAATCCTCGCCGTCATCAAGCCGGTGGCGCCTCCTCCTAGCCTGCGGTGCCCTAGGCGTGGGCTGCGGCAAGGACTGCGGGGAAGGCTGCGGAGAAGGCTCTGCTGCAGGAGAAGGCTGCGGCGGGGGCCGTGGTGATGGGTGAGGCGAGTACTGCGGTGAAGAGTACGGCGAGTACTGCAGTCTGGCTGTTGGAGAAAATTTCCTCATGACGCAATGCTGTATGCAGTGGAATGTGGAGCAATTTCTTACGCTACTGCTGATGCGATAGCACTGAACACCAGCTACGGAAGGCACAATTGGTGGCCAATAGGCAATGCTGTTGCAGCATATTTCATGTCAACATTCGACAGATGGTTATGGGCCACCACAATCTCATTGTATAGTGTGACAATATCAGAGACAGACAGTTATAATGACGCATTATCACTGCACCTTTACCGCTACTGCTACAAATACTATTACCCCTCATGCATTTACAACAAAGTGTAGTGTGGAGTATGCATAATGGCAGGCCAACTCACAAGCTGTGGGGCTAGGCGGATCCTCTTCCTCCGCACAGGCTTCCACTGGCTGCGCCACACCTTACGAAGTTGCCGTGCCAATAAGGTTAAGGATTCGGACCCCCAGTCCGCCGAGCTCGCCACCTCCGGTTTCGCTGCAAGAGAATGCGGTGAGGCACGTTGAAATGATATTTTACAAAGTGATGCTGACGGACTTACCGGCACTCTTGCTTTATGCGGGCTGCTTCCGCCCGCTTGCGGCAGCAAAACACGGGACATAAGTGCCGCCAACCGTCGGTTGTCTTTTCGGCGGGGCCCTCGTTGTTCAAAAGAGCTGCCAGCTCCTTCCACAGCGCGCGATTTTTGACGGCTGTGTACGAGTTTGTCAGGTCGGCGGGGCTGCGTGCTAGCGGAGGAGGAGTTTCCATAAACTCTACTAGCAGCAGCTCCTGCTCGCGCGACATTCTATTCTTCGACGCCATTTCGAGTAACTGGCGCCAAAACTTGCAGGCAGCAACTAGCGGCGAAAAAGGATGCATAGTTTCTCGTTGCGGTTTCGATGACGTAGTAACATCAAACAGCCATTGGCGTGCAACAGCTAGTGTTGCGGCTGGAAAAGCAGGAACCATAACGTACGATTTGTCTTTCAAACCAAATGGCAACAGAAAAGAGTAGTGATTTTACGGTTACGTATGCAGGCGCAGCGCTGAAGGAACTTGCACCGCAGGATAAGAACGAACGATAACTAGTACGGCTGGTAGCGCGCGCTGAACCATCCCTGTTTGCTCGTTCTTAAATGAATGACTTCTGTGTTGGACGTTCATGCAGCCATGACAGTTTATTTTCTCCAAATAACCGTGCCTAGTGGTCCCCCCATCTTGTATCTCCTAAAAAAGAAACGGAACCACAATACTATACTAGGCGCATATCACCCTTACACCACTTTTTACCTCAATGTAAACGCTGGCAGATAACACAAAACTTACCTCAGCAGGTTGTCTTCGTCGATTTTCCGGTCCATGGCCTTCACTGGCTTCGATCACAACTTTCCGTGCACTTAGGACAACCACACAGAACCTTGCATTCAGAGCCGGGGAATCAGCTGTTTTCTAGGAGACCGCCATGTTTATTGTTTTCCTCGGCAAGCGCGCCTTTACGGCGACAAATGTTACCAATAAAAAAGTTTAGCTGTACAAGTGTAGTTGTTCCTTTTTTTCTTTGATATAATTGAACTTTGAATACAGCTTCTTGAAAAACAAAAACATTATATATTTTATTCACTGTGTATATATGTAAAAAATAGTATACGGCCCCTTGACGTGCAAATAAATTTCTTAACCGTAAAACTAAGCGGCCAGCGGCAGCACCCTGGCGATCATTGGTTGCTTCCGATTTTCGTCACGCGCTGACGCCTCGCCGAGGCGTCACGGCGTCGTCATTTTGACGTCACGCTCTATAACTTTAAAGCAAATCCCGTAATTTGGCCCCAGTGCCTCCTCGCGCGTGTGAGATGCCGCAGTAGATCCTGTCGGCTGTGCAATGACAGCAGTAGCGCCAGATAAGCAGTTAAAATCAAACTGTTGAGTAAGACTTAAAGGTCGATCTGCAGAAGGTCGCCTGGCTGGATGTTCGTTGCATTCGTGCGCGTCTGCGCTTCCTCTCTTTTGGGTTCCGAATGCCCTCCCTGAGGCGTCGAGCCACCACGTTTCTTCTCCGAGGCGCAAAGTTCGAGGGGAGACCATATCTCAGGCGGGGTTTGCGGGCCTTGAAGTCTCCGCGCAGTTGCAACGGAGATGGAGAGATAAACAGACCTACTGATCGAGCGTGCTCTTCGCGTGATTCCACGTGGCGTGAGCACGCTCTCTCAAGAAGCAGCGGTTACGAGAGAGATGGGTCGTCTCGAATGACAAACTGTATGCGGACAAGTGGTAGATGCGTTTGGCAGAGTTTGCAAGCTTTGCAGTACTGGTCGATCTCTGAACACATGCTAGGCCAAAAGTAGGCGTTTCTAAAGCGCTCTTTTATTTTATCGGCTCCAAGATGTGCGGCGAGAAGACACAAAACTTATACCCTAATTGAACGTCGCAGGATTACCTTATTACTGCGGATTACCAGGCAGTCCTGATTGTGTATCTCCTCAAGGTATGATTAGTATGGGTGGAGACATCAGCTGGTCGTCTGGCCAACTTGTTTCCGCATATCCACGTACCTATAACAGAGCTGGGTCAACATTGGTTGCTGCAATGAAGTCCCCGAGACGTTGATTTCAAGCCGAAATAAAAGAAGTTATAGGGGCACTTTGGACGTCAAAAGTGCGATGTGGCGAAAGCCATTATAGCGCGCTGAATAGTACCTTTCACTGCTTCACCTCTATTTCCCTTTCTTCTTTCACTCTCATATTCCTCCCTTTGATTGCGGCGCGTAACAAGTGCCCGCGAAAAATCGTCCTCTGAACATGACTCCCTACGCACATCAAGGACGAGAAGAAGCGCGAGCTAAGAGCTTCCACAAGATTCTAAGCCGGCAACAGGATATCATCTCCGTCGACACCACAGAAGATGCGGAAGAGCCTAATAAATATTCATTATGTGGAGTCCCACACTCCAGAATTAACCCAGCGAGACTCGTTATGGCGGATACGTGTTCCACATCCAGATTCATAGTAGCGGAGGAGGCCGCCCTCGCAGTGGCCGTCGCCTTTACTAATGCAACCACCATAGTAAGAGACACCAAACTGGCGTCCAGCAACTTTGCTAGAGGTAGAGCATCCAATCCCGCCTCACAAATACTCACTGAAATAAGACAACTTACTCTCTTGGACCCAAGCTCATGCGGGGAATCCGGGAATTGAGACTGCCGACAATAGGCTTGAGAATTATCCGGACGAGCGGTGGCGCAAAATCAGGAAACGGAACCTTTCAGTGAGCCAGTCGGATCATACCACGAACTTACCGCACATTACAAAGCAATACGAAGAACACTCCCTCCACCCATAAAACACTGTCCAGCCAACAACAAGTCAATGAAAACAGCTACAGACGGGGACCCTCGACAACCCAAACTAGATATCAAAATTCGTAACTATATATAAGGACATGAATTCCTTCTGCCGCTTTTTCGGGGAGAAGAACACCTTCGAGCACATGATTTGGGCGTGCAAGTTCATAAGCCTACCTGAGAACTCTTGCCTGATCCCTCTAAAGACGATTAGGACAAGCTAAGGTCCAGCGATAACCCTGACATTTAGTTCATGGCCGTTGAGTGGGCTGGCGTCGCGGCACGGTAGCTAACTTTCCATATTCCTCACTGTGGTGTCTGATTCAGACCAGACGCATGACAAGGGACCAGGCAAGCGCAGTATGCAAAAACCCTCCTTTATTCGTCACAGTGAAGCCACTTACATAGGGAATCATATTGAATGACGATATGTACACTGAAAGAAACGAAACTCAAACAAGAAATAAGGATACAACATCGCCTCCCGCTTGAAAAATACAACATAGTAATTTGCACCAACCAAAACAACACGAACTAAACACTTATTGTTCAGGTAAAGAAACCCAAATCTTTCTACAGGTTGGCGTACCCTAGTGCTGCGACGCAAAGGTTGCTCCACCGAATTCACTATACCATTCTGTTTGGGCCTGCCCAAAGCCACCCGGCGGCATTGCACCTGTACCTCACCCCACCCTCTCATCTTGGGAAGATGCCTTGTCCCGCACGGAGCTGGCCGAACAACGCTGGCTAATCGAGCGGGCCGAGAGGATTGCCGTGGCGCATGGGCTTATGGACTGACGTGTATTTATTTCTTCTGAGACCGCTTCATCAGCACCAAACCGCAAGACCAGCGACAGCTGTTCTGGCGGGCCTGCAGGATTGAGGCGGCACATGGAGCCCTGGACTGAGGGCTCCACTCAGGAAGAAAAGGAAGTTTACATAATAAATGTTTTTCCTCCTCCTCCTCCTCCTCCACCGAATTCTCTAAAGGAGCAACCACTTCTTCATTAACTTCAGCCCTTGTTTCCGGCAATCGCAACAATTCACCCTGTTCAGCGTCTGTGCGGCTTTCAGGCCCAGCCGTACCCGAGCAGTGATGAGGCAATTCCCATGCCCATTGTTGTATTGTCTGCGATTGATTGCAGGGAACCCGAACTAGTTTAGTCGCGTTCCAGCAACGACCGTCGCTCATTACAAAGCTCTTCTTGCCTTTTCTGTCGACAATCTTGAAAGGTCCCGTGTAGTTTACCGACGCTTTCCCACCGTCTGCTGTCTCGCGTACACGAACGAAGTCCCCTACTCTAAAGGCTGGTCTTTTCGCACCTCGCCTCCTGTCCGTATACTGTTTTGCATAGATCTGCTTCGTACTAACCCTAAGCTTTCCTTCCCTTAGAATCCAGTTTGTTATGCTAAACGTCCATTGCTTATCCTCTCATCCCACTACATGTCCTGCCCATGCTTATTTCTTCTTGTGGGCACTTTGCCATTTACTAAATAGCAATTCTTCATGTTTGCCTCTATCATCTCGCATATATGCATCACCATGCAATAGTAAGCGGCAACATTGTGTAAAAGCACGAGACAGAGATGTAAAGCACGTTTTAACAAACCCTACAAATTACTCTCTCTAGGGGTGGCAGCTCTGATGCCGCTTTGCTCTAAGGTTTAACTCGATAGGTTGATTCCGATCTCACCCTCCTATACCAAATGAGCTACTCTAAGTTTCAGAAGTGCTGGGCTGCTATATTTATTCACAAGTAGCAGTTCATAATACTTATCATTTGTTCAACTATTTTTGCTGTTAAACATTTCTCATATTTCTCAAGTAAGAAGCCAGCAACAGGAACACTAGCTACTGCAATGCAGTCAGCAAAGTATGTGCCTGTAGGCAGGAAAAAAACTCCCAAAACCTCTCGCCTATCCTTGGCACCACTGAGTTGCCGAGCATTGCACTGATCAAAGCTAGGTTTTATGAATGCCCAAGACTCTATTGACTGGTGTGGAACTAAATGTCTCTATTGAACATCATTGAATTATTGTACAGATTTTCTAGAATCATGCAGAGTTCAAGTCGACTGAATTTCTCAGCAAGATCAGTATAAATGATAGCTCACTACCTGACCTCAAGGAAGGCGGGTGCAAGAAAGACAAAAACTGTAAATGAAACACAACACAGGCGCATGTTTTCATTGCCTATATACACCGATTGTCGCATAACCTTAAGAATGTGGCCCGCAGGTTCGGGGTTCGAGTTGTTTTTTCGGCTCCAAATAAGCTAGGAAAGATTTGTCCTATCCTTGATAACAAGACCAGTCACGCTTTAAATCCAAAACAGGTGTGCAAGATAAAACATGACCGGGAGTATGATCCTTGTTGTCAGAGGGTGGTCTATAGAATTCCCTTTGCCTGTGGTCAAGTGTATGTTGGCCAAACGGGACGTTGCATTAACACACGTCTCTGAGCATTACTTCTCCCTGGTATCCGCCCGTTCCTCTAACTTAACAGACCATTGTCATGAATGCCAATCATGTTCACCTTTATTCCAGTATAGCGACATTTTGTGCAAACACCCGGTGCAGCTGACACGTGAAATCGTTTAAGCCTTTGAAATGAGGAAAAGAACCAGGTTGTGCGTCAGCAAATCTTCGCTGTTGCTGCGCGATTGTGAAGTGGCATATCTTGACAACACATAGGCACGCGTGCTCTTCTTTGTATTTGTTGAGTTCCCCTATATATAGTGTTTCCGATGAATAAAAATCAGTTGGGAGTCAGCGCTTGCGGTGCCTGTTTCTATTCTTTTGTCTGTGTGCTTTGCGCTGTTTTATTTTTAAACGAAGTTTCAGAGGTGCCACATAGAGCAGTGACAGCACTTTTTCCTTGTAACTAAAACTTACATGTAAACACTTCAGTAAGCATGGCTTAGGGATTAGCACATGGAGTGTAAAAGAGCAGAAACGCATCATATGTTATATAATACACGCACTTTGTCACTTTTTTGCAGTACCCTATCGCTATGTACGCTGTTCTCGCCTTTTTTTGTTTGGTTCTGCAGTATATACTTGGCGAGTGCAGGATATGCTGTATGCCTTGTGCGAAGCCTTCAATTGAGCAGGCTGTTAATAGTTTAGTAGTAAACACCGTGTTCCAGTGCTATCAAGAAATCATTAGGAATTTTGAAGGTTCAGTTCAGTTCAGTCGTTCAGTCGTATCCGACTTTTCGTGACCCTGTGGACCATGTCACGCCACGCTTTCCGGTCTCTCACTATCTTCCTAACATCACATAACTTCATCTGCAATGCCTTTAGGATGCCATCTAACCATCGCATTCGCTGCCTACCCCTTCTCCGGTGACCCTCAACTTTTCCCAACATCAAATCTTTCTCCAGCGACTCCTCTCTTCTCATCATATGACCAAAGTAGCTGAGCTTTAACTTTAGAATTTGACCCTGCAATGAGCAGTCAGGGTTTATGGTTTACAATATCGACTGATTTGATCTTCTGGCAGTCCAAGGAACTCTCAAGAGTTTTCGCCAGCACCACAATTCAAACGCGTCAATTTTTTCACAGTCCAACTCTCGCATTCATACATCACAACTGGAAAGACCATAGCACGGGTTATACGGATTTTGGTTGGCAGACTAATGTCTCAGCTCTTTACTAGGCGGTGAAGGCTAGCCATTGCTCTCTTTCCCAGAAGCAGGCGTCTCCTAATTTCATGGCTGCAGTCTCCTTCCGAGGTAATCTTGGAGCCCAAGAAGAGAAAATCTGTCACGGCTTCCACTTCTTGTCCCTTGATGCTCCAGGACTTGATAGGGCAAGATGCCATGATTATTGTTTTTTTTAATGTTCAGTTTAAGCCCAAACTTCTCACTCTCTTCTTGTACGCGCATCAGAAGTCTCTTGAGTCCCACTTCACTTTCTGCTTTTAAAGTGGCATCATCGACATATCTAAGGTTGTTGATACGTTTTCCAGCAATCTTCATTCTAGCTGAAGACTCGTCCAGACCGGCCTTCCTCATGATGCACTTTGCATATAGTTTAAATAGGCAGGGCGACAGTATGCAGCCTTTCCTCACTCCTTTCTCGATCGGAAACCAATCAGTAAGACCATGCCCAGTTCTGACTGTGGCCTCTTGCCCTTCATACAGGTTCCTGAGAAGACAGATCAGGTGAATTGGACCTCCCATCTCTTGGAGAGCTTGCCACAATCTGCTGTGATCTACGCAGCCAACGCTTTCGCCTAGTTTGAAGGTAGCCGATAACTTTTATTTCATTTTTCAGTTGCGAGCTGTTCACCAGTGGGTAATGTGAGCATCAAAACTGCGCCGATCATGATTGCTTAAGAATGATGCTCTCCCATCAATGCTAGAAAAAAGAAACTGCCTTAATTTTATATTCAAGTCCACATTGAGTTCCAAGAAAACAGTGTTTACTGGGACACTGTTATTCATTTGCCCTATTTCTCTGCCTATTTCTAAAATGATACTGAGACCAGGGCAACCGCAACATCCACTCAGAACATATTTCAGTGCATTGGGGGATACCAGCAATGCTCCTGCAGCAATTGTAAAGTAAATGTCACTATTTTCTCCCATCATGCAAGTGTATCTAGTGTCTTTGCGTCGCGACTTCGCTGAATCTCAAAGGCCGCCAATGTACTCAACAGAAGTGTATGAAAAGCAATTGGTTTTGCACTGCAAGGTGCTGGTGTTTGTAGTAGGGTAGTTCAATTTACAAATGCTGTTAAACTATCATAAAATACACGGTAGTATTTTTGCTTTTTGGCCTGCATTACCAGTTTAGAATAATTTAATTTGTTACCATTCTTGAAACAATGTTTTTTTTTATTGAAATCATGCGAATGCTGTTAGGAGCGATAGAAATCCAGCTGGCATTCTTTCCTTCTGCATACTTTAACAAGCCATCAGTTATTTACATTTTAAATAACACGTTAAACATTTCAGTTCATGTGAAATGAAAAGTTCTTGGGGCGGCACGAAAGTTCTCTAACCCGGGTGCTTTTGATGAGTCTAGCCATTTTTATTTGACAAAATAGTTTGCATAATCTAAAAGTGCCATGCAAAAGCATGCTGCATGAATCAAAATGGGTTGATCTTACGTGCTCTCATTTATGACTTGATAAAGGATTGCCAGCTTTGTGCCTCTTGGACCAACCATAACAGTATACTCCACATTGTTATTTGTGCGTAACCACCAGTGGTTTCCGATGGGTCCCTTTTCCAGGAAACTGCTGTACACTAAAGAGACATTGGTGTAGTCTAATTATAGAGTAGAAAAATATGTTGAATATGTCTTTTGACATGCCCAGTGCATATTTATATAGCTGCCTTCTTATGCACTTCTTTAACAATTTTAGCAAAGAACAGGAAGAAAAGCCTGCCACGCCGTGCATCGGCTATACTGGCCCCAGCATCGAAGAAGCAGAAGAGCTTTTTCTTTTCGTGGAACAGCGGAAGCTTCTGCGAGTTATCGATTCTTCTGAGGGCATTGTTGCCATCATGGGGGATTTTGGCTTTTTAATATTGCATATGGCAAGAATTCTGATAACTTGTGCTGCATGATGGAGCACCTGTTCTTAGGCGTCGGTGTCTCGAAGCCACGATGTGCTGCACAGCGTTTTATTTCCTTGCACAAAGCCGACTTTTGTGCAAGTGCGCACATTGTCAACGTCGACGCGCAGGGTTAACGCTCAGAATGCTGCATTCCACTGAAAGTTTTGTTGTTTTTAAATAAATGTCACCATGCTGTTTTGTGATTTGTTTGGTTTTATTTTTTACCAAAATTGTGTACATTGTTTACATTGGTTGGAACTGTGGTGCTTCTCTCAAATGCTTATGTATTTACGTACATAACGTGTTTTTGCCCATCTGCAACGCTCTCGGTTGAGAGCGGCAGTATTAAATAAACAAATAAGGTTCCATAGCGCGCATCCAAGACAGGGCAGAACACGAGCGCCCCCCCTGACTCCCTCCCCCCCCTTCTAGCACGCGAGCACTCACTAGCCCGAACCATGACCCTTCTATGCCGAATAAGACTTTCAGTTTCCTTCTGTGCGTGAAGCTGTGACACTTTTTCATAACATGCTCTTTGAATCGAGAAAACAATCGTACTGCTGTGGGCCATTGAAAATGACATGCCGCATTTCTTTACATGCTCATTTGGCATTACAGGTGATTACCAGGTATACCATTAATCTTGATTGCAAATGTGCACATAGGAAAAGCATTAAAGAACGTGTAATGGCAAAAAGAATTCCTAATTAGGGAATGCAATATATGCAGGTTATTCACACCGATTTTTTAAGGGGTGTAAGGGTGTAATGCCACTGCTCCCAACCTGAAATAGGGTGTAAAGGTGATGAAAACACCCCAGTGCATTGGCCCCATAGAAGGGTATTATGACAACCCGAATCACCCTCTTAGAGGGTGTACTGGCACTCTGAAGCCACTTATAATAAAGGGCGCATGGGTGTTCGTTATAGACATGCGAAAACACCTAATAGGATGTTTTTGTTTTTACAGTGTGGGTCTTTACACCTGCAAGGAAGTGTAACAACATGGCAGATATTAAAGCAACAAATGCTACCTAAAAACATACTCTATTACGAACATATATCCTTAAAATAAAGGGTCAGTGGTACTCACACTGAGTTTAAGATTGCAGATTGTTCTAAGATCCTCGAGACAGAACGAAGCAATTCGTGGTTCTACTGATTATTCGCTGAATGCGAGCATTAGCTGCAGCAAACAACCCGCGAGCCACGCACCTGCGCTGCTAGCGAGAAAAGGGAAGAACGAATAGAGGGAGCGCGCCGGCGCAGGCGTGCGAGTGCGGCAGTGCTGTCCGCATGGTTTGATATAATATCACAAGTTCGAATTCCACCGACGTTCACTGCACGCTGCTGAGGCGTGGGAACGAAGAACGCGTACGAGCAACACCGGTGTTGGTACGAGGCCACGGCGAAGGCTGGCGCCGCTGCGTCGCAAATAGCCGCCTATCTAGCGCTGCTAGAAAGAACGGGCGGCTTTTTTAAACTGTTAGAGCGAACGAACGTAATTTCTAGATTGAAATATCCTTGTCTAGTCGCAATATGTTTTGATAATATTCCCATAGAAGCATGGAACATCTTCCCAGAATACTGCATAGGAGCAAGCCTTTAAAGGTGTGATGTGACATCAAGGAAAGGTTAAAAGAACAAACAAGGACTCACAAAGAGGCACAAATAGACACACAGGACAGAGCAGCGCCTGTCCTGTGTGTCTATGTGTGCCTATTTGTATTTTTTGTGCTATTAACCTTCACTTTATGTGACTATGCACCAACTAACCAGGCAAAGTTTTAATTCGCGTGATGTTAAGGCAACTTAGCAAAAATATTCGAAGGCAGGCCATGAGAGCTACTAAAATAATTTCTTTGAAGAGCAGCATAACCAGGCAACAATAATTTTATGACAGATATTTCCATTCATCAAAACTAGCATGCTAACAAGTCTGATTCATTCAGATTATTCTCTTTGTATAAAGGCCTTTCTACGAAAGAGAGAGAGAGGAACCCTTTAATGAAAAAACGGACATTTTAGCCAGCGTTTAAATTTTGCTGACATGCTAGCATAGGAAGGGGGAGGGAAAGATTGAAAAATAATGGTGAGGAGAAAAAAGAAATGAAGGAGCAGACAAAATGCCGCCATTAAAGAGTTGTAAGAGGCTTCGTGGAGTGATAGAATAAATTGCTGAAATTTATAGTTCGATAATTATCCTTATAGAGTTCACAGGATGAAAAATGCCTGTGGGTAACATTGAAGGTGAACTTAGAGTTTGTCTAAAAGTCAATTTCTTTTAAATGCATAAATAAAAAGTTCATTGCGAGTCTCTGATGCTTTGGGCAGGCTAAGAGAGCTAAAACAATATCCATTATTAAAAGCACTAGGGAGAGCTTTTCGATGCTATGTTCGTAGTACGCACGCTCGTCAGCGTACGCAGGACACTAGAGCAGGATATGTTGCACAGCTTCAACCGAACCAGGTTATCGCAATGCGGACAGTTTTTTGAACAAAACGGTATCGCAAGAATTACTATATGCACAGTTCAGGTGAAATCGGTGGTAAAGAGTTAATAGTTTGCGAGAAAATTTCCTAGGGAGTGTTTATCTTAAATGTGGGTCAGTCGAGTAAAGAAATTGATAGTAATTTCTCGGCAAACTCCAAATTCGATAATTTCTTTCAGTAGCATTTTGTTTAGCCAGTTGCGATGCATCAGATTTCGTGAAGAAGGCCCGAATGTATATTTGATGTTGGTAGCCTTTACGAGCAGCTTCATCGGCTTTTTTATTGGATTTAAAGACACAGTGGACCAGTATTCACTGAAATGTTATGCAGTTGCCTGCGGCAATGGCCAAATGCTGCAGATACCAGATGTCAAGGGAAACAGGCTGATGATCGATTTTCTTCAGCAGGTTATACAGAATTTGGACAGATGCTCTGGAATCCTAAAATATAGATAACCCATTGTCAGGACGTCTGGCACAAAATATAGGAAACAGCTTCTTTAATGCCATGGAGTTCAGCTGTCGTAGATGATGTCTTCCGCTGCAGCAGCTAAGATAGGACATGGTTTGTTAAGGGCACATAAAGGCCACAGGAAGTAGTGTCTTGAATAGCTGAATCATCGGTGAATATGTGGGTGTACTATGTATATTCCTTGGCTAAATAGGCGAGAGGAAGACGCCAGGAAGAGACATATTCATCTTTAGAGACGGCAGTTCCCATGGTGGAAGGTGAGTGGTAGTAGGTTCGTGGCTGAGTAATACTAGGGAGGGGCAGAAACTGTACAACTTTAACAAAGGCATAGTTGCAGTGAGTTATGTAGACACGGATTAAGAAGTGTTTCGTCATTTGAAGGACATGTCGGGGATGGGTGCGCATGCTTTCTTGTGCGACAATCACATCTGACGGGAGACATCTTCCTTCTCCAAGTATTCGCGATGCAGGGGATCCCTTTGGAAGCCCTATTGCAAAAACCAACATTTACCAGCGTATTCTAGAACGAAACGAGTAAGATTTTCGCGCTGGTTTTGCACTGGATCTGCTGGGCAAGCTGGAGGTCTGCGATATTCACTGGAGCATTGACGGGAAGACACTGGTTGCACTGGTACGATGGGAGAAAAACGCTGGGATTAGCTTTTTGACGCTGGGTGTGTCGCTGGCATCCGTGATGCACTGAGAGAAGCGCTGTATGTGCGCTGGGGCCCCAATGGTCCCAGTGCCCCAGTATAGCCTGTGCGGCCGGCGACGTCAACCGGTGTTGCATCCCTTAGGGCCGAACATGGCAACAGCATACTTACAATCGACCATCGGGTCCCATATAAAAAAATATGGTTCAAGCAAGTGTGTTTTGCAGCGACGTCGTTGCGCACCTGTATGAAAACAAAGGCAGTATCTTTTTTCTAGAGTTTCCATGTTTCGATAGGTCGTTTCGAGCGTTTCGAGAGAGACCACGACCGCCGCACATCTGATATCTCATGACACACTGACGATTAACGTAAAATAAAACTGGAATGAAATAATGCGGGCTAAGATGCATAACACACTTGACAGCTGATCTTAAGAGCACTCTAACACAATGATTACTGCCAAAATGTTCACTGCGGACGCAATCGCAGGCGAGCGTAGCCTGCATCACGGCCTAGTATAAACAGCAGAAAGGAAAAAATAAAACGAGGAAGAAAGTAGTTTAACGAGCGATGGGCCCATGAGAGAAGAAAACAACATACAGTGCTTGTTGTGCATAATATTATGCGTGTTTCTGAAGCTTTTGCGCTCCTTCTTGCTCTGCGTATAAAGCAGCCGAGCCTTCGGACATCGCAACGCTTCACGAAATGTTTCCATACAAATAGGGTTTAGTTACAAGCAAAATAGGGTCGTCGCTGGAGCACTTGCCAGTATTGAAGCTTGGTCGCACTTTTTTCCTTGAAGGTTTGTGCTAAAGCTCCGTGTTCAGCAAAAATTACGCCCAAGGTAGCAGAGCACCACCGAAGAGCCGGCGTTGGTAATTTACCAGCGATGTCAAACTCCACATGTTACAATGATTCCAGTGCACAAATTAGCACGCATAGGCATCCAGAACATTATTCGCAAGTCGTGAGAGCAGGCAGCAAGCTCCAATGATCAAGACGGTGCAATTGTTAGAGCGGCAGCAATGGACTATAAACTGCGAAACATGAAGTCCCAACCTTATAAATGCGGTAATGACATAACGCGTACCTGGTGGGGCAGATTATCGACTTTGAATGCGGGCTTCAGCTTCATGAGGACAGTTCTTGTGGTTGAATCCTTGTCGTTGACGCCTTGAACCCGCCAACGTTCAAGGATCACTTCCGTAACCTTTACAAACGCTGCGAAGGCAGTCCGGATGGCCTCGTCGGCCATGCCATGAAGCATCCAGTGCAGCATGAGTTTCACCTGCTGGTTTTCGGGATCTATAATAAGACATCTGCGTTTTGTTTTTTACTTTTAGTTCCTTGACTTAAGGAGCTCCTTGGCTGTTTCGGAAGGTCTCAGCGTAACCGCCCCGACATGATTGATTTGGTACGCCCCCAACGCGACCACGTCTGGGAGTGTTCCAGTCTCGTCCAGGGCGGCCCGGAAATCTTATACTCGAAAAGGCCTCGCTCATACGTCGCCATGAAGAAACGCGGTGTTTAAAACAACACGTCCGGTGGGCAATGTTGGCAAAATGATCTGGGTATCCTCATCTTCACAATCTTCAAGCCTGTTTCCGCGGCCGTCAAGGACCGCTGTCGCCGCTCCGCTGGAGCCCATTCTACATGCGTCCGCACTCGGTGGTGGCCGGAAGTGAATGCCCTGGTTGTGGTGCCTGGACGACCCATGCAATGCCTGCGTTGCCATGGCACCGGTCATGTACGACGTGAATGCAAGGTGCCCCGCTGTTCAAGGTGCAGACAGAATGCCCATCTGGACAGCGAATGCGTCGGCACTTACGCATCGGCTACGGGTCGAGTGTCGAGTCGGCGCAACTTCTAATGAACGTGATGGAGGCAGAAGAAGCGTCGAAAAGTACCGAGGGGTTCGGGAAAACGACAGAGAAGACACCTACCGTAATGAGCAAGGAGACATTTGCCAGCGGAGGGAGGGCACCTGAAGCGGCACTACCTCTCCAGACAGACGGTGGAAAGACTAGCGAAGAAACCAGCTCTACGGACGTCAATGCTGACATTTCGTTGAGATGGGAAGTGCAGCAGACTAATACCGGCGGCCACAACACCAGCGTGACAGCTCCGGCTAAGCGACCACACGCCCAGATAGACACCGAGGTCAACAATGCATCAGCCTGCAGCATTGGAGAGCCGCCAGCAAAAACGCACCAGGCCCGGCACTCAATGTCCAAGCCGCGGCTTCGGAAAGGTGGGCCGTCGACAAGGTCCTACGGCAGCAGGCTGAGGCCCTCCCACCGGATGACTGCGGTGTCATGGATGACGTCGAGCAGAAGGCTAGACGCGAAGGGTAAGCACTGTGCTCTCGGCCTCCTTACACTTCGCGAAAATGGCGCCTGCACCCCCGTTTAAAGCGCCACACTAAATGTCAGAGGTCTGGCAGGAAAGAAAAAGGAGAGCCAAGTGCACCGAGTTTTAACGGAGGAGGGGATCGATCTCTTGGCTGTACAGGAAACGAAAATGTAGGGTGAAGAAGAGACCGGGAACATAGTGCGGCATTTCACGTCTAGATTTTATGCTGTAGTGACTCACGCAGTAGGCACTTCTGCATGATGTGTCCTTTTTGTTAAAAAGCTGCCAGGTCTTGCGGTGAAGGCCTATTTCTCATGTTTATCGGGTAGGTCTGATTTTGTTGATTTCACTCTCTGCAACACTAGTGGCGCATTGTATGTTTATGTGCACCAAATCAAGCAGAGGAAAGGGCAGCGTTTTTTGAAAGCCTTGAACAGCAGCATCTACGTTTGCAAAAACACCTCATTTTTATGGGCGACTTCAACTGCGTCCTTAATAGTCGCGATAAGATTAGTGTGTGCGGATTCAGAGACGTAAGCACTGAGGTACTGTCCAAAATTGTCGGGGAGTGGAACCTTGAGGAAGTGGCGGAATGTCTTGACGGCGCGTGCGGTGTAAAATACATACATTTTCAGCGTGCAAGCCACGCTCGCCTTGACCGCATATATGTTTCGCTTGATGTGATTCCAAAACGCAGTAGCTACCATGTTGTTCCCGTCTTTTTTTTCTGACCACTTTTCAGCAATATGTGTGATAGGATCACAAAAACGGGGCAGTAGAAAAAAATGACAAATTGATTAACGACGAAAATTTCAGACATGCAGTAACGAAATAAATAGGCAAGATAGACACTCATAGTACACTGAGAACATGGCAGCAATGGGAGCTTTGAAAGGAACAGCTTAAAATATAAGCAATTAGTGGATATAGTGTCCTTGTCCACGAACAGAAACATATTGAACGCAACTTAAGGTCCCTGCTTGGAAAAATGCTTGGAATTGAATGTACAGCGCCTGGCAAATGGACAGAATATATAAGGAAGAATAAACAGAACTTGAACTTGTAGAGTAAGAAGCGTTATCGAGGTGCGCTTGCACGTGAGAGAGCGGAACAGACAGCTGTAAGGGAGGCACCGTAGAGACGAGCGCTAGGAAGTGAAAAGGCGCACGCACACAGAAATCACATCGGAAATATAGAATGGTGCGGTGTCTTATCGGATGGCAATGAGCATATTCAGCGAGCATTCTTCCAATGCTACTAGACACACTTTACATTGCACGACTTCGATATGAGAGCTTTTGCGGACAGGTGTTTCGTTCACTACCAAGACTAAATGAAGAAAAGAAACAGAGATTAGAGCTGCCAGCTGAATCAGACGTCGAACTGGCGATAAACAATTTAATTATACGACAGAGTGTTTCCGCACCTCAGCTCAATCCGGAACGATCGATGAAACTCGACCAGAGCGACCACTCCGGATGATGGGCTACATAAGCATGAAACCATACGCTATATACTTTATAAAATTTCTTTATATGTAAGTTACGCGTTGTGTTACAAATACCTCGAAGAAATGAAGCAATTGAGGTGTGCTAGCAAATAAATGGGCGCATCGCATCGCTTTTGCGCTTGCAAAAGTCACTTTACTTTGTCTGATCTTGCGGTGTATCTTCAAATCTAAAAGTGAAGAGCCTTGAACGCGAAAGTGCAAGCAAAAATGCAGTGTTTAGCTCGCGACCACAAAAATACGCTCGAGCATGAATGAAACACATCACCGCACATCCAAATTACACCGGTAGCTGCATATCGGGCGATGCTTCCTCTAGTATTCACATAGGCAGAAAGCTTTTCTGGAAGTGTACTCATTTAATTCGCAGCTTTGAGGGCATCAAGGCATGTTATAAAATGGAATATGAGAAGCAGTTTTGTGTCGGATATCTCTTTATGTAGCAAAAATTACCTGCGTTCAAATCTTGTCACAGAAGACATAGTACTAGTACATTTGGATATTCTGAGGTTTCCCTGCTAAAAAGAGCTTCAGTATAAAGTTGCGGGACATTTGTGTCCTCTTGGGATAGGCAGGAAAAAGATTCAGTGTTTTGAAAGGGCGTTCGTCGAACTGCAACCACGATTTTACAGCCGAGAAAAAAGTGCGAAAGTTCGAAGTTCGCCACATAAGTGAATATATTGCCGTGAAACGTTCAAATCTTTTTTTTCTCGAAAGCCGCAGGCATGTGGCCTTATCGCTGTAATTCTAGGGCACGGATCGATTCGGCATTCTTTATTCGTTTGTGCTTTTTTGTCGCGAGACGCCGCTGTATCATTTTCTTTCTCGCGGAAGTATAGGCCGAAATTTTTCTCGACGTTTCCTGCCACTAGCGTGTGTTTCTAAATTGCTCCAGATTATGCCAGTCACAGTGCGCGGCTTTCATCGCCTCCTTTAAATTGAGCGTTAACGATTGCACCAGGCATTCCTAGTTTGACGACCGATGAACAGGTGGGCTGTTATCACCGCCGCCGATTCGCTTAGTTCTTTAACGGGTGCAAGTTAGCCCAATAAAGAGTTCCACACTAGTGCAACGTCATTGTCCTTGTTTGTGGCAACTGGGATTGTCATCAGTACGTGACAATATACACGAACTTTTGGGATACTTAACGATGAACGTGGCACGTATATTTGCCTTCCCTGAAATTTGGTTTTTATCTGTAGAAAATGATGACAGTGTTTCGATTGATAATATAATGCTTTCAGGCTAGCAGAGCGTACGGAAAAGCCGAATGCCTGTTCTCCTCGCTGATCTTCATATCAGATCGATCAGAGAGCATTTTGAGTATTCTATCCAACAGATAATTGATATTTTCAAAACTCTTTCATGGTTTACCTGAATTTATCAATGTAATGAAAAAAAGTGTTCACTTTGAATCTTCTTTAGTCGACACAGAAGTTGAAACAAAACAATATAACAGATTTATTGTCCCATCGTTTACAAAACTCGCTCGCACGGCGTACAAAACACACACTGCCCGAAAAGGGCCCGTTTCGGTGGCGGCACGGTCCATTCGGTCCCTCTCAGCACACCCTCTTCCACCAGATGTCCGAGATCGGAACGGCCGATTAACCCGAGTGCTACTTCGCAGCGGAGCAGAGCACCCCCTATCGAATCCGAGGCGGAAGCACGAAGAGGGTCTGCGCCCATTCCGTCCGTTGGCCGAAAGTGCGTGGCGTCTCTGTGGACAACACTTCCATATTGCAGCTAATGCATGTAAACCGGCTCACTTATAAAACATCGGAAGCCAGTAAAGAAAGGCAACCGAGAAGAAAAAGGACAATGAACACATACCTGCAGCATGTAATCCATTGCCTTTTTTTATTTTTTATTTTTACTCCTCGGAAGTCGTCTATGCAATGAAGTAACAAAAAGTCGTGGAGCAGTACTTAGGATTCCGGGCTGCTGTGGTTGAGGACCAAAGTTTCAATTTCGGTCTGCATTTGAATTTATTTTTTCGTTTTCCATTTTATTTTCATTTCGTAACTCAAGTAGTGTTAGTTTTCGTTACTGCTTGGTTTTCTAAGCCTGGCGCCTTTTTTTCCTCCCCACACGAGGGCCATCGACCATATACTAAATTCCGGGATCAGAGCTTCATTCGGTTTCATGCAGTTCAGCCTGTACTTTAAAGCGGCATACCGAATTCGGTATGAAATTGACACAAGATTTTTGAATACGCTACGAACAATTTTCTTGATTGCAATCAAAGAGCTAGATGCTCTTTGTAAAACTTTCCCGACGGCATTTTATTCCCACATTATTAGCAAGGTGATAGAGAGATGTGCAGAATGTAACAAATACTATCATATTCAATAATTACGAGAAAATATTCATCTCACGTAAAAATCGAACATTCATTGAGACAATTGGGTACGAAGGAGCTGACGAGCCATGCGGGAAACAACAAGAAGCCATTTGCTGTGGCTCTGCAACAACTTAAGTGCCCTATAAGAAATGTAAATTTCCAATTGCGAGACTCGATCTCTTTGGAACTGTTCCCGCTTGTTTTGATGATATAGTCTTAAATGTTAACCCCGATGATATTCGGGATATATAACAATGGAAAATATATAAGTAATCTCAGATTCTTGATCTCATGCTTGCAGCGTACCCAAGGGGTCCCATGTGATAGATTTTTGAATGACCCAGGCATGTTAAGTAGAACAGCGGGCCTCACCTATGCAACACCTCCGGCAACTCACTCCCTCATCATAACAGGAGTTGGCCACCCTGGTGCAGTAATTGGCCGCAACCTCCTATGATAAGCTCCATAAAACCCCGGCCCTCAGTCACCAGCGGCTGCGGAACAACTGACCATGGCGGCGGTCAGACCTGTGACGCAGCAGGGGGTGCTAAGAAAGCCTGGCTTCGCTGGACAGGCCGCCATTGAAAACTGACCCTGGCAACGTTTAATTCTAGAACCCAAGCTAGTGAAGTTAGCTTAGCAGTGCTGTTAGAGGATCTAGAGGGCATGAAATGGGATGCATAGGGCTTAGTGAGGTTAGGAGGCCGAATGAGGCATATACTGTACTGAAGGATGGGCATGTACTGTGTTATCGAGGCTTACCAGAGAGGCGACAACTAGGAGTAGGTTTTCTTGTCAATAAGTATATAGCGGGTAATATAGACGAATTTTATAGTATTAATGCGATTGTTGAAGGCATCGTAATTAGGCTCAATAAGCGGTATAAACTGAAGGTTGTACAGGCCTATGCACCTACATGTAGTTATGATGACCAGGCAGTTGAAAGCTTCTATGAAGATGTTGAATCGGCAATTCGAAAAGTAAAGACGCAGTATACTGTACTAACGGGCGATTTCAATGCCAAGGTAGGGAAAAAACAGGCAGGAGACAAGGCAGTAGGGGACTATGGCATTGGTTCTAGGAATAGCAGGGGGGAGTTACTAGTTGAGTTTGCAGAGCGCAATGACTTACGAATCATGAATACCTTCTTCAGCAAACGGAAGAACCGGAAATGGACATGGAAAAGTCTTAACGGAGAGACAAAAAATGAAATCAACTTAATAATGTGTTCAACCCCCGCCATTATGCAAGATGTAGAGGTAATCGGGAAAGTGCGATGCAGTGACCACAGGATGGTGATGTCCCGAATCAGCCTAAATCTGAAGAAGGAACGCAACAGATTTGTAAAAAAGAAACCCATCAACGAATTGGCGGTGAGGGGGAGGGCAGAAGAGGTCAGGATCTCGCTACAGAATAGGTTTCCAGCTATAACTGAGGATGGCGACATTACCCTAGAGGCAAGGAACAATAATTTCAGAGATATCATTACTGAGTGCGCGGTAGAAGTAGGAGGTAGAATCGTTAGAGAGGATACCGGCAAGCTGTCTAAGGAGACGAAAGATTTGATTAAGAAACTCTAGAGTATGAAAGCTTCCAATCCAACAGACCAGATCGAATTGGCCGGGATATCAAAGCTAATCAATAAGCTCAAGGTGGCCGATATAAGGAAGTATAACATGGAGAAAATGGAGCATGCTGTAAAGAACGGGAGAAGCCTTAAAGCGGTAAAGAAGAAATTGGGCATAGGCAAAAAACAGATGTATGCGATAAGGGACAAGGCGGGTAACGTCATCACTAATATGGAAAAGATAGTCAAAGTAGCCGAGGAGTTCTATACAGATCTCTACAGTAGCCAAAGTAGTCAGGACGGTAATGAGATTGGCGGTAGGGAAAAACAGTCAGACGTTCCACCAGTGACGAAGGACGAGGTCAAGAAAGCACTAGAAACTATGAAAAGGGGGAAATCAGCTGGAGAGGATCAGATAATTACGGATTTGCTGAGGGACGGGGGGGATATCGTGCTAGAAAAACTGGCCACCCTGTATACGCAGTGCCTGGTGTCGTCGACGGTACCGGAACCATGGAAGAATGCAAACATTATCCTCATTCACAAGAAAGGGGACTCTAAGGACCTTAAAAATTACAGACCAATCAGCTTACTGTCTGTACGTATAAGGCATTTAGTAAGGTAATCGCTAATAGAATCAGGACAACCTTAGACTGCAATCAAGCAAAGGATCAAGCAGGGTTTCGGAAACGGTACTCTACTATCGATCATATCCATACCATCAATCAGGTGAAAGAAAAATGCTCGCAATATAACCAGCCCTTATACATAGCATTCATTGATTACGAAAAAGCAATCGACTCAGTTGAATCCTCGGCGGTGATGCAGGCATTGCGAAATCAGGGGGTAGACGAACCGTACGTGAAAGTGCTGGAAGATATATATAGTGGCTGCACAACAACCATAGTTCTGCATAAAGAAAGTAACAAAGTTCCCATAAAGAAAGGTGTTAGGCAAGGAGAAACAATCTCCCCAGTACTATTCACAGCTTGCTTAGAGGAAGTATTCAGAGACTTGGAATGGGAGCAGTTAGGGATAAGGGTAGATGGAGAACACCTCAGTAATCCGCGATTTGCTGATGACATTGCCTTGCTAAGCAACTCGGGGCATGAACTGCAAATAATGATTGATGACCTAGACAGGAAAAGTAGAAAGGTAGGCTTGAAAATCAATATGCAGAAGACTAAGGTAATGTTCAACAGCCTCGGGAAGGAACAGCAGTTTACATTAGGTAGCGAAATACTGGAAGTAGTAGGCGAATATGTCTACTTAGGACAGATAGTAACCGAATTCCGGACCACGAAAAGGAAATAACAAGAAGAATACGATTGGGATGGAGCGCATTTGGCAAGCACTCGCAGATTATGACTAGCAGCTTACCGGTATCGCTCATGAGGACAGTATACAACAGTTGCATCTTGCCTGTACTCACCTATGGGGCTGAAACGTGGAGGCTAACCAAGATAGTTCTACTTAGGTTAAGGACAACCCAGAGGGCTATGGAACAAAAAATGGTAGGGGTAACATTAAGAGATAGAAAGCGTGCAGAGTGGGTCAGAGAAATAACTCAAGTTACCGACATTCTAGTAGAAATTAAGAAGAAGAAATGGACATGGGCAGGACATGTAGTGCGAAGAGAGGACAACCGATGGTCGCTGAGGGTAACAAACTGGATTCCAAGGAAAGAAAGCGTAGCAGGGGCGGCAAAAAGTTAGGTGGGTGGATGAGATTAAGAAGTGCGCAGAGGTCAAGTGGATGCAGCTAGCACAGAACCGGGTTAAGTGGAGAAATATGGGAGAGGTCTTCGCCCTGCAGTGGGTATAATCAGGCTGATGATGATGATGATTGTTCCTCCAAATGTCGAGCTCCACGTGTCTTCGTGGCCCCGCCGGGGTGGTGCAGTGGTAAAGCGCCCGACTACTGTGCTGGAGCACCCGGGTTCGAACCCGACCACGGCGGCTGCGTTTCGATGGAAGCAAAACGAAGCGGCGTTCGTGTGCTGTGCGATGTCAGCGCGTGTTAAAGATCCCCAGGTGGTCGTAATTACTCCGTAGACCTCCACTACGGCTGCATCTCTTTCACTAACACCTTCGTCCCTTCCCGCTAACCCGGCTTGAAAAGGAAACCGAGGCTTACTCGTGGGAACTTAGCCGAAAACAGTGGCATCAGACTTGCGACCGCCTTAATGGGCAACTGGGCAACAAGAACACGTGTCAGTCACGAGGCTATCCTTACGGGCATGAGCAACCTGAACTGCGGGTGGAGAGTCTACGTCTACGTCAAAGCCTTCCTTTTAAACACAGCGGCAACAATTGGCCTGGGGGACCTCAGATCAGACAAATTTCTTACGCCAAAGGAACACCTCAAGGATCGGTCACCTCTCTTACGCTCTTCAACATAGCCATGATTGACTTGGCAAAACAGTTGAAAGAAATCGATGGCATGCACCATGCCATGTATGCCGACGACATCACCATCTGGGTCAACACAGGCTCGCTCGGAAAGAAGAGAAATTACAAAAGGCAGCCCCCTGCGTAGAGAACGTCAAAGCAAGATGGGTAGCATGCTCCACCGAGAAATCCGAGGTTTTAAGAGTTTTGAGAGGAAGACACAACCGCACAGTCCCCACTAGCGACGACTTAAAGCTAAACGTCTACCTCTAGGGGAAGTCGATACCAGAAGAAACACTCATCAAAATTTTGGGGATGTGGATACAGTCAAACCAACGCTGTACCCCCACCCTCGCCCTACTCAAGGCATCCACTCTACAAGTGACCCGCATGATCACGCCCATCTCACGCAGACGTCATGGCATGCGAGAGGAGGACACACTCAAGCTGGTTAGAAGCCCGGTAGTCAGCTGTCACCCGTTAATAATTAGGGGGTATTATTAACGATGCGCCCTTAACGGTGCGCACACTCCCAGACACCCTTAGAGTGAGTGGGGGTTGCTGTTCCGGTCGCAAAGGAGCTGCCCTCGACCTGCGTGGCAAGCTCAGCCGCCGGAATTCAACTACCTTGTAGTGACAGAGGGGGTGGCCGTTTAGTGCCCAGCTGTCGCCGGTTCAAACCAGAGTAAGGATCGGAGTCAGAAGTAGCAAACAAAACACAATTTATGCACAGCAAGAGACGATACAAAGTAATACACAAGAACACTTGAAATGCACAGACGAGAGGTTCACAGAATACAAACGCTAAGCATGCAACTACAGAATGATTCAATAACACAGAGGCTTTACAACAGATCAAACACGAGAGAGCTACATAAACAAACACCAAATTGTTCACCGGGCACTGTTGCAGTCCGACGCCTCAAGAGTCACGATGTGGCCGCCATACGAGACGAGCGCCGCTCCCTTGCAGGTCCGTGGAGTTGCCAGCAGCGGGTGATCCCCGGGAGTCCAGCCGAAGCACAGGCGAGCACGCCGCAAACACTGACTGACTAACTGACTGACTGACTAACGAGCGGCGCGGTCTCTTTAAATAGGTCGCGCCGCGTCTGTCTGTTAAAACGCGCCAAAGCTAGCGCGCACACACACTTAGCTTCGCTGGTTATGGCTCTCTCTTCTCCTCCCGTCGAGCCGCGCGTCGTCATTGGCTAGGTCCCATAGAAGATTCTGGAATTTTCTGGCGTATTCCAGTCCGATGAACCACCGTCCTCCCCGGGCAATGGGAAAGAGGGTGACGGCAACGCGTACAAAGCTACGCGCTCTCTCGCGCGGGGAAGGAGGCTTTTCTCTCCATGCTTTTGCACGGGACGCCGCGCGGGCCTCGCGCCGTACCGGCTTGATGAAAATGTGCGCCGATTTCGTGACATCAGCCGAGTGACATACAGCCTCCCCTACTACAATCCCTTCAAGAGTGAGGTACAACAGGCGGACGTGATTCTACGCAAAGCCTACAATACCGCACTCCACCTTCCTTACAGCACTTCAACCGAAACTCTCCTAGCCCTAGCTAGGACTACACAACACTTTCGATGAATTGAGAGAGACAGCTAATCTCCCAAGTGCGCAGACTACAGCAGACTCCACCTGGCAGGGAGCTGCTTAAGAAACTGAGACGCGCCGATCAAATTCAAGAGATACAGAGGACACAAACTATCCCGGATGAATATCGCCACACACTAAAAGTAACGCCCAAACCCAGGAACATGGATCCCAACCTACACAAAGCACGCAGAGAGGCTAAGGCTGAATACCTAAAAAAAGATATTAGCACCCCGAGAAACGACGGTATACGTGGACGCAACCACATACACCAGAACGGCGGGGCAGACAACAGCAATGTGGTGACAACGGTGAATGACTCGACGCTACGCGAGATCACCAGCGCATCACCACAAGACTGTACGATAGTCGAGGCTGAGGAAGCGGCCGTTGCTCTAGTGGCAGCGGAGGGCTATCGATCTAAACGGTCTCTAACAATCCTTACAGACTCACAAACAGCATGTTGCAACTATCTTTGCGGCCGAATCGGGCTCAGAGCGCTCCGCATACTCCGCTCTGGAGGCCACATAACACAACGACAACTAAACGAAGAACCAATCAAGCATACGATAGTATGCACGCCGGCACACGCGGGAGTAACAGGGAACTAAGAGGTGGACATGATAGCTCGAGGGTACACTTATTACCGAGCCTCCAACGTAGACGACCTCGAGGGGAACGAACCATGTACGCCAAGATTATTCGGCGATACTAAACCAATACAAGGGCTGCAGAAAGCGGTACCCACCATCACACAGCTCCCTTAGCAGAGAGGAATCAGTCGCGTGGAGGCAAATACAAACGGGCTCGTACCCGAACCTACACGTACTCAACAAAATGTATCCCACACAGTACACTGACAAATGCCCTTGGTGCCAAGAACCACCCACACTGTACCACATAACGTGGGCATGCCAGAGGATAAGCGGGGTACCCGTTATAACAAACCCGAGTGCGGAGCAATGGGAGGGAGGGCTCTTCAGCGATCGCCGAGTCGACCAAGAAGGTCTGGTCCGGCGAGCACAACTGGCAGCAGCATCCAGCGGAGCCCTGGGCTAAGGGCAACCGAACTTTATCTTAGAAGATGGACGAAGCCATCTGAAAACCGCAGAAGACAAGCCAATCTAGAGCTAAATAAAGTTTTTCACTCACTCACTCACTCACTCACTCACTCACTCACTCACTCACACTCACGGCCCTGCTATTGGTTCTATAGCTGAGCTACCTCTGGTGCCTCGTGCGGAGAGAAAGTAGAAAAAAAAAAGAAAAAGAGAAAGGAAAGAAAGACGCGCGCCGCAAAAGCCGTCGTTCACCCCAAGCTGTGGCGGGTGCTACGACCGGTAATAATTCGGTAGCAGGCTAGCTCCCGCAGCAACCGGCGTTGACCTACCAGTCTCAGCCACCAGTCCCAGCCCCGTAGGGCCAGGAACAGCCACCCGCCTGCATCAGCAAGATCCGTGGTCGACACTTTTGCGGTTTGGAAATTATTGCCTTCTCTTTGGCTCCAATTCAAGAGTAGTAGTCGAGACATCTGCTGCGTGAACGTGTCTCCTTTCTTTTTTATAGCCGGCTTCCTTGGAAGTTGGTAAGTGATGCAAATTAATAGTAGTTCTTGTTAGACGATGCCAGGTGTTTTTTGGGGACCGGTTTATGCTTCCGGCTGAACCCCGGGCGTTAGGCCATTTGAGATTGTGAGCTTCTTGCGACAACCCGACGTTTATGGGTGTCCATGAAGAGAAAAGAGCATAGAAGACGCTCCCAAAGGCTAGAAAATAAGAATTTAAAATTTTACGTTACAGAAGTGGTCGAATTTAAGTTGAAGACGGAAAATTAGGTATGGAAACAAGACTGATATGCGCTACATTATGATATATAAATTAAGCAAAAAGGGTGAGTGATAAAACGATTCTTACTGACGTCGCAGCGGAAGTCAAGAAGTTGAAATGGACAAGGTGAGGCCAAGTAGTGCAACGTAATACCTAACGATGGCCGCCAGGTGTGACAGACTCGATTGCTAGAGAAGAAAAGGTAGTAAGAGGGCGGCCGAGTCTTTATTAACAGTTATCGCGTTATTTTATTCTTGCATTGAGGTGAATAGAAATTTCACCGCTGTATATGTGCGCACGCACCTAAGTTAAATATATAGTACACCGAAAAACGCAAGGAAAAAAAATGCGAAAATGCTAGTGGCGTGCTGAATTTTGTTCATTTGAGTGGAATGTGTTTGAGTTTGAGATGTGTGCAAAGGGGGATCCGGTGAAAACGTACCCGGAAAAATGCCGCCGGAGAAAATGTCCCCGGAAATTATGTCCCCGGAAGGAACGACCCCGACAAAAACGTCCCCGAACGGGGACTGAAGTCCTGCGTTTCCCCGTGGCGACCTGCAATGATCAATGATGTATGTTAACTAATTATTACATCGGTTTCGCCTGTCGGCTTGGAGGTGGCAGTGAATATCGAACTGATGCGGGCATTCATAACAAAATATTTGAGGGGAAAATGCGAGCTGACCACCGGCTTTACCGGACCAGAAGCTTGGAGCGATGCTTTGGAGTGGGCATGGTGCACGACCGGTTAATCCTCAGTCTGCTTACACCGTCATCACCCTTATCACCGTTCTATACCAACAAAGCAACGGTTGAACCTCGTCCCTGAAGGTCTGGGAGGTAATTCTAGTCACATTTTCTACTTTGGGCGGTTCCCCGAGACTACTACGTGCCGACCCGCTTGTACCTTTCTCAGTGGGCAGTATTACCAAGCTGATTAGACCTGGCTTAATGATTGCGTAACAATCTGCGGAGCTCAAAACCACGCAACGTGTAAAGGGCCAGATGGATCTTTCACCATGCTATTACGCAGTTCTTGTAAACATCACGGGCGCCCAGAGGACACAAGTTCGAAGTGATGATTACATTTGCCTCGAAGCTAAGAAAGAATGCCATAAAATATGTACTTTTTTTTCATGTGAGTTCCCTAATAAATCATATTTAGTTCCAGTTTTTGCCTTGGGGACGTCTTTTCCTAGTTGCTGCTTCTTCAGGGGCCGTTTCTTCCGGGCACGTTTTTTCCGGGGCCCTATCTTCGCGCTACCTTTTTTTCCAGGAACGTTTTTACCTACACCCGTGCAAAGGTGGTATTTGATCAAGCACCAAAACGCGGAACGTGGGCATAAAAATGTACAAAAGCACAAAAGAAAGTTTACAATTCCTTACAATTTATGAATTATTAATTTTACAATTCATTTACAAGGATATATGAATATTTGAGCCTAAAGTTTTTAGCACTTTGTATTCATCACTAGAAAGAAGTGTGTTATAGTGTAGTTTTTTATCCGAAAAAAATTGTTAAAGCTGCTCTAGCGGTTTGCCAAGTCATAAGCCGCGTATTTATGATTGAGTGCTCCCCATGAGGATCTTGTATTGTTTTTTTCAAGCCAATCATTGTAGTTGGATGTTTTTTCAGTTTATCAAGTTCGTTTTCTTCAAACTTGTCGGCTTTTGCACGTAGTGTGGGTGTTTTCGAAGAGGTCGGCAACAGCGTTTTCGCTATTGTTCAGAATTTATATTACGATCTTTAATAAATTTTCCTGTATTTTTGGTGTTGTTGCATATATAAGAATGCATTTATGCAATGTCCCTTTTTCGGTGAATTTATTAAGAAAGCAAGTCAAGTTTCGTCTGGAGTTCGAAAACATGTCTTAATATATTATGCCAAAATTTCTGTTATTTAAAGAAACGTGTTGTGTACAGTGGTCTGCAGTGGCTGTAACCATCGGTCTAGGTCGTGCTACTGAGCGTCTTTTTTTTTGTGTGTGTATGTGTGTGTGTGTTCGTGCCTATAAAGCCTAGGGAAAGACAGTTTTATTGCAAACATGGGGAGGCATTTCTGCTTGGTCCATTGAGTTGAAAGAACCTCTCAAGTTTACGCCAAACGAAGCATAGCAAGATCTGCTTGACTCTGACTACAATGGCAACATTCCAAGCTCAAATCAAGAAAACCGACGCTTGAGGAGGTGCGTACGAACACCACATGTATCGACGGTTTTTATCAAAGGCTTTACAAGGGAGAGAACAAGCAGACGTGGTTTTATGAAATTGAGTTATTTGTTCAGTAATGCCGCCTCAAACAGGTGTAATTGTAGAAAAAATATTTCCTAAAAAGTTAAATGCAGAGAAGACGCACAAAGTCTCGAAGAGCTGTTGGCATCTAAACTGAGACACTTGCGGCGCAATGTTAAAGATCTTTAATTGTTGTTTTTCATTGTTGTCAGCAAGTGTCACGCTTTTGCGGCGGCTCTGATACTTAAAAAATAAATTGTAGGATGGAGGTTTATTGAGGTACTGGGACGCGATCTAAAAGCCCGTCAGGAACAGTCCGCGCACAAGCAGGTCTAGCGCACACACTCCGATAGCGGTGTCACTGGCGACAGCGCACAGGAGCTTCTTCTTTATCCCCGCACGCACACCTTCATCTTTACAAAGGCCCCCCGAGGAGAAGAGAAGCCGCCCTGGTGACTTACGGTGTAGGAAAATGGCAGGGTCGTAATATTGTTTGAGCCGCTGAACGTGGACAGTTTCGCGGCCTCGTCGAGGGAGATCAGGTGATTGCGTCATCGGTTCCACAATGCAATTGTCAAGAAATATGCGGTCCAGGACACGAAGGGGCCCTGACACGCGGAAATAAATTTTGAAGATAGTCCGAAGGTACCTTATGGAATCCAGAGCAACACAAGGCTGCAAGAAGAGAATTGCGGTGTCGTCTGATGATTGTCGAGGCGCGATTTCTGGTCGGACTAGTTTCAGTTGTGAGAGACCGGACAGTTTGGCGGCACTCCTCGGCGTGTCGGGAAGCTTCAGAAGCAGTGGTATACCAGACCCGTCTGGTTGGTAGGGGAGAATGATATCTAGTGGAGCAAAAGGATGACGGCCGTAAAGAAGATAGAACAGGGAGAAACCGGCAGTTGATTGCGCAGCAGTATTGCATGGGTACTTCACATATGAAGGAGGAGAACCCAGTCAGAGTGGTCGGAGGAGACGTACTTAAACAGCATGTCACCAAGGGTGCGGGTAAAGCGTTCAGTGAGCCCGGTAGTCTGCAGATGATAGACGGCGGAGGTTCGGTGAAGTATGTGGCACTTGTACAAGAGAACGTTAACAATGTCAGATAAAAAGACGCGTCCTCTGTCACTGAGTAGTTCACATAATGCGCCGTGGCGAAGGACGAATCGCTGCTTGATGAATGAGACTACGTCTAACACTGCGAAATATGGAAGGGCAGCGGTTTAAAATATCTCGTCAGGTGGTCAACTGCAACGATAGCCTAACAGTTTCCAGCGGCAGTGTACGACAGAGTGCCGAATAAATCAATACCGACGTGATCGAATGGGCGTAGAGGGCTAGGTAACGGCTACAGCTTGCCAGCAGAACGATGAAGAGAAGACTTCCGGCGTTGACAGGCGAGGCATGAAAGAACATATTTGTGGGACGAAGTTGTACACGCCCCTCCAGTAGTATTGTAAGCGTAGTCGATGGTATGTCTTGAACACTCCCGCATGGCCGCATTAGGAGTCAGCGTCTAAGCAGTCGCAGACTTGTGACCGTAGGTGGCGGGAAATGACTAGCAACCATTTGCGATAAAGAAAGTTGTCGTAAATGGCGAAATGTAATGCTTGTCGGTGAGGTGCACGCGATGGAAAAGCAGCCGATGGATCGGAGCGGAGCTCGATAAGAGAAGCAACCCAGTGGTCTCTCCGCTACTCAGCAGCCATGTCACTGATATGGGAAAGGCAGCGACAGCACAACGTTTGGTCGGGTCTGAAGAAACCCATTTCTTGGAGACAACGTGTCCTAAAATTGTCAGTTTACGGTCGGTAAAACGATACTTCTTTAAGTTTAGCTGCAAGCCGGCCTCAGAAAGGCAGGTGAAGACGTGCTTCAGGCATTAGAGATGAGTATCCAAGTCAGGTGTAGATTGCAGCGGTGGTGTAGCGGTAGAACATCCGCCTCGCATGCAAGAGGACCGGGGTTCAAATCCCGATGCCGCGCAATTCTCCACCGGATGAAAAAAAAAAGAGAATCCGCGTGTCGATGGAATTGCATAAACAGGTTTGGGGTGCGACCTGATGCCGGTGAACACCTCCGGCAACGCACTCCCTCACCAGAACAGGATTTGGCCACCCTGGTGCAGTAACTGGCCGCAACCTCCTATGATAAGCTCCATAAAACCCCGGCCCTCAGTCACCAGCGGCTGCGGAACGACTGACCACGGCGGCGGTCAGACCTGTGACGCAGCAGGGGGTGCTAAGAAAGTCTAGCTCCGCTGGACAGGCCGCCATTGGAAACTGACCCTGGCAACGTTTAATGCTAGAACCCTAGCTAGTGAAGCTAGCTTAGCAGTGCTGTTAGAGGAACTGGAGGGCATGAAATGGGATGTCATAGGGCTTAGTGAGGTTAGGAGGCCGAATGAGGCATATACTGTACTGAAGGATGGGCATGTACTGTGTTATCGAGGCTTACCAGAGAGGCGACAACTAGGAGTAGGTTTCCTTGTCAATAAGTATATAGCGGGCAATATAGATGAATTCTATAGTATTAATGAGAGGGTTGCAGGCATCGTAATTACACCTACATGTAGTTATGATGACCAGGCAGTTGAAAGCTTCTATGAAGATGTAGAATCGGCAATGCGAAAAGTAAAGACGCAGTGTACTGTACTAATGGGCGATTTCAATGCCAAGGTAGGGAAAAAACAGGCAGGAGACAAGGCAGTAGGTGACTATGGCATTGGTTCTAGGAATAGCAGGGGGGAGTTACTAGTTGAGTTTGCAGAGCGCAATAACTTACGAATTATGAATACCTTCTTCAGGAAACGGAAGAACCGGAAATGGACATGGAAAAGTCCTAACGGGGAGACTAAAAATGAAATCGACTTCATAATGTGTTCAACCCCCGCCATTATGCAAGATGTAGAGGTAATCGGGAAAGTGCGATGCAGTGACCACAGGATGGTGAGGTCCCGAATAAGCCTAAATCTGAAGAAGGAACGCAACAGATTAGTAAAAAAGAAACCCATAAACGAATTAGCGGTGAGGGGGAGGGCAGAAGAGCTCAGGATCTCGCTACAGAATAGGTTTTCAGCTCTAACTGAGGATGGCGACATTACCCTAGAGGCAAGGAACAATAATTTCAGAGATATCATTACTGAGTGCGCGGTAGAAGTAGGCGGTAGGATAGTTAGAGAGGATACCGGCAAGCTGTCTAAGGAGACGAAAGATTTGATTAAGAAACGCCAGAGTATGAAAGCTTCCAATCCAACAGACCAGATCGAATTGGCCGAGATATTAAAGCTAATCAATAAGCGCAAGGTGGCCGATATAGGGAAGTATAACATGGAGAAAATTGAGCATGCTGTAAAGAACGGGGGAAGCCTTAAAGCGGTAAACAAGAAATTGTGCATAGGCAAAAGTCAGATGTATGCGATAAGGGACAAGGCGGGCAACGTCATCACTAATATGGAAAAGATAGTCAAAGTAGTCGAGGAGTTCTATACAGATCTCTACAGTAGCCAAAGTAGTCAGGACCGTAATGAGATTGGCGGTAGGGAAAAGCAGTCAGACGTTCCACCAATGACGAAGGACGAGGTCAAGAAAGCACTAGAAACTATGAAAAGGGGGAAATCAGCTGGAGAGGATCAGATAACTACAGATTTGCTGAAAGAAGGGGGGGATATCGTGCTAGAAAAACTGGCCACCCTATATACGCAGTGCCTGGTGTCATCGACGATACCGGAACCATGGAAGAATGCAAACATTATCCTCATTCACAAGAAAGGGGACTCTAAGGACCTTAAAAATTACAGACCAATCAGCTTACTGTCTGTTACGTATAAGGTATTTACTAATGTAATCGCTAATAGAATGACGACAACCTTAGACTGCAATCAAGCAAAGGTTCAAGCAGGGTTTCGGAAACGGTACTCTACTATCGATCATATCATACCATCAATCAGGTGATAGAAAAATGCTCGGAATATAACCAGCCCTTATACATAGCATTCATTGATTACGAAAAAGCATTTGACTCAGTTGAAATCTCGGCGGTGATGCAGGCATTGCGAAATCAGGGGGTAGACGAACCGTACGTGAAAGTGCTGGAAGATATATATAGTGGCTGCACAGCAACCATAGTTCTGCATAAAGAAAGTAACAAAATTCCCATAAAGAAAGGTGTTATGCAAGGAGACACAATCTCTTCAGTACTATTCACAGCTTTCTTAGAGGAAGTATTCAGAGACTTGGAATGGGAGCAGTTAGGGATAAGGGTAGATGGAGAATACCTCAGTAATCTGCGATTTGCTGATGACATTGCCTTGCTAAGCAACTCGGGGGATGAACTGCAAATAATGATCGACGACCTAGACAGGAAAAGTACAGGGTAGGCTTGAAAATCAATATGCAGAAGACTAAGGTAATGTTCAACAGCCTCCGGAAGGAACAGCAGTTTACATTAGGTAGCAAAATACTGGAAGTAGTAGGCGAATATGTCTACTTAGGACAGGTAGTAACCGCAGATCCGGACCACGAAAAGGAAATAACAAGAAGAATAAGATTCGGATGGAGCGCATTTGGCAAGCACTCGCAGATTATGACTAGCAGCTTACCGGTATCGCTAAAGAGGAAAGTATATAACAGTTGCATCTTACCTGTACTCACCTATTGCGCTGAAACGTGGAGGCTAACCAAGAGAGTTCAACTTAAGTTGAGGACAACCCGAAGGGCTATGGAACGAAAAATGGTAGAGGTAACGTTAAGAGATAGGAAGCGTGCAGAGTGGGTCAGGGAAATAACTCAATTTACTGACATGCTAGCGGAAATTAAGAAGAAGAAATGAGCATTGGCAGGACAAGTGCGAAGAGAGGATAACCGATAGTCGCTTAGGGCAACAAACTGGATTCCAAGGGAAGGAAAACGTAGCTGGGGGCGGCAGAAAGTTAGTTGGGCTGATGAGGTTAAGAAGTTCGCAGGGGTGAAGTGGATGCAGCTAGCACAGAACCGGGTTAAGTGGAGAAATATGGGAGAGGCCTTCGCCCTGCAGTGGGTATAATCAGGCTGATGATGATGATGATGATGATCCAAGTCAGGAGAAAAGACGATAATGTCATAGAGATAGCAGAGGGAGGTCTTCAGTTTCTAGTCCACGTAAAATGGTGTGCATCATTCTCTCAAACGTCGCAGGGGCATTGCAAAGGCCGGACGGCGTAACAGTAAATTCGTACAGGCCGTCTGGAATAACAAAAGCGGTTTTAGAGCGGGCGGCCACTTCAATCAGGACCTGCCAGTATCCGGAAAGTAAACCTGGGAGGAAAAGAAGTCCACCCCTTACAAACTGTCCAGTGTGTCGTCTATGCGCGGAAAAGGATAGATTACGTTCTTCGTAATCCTATTAAGTCGGCCCCATTCTACACAGAAGCGGATGGAACCATCAATCATTTTAACGAGCACAGCAGGCGAAGCCTAAGGCTGTTTTAGGGCTGAACGACATCGTTTTGGAGCATCTGGTCTACTTGGTCTTCAATAACAGGGCGCTCTGTTGCTTAGACACAGTAGGGCAACTGTCGCAATGATGCGTAGCCTCCAGTGTCGATCTGATGAGTGACAGTTGAACTTTGGCCCAGGGAATTTGGATGGGAGTTGAAGGATGATCTGAACTGTTGAAGGAGGGCAAGAAGTTGCGCTCGCTGAAGCGGAGGAATACTGGCGTCGATGGAGTGGCGGGACAGGTCTGTAGATGAGGAAGCTGGTACTGGAAGTGAAATGCTGAGTGCAGTCATGGCGAGGCGTGGTGTATCGTCAGTCTCTTCATGGAGAAGAGACACGAAGGGTTCTAGGCTCCTGAAATATACCTTACCAAGATACTTTGTTGGGCGAGTTGGTACTTATTTATTATTCTTCAGGTTCGCGCTGTTTAAATTATTAATGACTAGGCTCTTGAGACATTCACCGTGGCTTAAAGCAGTGGGGTAGTTAAACGGGTTAGAGACCCAGTGTCCAGAGGAGCCAGCGGAAATAGTACCGCATAGGGCAACGGAAGGAACTTTCGGTGCAGAAATGTATGTGCTGGCGTGAAGAGGACAGTTTGGTCGCACAAAGTCACAAGTGATATTTTCAAGCAGGGCAGAAGAGGGAGGAATGTGGATGTCTTCGGCGAGGACGGTTGTAGCGCATACACCAGGAGTAGCTTTGTTTGACAAGGGCTAGGGCAGAGCAGAAAAGCCGATTTAAGCGCAAGCACAATCGATTATAGCTGCATTACGCCACAGGAAATCCTAACCAAAAAATACAGCGCGTGAGCAACTTGGCAGCACGACGAACTCAATTGTATAAAGGCAATTTTTGATCAATATTTGAGCAGTGCCCGCTGCTAAAGGCCTAATATACTGAGCGCTGGCCGTTCGCAACGAAAGTGCCGCAATTGGCGTCTTCACTTTCTTTAAAGAGCTACATAGTTTTGCGTACATTACCGAAATCGCAGCGCAAGTGTCAATTAGAGCCATAACAGCAACTTCCTCGACGAAAACTTCAATTAGGTTTGCTGGCGACAGATGAGGACTTGGGAAGTTGGACGGGGTCGCAGTTCTCGCCTCAGGAACTGCTGCCTCCTGTTTTCCTCTTGTGAAACGTTCGGTCGAAGTCGCATCGGAGAGATAGAGCGGCGTCGCGGCGACGGTGAACGGCGGTCGAACATGGCTGAGCGGTCTGGGGACGGCGGATATGGCGGAGCGGTCTGGAAATGATGGCTTGCTGGAGGCTCAGTAGGCGCGGAATACTGAGGCGTCGGAGACCAGTACCCAGAACCATGAGTAGGGTGGTGCTGACACTGGGAGATGGTTTCGGCAATAACGTGAAATATGTACAGCCAGCCCGCAAGTGTAACAAATGGGCTGGTTATCTGCCGTGAGCCAGAGATTGCGTTGTCTTTGAGCCGGTCGAACAAACTGCGCAGGTTTTCAAGCAGGACCAAGAGGCGGCTGAATGTAGGCAGGTTGTGGTGGAGCAGATGTATACGTGGTGGTCGTGCCGCGACAGCCACATATGTAAACGGGGCTGCGACAGGCATAGATTGAGGGGCTAGAGGAAGAGATTCAGATACCTGTTCTTGAATATTCTAGTCCAGACTGGGAGCTAGGTTTGATGAAGGCTCTTCATGGCAGGACATAAAGTGAAGCTGTAAAGCAACTTGATCCCCAATGAGGCTCTTGATTTTTGGCAGGAGCGCAGAATGTTCAGCTGCATCTGTCAGGCCAGCAAGCGACTCAGACTGCATGGTGTTCGCGCGAGTTATGGTCCTTTGTTGGCGCAGTTCATCATAACTTTGACACAGTGTCACCACTTCTGCGACGGTGCGGATATCTCAAGCTGTCAGCATCAGAAAGTTGTCGTCATCGAAGCCTTACAGAATTTGCTTGATCTTGTCGGCCTCTGACATCTGTGCGTTCACGCGCTTGCACAAGGCGACGACGTCCTCAATATATCTTGTAAACTTCTCGCCAGCCTGCTGAGCCCACGCACGCAAGCGATGCTCAGCGCGGAGTTCTCTCCGACCGAAAACTTCAGAGAAGCTGGCGTTGAACCCGAACCATGATGGAATGTCCGCTTTATGGTTTCAAAACGATAGCTTTGCTACGCTGGTGAGATAGAAAATCATGTTGCTTAGCTTACTTTCTGCGTCCCATTTGTTGTAAGCGCTCATCCGCTCATAGGATGTCAGACAGTCCTCGACGTCATGGTGGTCAGTGCCACTGAGGATGGCGGGGTCTCGCTGGCGGAGGGGGCCGGGACAGATGGTGGCTGGGCCAACTTGTACTTACAGCTTGGTGGTTTGTGTCTTTGGGCATCGCAGGAGGTGGTAACGTGCGGCTGCGGAGTTCCAGGGCGAGAGGATAGATCTTAACTGGCACCTCAACCAAATGTAGAATACGGGTTTATTGAAGTACTGGGACACGATCTACAAGCACGTCAGGAACAGTCCGCGTACAAGCAGGTCCAGCGCACACACCGATAGCAATGTCACTGGCCACAGCGCACGGAAACATTTATCTTCGCACGCACACCTTCATTTTAACAAATTAATCAACCATATCTCCGACCGGAGAATTGAGCCTCCATCCCTTGGATTCCTAGCCCAGCGCTTCACCACTGCGCCACGTCCCAGACCGTGAAACACTCTTCATAATTCCCCTTGTCTACAGCGAGAATGATAGCCAGATCCCGCGAATGACAGAAACTGCGCCTTTTCTTTGCTGTAGACGAATTTTAGAATGCCAGTGATATTTAATGTGTTCAGTGAAGTGCAGGTTGTATTCGACAAGGGGCGCACGATATTCCGTCATGAAGGTCATGACGTCACAAGGCGATAATTGCACATACGAAGCTGACCCCACCGGACGTCTGATCCAGGCGTCCGTGCGCCCTTACATTTGCGCTTCCTCAAACGCCGCACCAGACAGCAAACAGAAGCAGACCCAAATATCTAGGAGGCGTTAGTACAGCAGGCATCAGCAGCGTTTGAAATTGATTTATAGAAAAGGCGCAATGTCTGTCACAGTGCGCGTACTGATTTTGACTGATTTTATAGGAAGGGAAAGGCACGCTGTCTCAATTGTTTTCTGTTCACAGCTAAACTAATTGATTTATTTATGGGAAGGGAAAGGCGCGGTACCTGTCTCTCTATTGAACTAATTGATTTATCTCTCTATTGAAACCTGAAAAGCGCCGTAAAAAAAAGGAAGGAAGGGGGGAGTGAAAGTGGAAATAGAGAAAGAGGAGCTGTAGTGGAGGGCTACGGAGTAACTTCGACCACCTGGGGATCTTTAACGTGCGCTGACATCGCACAGCACACGGCTGCCTCTTCGTTTCGCCTCCATCGAAATGTAGCCGCCAAGGTCGCGTTCGAACCCAGGTACTCCAGCACAGTAGTCGGGCGTCTTCGCGTACACATGTGCCATGCCATAAAGGGAGGGAGGAATGTGAAACAGTAGTCACCCTCTTTACTCGAACCATCCTTCACAGCCACATTCGCAACAAATGCGTAGCAGAATGCGGCACTCAGGCTTTCGCCTTTCACCACTTTAGTCGCGAGTATCTGGTAATTTTATGCTTGTGAACTCCAGGTAGGTAGGTTTGTGGCGCTCAATGAAGCTTAAATGCAATCGTGGAGGAGGTTCGTTTAGTCAATGTTTCACGCATGTGAACTTCACTGTGTTATCGAGGTTTACCGGCGAAGCTAGAACTACGAGTATGTTTCCTTGTCAATGCGTATACAGCTGGTAATACAGATGAATTGTATAGCATTAATGCGAGGGTGGCAGGACTCGTATTTAAGCTTATTAAGAGTCATAAACTGAAGCTTGTACAGGCATTTTTTGTACATACATTACTTTGTTTTATTAGTTTAATGAATTAGTCTGTATATTGTTTTCGCGAACCTGCATTTGCGCTAATCCCATAAAAAAAGCTCAATACCAATGAAAACAGATCTATCTTGAAAAAATTTTAACCATTCGATTGAAATGTCGAGTCCAATAAAATATTTCAGATAATGAAGACCGCCCTCTCTTATATATTTTCCAAGTGGTGTGGCAATGTCGCAGGCCGCAGAAGAAGAGAATGGAGCTGCCCTTATATGAACTCCTTACACAGCGCACTGCAAAAGAACTACGCACCTCGACGTTGGCGATATTAGCGAGCGTGCTCAGTCATGCTCTACTATATTATCCATGGCACAGGCGCAAAGGTCAAAGGATTCCGACCGTCGTGTTCGAGGCCGCGACGGCAGAAAGCATTGCTCGTTGCGCCCGCGTGAAGGCGAGATATATCGAGCACTCGTCAGCGTCGCTAGTGAGAGCACGTTGTTTAGATGCTATACTTTCTGTCCATTGTAAAGGCGTTCCTACATCAAGGCACGAGCGCTCAAATCGCGTGATGTGTGCCAGAAATAAAACACTGCAATATTGAAAACCGCCTATTTTATTAAGTGGAACATATATTTGTATACAAGTTGGAGCTTTCGTGTATCTTCTTGCTATGCGACTTGCTTAATTTCGTAACACAGAGACACGCGTCCTCGTTTTGAACATAGATATAAACGGCACCGGTGAAGACTCCAGTGTTACGTAGCCTCGTCTGATGAAGTACCATCAAGTAAATGTGCGTCGACAAATCGACACCTGGCGGCAGAATCAGCAACTCAGCTGGTAGGGGTATATATGTGCACGATCGACTCGTTCCTTCTCTTCAACAGCAGCTGCAGATTAGTGCCTTGGTTGCTGGTAGACCTTTTTCGCATTTGTTTACAGCAAGAGACGTATTCTTAGAGGGAAGTAGCGCTCTTTACTTTAGTACCTGCTACGCGCTTTGCAAAGAGAAGGTATTGCTTTCGAGCGAACCTGGAGCCGTAATCCGAATCACATGGCTATAAATAACCTTCCCAGCATCCTCAAAGAGCATTTCAAAACATAAGAATTCGATATATGGATCGAAATTCAATCCTTTGCGAACCGCTCGTTGCAGAAACAAAATACTTCCAGTACTGGTCCCGCTCCTTACAGCCGCGCCGTGCTAATGAACATGCCTCGCAGCGCTTTCGGATCGGCATATCCCGCAAGCGCTAGGCATTCTGAGTGAGTGGGTGTGTGGTCTACTGTTCCCTATTCTATTTCAATCCTTACGGCGTTGCGGCATAACTAGTAGAGAATTAGGATGGACAGTTGGGCGAGTTGTTACAATTGCATAGTGGGTGGAACAGCGCCAAAAGACGAAACACAAGAAGAGACGCACAACAGACGAGCGCTGACTCGTAACTAATTTTTTATTAGCAAGAAAGCGGATTCTTATACAAAGAATATGTCACATGATGTTACAAAGAACGAAACGCTTGACCAGGTAAAATTCAAGAGATATCTTCTTCCTTCAACAGCCACTTGGAAAACCCTATCAAGCAAGACCAAACATACAAGTGCCCCCCCCCCCCCCCTCCCCCTTCTCCGCAACGGCCCGTTTTACAAATGATAAATTATCACCAAACATTATCCAGAAGAGAAACTTCTTTTTCGGTATGCACCAATGAAGGCTGGCTGACACACTGCGACTGCTTCTTGGTGATGTAATATGCCTCAGTAATTTCTCTCGTCGTTTTGTACCTATGGCGAAACAGAATCTTTGTTTTTGAAACCAAGGGGCGACAACTTTTGATTTTCTACTTTCCTTCTTTCCCACAAGTCCTACAATGATCTTTCAAGTGAGAATATCGTGTGTCCGACAGCGAATTGAGGTGTGCACGCAGAAGAATATTTATGCACCAACTCCTTTGACCTATGTATACCTTATTGCATGACAGTGGAATTTCGTACAGGACAGCGCACGCATAATCTACTAATCTCGACCTATGCGAAACCTGGCATTCAAACGAGTTACTCTTCTTCAGCTTTTCATGGCGGTTCCTGATAGCGCAGTAGAGCCCGCCCAAGTTATGCGGCGCCGAAAAAACAACATTACCTTGGAATCGCCCAGCTACATTTTTTAGGTTATGTGCAATCTTATGCATGTAGTGAATCACTGCTAGTTTTTTCTTCTGTGCGCTGTCCCTCATTCTAACCGGAAAATACTTCCTAACCATCCGCAAAAGCTTTTCACATGTTGCCGAAATAACCAAATATGCGAATCATGCAGTTTTTATCCTACGAGCCTGTAGCAATACACTATCATGAATGCAATGATCACATGAGCTCAGCAAGCTTGAGCGAATGCAACTACTAGCAATTCCATATTTTACAATTTTTGAGTGTCCAGAAGAATAGCTAAGCATCTGCTTTAGGGACCTCGGGGAGTACACGAAACAAGTGATCACGTTTGAAAAACAGTTTTATGCTCAGAAACTGGAGGGTATCGTTCGACGGTTCTTCAAAAGTAAAAGACTAACCTTTTGCACACTCCCGAAACAGCTTTAAGACGTCCACAAAATCGTTAACATATCGGAAGATGCGTATCACCAAACCATCGACATATTTACTAATTTGTCTATCAATTTCGCCCCAAAAAATATTGCTCAACGCAGGCGCTACCTTTGATCCAATACAAATTCCATTTTTCTGTACACACACATCGCCTCACCAACCTACGTATGTTGATTTCAAATAAAAGGACCACATTTGGGGACAAGGGGGAGGGGGGGGCTTGTATGTTTGGTCTTGCTTGATAGGGTTTTCCACGTGGCTGTTGAAGGAAGAAAATATCTCTTTTTGCCTGGTCAAGGGTTTCCTTCTTTCTAACATCATGTGATATATTTTTTGTATAAGAATCCGCTTTCTTCCTAATAAAAAAATTAGTTGCGAGTCAGCGCTCGTCTGTTGTGCGTCTTTTCTTGTGTTTCGTCTTTTAGCGCTGTTCCACCCACTATGCTAGTAGAGAATGTAGTAAACACAGTTCAGTTCAGTCGTTCAGTCGTGTCCGACTCTTCGTGACCCTATGGACCATGTCACGCCACGCTTTCCGGCCTCTCACTATCTTCCTAACTTCACATAACTTCATCTGCAGTGCCTCGAGGATGCCATCTAACCATCGCGTTCGCTGCCTACCCCTTCTCCGGCGACCCTCAACCTTTCCCAACATCAAATATTTCTCCAGCGACTCCTCTCTTCTCATCAGATGACCAAAGTAGCTGAGCTTTAACTTTAGAATTTGACCCTCCAATGAGCAGTCAGGGTTTATGGTCGACAATAACGGCTGATTTGACCTTCTGGCAGTCCAAGGAACTCTCAAGAGCTTTCGCCAGTGCCACAATTCAAACGGGTCAATTCTTCTGTGGTCAGCCTTTTTCACAGTCCAACTCTCGCATCCATACATCACAACTGGAAAGACCATAGCACGAGTTATACGGATCTTGGTTGGCAGACTAATGTCTCTGCTCTTTACTAGGCGGTCAAGGCTAACCACTGCTCTCTTTCCCAGAAGCAGGCGTCTCCTAATTTCATGGCTGCAGGCTCCTTCCGAGCTCAAGAAGAGAAAATCTGTCACAGCTTCCACTTCTTGTCCATTGATACTCCAAGACTTGATAGGGCAAGACGCCATGATCTTTGTCTTTTTAATGTTCAGTTTAAGCCCAAACTTCTCACTCTCTTCTTGTACGCGCATCAGAAGTCTCTTGAGTTCCACTTCACCTTCTGCAATTAAAGTGGTCTCATCCGCATATCTAAGGTTGTTGATACGTTTCCCAGCAATCTCCCTTCCAGCTGAAGACTCGTCCAGACCGACCTTCCTCATGAGGCACTCAGCATATAGGTTAAATAGGCAGGGCGACAGTATGCAGCCTTGTCTCACTCGTTTCTCAATCGAAAAGCAATCAGTAAGACCATGCCCAGTTCTGCCTGTTGCCTCTTGTCCTTCATACAGGTTCCTGAAGAGACAGATGAGCTGAATTGGAACTCCCATCTCTTGGAGAGCTTGCCACAATCTGGTGTGATCTACGCAGTCAAACGCTGTCGCACAATGAATAAAGCAGAAGTAGATGGGTTTCTGGAACTCTCTTGCTTTTTCCATGATCTAGCGAAGGTTGGCAATTTGGTCTCTAGTTCATATGCCCTCGCTAAACCCTGCTTGCACGTCCGGAAGCTCCCGATCCACATACTGCTGCAGCCTACCTTGGAGGATTTTCAACATCACCTTGCTAGCATGCGAAATAAGCGCGATCGTGCGGTAGTTGGAACAATCTTTGGCACTGCCGTTCTTTGGAATGGGGATGTAAACTGACCTCCTTCAATCCTGTGGCCACTGCAGTGTTGTCGAAATCATCTGACATAATGTATGCAGAATGTTAACAGCGTCATGGTTGAGGTTTTGAAGCCACTCAGCTGGAGTGCCATCAATTCAGCTAGATTTGTTCTTAACAAGGCTGGCTAAGGCCCATTCAACTGCACTATCCAGGATGCCCAGCTCGAGATCAGTAATCACAACCGTCTTATGTTGGGTTTGCACATTCGGGTCCTTCTTGTACAGTTCTTCTGTGCATTCCTGCCACCTCTTCTTTATCTCTGAGTCTTCAGTGAGGTCCTTGCCTCGTTTGTCCTTTATCACGCCCAGCTTAGCACAGAAGCTTCCTTTGATATCTTTGATTGTCTTATACAGAGCTCCTGTGTTCTTTAATTCGTTTTTGTATTCAACTGCTTGGCACTGTATGTTCAGTAAGGCATTCTTATCTCTCCTTGCTATTTTCTGAAATTCCGAATTGAGAATCTTGAATGTTTCTCTTTCCCCCACAGCTTTTGCCATCGTCCTTTCCTCAGCAATTTTCAAAGCCTCTTCAGATAACCAGTTTGCTTTCTTGCATTTCTTTTGCTTTGGAACTACCTTTGTAGCAACTTCTTGTATTATATCACGAACATCAGTCCACATCTCTTCGGGCTCTCTGTCTTCTAGATATAATTCTTGAAATCGATTCCTCACTTCCACAGCATATTCTAATGGAATTTGATCCAGATCATACCTGAAAGGCCTTCTAGTTTTCTGCGTTTTCCTCAATCGAAGGTTAATTTTGGCAACAAGAAGCTGATGATCCACAATCAGCCCCAGGCCTTGTTTTTTACTGCTTGTATAGCGCTTCTCCATCTCTGCCGGCAAAAATATAATCGATCTGATTCCTGTACAGACCGTCCGGTGAAGTCCATGTGTACAGGCGCCTCTTGTGCTGTTGAAAATGAGTATTCGCTATGGTCAGGTTGTTTTCTGACAAAACTCTACTAGCCTCTGCCCAGCTTCATTTGGCTCGCCAAAACCGAACTTGCCTATAATTCCGGATATTTCTTCACTCCTGACCTTAGCTTTCCAGTCTCCTATGAGAAAAACGACGTCTGATGATGGGGTGCGGTCTAAAAGGCATTGTAGGTCCGCAAAAAATCTCTCAACGTCAGCTTCTTCAGCAGTAGTGGTCGGTGCATAGAGTTGGATAACTGTTATGTTGTAAGGGTGACCTTGGATTCGAAGTGAAATCATTCGGTCGTTCTTGGGGTTGTACCCTAGCACTGCTTTGTCCATTCTTCTGTTTACTATGAGAGCGACCCCATTCCTTCTCCTCGATTCGTGCCCACAATAAAAGACATAACTGTCGCCGGAGTTAAATTCTCCGATTCCGGTCCACTTGAGCTCGCTGATACTCAAGATATCAATGTTCAATCTGTCCATTTCTAGCTTGACGACATCCAGTTTACCTTGCGTTATAGATCTTACATTACATTTTGCTGTGTGATATATCTCCTTGCAACTTTGGATTTTCTGGTCGCTTCCCGACACATCCACAACTGGACGTCCTTTTGATTTTAGCCCAGCTGCTTCATTCGTCCTGGAGCTACTAGGAATCGCAATTTGTTCTTCCCCAGTAACATGTGGGACGGCCTCCAACCTGGGGGGCTCATCTTCCGGCGCCATATCATTACTGGTATTGTGACTGGTCATAGGGTTTTCTTGGCAGGAAATACTGGAGTGGGTTGCCATTACCTTCTCCAGTGAATCAAATTTTGTCAGAACTCTCTGCCGTGACCTGTCCATCTTGGGTGGCCCTACACAGCAGAGCTCACGACTTCATCGAGTTTCGCAAGCCCCTCCGCGACAAGGCAGTGATCCATGAAAGGGGTAGTAAACACAATTTTGTGCACAAGCCAATACAATTACTCATTTAGTTTAATAGTCATAATGAGACACAAAAGTTCTCAGAGATAATCACAAACGACGTTTCTTATAAATTATCATCATCAGCCAAACTATACCCAGTGTAGGGCGAAGGCCTCTCTCATACGCCTCCAATTAACTCGGTTCTGTGTTAGCTACAACCTCTTGAACCCTGCAAAAATCTTAACCTCATCCAAGCACATAACGCTTTGCCGTTGTCTGCTACGCTTACCTTCAATTGCAAACCAATTGGTTACTTTAGAGACCCTCGATTGTCCTCTCTACGCGCAACATGCCCTATCCAAGCCCATTTCTTCTTCTTGATGTTTACTAGAATTTCATTAAGTGAAGTTATTCTTTACCCACTCTTCGCGCTTCGATATTTTAATGTTACACCAATCGTTTTTCGCTTCATAGTCCTCTGCGTTGCCCTCCGTTTTCATTACCCGTTTTCGTTAGCCTTTATAAAATACACCGTATGAGAAAACTCACCAAATTAGAAAGTTCGAACTTTTTAAAAACGCTCAAAAGCAAGTAGAGAATTTTTATCATATGCTAACAATCTATAAAATACGGAATTTTGAAAATATTTGCGATAAAAAATAACCTACATGTTCCCGAGTAAAAAATTGCAAACAACGTAACTTAAGAGAAAACGTCGGTTTTGAGCAGCAAAAAAGCACTTTTGGTGAGTAAAGCACAAATGAGAAATTAGTACCATTAAGAACTTAATGATCTGTGATCATATATCGGCAATTTTAAAGGTTTAATTTTGTTTAGAAGCTAGATAGTATTTTTGAAATTTCAGTCCTTTTGATCTCTTCCCGCTGCCACTCGCCCCTTCTGAGCCGCAAAATATCTGCCCTTGTTTGCTAAGAAAATACGTCACATGCAAAGATTTACCAACCATAAGCACAACTTAACGAAAAGAAACTTTTTGAAAGACGGTATTGTTAAGTGGTAGAAGATGTTTGACATTTCATTCTCTACTAGCCTTCCTACAACCAATATCTCAGATTTGGAGAGGCGAAACTACTCTTGGCTGCGAAGAAAAAATTCAATATGTTGATGTTTAACAACCTCACCTTGAGCTTAAGGAATGCAAAAAGCTTCAAAAGGGTTTTCATTTGTGCACGCGAGAAATTATATTCTTGACAATGCATTCTTGTGTGCTCACAACACCCACTTCTCAGAAACAGCGGGAATGCTAAGTGCAATAAAATAAAAAATTATATCTAGCTTTTAAAACACATCCTCCGCCGAAAATTTCCCTATTTGTTAAACAGGACGTAAGGCGCTATGTAGCTTTATTTCACATTTTTATAAAGAGAGAAAACGTTGTCTTTATTGCTCAAAATCTGCATATGTATAAAGCGACGAAAGAACTAATATAAAAAAATACGTAGCAGTTTAGAATTACGCTTGCAAAACTTCCCTTATCCGTTACTCAACTTAATTTTCTTAAATATGTCGTTTTGCATGGCTCATCAAGATCAGCTGTTTTTTTTTTCTGCTCAAGAAGACGTTTTTGCCTAATATTCGCTGTTTCGCCATTAATCTTCTTGAGGGTGTGAATAAACTTAACCGAAAATATTTTCACGCCTTCATGTTTCATTGACAGTTAGCATGTCTTGAAGTATTGCCTGTCTGCATTTGAGTGATTTATTTCGGCTAAAATTCATACTTTTGACAAGTTTTTGTGCATGCCATAACTTACATTTTCCAAACTAATTGGAAATAAGGGCAAATGCGACTATCTCGGCAATGTTTGGCTTTTTCATTGCGACAAACAAGATAGTTCAGCGAACTGCTAAAGATTGGTTTATTGCATTTTCTACCAGTTATACAGTGAATAAATTTGCAGTCAGGGCGTGAAAGTAACTTTAAAAGAGAAAGTACGCAGTTTAAGTGAAGGGTACCTCACAAATACTTTCCTTCGAAATGCGGCATAGTTTGAAGAACACACTGGATCGTTTAACGTGCCATGACCATATAGACACGTATATATATGTATATATAGATATAATATATATAATGTACCACTGTTGATGTTACCACGTAAACCTAAGTTACTCAAACAAAATAATCGATAACACAGTGCATTCCCGTGCTTCAGTACAGTATATGCCTCTTTAGGCGCCCTATAGCCTCACTTAGCCCAATGCCATGCCATTTCGTACCTTCTAGTTCGTCTAACAGCACTGTGTGAACTTCACTGTGTCATCGAGGTTTACCGGCGAAGCTAGAACTACGAGTATGTTTCCTTGTCAATGCGTATACAGCTGGTAATACAGATGAATTGTATAGCATTAATGCGAGGGTGGCAGGACTCGTATTTAAGCTTAATAAGAGTCATAACCTGAAGATTGTACAGGCATTTTTAGTTCATACATTACTTTGTTTTATTAGTTTAATGAATTAGTCTGTATAATCTTTTCGCTAACCTGTATTTGCGCTAATCCCATAAAAACTCAATACCAATGAAGACAGATCTATCTTGAAAACAATTTACTCATTCGATTGAAATGTCGAGTCCAATAAAATATTTCAGATAATGAAGACCGCCCTCTCTCATATATTTTCCAAGTGGTGTGGCATTGTCGCAAGCCGCAGAAGAAGAGAATGGAGCTGCCCTTATATGAACTCCTTACACAGCGCATTGCAAAAGAACTACGCACCTCGACGTTGGCGATATTAGCGAGCGTGCTCAGTCATGCTCTACTATATTATCGATGGCACAGGCGCAAAGGTCCAAGGATTCCGACCGTCGTGTTCGAGGCCGCGACGGCAGAAAGCATTGCTCGTTGCGCCCGCGTGAAGGCGAGATATATCGAGCACTCGTCAGCGTCGCTAGTGAGAGCACGTTGTTTAGATGCTATACTTTCTGTCCATTGTAAAGGCGTTCCTACATCAAGGCACGAGCGCTCAAATCGCGTGATGTGTGCCAGAAATAAAACACTGCAATATTGAAAACCGCCTATTTTATTAAGTGGAACATATATTTGTATACAAGTTGGAGCTTTCGTGTATCTTCTTGCTATGCGACTTGCTTAATTTCGTAACACAGAGACACGCGTCCTCGTTTTGAACATAGATATAAACGGCACCGGTGAAGACTCCAGTGTTACGTAGCCTCGTCTGATGAAGTACCATCAAGTAAATGTGCGTCGACAAATCGACACCTGGCGGCAGAATCAGCAACTCAGCTGGTAGGGGTATATATGTGCACGATCGACTCGTTCCTTCTCTTCAACAGCAGCTGCAGATTAGTGCCTTGGTTGCTGGTAGACCTTTTTCGCATTTGTTTACAGCAAGAGACGTATTCTTAGAGGGAAGTAGCGCTCTTTACTTCAGTACCTGCTACGCGCCTTGCAAAGAGAAGGTATTGCTTTCGAGCGAACCTGGAGCCGTAATCCGAATCACATGGCTATAAATAACCTTCCCAGCATCCTCAAAGAGCATTTCAAAACATACGAATTCGATATATGGATCGAAATTCAATCCTTTGCGAACCGCTCGTTGCAGAAACAAAATACTTCCAGTACTGGTCCCGCTCCTTACAGCCGCGCCGTGCTAATGAACATGCCTCGCAGCGCTTTCGGATCGGCTTATCCCGCAAGCGCTAGGCATTCTGAGTGAGTGGGTGTGTGGTCTACTGTTCCCTATTCTATTTCAGTCCTTACGGCGTTGCGGCATAACTAGTAGAGAATTAGGATGGACAGTTGGGCGAGTTGTTACAATTGCATAGTGGGTGGAACAGCGCCAAAAGACGAAACACAAGAAGAGACGCACAACAGACGAGCGCAGACTCGCAACTAATTTTTTATTATGAAGAAAGCGGATTCTTATACAAACAGTATGTCACATGATGTTACAAAGAACGAAACGCTTGACCGGGTAAAATTCAAGAGATATCTTCTTCCTTCAAACGTTTTATGTGTTCTTTGTCCTTTGTTTTCTTTTTTTGCGCTAAATTTTTTACTTTTGCTTTTTCATTGCGACAAACAAGATAGTTCAGCGAACTGCTAAAAATTGGTTTATTGCATTTTCTACCAGTTATACCGTGAATAAATTTGCAGTCAGGGCGTGAAAGTAACTTTAAAAGAGAAAGTACGCAGTTTAAGTGAAGGGTACCCACAAATACTTTCCTTCGAAATCCGGCATAGTTTGAAGAACACACTGGATTGTTATATATATATATATATATATATATATATATATATATATATATATATATATATATTATATATATATATATAACGTACCACTATTGATGTTACCACGTAAACCAAAGTTACTCACACAAAACAAGTGCACCCGAGCCAGACGGCAACTGAGCCCCACACATTTCGTCCTCCCACTCTGAGTGTCGTTTTCTTCATCCGTCTAGCCTGTAACATTTGGCCCCCTTTCGCAAACGAAGCCCTCCAGGCGAGTCAGATGTTGCCACAAGAATAACGTTGCTTCAGCCGGGCGACATGCATCACCTCCGTCTTCGCCGAATGTCGTCCACTCACTCGCCGGGATGTGTGCAATTCAGTACTTTAGTTCGCCCAGCCGTTCTAGAATAACATACGGACCTGAGTAGCGTGCCACCATTTTCTGGGGTAAGCCGCGCTTTCTTAAATGTTTCCAAAGCCAGACTCGATCGCCTGGAAAACAGGTGATCTAGCGATGGTGGTCGTTATATCGAACTTCCGATCGGCCTTCGGATGCCAAGGTCCTCAGTCGGGCAATTCCCTGTGCTTCTTCAGCCAATGAAATGGTTTCCGCAAAGCACGGCTCGTCTTGACTGCAAATGGGAGGATAGTGTCGAGGGTGTGTCGAGGGGAGCGGCCGTACAGTAGGAAGACTGGACTTTGTAATCCAAGGTTTGACGGAACGCCGTCTGGTCCGGTAGTAGCATGGTTGAAAAACGTTTAGTGCCACTAACCACTTGTCAAAAATAGTTGACGTTCCGGAACCCCTGCGGATTCCTTGTTCACAATGAAAAACCGCCTTATTGAAGAGCAGCTTAAATAGCTATGAAAAGGCGATATTATGCATTTGCGCAAGCCGGGTGAAGGTTTCCCTTTGTTCTGTTGATACTGTTTGCCGTTGACTGGATAATCAGAGATTCCAGGCACAGCCGTGCTGACAGGATTCTTTCGGTAGCGATGATTTCCACGTTATCCCAAACAATTTCGTGGCCTTCCTTCTGCGCGTGCTCTGCCACAGAGTTTGATGCTGCCTGGCTCTTTGCGACATGGTTGCGGTGCTCTTTTAACCGCCTGGGCAGATATCCGGGCTCGCCTATGTAGACAGAGCTGCGATAAGTATAAGGTATCTTATATATGATTCCCGGGAACTATGAACGGCGCAAAGCGTCTTTTACATTAACGAGATCGCCACGCAGTTTGCTGGTTGGCACGTGGGTAATATGTACGTTGCGCTTCTTGTAAACCGGTATCAAGGTTTCACTTATGCCCGGGATGTACGGGATGGGCACGCCTTTTGGTCGAGATGACAACGTGGAATTTTGTATGGGCTCCGGCTTGGAATGGTTCTCAATCTGTCGTTTGGATATGCTGTCGATAAACGGTTTCGGATATCCGTTCTTTTGCAGGTCTTCTCTGATATCTTCCTGCTCCTGTTTGAGCATATGCACACCGTAACATGTGCGTACTCCCGGTTCACGAGTGACGCTACTACTGAGAGTTTGTGAGCTAATGGGTGCACTGATTTGAAATCAAGATACCTTCCGTAATGGGTGGGCTTTCTGTGCACAATAAACTTTAGGCCGGACGGTGAGCGTGTCACGAGAGCATCCAGAGATGAAATGCTTCCATTGGCTTCTCTTCTGTGGTGAATTTAATGGAGGCCTCTATACTGTTCAGGTGATCCAGAAAGCGTTGTACTTGCTGCTTATCAAGGATGCAGAAGCAATCGTCTACATACCTCAAGAACACTTTCGGCCGAGGTTGGAACGTCTGCAAATTTTTTTCTTCGATTGCTTCCCTCACCAAGTTCGCCGCAGTAACAGAGATGGATGCGTTCCTAGCGGCTCCGAATGTGTGCTTATATATGGATCCATTGTACGCGAAGGTACGTGTTGCTTAGGCAGAAGCTTAAACGGTCGCAGAGCTCAGTGACTTCAAATAGAGTAATACCCTGTTACACGGGCACGTTAACGGCCGTTAAGGAAAACAGCAGTTGGCCTTAACGGCCGTCAGGCGCAGTTACACGGCAGCGCGGGAGCGCCGTTGGATTTCCAACGGCGAGTGACACCAACGGAGGTGGCCGGTCTCCGTTCCGCCGCCGTTTCCGTCCGTTTGGTCGTGAAGTAGGCAAGATGGCAGCCCCCAGCAGCAACGTGTCTCCGCTGCAGGCGAGCGCTCCGGCGCGAAAGCGCTTTGCCTGGACAGCGTCACTGACGCATTTACTTACAAACTTGTGGCAAGATAACCTTGCCGAACTGCGAGCGCAGAAACACAATGCACCCGTGTACGCAAGGATAACGGCACTAGAAACATGGAAAGTTCCGTGTGAGCACAGCCGCCACCGTTCCATTCCTACGGCCGTTACGGCGTTCAACTGACGCTCAACTGAACGGCCGTTTAAAACACCCGTGTAAAACGGGTATAACGTCTTGAAAAGATTCGTCCTTGGACGGAAGGCCTTTACACGTGTCGATAGCAAGTCCGACAGGAATGCTTGTGAATAGGAAGCACACGTGAGATGATACCAGTAGACCATCGTATTCCAAAACGGTGCCGACAACCTTGCTGACGAAATCAGCCGTGTTGCGGATATATGTGTCAGTCTTGCCGACCAACGGCGCAAGGATCTTGTGTAGGTACCCCGATAGCTTGTGGAGAGGCGATCTTGTAATGTCAGCTATGGGTTGAAACGGAATTTCGGTCTTGTGAATTATAGGGAGACCATATATTGCTGTCGCGGAGCCCCTGGTGCATAGAAGGTAATAATAAAGCCCCTGTTTTGACGGCCGAAGGCACTCAAATATATCTGAGAGCTATTTTTGCAACCCCGTCTGTATGTTCGAGGTCGGATCGCTGTCCAGCTTTCGGTACGTTGACTCGTCATCCAGCCTGCTCGTAATTTGATGTTGATAAGTTTAACGGTTGAGTACTACTGCCACGTTTCCCTTGTCCGCGGGCTGAATGCCAATGTCAGTGATGCTCTTTAAAGAACCGAGGGCAAAGCGTTCACCTTTCGAAACGGCAGACAGGCATTTCTTGTTGTTGATACGGGATAGAATCCCTACAGCAGTTGTCCGGACTTCGTCCTGTACTTCTAAGTCGAGCAGGCGGATTGCTCTCTGGGCGGAGTAGATCTCTTTTCTTAGATTCGGGAGCTTCCCTTGGTGAACGTTCATTACACTGCTCAGCACCTGAGTCTCTGCAGTGGACAGGACGTGTGTAGACAGGTCTCGAACCTCGAAACTGTGCACCGGATACCTCTGTACTTTCGCCGCAATTAACGAGTCTAATTTTCTTGCCTGGGGTGCCTAGTTTCTTTGTTTCATCTGCTTCATCTCTTGATTTGCCACTAGTTGGATGCTGGGCATGGCTTCGGGAATCTGAAATTTCAGCTGCGGTTTTGTGAAAAATGCCTCATTTTGAAGATGGTTCACAGTGGCCTTGGATTCTTCAATGCGTCCTTGCAGTCGTAGGTTCTCCGCTATTGCAATCACATAACGGCCAAATGCTGAGTTGACAGGCCGTCTCAGACGAAGGGACATTGGTATCACCTGCTCTGCTTTCAGGCAATATTGAAACGTAGGTGAGTACTGAATGACACAATTCTTGATCAGACGCCTAAAAACTGTCGGATTTTAGTAATGGTCGGTAGTTCATGAACTTGTAGAATGTTGATGTAATCCAAGGTTTGACGAAACGCCATCTGTTCAGGTTGAAAAAATGTAGGGTCACTGAGCACTTGTCAAAAATAGCTGTTTCGGAGTCCCTACGGGTTCTTTGTTCACAATGAAGAACCGGCCGATTGAAGAGCAGCTTAAGTAGCTTTGAAAAGGTGATGTAATGAATAGTATAATGATTAGGTATTGATTATTGAATATAATGAATGTCAACTATTTTTAAAAAGTGGTCAGTGAGCCTAAATTTTTTTTAACCAAGACTGGACTGTATCCTGTGGCCTCATGGCTGGCATTGTTCAAAGTGTATGTCATAAACGGAAGAACACATTCCCAGTTCTTATGGTAGTAACTGATGTACGTTGCAAGCATATTAGCGGGAGTTCTGTTGGTGCGTTCTGTTAAATCATTTATTTGAGGGTGGTAAAGGTTAGAATGTTTGAAATCAGATGCACACACTCGGTGAAGTTCTTCCATCACATCGGCTGTAAATTGGCGGCCTCTGTCACTTATCACAACTCTCGCGGGTCCATGTTGCAAGACGACGGAATTCAGCATAAAACGAGACACCTGCTACGTTGTAGCGGTGGGAATAGCAGCTGCTTCTCATTAACGAGTAATATGGTCCACACATACAGCAATCCAACGATTGCCTTTTTGTGACTCTGAGAAAGGACCCAAAAGGTCCACCCCGATTTTCTCAAAAGGCGACTCGGCGGCGCCACAGGGTGAAACATTCCGGAGGCTACACCAGTAAGACGTTCGTGGCTCTGGTACGGAGGACAGCTGGCCAGATACTTTTCAACCGTGTAGCGCATCTGCGCACAGTAGAATCGCTCCTGTGTACGGTGCAAAGTTTTCGCAAATCCTAGTTGTCCTCAAGCTGGATCGTTGTGCATTAGGCGTAAAATAGAAAGATGGAGGCTTTTAGGCACTACAGTAAGAACCGACGGCCCATATCTGAATACGCTTTCTTATATAACACGCCATCACATAGATAAAACTGGCTGTTTGCGGTTGGGTCCTGAGCAGCTTTCAAGAGCGGGTCCAGATACGAGCCGTTTTGTTGATCTGTTCGGAAGACGCGAGTATCAGAAAAAATTTCAGATAAAGCAGTGATGTAATTATCGAAGTTGTCCGCGTCACATTACATCTTGGCAAGTGGCAAACGGGATTGGCAGTCTGCCTCTGCGCGCTGTCGGCCACTTTTGTATGAAATAGTATAGTCATATTTTTGTAAGCGAAGAGCCCAGCGGGTCAGGCAACCAGACGGATCACGGAGGCTGAGCAGCCGGCATAGGGATCGGTGATCGGTTACTTCTACGAAAGGCCGTCCGTATAGATAGCAGCGAAACCGCTGCACGGCAAAACCAATCACGAGACACTCCTGCTCGGTGATAGTTTAGTTGCGCTTAGTCTGACTTCGAGTCCGACTGACATAAGCAATGACATGTTCGCCGTCGTCATAGCGCTGAAAAAGGACAGCACCGTTGCACATAGCACTTGCGTCAGTATATACTTCCGTTGGAGAAGAACGGTTGAAGAACGTCAAATGGGAAGCGATTTTAAGAAGTTCAGTTGATGGAAAGACGAGTCACACTCAGATGTGCACTCGAATGGAGCGTCTTTGTGTAGAAAGCACATGAGCGGGTAGGTGACGTCTGAAAACCGAGGGATAAAGCGTCAAAAATAGGTGAAAAGCCCCAAATAACTGCGGAGCTCCTTCATTAAGAGGTTGCTGAAAGTCAGCAACAGCTACGATTTTCTGAGGATCAGGCCGGACGCCATCACCATCGACGAGGTGACCAGGCACCAACACCTGAACTCACCAAAACGGCACTTTGAATTCAGCACGAGGCCAGCTTGGCGCAAGCAGTTCAGCACGAGCACTAGGTGGTCTTTGTGCTCTTTTAATGTCCGGCCAAAGTTCACTACGTCGTTCATATAGCACATACAGACTTCCAATTTCAGTCCACGTAGTATGTAATCCATGAATCTTTCAAATGTCGCAGGTGGATTACACAAAGCGAAGGGCATAAAGTTAAAATCGAAAGTTCATCGGGAGTAATGAAGGCGGTCTTCTTATTTGCTAAGTGCATCGGAATCTGCCAGTATCCTGACCGAAGGTCTACGGATGAAAAGTATGACGCAGAGTGCAAGCAGGTAATGGCGTCATCAATGCGGGGAAGCAGGTAGACGTCCCTTCTGGTGACTGAATTAAGGCGGCGGTAATCTACACAAAATCGGCATGTACCATTTTCTTTCACACAAGAATTACTGGAGCCACTCAAGGACCGCATGACTCTTGAATAACACTCTGCTTCAATATTTCACGAACTTGCTCATTGATTACCTTGCACTTAGAAGGTGCCACACGGGACGGCTTTTGGCGAATTGGGTGCCCATATCCGGTGTCAATGCGATGATTGGTGCGTGAGCCAGGAAAGGAGCGTGGGCTCGTGGTTTTCGAGAAGTCAAAAACGGATGAATACTTTAATAAAAGATATTCCAAAGCATCACGCTATGTGGCATTAAGGCAATTACTAACCATAGTATGCAGTTGAAAATTCACTGGGGATGCTGCAACATGCCACTCTGGTACATCCGTAACAAAGGACACTGGCATCGGCACGTCTTCTCTACAAGAGGCAAGCTTCATGCCAGCTGCTGAAAACCTGACTGCGGGAAGCATATAATGGTCCACAATTGCGTGCATTTCCGGTTTACTAACATTAAACAATGGAGGACCAGGAGAGATGTCTTCACGCATGACGAGTAATTTGTCGTGTTAGCCCAGGCAGGCGGGGCGCCGTTGCACCCGCGCCGGAACGCTGCCAGAGAAAGCAGTCCAGACACCGAGCTCCCAAGCGACGAAATGAACCCCCGTTTATTCTCGCACTCCGCTTTTACACACTTGCGCCACACTTGCGCCACAGATACACTAGCGCCACTATTGCAGTCGCAGCTGCCAGCCAAGCCAAGCCAAACCAAAACAGATGATAACAGCACATCCCCCTTTTCAAGCACTATTAACTTTACATGCATACACTTCAAAATAACATTAGAACACACCCAAGAAAACACGACAGAACACAGACACTCCAGCATCAGTCGTCCACGCCCAGCCTCATGGGTTTGCGAACAACTCTTCCAAATCTGGTCGTAGTTACAATTCTAGCTTGAGAATTGACACCGTCAGTCTCCGTCTGAGTTAGAGGCACCAAAGCTTCCGGAGCTTCGTCAAATTGGTTGTCTACTCCAGTTACCAATCCGGCCCTGCTGGGCTGTTCCTGACTATCCGGAAATTCGTAGTTCCCGCTATCTACCCGGTCTTTTGGGAGACGGTTAAGCATTCTCCTGTTTCGACGGTCTTCAACCCCGTTTTCCGTTTGAACACGGTATGAACGCGGCTGTGGTGCTGCTCCGAGCACTGTACCTTTGGTACGGAGATCAGTCACCCACACCACATCACCTGCTTCCAGCTTTGGGAGATTTTTAGACCGGTGACGTCGGTCGAAGTGGCGGCTTTGCTCCTTTCTGACTTTACGGTCCTTGGCTGCCGCTTCTTGCAGACAGCATTGTCCCGGATTGCGGTGCGAAGGCGGCATTGGGACTCTCCTCCTAAGCCTTCTACCCATCAGTATCTCCGCTGGGCTGACGTTCAGGACACCAGGTGTGGCCCTATAAGCCAGCAAGGCTAAGTAAGGGTCGCCCGATTTTAGAATGAGATTCTTAACCGTCTTTACCATACGTTCGACTTCCCCGTTTACCTGGGGGTGCCTCGGACTCGAGGTGACATGACGGAAGCCATACAGTTTTGCAAATTTCTCGAACTCGACACTGACAAATTGGGGACCATTGTCGGTCACCACACACTCGGGAATGCCATGTCTCGCAAAAATGCTTTTCATTCGGCTTATCACGGTAGCAGACTTTGTTGACGGAAGAATGGCAATCTCTGGGTATCGCGAAAGATAGTCTACTACGACAAGATATTGCCGTCCCTGAATTTGAAACAAATCGACCCCTACTCTCTCCCAAGGAAAAGAGAGCGTTGGCGATGCAATCATCGGTTCGATCTGTTCTGGCGCATGCTTCGCGCAAACGCTGCACTGTTTCACAAATGACGCTATCTCAGTGCTAAGTCCCGGCCACCAGACAGAACCTTTAGCCACACTCTGGTCCTCGAAAGAGGGCGTGGGTTTGAATCCCACTTCTGACACCATGTCGTGTTAGCCCAGGCAGGGGGGGCGCCGTTGCACCCGCGTCGGAACGCTGCCAGAGAAAGCAGTCCAGACACCGAGCTCCCAAGCGACGAAATGAACCCCCGTTTATTCTCGCACTCCGCTTTTATTCACTTGCGCCACACTTGCGCCACAGATACACTAGCGCCACTATCGCAGTCGCAGCTGCCAGCCAAGCCAAGCCAAACCAAAACAGATGATAACAGCACATAATTAGGCGTCACGCCCGCATCAAAAGCTTCGGTCGCCTGGCAAGAACACGAGATTGGAATACACTGCACAGTCATCGGGGGCCCAACAGTATAGAAGAGCGCGTTGTCGGGCTAGTTGGTTCTGCATAGTATATAAGAGAAATGCGCAACAACTTCAACAGGACACAGGAAGAAACACCCAACAGTATCGTCGCACACGCAAAGAACGTTGTCGAAAACAAGAGGGTTTTCAAAGACCTCAGGCGGAAAGCAGCCTTCAACACTGATCTCGCCCGTGCGACAGTCTACGGTTGCGCCACACATGCGCAGAAAATCACTACCAAGCATTACATCATGAGTGGAATGTGGCAGTACTACAAATTCCGCGGAAACCATGGTTCCTCCAAGACACACCGTGGCATTACACACTCCAGCAGTGCACAAAAAATCGCCGCTAACGACATGAAAATTTGCATTTCCGTCCCATAAAAACATTACTTTGGGTCATACGAGGTTTTTAAACGATAAACTTATAATCGAAATAGTTTCACCCATGTCCACTAACGTCGTTGTGGAAGTACCGTCAACAGACACACGAATCCTATTTTTGAGCATGGCCACAAATGGAGGGATTTCAGCGCGTAGCAATAGTTCTCCTGCTGCCTCAGCTCCATCGGTCGCGGCGCCTAGTTTTCCGGCGGCGGTGACTAGAGCGACTCCATGGGGACGGCGAACGGCGGGCACGAAACGCGGGCGATGGAGTCAGACTCCGGTCAAAAGCCCGGGGGGCGGGGGGGGGGGGTGAACCTGGCCCTGTGGAGGAGATGGCCAATACCGAGGAGAGTCATGACGTGGTGCGTCCGGATCCCGATAAGTCTGCTGCCGTCGCATGGTTTCCGGTTTTAGCAAGGATCTGCGCGTCTGAGTCTGTGCGTCTATTATGGGCGATTCGTAGAGGAACCTCTGACGCACACCATAAGGAAGGAAATCTCCTTTGAGGGGACCTCTGCGCAGCAGACGGCCTTCTCTTTCTTCGCGAGCGCCACGAAACATCCGCTGTTCTGTCACACTTCGATGAATTGGCTGACACCGAGGTGCACACTGACGTCAGTAGCATCGGTCTTCGAGCGGTCCCCCTTCAGCTTCAAGACGGGATTGAGAGAGTAATAGCCTATGCTTGCCACGCTTTCTCTCGTGCAGAAACGAACTACTCCACGTCGGAAAACGAATGTCTTGCAGTCGTGTGGGCCACTATGAAGTTTCACCCCTAACTTTATGGCCGACTATTTAAAGTCGTCAGGGATCGTCATTGTTTGCACTGGTTGTCAAATCTGTGAGACCTGTCTGGACGACTTGCACGCTGGAGTAGGATTTTGAAAGAACTATTGTTTAAAAGTCAGGCCGCAAACACGAAGACGCCGATACGCTGTCACGAGCACCCATTGACCCTGAAGATGCTGCAGCGGATGACGATAACGACTTTCTAGGAGCCCTAAGCGCGTCTAAGCTCAGGAACTGACAAAAAGCTAATCCAGACATCCTTCCACTCATCGATAGTGATGAAGGGCGTAATATGACCTTCCCTCGATGCCTATCTCGGCACCTTGTTTCCTTCTGTAGCTGGCAAGGCGTCTTGTGTAAAAGGAACTCCGAGGGCCAAGAAAGAGCTTGCCTTCTGGTAGTGCAATGCGGCTCCGTGCGGATATTCTAGTTGCGTGTCACCACGAACCGACGTTTGGTCATTTGAATTCCTCACGGACGCTCGCTTGAGTGCGCTACATGTATTACTCGGCAAGACTCTCCGCCGCTCTGAAACTTAATATAATAAGCTGTCGTGAATTCCAGCGCCGTAAGGCAACTCCCTTTAAGCCAGCCGGATTTCGGAAGCCAGTTAGAGCACCACGTATTCCCTTCGACCAAATTGGCATGGATCTCCTCGGCCCTTTCTCTTGGTCGAAGGCGGCAAACGAACCGTAGGCTCTACTGAATACTCGACTCGATACCCTGTGACAAAGGAAATCCTTTGTGCCACAGCTTCCGAAGAAGCAGAATTTTTCATGTACAACACCGCCTTGCGGCATGGCGCCCTTTGTACGTTATTACCCAGAGAAAGACAACTTTAACTTCGCAGCTCATCGATTACATATTTGAGCTTAGTTGCACGACCCATCGCAAGACTAGAGCGTACCATCCACAGAGCAATGGCCTTACCGACAGGCTGAATTAGACGATTGCAGGCGTGTTGTCAATGCACGTCGATGTGCAGCATTATACCTAGGATGAGGTGCGGCCGTACGTTACCCTTACGTACGGGTAACGTACGGCCGCACCTAACATAAACGCAAAGTTCACAGAATGCTTGATTCCATGCTCCCGTGCCCAGAAGATAACCAGCTTGCGCAGATGCCCAGCAGTATGCCCACCGCGCTGAGGAAACCCGCCAGCTCGCCCTTGTGCACATCGGGCGGCAGCAGACGTCTGGTTCGCACAGCTACCTCCGCTACCGCCAGGTTTATTACACACCTGGGGACCAAGTCGGGGTGTGGACACCAGTTCACCGCGAAGACTTGTATAAGAAACTTCTTTCCCGCTACTTCAGGTCATACAAAGTGTTGAGTCGTGTCAGTAACCTCACTTGTTATTTCAGACACCAGCGCGCAACCAAAACATCGCAAGCCCAGCTGTGACATTGTGCACATTGTGTGGCTAAAGACATACTACTCACGTTAACGTACGGCAGCCCGCTGGGACCACTGACTTGTTTTTTATACTTTCTTTCCGGCCGTCTTCATTTTTGTCCATTTTGTTTTTTCGGAAGGGGCGATAATGCCATCAAGCATTGCCAGGTGCCGCATGACTGAGGAGGGAAGATGGAAGGACGACAAAGTTTCGCTTTCGCTTTTGCGTCTATGCTTCTTGCTGCAGTTGTGTCTGGGCTAACCCCTGTAATAAAAGCTATCCTTGGTATCCCGAATAACCATGCACGTGACAAAGTGAAACACCAGAAGAGGGGAGCACCGCTGGCTCCCCGCGCCACTCGTGCGAAGAAGCTGGCAGCACGGAGGCCGTGAGCCCTTAGGCACGTTCAAGGCCGCAAGAAACACAAGCCGACCAAGCTACGGAAATGCGCAGTAAGACTTCCGCTTTAAAAGTATCTGTTAAGAGCAGAATGACGTGTGTTATACTATGATAATTTAAGTGAGCAAAATCATTTAGAGGAAATCGCTAATTGCTGACATCCTAGCCAAAACTAGGAACAAGAAATGGGCAAGTGTAGATCATGTAATGGGACGGCAATATAACCGATTGTCGCCAGAGGTGGCTGACACGATTTCTAGAAAAGGCATAGGCAGCAGAAGACGGCACAATGTTTAGTTGTCAGGGCTCTGGAATGCCTCTATTCATGCGGTAAGTTGAAATAAGATATTACATATTGAAACAAACATTATATTACAAACTAGGCATTGAGAATACGTCTGTGTGTGCAAGCCAATAAATAAAGCGTGCTAAAACGCAATACAGTCGAAACATGAATACAGGCCTTGCAGACATTTTGCCGGTTAAGTGCAAAGTACTAAAACATTCAATAGCGTGCTAACATTTAAGAAACACTATCACCAACCAAAAACATTTATTAAAATCTGAGATTTCAGGACAAACCCGGTCCCTTCGTCAGAGGCGACAGAAGTGGGAGGACAGCAGTAGCAAAAACGGCCTTTGCTTCCCCTTTACCAACACGTGGCGGAGTCCAGTTGTGTACGCGGAGGGTAGCGTCCGCAGTTTCCTCACTGCTGCTGCTGTCAGCCGGATGAACCAAGACTCGACTGCAGTCGTCTTTTGAAAGGAATGGGTTACGCGCCAAGGACGCCAAGGAAGATTTTTTAGTCGGCGCGTTGGCAGTGTTCAGAGAGGGGGACGTTGTCAGCTCATTTGCCGGATGTAATTTTTTCTGTTGTAATATTCGTTGAAGGAGGTTTTTGTTTCGCCGATATATGACGCCGGGCACTAAGAGCATGGGAATTTGTAAGCAACGCCAGGTTATTGTTCTCTGGTGATGCGATCGTTTGGTAGTGGCAGAAAACTGCCGACCGTTGAGGAAGATTTGTAAGACACACAGACGTGTTTTCGCAGGACGCATGCCAGCGCCTCAATGGTGTCCGCTACGTATAGGATAAAAATGCGAGGGCGCTTCGTCATTTCTATGCTGACAGACCCTCTTGTCCTGCGAGCCCGACGGCGGAAAGTACGCTTAATAAAGGTGCATGTGTAGATATTTTTCTTCAGATTGGCGAAAACTGTGGCCTCTTCCGCTTTTCTTTCCGCCTTGGAGGAGGAAATGTATTTAGCTCTCCTCCGAAAAGAAGGAACGACGGACGCCTTGTGTTTAGTGGGGTGGTTTGAATTAAAATTTAGGTAGCGCCCGGTATGAGTACGCTTCCTGTATACACAGAAATGTTGGCCTCCCCCCTTGTCTTGAAATCAGGACGTCAAGGAATGATAACAGATTGTCCTTTTCCAGTTCCAAAGTGAACTGAATCGTGGGCTAAACCGCATTCAAGTGCGCAAGGACCTTTTCATCTTCAGATTTTTTTAGGATGCAAAAGCAGTCATTGAAGTACCGAATTTAAACATTAGGGCTTTTAGAATGATTGGAGAGCTTTCTCTTCATTGACCTCCATCGTTAAATTGACAGCAGTGACTGCGACCGCGGCGGCCATAGCCGTGCCGCTTGTTTACTTGTAGAATTCAAATTTCCCATTGTAAGAAAAAGCCGTGCCCTTCAGGAAAAACTGCAAGAGTCGGCAAAGTTTTTCCTATTTCAAGCTTGTCCTGGCACCGAGGTCAGCGTCCGCCTCGAGGGCTTCTTTCGCTGCGCAGACAGCAAAGGGCACAGGACCGCTAGTAAAGAGCGAGACCACGTCGAAAGAAACCAAGCACTCATCTGCTTCCATTTGTACGTGGGAAAGACACGAGGTGGCTGGAGTTGCATACGTGCGCCGATCTGTTGTCTGTACGGGGGGAGAGGACTCGATGGAAATAGTCCGAGAGGGCTCGGAGCGGAGAGAAGGTGAAGTCAACGATGGGGCGCAGCGGAACGCCAGGTTTATGAATTTTGGGGAGTCCGTAAAAGACGAGTGCCGAGCCGTTCCAACAAATCAGACGTAAGTACAGTTGTGCTGATTGATGGTAGCGGTTGAAAATGGAAGCCAAAAGTTTGTTTGTTCTAGTCTGAATCTTAGCAGTCGGATCCTTACTTAATTTTTTGTAAGCTGGGCTGTCGAGGAGTAACCTGACGTTTTGCTCGTAATGCCGCCGGTCGATGCCCACCGCTAAATTTTCTTTGTCTGCCGGCAGAATGACGAGATTTTTTCCCAGCGGAGTTCTGTGATAGCTGATATTTCTTCTTGGGAAATGTTAGCTGTATGACGGCCAGGTAGCTTGTACAGGACTCCGATCACTTTTTGTCAGACTTCATTTGCGGGCGGCAGGCTTAATGTGCCTCATACCATCCTCCACGATAGCAACTAGTTCAGGGAGTGGCGGCTTTATTGACGTGGAGTGGAACCCGTGGCCTTTCGTTAAAACAGAAGTTTTGTTTTGAGAAAGCGGTCTCGAAGAAAGATTTGTGAGAAAGTTCGAAACATCACCAGGTGGCCTATTTGCCGTGTCTTTTTTTCTGTCGCAACATAAAGAGTTTTTCTGTGTGAGAAGATACCTGTTTTTTTTTTTTTTTTTGGCGCATGAGAAGGAGACACTATCGGCGAACGATTTAAGTTTGTCGAACACACCCGGTACTTTATAATCAAGCTGCCGGCGCAAGAAGAACCGGTCCAGCTCCTTGTGCTTCAGGATGTCATGACGCTTATGAATTTTTGCGTGCGCCAGTCGTCGTTCAGCTTGGGAGAAAATATTCTTGCCTTCCGATGTGTCGACTAGGGGCTTCAACCGATGACTTTGCGGAGCCAGTTGCATATCACGGAAGATAGGCCTTGTATGCGACCACACTGCGGGGAGCAAGCGACGGAGTGTTTGGCCAGCTGTGCAGTTTGATGGTTGAAGTCGAAGCGCAATGACTTAAACGAGAACATCTTGGGTGGAAATCTCAAACTATTGTTTCCCAAACCTTTGTTTTAAGAGCCCAACCAGGCGGTTGTCCGCCGAAGATGTTCCCGTTGTAGTTAAATAGCGTGCAAAGTTGATATTCGGTACACGAAAATATGCTCGCGTATAACACTCAATCATGCATTCTAGTATAAAATGTTAGCCAGCACGCAATAAAGTGAACGTCACAATGTGATGTATTAAACTTTTGAATTGAATGTTTAGATATTTAAAAATAAAATTGGTAAGAAATTACTTAACACTCATCTTTTTATTCCATACTAAAACAAAAATAATTGTAGCTGAGCTAGCAGCCTGCAAGCCAAAAGCCATATATTTCAGATAAAGACTCAATAAGAGCCTCTCACATTGTTGCCTTTAAGTTAATCATGTTTTGAACTTGCCGCAATACCTGCTCATGCACGTCTAGGACCAGTGCGGGGGCAGTAAGTGTGCTTCGTTCATTGCAAACCGCATTTTCTGCTGCTAGTAGACTAATTAGTAGACAATAAAATGCCATATGCGGTATTCCAGCTGCGATATGCCACATTGAGGTCATTTGTGTTGACGGTAGGCATCGCACGCTGTGTAAACATTCTACTGCTTAGCTGGTGTTTCCGACAAACCGGATCTTGATTCTGCTTAGCATAATGGCGTTATTGCTGTTGGAAGCCTGTAGAAAGCGCAACTTTAGCTCGTAACAAAAAGAAATATTTTCTCTTGTGCATACAGAAACGATATTTTCAAACTGTGTTGACAGCAGGGCTTTTGTGTGTGATTAGAATTTATGCAAAAAAGGTTTCAAAATTTATCGTTTTACGTGTTGGTGCTGATTTGAGGATTGCGAGATTGGTTTTCTCTTGTTTTGTGCTGTGATTGTATGAGATATCCGATCGCGCTTCGTCAAGCGGTATCGATCATTCCATGATATAGATAGGTCTCAGTGACTTGCAGCGGTACTAACCGTTTGACTGTGTCATGCATTAGGTGAGCTTCCCGTGTGCAGAGAGAATAGAATCGAGGTAATGATTATTCGACTTGAGAACAGAAGCGTATGCTGAAAATTTGGAAGAACCTCGCAAGTACACACGAAACAAAAGCGCAGCAACAAATTCCCGACTGTAGCCATGAGCGTCATGAAAGTAATTTCTAACCTAAACTGAAAACAAGAAAAATGATGCAGTTCATAACGGTCTCTGCGGGAGCGGGGACGTCGCTAGTGATGCGCACATGCACCGCTGATCTACATCAATAGCGGAATCGTAAGGAGTGAAAACGAAAAGGGGTGACCTTCAGAATGAACATAATACCTTCAGTCATGCCGCAACATGTTGTTATAAATACTAAAGAGTAGTGTTCTAATGAGGCGCGGTTAATGTTTCTTGTTCTGCGGAATCAACTATGGCTATCGTCATATCTCAAAAACTTTCCATGAAATAACGAATAACTGCATATAAAACAGGGGTGAAAGCAGGCTCAATCATTAAAGAGGAGCGCATGCAGCAGTCATCATAATGCAATCCTGGAGAGAGAGAGAGGGAGAGAGAGAGAGAGAGAGAAAACTTTTAATGAGCATATAATCAGTAAAAATTCGCAGGAGCTGGGTGGTCGGTGCCCCTAGTCCAGGGATCCGCTGGCAGCAGCTGACTTGCGGACTAGCTGGATAATCCAGGCTTGCTGGTCCAGGTTGTCGCTGGTCAGGGCCGCCTCCCACTGCTCGTGTGTCGGGCATGGCACTATTAACGTTGGGTCAGGTTTGTCCTGGCATTCCCAAGAGATGTGATACAGTGTGGGGCTTGCACCGCACCAAGGACAGTAACTCGTGTATTTTGTTGGGCTTATCTTATTTAAAATTTGAAGATTAGGCAATGTGTTTGTTTGTATTTTTCTCCAGTCTATAGCGTCCGAGGAAGGAAGTTGTTTGCGTGGTGGTGAGAAAATTCTTCTTTCTAACCGTAGGTGTTCCAGCCTGTCGCCGTAGAGTCCTAGGAGAGGGGTGAGGTAGGGATGGGGATCCGCCCGGTTTGTGAGAGCTCGGGCTAGATCATTCGCTACCTCATTTCCTTCTAGGCCTTCGTGTCCAGGTGTCCATGTAATTGTGTGCGTCTGGGAGATGGAACGTAATATTGCACACGCTCTTTTGTGAGGTGTTCCGGCCAGGTAGTCCCTGCAGGCTGGTTGGGAGTCCGTCACTAAGTGTGATGACTTCTTTTGGTTGTCTTGTGTTTTTATGGTGATGGCTATTGCCAGTGATTCCGCTTCTGCAGGATCCTTGGCATAGATCGAAGCCTGAATAATTGGCTTCTTCTTGTTGTCAACTGCAGCTATTGTGAACTTGCCAGGTTCGCCGTAAGCCCCTATGTCCACGTAGACAACTTCCGCGTCTTTAGACAATTGTTTTTCCAATGATTTGACTCTGGCTTTCCTTCGACCCTTTTGTAACTCATGGTGCATGTGCTTGGGTATCGGGTTCACATAGATGTTGTTTCTTGTGGATGTCTGAATTTTTGATTTGATCTCAGAAGTTCTTAGTGCCTGCCATAGCCCTAGTTTTGACAGGATTTCCCTACCCGCCTGCGTTGTTGTTAGGCGTTGTTTCTGACTCTCTAGAACCGCCTCCTTGAGCTCCTCGAAGTTGTTGTGCACTCCGAGTGCCCAAAGACGTTCCGTTGATGTTGTTGGTGGGAGGTTTAGGGCCGTTTTATAGGCTCCTCTTATGATAGTGTCAATGGCCCTTTTGTCAGTGAATCTAATTTCGTGATATGGGAGCCCGTAGGTAATCCTGCTAACGACTAGGGCTTGTACAAGGCGAAGGGTGTCCTCCTCCCTCATCCCTTTCCGGTGCCAGGTCACCCTTCTAATCATTCTGGAAATTTGGTTGACTGTGGTTTTGAGGCAAGATGCTTTCCTCCGGATTAGGGAAAAAGTCATCAACACCATACCCCGAAAAGGCAAAAATTTCATTCTGGCACTAGATCTCAAAGTAGCATTCGACAACATTGGCCACCAAACCATATTGCACGAATTAAACAATATCAACTGCGGGGAGAAAATTTTCAAATACGTGAAGGCTTTCCTCTCAGATCGCACAGCCACCATAGGAATTGGAGAGATCCGATCACCAAAAGTACCCATGCCGAACAAAGGTACACCGCAGGGTTCTATAATCTCTCCAATGCTTTTTAACATAGCAATGATAAATTTAGCAAAAAAACTGTTGTTCCGCACTGATATTGGCTTCACTTTATACGCGGACGACATCACCATCTGGGCTACTCAGGGATCCTTGGCGCAAAAAGAAGAAGCTCTGCAAGCCGCTATAGACCTAGTCGAGGAATTTGCCGGGGAGAGCGGTCTTCAATGCTCCCCAGAAAAACCGCAGGGTTCTATAATCTCTCCAATGCTTTTTAACATAGCAATGATAAATTTAGCAAAAAAACTGTTGTTCCGCACTGATATTGGCTTCACTTTATACGCGGACGACATCACCATCTGGGCTACTCAGGGATCCTTGGCGCAAAAAGAAGAAGCTCTGCAAGCCGCTATAGACCTAGTCGAGGAATTTGCCGGGGAGAGCGGTCTTCAATGCTCCCCAGAAAAATCCGAACTTATCAGGCTACACAGAAGAAATTACAAGTCCCCAGGAGAAATTCAGCTCTCTCTAGGAGACCAGATAATTCAAGAGAAGGACAAGATCAGAGTTTTGGGGCTGTGGTTGCAAAGCAATTTGAGAGTGAAATATACAATCAATCCTGGAGACAATTTGAAGTATTCAGATTATATTTTGGAATGCATTCCTAACGCCAAACGCCATTTCATAGTTGCATTCTTCGATTACTGAGAGAAAATTTTCAATATCCTTCCTGTTATGCAGCGTTCAGTGCTCGCAGGCATATCTGACAAAGCAAGAGAAATTACGAGGACATGTAGAGATTCTTAACAAACGATGAAAACGATGACTAAAAGGGACACTAAAGAGAGAAAGGAAGTGGGTTTGCATCGATAGAATGCCAGTTCCTGGTTACAAAAAATCCACTCTTACTAAAAACAGAGCTGTTATAAGGTAGTAAAGAACACACATAACTCTGGCTAGTACAGTTCATAATTGAACAGCCTGTCTGGCAAAGCTTTTGCTATCTTGAATTGATTGATTCAAACGGGAAGTTACACCGCCACTAATTTGGAGTTCACACGTATGAGCACATTTGCGCTTTCTATATTTACCATATCATTTAGTTGTACGCCTTAGCTGATCGGTTTATAGATGGCACTGACGGGTGGACTTTCATTCTCTAGCTTCAATAGACCGTTTTGCCGAAAGCAAGACGGAGAGAAAGAAAATACTCTCCAACCAGGTTCATTGCGCCGGCCCACTGTTGCCAGTACCTAGTGGACTGTGCATACGCATGCTTTATGCATGGCAGAGCGGCCTTGCTACTCAGTATTTTGCCGTTTAAAAGACTTAAATACTTTCATTGTGCCATTCTTGGTAGTAATGTCATTGGGACAGCAATACATGATAGTGGACGGCACAAATATTCAAAGAAATTGAAGTCTGATTGCCGAGAGCGTATATGGGAAGCATGCAACGACAGTCCGAGTGCGGCTTACATGTTTTTGCTTCACCGCTTTCCAGCGTATCCTCAATTAAATCGACTATAAAAGTTTTTTGCAAACCGGACAGAATTCGTACCATCGACGGACTCTTGAATGTGATACCCATTTCACTTCCCCCACCGCCCTAAACATGTACGCCGCGCCGGCGGTGCCTCCCGCAAGCCACGCGTCAACGATAAGGTGGTGCATCTTATCGGTGTGCGCCAGCGTCAGAAGAGCGTGCTAAAATTTGTTATTTCTATAAATAATGAGAGGATTCCTAAGAACGAATCTTACTTGAGGAGCGTTGACCCGTACGGCGTTGTTGAAAGGACTGACAACTGCAATACAAGCAAGTTTCTGCTATTTCTATAAATATTGAGACGATTGCTAAAAACGAATCTTACTTGAGGAGCGTTGAAAGGAGCGATAACTGCAATACAAGCAAGTTTCTGCTATTTCTATAAATGATGAGACGATTGCTAAAAACGAATCTTACTTGAGGAGCGTTGACCCGTACGGCGCTGTTGAAAGGAGTGATAACTGCAATACAAGCAAGTTTCTGCTATTTCTATAAATAATGAGACGATTGCTAAAAACGAATCTTACTTGAGGAGCGTTGAAAAGAGTGATAACTGCAATACAAGCAAGTTTCTGCTCTTTCTATAAATGATGAGATGATCGCTAAAAACGAATCTTGCTTGAGGAGCGTTGACCCGTACGGTGCTGTTGAAAGGAGTGATAACTGCAATACAAGCAAGTTTCTGCTCACAGGCAGCGGCCGCCGCTACGACGTGGCTCGTCGTTTGCTTTCCCGTTGGCTACTGAATCGTCCCCGAAATTTAACATATATTTTCTTATTACATGATACAACTGGATTGTATGACAGACCATCGCATGGCGCAAATTCACAGCGCCATCCGATGTGCCTTCGACGCGAGTAAATTTGAACCTAGCGACGACTAGGGATTCGTCCTTCCGCTACAGCCAGCGGCGCGCTTTGGTAAGATCGGGGCATACGCTGCTGTGTTTGGTCATTCACATGAATGGTGCAGCTTAGACCGCACGTTTTTCGACGTTCAGTTCAATGCTGCAAAGACGCTACGGGTATGCGCCGTTTCCGTGATGTCGTAGATACTCGGAGGCGGAATGAGAACACCATCGGACAGTACTCTAGACACAGCTTGTTTTATAAGTGGTTCTTGAAAAGTAATTTTACGCAGAAAGTAATTTGTTGAGGCAAGCCAGGTTCATCAGACGCTCTTCGTACTCCGGCTCCGGCGCGCCAGAAACACCAACACTCGCCTGATTCGCGTAGCAGCGGTTAGCACTGTGATCGTGGTGCACGCTGCCCATCTATAAAAAGCTTCAAATCCTTTAATAGAATACGAATAAAGCAGCGCAATATCGAATGGCACTGTCAAAGAAAAATACAAGACATGAAATTGGTCTCAATCAGAGCGGCGATAATTACAAACCATCTTTTGTAGTTAATTCCGCGTTCGAAGCCTGTCGGTACGATTCAGTCACTCTGCGTTTGTGTCTGCCGTTACCATTAAAATTGTGAAATATTACTGAAAACAGAAACATCGTCGTATTTAACTGTGACTCTCATCATAATGAAAGTTAGGCCTACGGAAGCGGAGCTCAGTCTTTCGCAGCACCCATGGCTGCTACTGTTGGTGAAAATAAATAGCCTCCGCCATGCAAAACTGATGGTACGGTTTGCTGTCGCACTCAAACGAAACACAAAATAGTCCCATGATGCCGCACAGCTTCCACGAGCAGCGTGCAGTAGCCTTTGTACACTGCCGCTACCACAGCACCAATGGCGCACGCACAACCCAAGATGGCGTCGGATGGAATGCGCGCGGACTTTCCCGTCTGGCTCATACGTGGCACCACCATAAAATAAAAATGGCTGCGCCCAGGCATCGAAACTAAAATGGTGCATACCTAAAGGGGTCATGCCACGGTCATCCGGTATATTGCAGTATTGTAGTCTCACATATAATACTGGACCTTAATATTTTATTTCCGAAATTTCAGCGTCCTCGACAGATTCTTAATTTCGAAATAAGTGACTGAAGTTCAGACCGCTAAGCTACTCCCACTGAGAGTGATCGCCAAGTTCAGACGATTGATGACATCACAGACTGGCCCTGCATCGTCTGCTGCTGTGCTGGCGCCGATAAGCTGCCGATACACTACTTTGTTCCCTCTTGCTCAAAGACCAGCATATTACTCCTAATGAGTGTACTCAGCATGTTTCTGAATACAGAGCTCAGACTGCACGGAAGAGCGATTGAGTACTTGGCCACATATCCACCGTCAGGGCAACCGCCGCCATAGTCAAAGCAGCACTGCCCCGCCACCGTAAACTCCGGCGCTGCTCCGGTCGTGCCCTTCGAGCCTTCCTCAAGCATCCGCGGCACTGATACGGCAGATCCCTTGCGCCTGTGTCAGAAAACCATGCTAAAATTTATTTATGTTTTTTTTTCGTAATTACTTCAGGCCTCGTAAAAGGGAATCTAAGAAATAAATTCTTTTTGAGAAATGTTGATGCATTCGATGGTAGTTTTTGTTTTGCTTACAGCCGCATAGCAGCTTCCGCCAGTTCGGTGTCCGAGTTCCCGTACGGGAGCTCCGGTACTAAGTCGTCGCCGAAAATAATTTCCTTCACTACAGAACAGCGGTATGAGAGGGTGTTTCATGATCGACTGGCCCTTTTATTAAAAGGCCTCGCTGATCACTTTTAAAGTGCCGTCCGCGGTGGCTTTGATGCCAAGCAGTGTAGGCCTAGCGACGAAAAGGGAGGAGCAGACGGCCAGGCGCCGTACGTCGCCAGCCAGGCTCGCGGGCAGCACCATTAATGTTAGCTTGCGGCATCCTCTGTTGTAATCCTCATAAGCTTATTGTCTACTTTCTTGAGGCCGCTGAGGCCAGAATTGGGCCTGACAACAAGCAGCGTAAACGATGGAATGTACAGGAAGGGGTATTGGGCGCCTCGATGTAGCGCGCCACACCATACACACTACGCTTCTGCGCTGTCTGGTGTTACTCAAAGATTGTACTAAAGCGTCGTCGGATGGCACTCTATGCGCATTTATTGTGTTGCTTTCGAGACGTGATCCAGTGTGTACGTTGTTCGAACAAGCCATCTCATGCGGCTTTCGTACTTGGGGTCGACGTGCTCCTGAATCCCGCTCACCGGCGTCGCTATTACCTACGTTAAAAGCGTAATAGGAATCGAAATAAGCTTGTGGTAGTCGCAGTCGGCGGCATGACTGCTGGCTGCTCCGCCACATAGGCGTCGCGCAACTATAACGCCTAAAGAAAAGAATAACCGTGGTTGACGCTGCTCGTGCACAGAACATGCAGCAGAAGACGCGGCGTAGTTTTATGTCTCCACCGGCGCGGCAAGATAAGATGCTCACGGAGAAATAAAAATACTAGATTTAAAAGCGTTTGCAACTCCGATAGAGCTTAAACTTCGACGTTTAGTTGCATGTCACATCGGAAATAAGAAGAAATAAACAGTTTATATTCCAAAATTGGTGTAATTACCCTTTTAACCACCCCCGGTGTGTAGCGCCTCATGTCTTGTTTGTTCTGCGATTGTGATATTTCAGTTTATATAACTTGGCGCTAGGCCAAGTTAGTAAAGCCAATGTGTGATTTTCCAACACCCATGACCCCATGACGCTTCAAGCAAGATTTTTAGCGGCATATACATGCTAATTTTGCTATTGACAAAGAGGCTCTATGCTGAATTACCCGCTTGTTTTCATCGCTAGAAAACAACGCAAATACGGGTGTAGTTGTTGCAGTCGGAAAAATATCCTAATGGCCCACGGTAGTTTCCGCTGTTTGCTTCGTTAGCTAATGCACGCGATTGAAAGGGCTGGGACGACTATGTTAAATGCACTGTGTGTTTTTCGCACAACATTTCGTCCAATCGCCTGTGGCGCACACTAAATGTACTTGCAGATAAGTCTTTGTTACGTTCCATACTTCCTACTTTACAAAAACATTTTTGCTTAAGCCCAATGCAATATGCCACATAGCTCTGCAATTAGTGTGCAACCATCATTCCCGTGTTCAGTCAAATATGATAGGAAACACAGATGCAGCGGGTTTGTGTACGTTTCTAGCAATACATGATGCATTCGAGCCTAGTGAAGCAGAGAAAACACCTTGGAGCATTATGGAGCAGCATTTATACCACTGATAATTACACAGAATCTTGAAATCAACTTACGAAGTAGGTTTTAAGAGCTATTATGAAGGCTACTGAGATAATGTTTCACCATATCTTAAAAGATAAAGGCAAATATCGCTGGCCATCCATCATTTTAGCGAATGAACACGTGCATGTAAGCAATATTTCGTGCGGTTTAGCCTGCTATGCGTATCTGAACTCGACCTCGAGAAGGAGACCAATTGTTGGTCACCTTCTGCGTCGGATTGAATTGCCAAGAGTAGCAATGCCAGCAGGCATACCCACTCAGTCAACAACTCTAACCTATGTCAACTCAGATGTTGTCTCTGTTGCCTACAACGCATGGGACATACACATCATTAACGTATTTATGGTAATTTAGAGTAAATGTGCCTTGATTGCGGACGCATATACTGCAGCAACTGAGAACCAGTTTGTGCATTGAACACCACCTCTATAGCACGCATTCAGGAAATAAATTAGGATGTGGTGAGAGAGTACAATCGACGGCACTGTACTAGCTGCCGAATGTTAAGTGGCTAATATTATTAATTGTTTTTTAACTACCGACAGCTCGATCTTCTCTCAACAACTAATGGTAATATCGTTAGATTTGCATCTCTAGTTTTGCCTTCATCGAGACACGGCTGCTGTGAACGGTTTGAATAATGTTCCTCCCGATTTGATAGAAACAATACAGAACAAAATTTTCAGGAGATCGATTTGATTGTTCAATTCGCTAATTGTCGACCTTAATATCCTGTCTTATAATGGTCGATTTCCCGATAATATGTCTAATAATGAAAACACGGTTAGGTTAACAGAACAAGACTTTAGTGGGCTGTGCAGCTAATGTATGCCGCCGTAAACTCATTGTTATTGTATGCCCTTGCGAACATATTTCCAAAAACAATACTGCCAAATATTCATGAAATGGTTAAATTTTAAAATTTTCGAGCAGCATATGACAGTTTTTACAGAGTAGACTGCATGTTTAAAATTTTTCCCCTTTCTTTTTTCTTTTTCTCCTCGATATATTTACAGACATTGTTGGCGCCTATCAATCATGACATGATTTTCATTGCTAATGCTAGGTTCGAAGAAGGTAGGCGAATATATTTCTAGAATATATAAGGGACACTGCCAACAGCTTAACACCAGAACAGACTCCAGAGCTGAAGCCGTTTGTTGCAAAGACCTAGTTGTCTAAAACACTCAACGTTTAAGATGATGATAAAATACACAGCTTCCTTGTTCCTCTTTGCCGTACTGCTTACCCTCTCTGAGTAAGTAATAAGTTTAGCACTTTCAAGCACAGTAGCATAGTGTGAAATGCAACTTTACAAACCAATATAGCCAATCTGCTAGCCAGCTTCTACAAAACCATAATATTACTATAATCGCACAACTAGGAGCGATGATACTTGTGATACCGGAATCGTGGCTTAAAGCCATCACTTAAAAGAATGCCGACATAATTAACGCATTCCGCGACCAAATTATTGTTATGTTTATATTTTCAGTGATTATTATTTCGTATTTAGAAACACTGATGGAGCTTAGGCTGACGTAGTGTGCGTTGCTATACAGTTTCAGAGGACATTTCCTTCCTTCTTCTCCAAAAAAATGTCTCATTTGTATATGATATCAAGCTGCCCTTTTGAAAATTTAGCTCATTTATATATGATAGCAAGAAAGCTTTTTACGGCAGACTGAGAGGCTTCGGGAGACAGGGTTGCCTGAGCATTCGCTGTGTAGCTTAACAGAAAGCCTTCTGCTGTGGACAAGCAGATGATTCAAAAAGTCTTTACTCAAAGAAATAAGTGGTCAGTGGTACCGTATATTCATGGCTTGACCCATACTTTGATGAAGATGGGACACAGACAAGGCATCCGGGTTGTTCCACCTGCATCAAACAAAGCAAAAAGCATGTGCGCAGGGAAGAACAATCACGAGTTTAATTCTAGACACAAAGCTGCGCACCAGACAAGGTACTTCAAATGTATCCAGGAGATTGTCTATCAGATTCCCTTGCATTGTGGGAAGCAAAACATTGGACAAACAGGAACCTGCATTAACTACAGAAATCGAGAGCACGCTGCGGCAATATCGGAGAAGTTGGGCACTAACCTCGCTTATTTTGCTGCTTTAATCGAAAAAGCTGCTTTATTTGATAAGACCAAAAATGTCCACCTGACCTTCACATTGTAAAGGTTTTGAAAAGGATTAAGGACAGGTTAGTAAGGGAACTCCGGGAAATCAGCAACTCCGGTTACCAATGTGTTAGCACGCCTTCAGGGGTTTTGTTGAAAAATAGAATTAGATATTTTACACTTACTGGCAGGACGTTAAATATAAGGAAGAAGTTGGCTACACACGTCATGTGAAGGGAGAAGATGTGCGCGTTCTGATTATTGTATGTGTCAGTGCAGCGTTGTCCGTTTTTGTGCGTGCTTCTTTTTTCTTTGTTACCTTCTCTGCTGCCTTCTTCCAAGAGATGTGTGATGAACTAGCTCAGCGTTGAATTCTATTATTTTGCGTGCTTTAGACTGTTGAAGAGAATGAGTACCGGGCAACTTTCATTAAGAGTACAGCACCGGCTAAATTCTAAAGACAAAGATTTTATAGCATCGCATTAGACTGTGCTATTCTCGCAATTCACAAAACATATATACTTACATATACAACCAACTCGTGCTGAACAAATAAGACTTGCTCGAATTAACTACATATGATCAAATGTAAATAATATTACTGCTGGCAACCTCACATAACGGAGTATTTTAAGCCAACTAATGATGCGAAGAATAGCGCAATTATAATGAACTCATTTCCACTATATATACAGAAATACTCCGCTGAAAGCGCGCGAATATGCAGATAGTCGCCGATTTTCTGCCTAGCGCCTGCTTTTATTATGGTGCTTTTCGCCTTCAATCTGGGCACATCGGTTTTTCGTTGCAGAGCAGGGTCTGATCCGGCAACTGCACCACGACCAAGCATACGTTTTTGCCCGGCAGAGGTCAGTGTGAGTTTATATGTCATTAATGTATCCCAACTGAAAGAAACAAATGAGTTTGTGTGTTGATGCTCCACGATATTGAATTGAAGATCTTATTTGAATGGCGATTTAGAAATGTAGTTCTAATTCGGAGCGCACGCAACAGTGCCAAAGAAAGAACGAAATACGAAGCACGACCGTGCAAAATATTCAGTGAACTCAGCCCGTATGCCTTGATGCTTAGTTAGGTGGGTGTTGTGGAAAAATCAATGAAGGTGTACTTGAGACAGCTTTGGCTTGATTTCTGGTGTTTAACATCCCAAAGAGAGACACGCCATGAGGGTTCCAAAAATTTCAACCACATAGGATGCATAAACGTGTACTGACATTGCATAGCACATGGGCGCCATGACTTTCGACTCCATCTTATAGCGGCCGCCACGGCCGAGATATTGTAGAAAGAAAGCTCACAGAGCACGCGTTGCCTATTTTGAAACATGTTATCAAATGTTTAAGAAGTATATTATTTATTTGCGACTATCGAAACATGGTGATCTCCTGCTTCCCTCTTTCTTTCATTCGTGCTGTGAAGTAACTAGATCCCTATGACAATTTCTCTCTTATTGTCCACGGCGTTGTTTTAAGGAGTTTTAGAAGCCCTGTAATTGAGGGATGGTCGCTTGCTGTACACGTTCGTGTAAGGTGCAACTGTACTGAGCGCTGATCGTCGTACAGAAATGTCGGGGCCCTTGTACTGTCTTCGATCTCACGTCGCCGCCCAGCCAAGTTGGTTCTCCCATAAATGCCCCTAATGAGCCAAAACACCAGTGCTTTTATGGTTAGCACTTGTGAGGCCATCGAATTAATAAAGAAGGAAGCAACCTATGTTTGTGACGTGTGTTATTATTGCTAAATGTGTCTCACGAGATAAACTTCTGAACTGCGTTTTTTTCAGTGTACTCCCGAGCAATGGAACCAAACATGCTATCAAAACTGAACATGCAGGAAGAATATCAGAGAGAATAAAGTTTTTTGCGTAGGTAACGAATCACCACTTCCCAGCTATATAAAATAGAAGAGACATGGTGCTGGTTTGCATATATGTTCGTTTCAAATAAATGAGTGCGGAAATAAACGCAAATGTTTCTAAAACATGCGGCGAGCCTCCTAACTATAATGCCCGACACTGGCGGATGAGATGAAGATCCTCAGCAGAATGACGGGTGCATATATATAAAATAATAAGCTGCTCTCCTTCATACGCTTTCTCTACGAAGAGTATCAAGAGTATGAACTCTTTCATAGAAAAACTACACTTTTCCTACAGGAAGAGTACGTTACACCATTCAGCGAAGCTCTGAACTTGTATCCCGCGGAAGGCATCTGCTAAAGCCGATCTTTGGTTTACTGTGCGGCACCACGGACCCCGAGTACCCACGCTCATCTGTGGGTGCTCGGGGTCGTCATCATTATGCCAGGTGAAAATTAGATTGTGGTGGATGTGCGATGTCAAGTGTTAAGAGCTTTATTCACTGTTAGGAGAGCCAATACACATTTTGATTCCAGCTTTCTGTAGATGGGGCCTGCAGGCTGACTTATGTAGAGGCAATATGCAGTTCCCTTTTTCGATCCTAGTCTCAGTTTTCAGGTTTCCTAAAATTTCCGTTCTCCTCTTTCCGTCTGGGTCGTTTACGCCTTCTGCTTAGGCTTCTGCGGTGAGCTACGCTGAGGTCCGCCATATTTGGTTTTAGTTACGGTGAACGGCTGGTATGAGAACAACGTAATTCTTATCGTGGTCCCTCGGTTGGCTGCATGGTGGGTGGCTGCCACCGTTACCAAATACTAGAATCTCGATAAACGGAACCTCAAGGGACCGGGAAAATATGTTCCGTTTATCAGGAGTTTCGTTTAAAGAGAGAATAGGTTCAGCATTGCGCAATCCGCTTCCGCGTGAACCCTACGCGGCTGGCGCGCGCGCGCGCAGTTGGCAGTCTCAGCGGATCTTAATTTGCGAAATCTAGGTAATAAGGAGAACGGTACACTATGAGAACAAAGTTTATTACAGAAAAATAAGCAGTGAATTTTTGTTCCAGTAGTACTAGTACTGAAATTTAAAAAAAAAAAATGTCAAAAGAGTGGGAATTACCACTTATTGGCTAGTGAAAAAGGATTTTATATTTGCTTGTTTGAGCTCTCGCAGCTATTTTTTGTTAATGGCATCACCCATACTTGACAGGCTGTGCAGAAACACTCCCGCAGCTTGTCCTTGTCCTGAAGAATTCTTATTAGGCTGCTTTTGGGGACGGCGTACTTCGTCGCTAGCGCCGTTTTCGTGAAGCCACCACTCGCGAAGTCGTTGATGATCTCCATCTTCCTTTCCAACGCAAGTGCATTGTGCGGTCGTTTTTGCGCAGCCATCGGACCGAACAAAAGCTCTAGGGCTCTAGGGCTTAGGCCTAACTGAACACAACCGCCGTGAACGCGAGCGAGCGATGCGGAGGGCAGTGTACGAGCAAACCGGAAACAGCCGGAGACGGAAACCGGAGTGGTGACGCGGGGAGGAGAAGGAGGGGAGCATTGATGCGTACCGCGATGGCACTGAGCTTGTCCAACTAGTTGCGGTTTCGAGTTTTTCGGTTCCGTTAACGCGGTGGTCGAAAAATTTGAGTTCCGATTAACGAGATTTTTTTTACATTGGCTTAATACAAAACCAACCAATCGCGAGGCGTTTGTTCCGTTTAAGTGGTAGTTCTGTTTACCCCATTTCCGTTTATCGAGATTCTACTAACAGCATTTTTAAGGCTTTCATTTCTCTTTTGAAAGATCCGAAGATTCTTCGCACTACTCCGAAAACATAATTATCAAATTAGCACAATGTCCAAAGCGAACAAAAAGAAAAACAGGCGAGAATAATAGCCTATTTCCTAGTAAAGAAATGCATCACGGGTTGCCTAGGCGTAGGTTACGATAAGGCTAAACTAGACAGGGGAAATTTCCTCCTTAGCTTCCTTAAAAAGCTCAGAGCTCTGAATTGACAGACATTGGGTCCTTTGATGATACTGCAGTATACGTAAGAGCACACTAATATTTGAATATGGTAAGCGACATATTCTCTGAAAATGACTTCTTGGCGTTGACGGAAGCCGTAATGCTTGAAAGTGACCCCAAAAAAGCATAACAAATTTAAAGAGCATCCTAATCCGCAGTTCCGCAGTGGCAGTAAAAAATTCCTAACAAAACATCAAGTTCTAATTTTTCCTTCTGCACTTTGTTCGAATCCATTGTGTTGTATGCACCATACTTTCCGCCATGCGTAAATACTGTTTCCACTAGGGCTTCAAATACCAAATATTTGACCACTGCTTCCAACGCTTCCGTGGCCTCGAAACCTCTGTGGAAGTTCTTCGAAAGACCATAAGTCTCAGAAGCGCGACGCTGCGACACGCAGTCATTTGCAATGCAGAGAAACCCTCATACTCCCAATGATGCCTAAAATAAGAAAACGAAAAAACAAATCATCACTTTAAGGACCACATCAAAAATACTTCCTTCAAGGAATCTCGAGCACGCATCGTGGGGTCAGCGAAATGTCTATTGACACCACACATGAACGTCGCTAGTGATGGATTGTATAGCTCTCCACCATTTGAAACCTGCGCAGGCCACACAGTGGGCCTATGGCAAGGCTCTTTACGCCCCATGTGGACTGTGCCAGCTGTACTCCACCACTTTCAAGGCCTTGACCTTCTGGGCCCCTTGATCTTGTGATAATTCAAGCGCAGCAACGACGGCAGACAGATATAGAGACGACAGCACATATCCTGCCTCTCTATATCTGTGTGAGGTCGTTGTCGCACTCGAATTATTAGCAGCAATGCACGAACGTGCCCCACAGTGTGCTTTAATGAAGCCAATTGACATTCTTCTTCAAGCAGTCTAAAGAGCTTTCATTGCAATTGAAATTGTAACTTAAATGTGGAGGCGAATTTTACACAATCCTCCAGCACTTACGGAGAGGCGAAGGACCTTCTTGGAGGGTCAGCATATTCGTTCGAATTACAATGGCTTTCTACTGCTTTCTATATTAATTAATTATAAGAAATAACAATGCTAGTGCAGTGCAATTGCAGAGGACATCTCACAAACTGCGGAGAAATCAAACATATATTATTTTAGGTACATGAACACAGATTGCGATATCTATTCAAGAAACAAATTTAGGCCACAAACACAACTATAGCAAAGAAATATCAAGCCTCCGCGAGACCGGCAGCAAGTGAGCATTCTTTCAGGCGGCGCGGCCATCACAATGCGAAGTTATCTTATAGATAAAGAGATAAACGAAACACTCGGTCAAAGGTACTGGATACACTATAATTGCATTTGAAACCATCGCAAAGTGCACAACACGTACCTAACCAGACCTTAACATTATTCTCCCTGATTTAAAAAAAAAAAACATTTTTCGCACAATACGAGAACCATACTTAGTATTTGAGATTTTAATACACGTTGCCCGTTGTAGGGATGTGACCAAACCCCGCCATGATGTTGTAAACAATTAACTGGAATAGACAAACGGCAAGTTTTCGCATGCGCTCTGTGCTAGCTTTATATTCTCGCAGCAGCTACAGGCGCCAGTAATCATTACATAGACTGTACAGTTTCTTCTCTGTAATAATGCATATATGGTTGATGAATCTGGGCGCAATGATTAAGGGAATCGAAAAGGTATCGTTCGGTCAAAAAGCTGTCGTTGAAACCCAACAGTGAGAAAAATGTCTGCGAAAAATTATGGAGGCCTTGTGTGGCACTCCGGAGGCAGTGGCATTGTATGTCGTGTGCAGAAATAACATGTTAAGTTGGATAAAGGGTGGATAAAGCTTGATTATATGTCGGTTAAGAAGGATTTGGTGGAGAAAGTTGGAAAAAGATTACATTAGTTAAAATAATGGTGAATTAGTAAGTAACGACGAATAGTATGTATTACGTTTATTTAAATGCAATATTGTTAGATTATGGCGAACTAAGTTAGAATAGGGTTCTTTAAGCTTGAATATGAAAGTTTATGTGGAACTAAGAATGATTATCTTGGCATTACTTAGACTTTGGTGGATTACGTTTCATTAGGCGGGATTAAGAAGGATTATGTTGAATTAAGCGTGATCACATTGAATGAATGTGGGTTAGGTTAGATTGAAGGCGACTATTTTTGGTTATGGTAGATGACGTTAGATTACTGAAGAATTGATTTCAATGCGCGTAAGTAGCAGCCCTCTACTTTACACGAAAAATGAATAACTGTTAATTAAGCCAACAGAAAAAGGGCTCCATCGGTTGCAAGCAGAATTTGAAATCATTCAGACAACTTATTTGAAAACAAATTGCCTATTGCTGGAAGTGCCGAGCATGTCAGAAGAGAAAGATATGTTAACGCAGTTGAATCAGCATAGACTACGATCTTTGGGCAACAATGTTTACAAGCACTGCAAAGATGTGTGGAGCTCTACATGAAAATCAGGATTCGTCACAACAAAATATTGGAATATATTTAATAAAAATTAAAGACTGAACTCCGTCGTTTAAAGGATTAATTTATTTAGGCGCAAATAAAAATTCATTATGCAGCATCAGGACCACGTAATTAACAGCGACTTGTAGCTAAAAAGAATACGTGGAACGATGATGTCACACTGCACTATGCTCTTCATTCAAGCCTGGGATGTTACGGGGCGGCAAGTCTATGAAAACAGGGGAAAGAGAACAGAGAAAGATGTTCGATTGCGACCATAGATGGAATGCTGATGGGCCTAGCGCGATCGCACCTACCCGCGTCACTGTCCTCTTATTTCTAGTCCGTAACACTACCCGGTGTCACCGAGCGGTCGTGCCGGTCGCGTATAGCCAAACTATATCCCGTAGGAACACTCGAGCAGACGACGCTCTCAGAGAGTTAAACGGTCATTGTTGCACAACGGTGTGCCTGAACGCAACCTAAAGGTAACGTACACTCAATGAAGGCAGGGAATGATTATAGTGAAGGTGTAATTGCTTAGTGTAACCGTTTTCATGCCGATTGTTGCTGAAATGTATCTCTGAACGCAACCTAAAGGTGACATACACTGACTGAAAAAGGGAAATGGTTATGGTGAAGGTAACTGGTTACTGTAAACCGTTGTCATGCCGTCACCTCGTGGTGCTCTTCACGACTGGGGTTCGCGGTACTAAAAACCAAGAACTTCCCATAATGCAACATAAGTGGAACAGACCCAAGGAAAGACATTATTAACTTTTTTTAGCGTTGTGAAATAAAAAAAAAAAAATAAAAAAATTGCAATACAGAATTTGAACAGACGTTTCTTTGGCATCAGTGCTGAGATAAGTGGCGGTAATTCATTGTGCCAAAAATACGACAAAACCGGTGGCCTTTCAATGCTCTCCTCTTGTTGGTTTTGACAATATTTCTATTTGTCGGCATGTGACGCTGCTTAGAGGAATTACGCGCCAGAGCGTTGTCTGCTCGAGTGCTCCTACAGGATATGGTTTGACAATACGTGTCCCGGTCGTGGACAAGGAAGTTTATCGATGGTGTCCATGGCATGATGGTGGGCGTGACCAGATGCTTGAAGATAGAAGAGGTAAAAAGAAGGCAGTGGCTTACCGCCCTAATGATTATCCAATGAAGCCTGGCCCAGGACGCTTTCTATGCATAGGATACCAGAATTTGACTGCTGAGTCCCAAGCACGCATCAAACGGCTCGGGCGGGAGTAACGTCTTCTCGTGTATCATTGCATATTGTTGTATAGAACGCCGATCCGACGTCGGATCGGCGTCTCTGGTTGGTTGGATCTTTTGGTCGGGTCTCACTTACATTCGTTTTGTCTTGTGAAGTGTCCTCACATGTTGGTCGCGGCTCTGGTCACTGGGGTCTTCACATCGTACTACTTGTCATCAATCGCGTCTTGTGGTCAAGGTGTGGTACTGGGCGGTGGGACGACGAGGTCGCATCAGATCCAGCAGGCTGGGGAACAGCTAAGTGATGCGGCGCGGAAACCTGCTGCCGGTAGCGGAAGCAGACTCGGCGCGCCGAAGCTCCGGGCCAGGATGATGGATGAATTACCCAGCACCCTCCAACCAAATGTTACGTGGCGGCAAGCTGGTTAAAACAGAAGAATGAGAACAGAGAGAAGATGTCCGATGTCGATGATTTATGATGTTAATGAATGTTGGCGGGCCTAGCGTGAGCGCGCCTGCCGGCACCACTTCGAACTTCTTCCTCGTCCGTAACAATATTGGTGAAATATGTTTCGAGAAGTGGAAACTATGTCTTACTACTCGTTAGCGAAAAAGAAGTTCTTGAATTTTAATCATTTATTTATTTTGCTATGTGCGAGTGTTGCATCACCTCGCTATTGCATTCACAAGTATTCAACTATATTGCCTGAGTTTGCAATGTGGCCGCCGCCTTCTCTAACTTTCGCTATTCTTTCTGTGCTGAAAAACTTCACTTTCCGTTTCGGGCAGTTGTATTAGCGCTAGTACAACAGCTGCTTGTATGGCGCATTACGTTTTCAAAACCTTCCTTCTCCGGTTAAAAATGGTGCGGGGCCACTGAATGTCTCACTTTCAGAAAAAGCGAACGTAAACCTCGTGCGCTCAGGCGCCAGCGGGCATTAGCACACAAACAAGGGAACAAACGATTTGTAGTCATGCCATCCCAGGTGGCGTCGGTTACTGCCGAAAATCGGCTTCTGGTCCCCAGAAGAGGAAACTGGCTTAATAACATATTATGAACTTATTAACATATAGCCAGCCAAGGATGCTCGGTCGAATAACGGCCTATGGTTGGCCAAGTGCCAGGCTTCGCGAAAGTCAGCCATCGCCCAAGGCATCCGACTGAATGAAGACCGAATTGGCCATGTTTGCTCAGCCATTGGGCGGTCCATGGCCGGCCACGGCCATGTACTTGGTTGGGCAGACGTTGACCAGCGTCCATGACCCGAACTCAACCCCGAATGAACACAGACCTGTTTGGCAACGGTTGCTCATGCTTTTGGCAGCCCGCGGTCAGCTACGTACCAGGTTAGTCAGCAGCCACGACCTAAGCATACTCGCACCATATGCCAATTGCACACCATAAAGAAGCGCAGAAATGCTTTACGCATGCGTTATCTGGCCGTTCAGGGCAGTTTAAAAACCTATATAAATTGAAACGAAGAACAGATAGTCATTATCATTTACTGTGAAATTCAGTCCATTGACTTGCTCGCAGGAATTCCTTAAAACTGTACATTCTGTTGGTTGGACAAACCTGAGCAGAAAGGAAAATGTAGTTTACTCTACCAAGAGGACTGAATAAGTTACTGGTTTTTAGTAAAGTTTGTTTCGTTAATCCAAAGCATGTTTTATGAAACAATCGCACGTGGTGGTAAAAACGCTGACATGTGGTACTGAATCTCCATTCCCTATATCAGCAGACTTACCCAGCATCCTCTAACCTGTCACGGATCTCCGGAGAACTCAGGCCGAAAGCATAAACTAGACGCCAGCCGTACCCACATGGACGCACATTTAATACACACACACAAAGAGACGCTAACACGCTAACAAAATTAACAAAAACTAACACAACGTACAAAGCCTAATGGTAGACACGATGCTTCACTCTAAGAGATAGCGTTCCACTTTTGAGCTTACAGAAGGTGACGTTCGGCTTGCAATTAGCTTGTCTTGTTAGCCGCAACATACGACCTCCCGTTGAAGCGTAATTCCGTCTCCTCAACGGTAGGGTCCCGCAACTTCTTTCTCATCACTGGTTGCCTCTGAGCGGGTTAAACGGCGATTGTTACCGAGAGGGGTGTCTGAACGCAACTAAAAGGTAACATACACTCACTAAAGGCAGGAAATGATTATGTAATTAAATCGTTTAGGCGTTGTCATTGTGTTGTCTCGTGGCTATGTTCACGGCAGGTATTGTGGCTATTAAGAATTAAAAACTTCACATGATGCAACCTAAAGGGGAACTGCCTCCAGGAAAGATATTAGTAGCTTATTTTAATGTTGCAATTAAAAAAAATGGAAAATAAATAAACACAGGATTCGAACGAATGTGTTATTTGCTAAGGGCTCAGGTACGTAATACTAATCCATTGAGCCACTGAGGCTTTTTTTTTTCTTTACTTGGACATTCAAAACAAGACGATGAACAATAAAACGTGCCAGCACACTTTCGCGTGACTCGGCGGGTTAAAACTTTTTCAGTTTTACCAAACTGTCAAGCGCATGAATCCATTGTGGCTGCTCGGGGAGTGTCATATGCACTTCCCTGAACCGCGCAACACTGTGTATGAAATGTTCTCGTACAGGATTGACTTGTATATCTGCATTGTTAAACTGCATTCTGGTTTTCCACAAGCGAGTACGGCACGCTTTAAACGCGCTCTTATTCATTTTTGCAATATTTCCGCTATCTGTCGCCAGGTGACGCTGCTCAGAGGACCCTACCGTCGAGAAACGGATTCACGTGTCCCTCACCTCCCGGAGCCTCCTCTTCTCTGACTTCCACCCCCTTGGCTCTCCATATCGCGCCTTTTTGATGATGATGATGGTGCCCTGAGACGAAATGGCGCATACCCACGGGGGGGGGGGGGGGGGGGGTTTGGGGAGAGATACACTTCAATGGAAAAACTGAAAATTTTGCCGGCGTTTAGATTTCGCTGGTATGCTACCCTGTGTGGGTAAGGGAATTCGGGAGGGAAAGATTGAAAAAAGCATGGGGGAAATAATAGAATGGATGGGGGAGATAAAACACGGCCATTAAATACATGTTAAGGTGCTTCGTGGAGTAATGATATAAAGTGGAATAATGAAATGTATAATCCGACAAATGTGCTTATAGAGTTCACAGCTTGCAAAATGCCTAAGGGAAACATGCGAGGTGAATTTAGAGTTTGTCAAGGAGTCCAATGTCTTTCAAAAATGTAAATAAAAATTTCATCGCAAGTCTCTGTTGCCTAGGGCAGGCGAAGGTACCTAAAACACTGTTCATTGTTAAAGGCCCTGGGGAGACCTCCATGCTGTCTTCATAGTTCGCACGCTCGTGAGCGTACGCAGTGCACTCAAGTAGGATATGTTCCACAGTTTCAATCGAGCCGCAGTTGTCACAATACGGGCTGTTTATTTCACCAAAATGGTAGCGCAATCTATTTGCTTATGTACAGTTTAGACGAAGTCGGTGGTAAAGAGTTTCTAGTTGGCGAGGATATTTCGGAGGAAGTCTTGATTTTAGATGCGGGTCAATTGAATAAAGAAATCGGTACTGATGCGTCGGCAAGCTCCAAAGTCGATACTTTGTTTCGGAAGCAAGTTGTTTAGCCAGTTAGGATACATCAGATTTCGTGAAGAAGATCCTAATGTATCTTTGATGTTGGTGGCCTTTGCGAGCCGCTTTATCTGCTTTTTCATTGGCTTTAATGCCACAGTGAGCTGGTATCCACTGAAATGTTGTGCAGTGGCTTGTGGCAACAGCCAAATGATGAAGATACCCAACGTGAAGGGAAACAGGATGTTTTTCTTCAGCAGGATATTCAGGATATGGCAGGGATGCTTTGGAATCCGTGAAGGTAACCCATCTTCCGGGAGTTTGGTGCAGGATATAGGAGAGAGCGTCTTTAACGCCATGGAGCTCAGCTGTCGTAGATAATGTCTTCCGCTGCAACCGATAAGACAGGACATGGTTTGTTGAGGGCACATAAACGCCACAGGATGTAGTGTCTTGAGAAGTTGAAAAATCGCTGATTATTTGGGTGAGCTGCGTATATTCCTTGACTATGTAGGCGAGAGCGGCTCGCAGAAGAGCTGCCTGCGGCATGCTGCTCCCCGCATCCACGCCAGGAACAGCCATATTCACCTTTAAAGACGATAGTGTCCATGGAGGAACGGTGACTGGTAATAAACTACGTGGCTGAATAATAGTAGGGAGGGGCACAAACTGTACTGCTTGACCAAATCCAGAGTTGCTTTGAGTTTAGTGGGCACGATGCAAGAAATGCTTCTTCCCTTGGAGGACATGTCGGAGATGGGTGCGCATAGTTTCTTGGGCGGCAGTCACATCTAGCGGGGGGCATCCTGCTTCTGCAAGTGTTCCTGATGCAGATGATCCCTTTGGGAGCCCAAGGCGTATCCGCAAGCAGTTGTTCCGTGCAGCTTCGAGAATCTTGCTTGTTGGATATAATCGCTGAAGTGCCGGTAAATAGTAGCGCAACGCTCCTTCAACGTATGCCTTTTCAAGTAGAACTATCGATCGCCAGGTGCTGCCCCGTCGTGTTCCCGCCATAAATCTGCAAACCTATGATGCTGCAGTGATTATCTCATGGAGGTTTTTAATCTGAGGGGCCGCAAGAGAGGTTACTGTCAATTATAACCTCTAGGAACCGGTGTGATCGTACATAGGACAGTGACCGTCCACCCAGAAGCAGCGGGTATCGAGTCATTCTTTTCCTTGTAAATGTAATAGCAGCACACTTTTCTGGTGAGCGACGAAGACTCTGGAGAGCCAGGTACATTCAGATGTGCACTAACGCTCTCTGTATTCGTTGCTGCGTTGTATAACGCGAACGTGATGCACTCCAGATGCAAATATCATCTAGAAAAATTGTAATGCGTACTCCACGGGGAAGGTTTCTTGTTATATATATAAGGGCAATATTGAATAGGAGAGGGCTGAGCACAGCTCCCAGAGGTACGCCCCTCTTCACTGCATAAGAGAGGGTTTGACCATGTGGAGCGCTCATAAATATTTGCCGCTCTTGTAAATAGTGTCCAATCCAGTTGTAAAGCTTTCCTCTGAGGCCAAGGCTGCGAGAATTGCATGATGAAATACAGAGTCAAACGCAGCCTTCATGTCAAGGATAACGACTGTCGGGATGTATTCAGCGTTAAGGTACTCTTCAAGTGATGATACAAGGGTAATAACATTATCAGTCAGAGACATATCCTGGCGAAACCCGTTCATTTCTTGAGTATATCCACTTCTGCTCTCGAGAAACCAGGTGACGCGTTTGGAGATCATTCGCTCCATAAGCTTACCGACGCAGCTCAGTAGGGCGATGGGTAGGAAGGATGCAGTTGGCTGTTTAGGAGGTTTCAAAACGAGCACAATTTTTGCCAACTTCCATTCCGTTGAGACTTCACCAGAGATCCAGGAAGAATTGTAGTATTCCAGGAGTCGAAGGCGGGAATTGTGAGCTAGCTTTGCGATTGCGTCATAGGTCACCTCATCATGGCCCGGAGACGTCCGTCTGCTTAATTCTGCGATAGCTGTGGTCAACTCCTCAATAGTGAAATGTAGGTCCATCGCTGACACTGCCGCCGGGGGGATGTTTGATAGACCATCTGTGGAGTGTGTAGAAGTCACTGACCCTGTGGACAGTCGTCTGCAGTATTCTTCTGAGACTTTTTAATGGATTTTCGTTCATGCAGAGATAGTGCTGTTAAAGACTGAAGCTGTTGGAGGGGCGTGCGCATATCGCGAGTTATCCGCCAAAGTTTGGCTACTGATTGGCGCACGTCCGCTGTAGAAAAAAAGTGACGCCATCTTTGCCGACTAAGCTTATCCAGGTAGCGTCGAATGTGACTTTGTGTGCGTCGGCAGGCACGAAGGTCTTGAATGTTTTTCGAGCGCTTAGCTTTCCTCTCACCTCGCCTGCGAATAGCGCGCAACCTTTGGAATGTCTCATCATTTTTGGGTAAGCTATCGCTTTTAGCTGTGATCCGCGTGCTTTCTCTCGGGCAATAAGCAATTGTCGATATTAGTTCCTCATGCCGTGTTGCGGCAGTAATCCCTCTGCTTGCAGCATCTTTGTACATATCCTGGTCTGTAGATTTTATAAGAAATTTGACGCCATCTGCGCACTGACAGCCGATATGAGAATTGGGTAATGGTCACTTCCACGTGTTTCCAGATCGGTGCGGCAGCCAAGGTGATGGGCCGCTGAACTTGTCCCAAAGGTCACGTCAGGGCTGCTGGTAGTCCTCAGGCCTTGGAGATAGGTTATGCGGCCAAAATTTAGCGGTTCAATTAAATGTTTTGCCAGAAGTCCTGCAAGCTTTGCACCTCGGGCACATGTGTGTGAGCTTCCCCAAATTTCATTGTGAGCGTTGAGGTCTCCGCAAATAATATGTGGAGTGGGCGTCCTTGTCATCAAACTTTCAAGCCTCGAAGCATCGAATGGCCTGCCTGGCTCAAGATATACTCCAATAAGAATCTACTCCTGTCTCCCAATTACTGTTATGGCGCACACATATTCATTATCATTGTGAGGCGGAACTTCAACCAAAGACGCCGGGATACCCTTGCGAAGGCCTATCAGCAATCTGCTAACGTCGTCTAGTCGTTTGTGAATGTCATAAAAATAGCATCCGCGTAGTCTGAAAGTTTCCTCCACGCGCGATTCAGAGATGACTATGAAAGGGAAGTGGTACGCTCGCACAAGTTGCCGAACATCAAAGAGTTTCGAGCGTAAATCATCACCGTTCCACTGGAAAATGGTGCATGTGAGATAGATGTTGTGGATGGTCAGCTGCGGTGAAGCTCTTCCGGTCGAAGCCATAATTACAAATCTGTGACATTACGCCCCTGCGGAGCGTAAGAGACCGACAGCAACGGCTCCATTGCTAGAACAGCTTCTACTTCTGGGAGTCCTTGCGACGAAGGGTTAGCGCAGAGAAGTGCCTTGATGGCGGCAAACAGGATCGGAATCAGTAGGCTTGTGATTTCTTGTTCGGTGCTTCCGCTTTGCTGCATTTGGCTGATCTTCTTGTTACATTGCGTTACCTTAGGCTGAGAGTTAGAAAGGTTGTTTGTCGTTCTTGTGCGGAGTGTAGCTGCTGCTTTGTTGGAGGAGAAAAGCCAGCGGACTTTCCACGCTTCGTTTTAGCTGCAGCCGAGTACGTGTCATCACACGTTTTTCCATCATGTGATTTTCTATGTTGCGGTGACTGATTTTGGGATATATCTAACGTTTTTGCAAAAACCACGTCAGGGTTAAGTGGCATATTATGACGCTTGGGCGGTTTCTCTTGTGCTTCCTCCATTGAGCGTGCAAGTGTAGCAGCTTTCTTTTTAACACAACCTCGGGGCATTGGCCAGGGTGCATTGTAAATTGTAAATATTTATGTTCAAGGACTGGAGTATTCAGATAAATATGAATCTTCCACTAGAATTTTGAAAAAATGAAAAGGAAAACAAAAGGTAATGAAATCGTACCTAGCATAGGAATCTACCTTTTGAAACTATATGATCATGAATAAAATCGCAAACTGGTTTTAAGGCATATCCCTTGACGCTTGCTCCGAAAGAGGAGATCTGGAATGGTTAGTGGAAGGCCTAATCTTGAAAGGGGGGTTGCTAAGTAAATTTTGCGAAGAGATGCGAACCTCTGGCAGAAGAGAAAAAAATGATTTATGGATTCAATTTTATTGCAATACTCACAGAGGTTAGCAGCGGATAGTCCCGAACGACATAAATACAGATTTAGTTTCGGTAATCTGCAGCACAAGAGAGTCATAGATACTTCACATAGCGTTGAAACACACATGCGGCCACGCCAAGGACATCTGAGGTGTTGGTAATTTGATGCAGAAAGGAGAGGCTCATTACTGAGGTGATGCAGACGTTAGAAATTTTGAAATCGTGCTAAAGTTAAGTAAACGGTATTAGGTATGAATGGAACAAGAGGCCCACTAAGAGCGGATTTTGCTAAAAAATCTGCCCTTTCATTATCTGTAACACCACAGTGGACTGGGACCCATTGAAAACGCAAATCTGAAATGTGAGGAGGAAGGAAAAAATAAAGTGAACGGCAAAGCAGAGCGTCCTTCGAATTTTCGAGCGATGACTGCACGGATAGGCTGTCAGAAAGAAAAATAACCTTAGAAATACTACTAGGGATTTTAGTCAAGGCCAACTCAATGGCTAGAAACTCAGCAGCGAAAATTGGCGTATAGTCTGGGACCCGAAATGAATACGTCCAGCCAAGAGCCTGGGAGCATGTGCCAGTAGCTGCTTTTTCATCCTGCTGAGACGCATCTGTAAAAATGGCAATATGGCTCCGCGTTGATACATGTAAGCATAATCGCAGTCTTCATCGCCTTCTATTCACCAATCAGCGCTTGCCAAGTCACCGACTACTTCTTCTTCATCTTCTTAATCCTTCGTTGGTCCACGTAATCCTTTTCGCCGTCGTCTTCTTTGCTTTCGCAAAAAGCCTCTGTATTTGGCCTCTTACATGTGCCACAATCAAATGTTACGAGGTGGCAAGCTGATAAGAACATGAGACAGAGAACGGAGAGAAAATGTCCGATGTCGATGATTGATAACGTTTAATAAATGTTGGCGAAATAACCGCTCAAGCGGTTATTATAAAAACTAAGAAGCATTTCGGTCACTAGAACAAAGTAGCCGAGCGACGAAGAAAATTTGTATTCTGAGCATGTACACAGAGCGCAGGGGAAAGCAAAATCAGTGTTGAATAAACGCTCGCTGCAACGAAAGTCGTGCAGGCAGAGAGAAACCCGACAGGATTCATTGCAGCTAACCAGCCTACTGCTCGTGAGGTGCCTTCGAAACGAATGGATTGAAAAAGAAGAGTATCAGTCGCGCTCGATATCCAGCGGCGAGGGAATCGGCGCCTGCAGCGCAATGTGACTGAATGTATGTCTGTATGACGAGGTAAAAGCACGTCGGGAACCAACATTTATAATCGCCGAAACGAAGAAACCCTATGTTAAAAAATATTTGCAAGTCGATTAGGTTTGGTTTGATTTGTGGGTTTTAACGTCCCAAACCAACTCAGGCTATAAGAGACGCCTTAGTGCAGGGCTCCGGAAATTTCGACCGCCTGGGGTTCCTTAAACCCAGCTAAGCCTTCACGGATCACTACCTTGTCGCGGCCGAGGGGCTTGCGAAACTCGGGAAGTCGTGAGCTCTGCGGTGTAGGGCCACCCAAAATAGACAGGAAACGGCAGAGAATTCTGACAAAATGTGATTCACTGAAGAAGGTAATGGCAACCCACTCCAGTATTTCCTGCCAAGAAAACCCTATGACCAGTTACAATAGCAATATTAATATGGCGCTGGAAGATGAGCCCCCCAGGTTGGAAGGCGTCCCACATGTTACTGGGGATGAACAAAGGGCGATTCCTAGTAGCTCCAGGACGAATGAAGCGGCTGGGCTAAAGCCAAAACGACGCTCAGTTGTGGATGTATCGGGAAGCGACCGGAAAGTCCCAAGTTGCAAGGAGATATATCGCACAGCAACATGGAATGTAAGATCAATGACGCAAGGTAAACTGGATGTCGTCAAGCGAGAAATGGACAGATTGAACATTGACATCTTGGGTATCAGCGAGCTCAAGTGGCCCGGAATAGGAGAATTTAATTCCAGCGACCATTATGTCTTTTATTGTGGGCACGAATACAGGAGAAGGAATGGGGTTGCCCTCATAGTAAACAGAAGAATGGGCAAAGCAGTTCTAGGGTACAACCCCAAAAACGACCGAATGATTTCACTTCGGATCCAAGGTCACCCTTTTAACATAAGTTATCCAAGTCTATGCACCAACCACTACTGCTGACGTTGATGAATTTTATGCTGACCTGCAATGCCTTTTAGACCACACTCCATCATCAGACGTCCTTTTTCTCATAGGAGACTGGAATGCTAAGGTCGGGAGTGAAAAAATATCCGGAAAAACAGGCAAGTTCGGTTTTATGGAGCCAAATGAAGCTGCGAAGAGCCTAGTAGAGTATTGTCAAGAAAACGACCTGACCATAGCGAATACTAATTTTCAACAGCACAAGAGGCGCCTGCACACGTGGACTTCACCGCGCGGTCTGTACAGGAATAAGATTGATTATATTCTTTGCCTGCAGAGATGAAGAAGCGCTATACAAGCAGTAAAAACAAGGCCTGGGGCCGATTGTGGCAGCGATCATCAGCTTCTTGTCGCCAGATTTAAGCTTCGATTGAGGAAAACTGAGTAACTAGAAGGCCTTTCAGGTATGATCTGGATCAAATTCCATCAGAATATGCTGTGGAAGTGAGGAATCGATTTCAAGAATTAGATCTAGAAGACAGAGAGCCTGGAGAGATGTGAACTGATGTTCTTGATATAATACAAGAAGTTGCTATTAAGGTAGTTCCAAAGCAAAAGAAATGCAAGAAAACAGACTGGTTATCTGAAGAGGCTTTGCAAATAGCTGGGGAAAAGAGGATGGCAAAGGTTATGGGAGAAAGAGAAAGATACAAGGTTCTCAATGCGAATTTTCAGAAAATAGCAAGGAGAGATAAGAATGCCTTCCTGAACATACAGTGCCAAGCAGTTGAGGACAACAGCCAATTGAGGAGCACAAGAGCTCTGTATAAGACAAAGATATCAAAGAAAGCTTCTGTGCTAAGCTGGGCGTGATAAACGACAAACGAGGTAGGGACCTCACTGAAGCCTCAGAGATAAAGAAGAGGTGGCAGGAAAACGCACAAGAAATGTAGAAGAAGGGCACGGATGTGCAAACCCAACATAACACGGTTGTAATTACTGATCTCGAGCTGCGCATCCTGAATAAAGAAGTTGAGTGGGCCTTGCAAGCCTTGCTAAGAACAAAGCTAGCGGAATTGATGGCATTCAAGCTGAGTTGCTTCAAAACCTCAACCATGAAGCTGTTAACTTTCTGTATACATTATGGCAGCAAATTTGGACAACCCTGCGGTGGCCACAGGATTGGAGGATGTCAGTTTACATCCCCATTTCAAAGAAAGGCAGTTCCAAAGATTGTTCCAATTACCGCATGATCACGCCTATTTTGCATGATAGCAAGGGAATGTTGAAAATCCTCCAAAGTAGGCTGCAGCAGTATGTGGATCGGTTGCTTCCGGACTTGCAAGAAGGGTTTCGCAAGGGCAGAGGAACTAGAGACCATATTGCCAACCTTCGCTGGATTATGAAAAAGGCAAGAGAGTTCCAGAAAGCCATCTACTTTTGCTTTATTGATTATGCGAAAGCGTTTGACTGCGTCGATCACAGGCGATTGGGGCAAGCTCTCACAGGCGATTGGGGCAAGTGAGAAGTTTGGGCCTAAACTGAACAATAAAAAGACAAATCTCATGGCGTCTTGCCCTGTCAAGTACTGGAGCATCAAGGGACAAGAAGTGGAAGCGTGGAAGCGGTGACAGAATTTCTCTTCTTGTGCTCCAAGCTTGCCCCGGAAGGAGACTACAGCCATGAAATTAGGAGATGGCTGCTTCTGGGAACGACAGCCATGCTACCCTTGACCGCTAAGTGAAGAGCAGAGACATTAGTCTGCCAACCATGATCCGTATAACTCGTGCTATGGTCTTTCAAGTTGTGATGTATCGATGCGAGAGCTGGACTATGAAGAAGACTGACTGCCGAAGAACTGACGCATCTGAATTGTGGTGCTGGCGGAGACTCTTTAGAGTTCCTTGGACTGCCAGAAGATCAATTCAGGCGACATTGTCGATCATAAACCCTGACTGCTCATTGGAGGTTCAAATTCTTAAGTTTAAGCTTAGCTACTTTGGCCATCTGATGAGAAGGGAGAAGTCGCTGGAGAAAGATTTGATGTTGGGAAAGGTTGAGGGTCACCGGAGAAAGGGTAGGCAGCGAACGTGATGGTTAGATGGCATCCTCGAGGCGCTTCAGATGAAGTTATGTGATGTTAGAAAGATAGTGAGAGACCGGAAAGCGTGGCGTGTATGGTCCATAGGGTCACGAAGAGTCGGACACGACTTGACGACTGAATTGAACTGAACTGTACTGAAACTGTAAAAATAAAACGCGATGCGTTTTTTTATATCTCTATCATTTTCTCTGTTATTGTACAATATAGGGCCTTGCTCATATAGGTGTTGCTGATTTGCACACACCAAAACACATTCTCTAGACGCTGTTCTACACGCTTGAACCGTTTTCTGTACATGTATTCATATGAGGAACCAATCCATTCAAAAGCCGCGCTGAACTCAGCGTTTGCCGTTGCACGTCCGGCTTCGTGCACGGAGTCTATATAAACATCTCATGGTGAACAAAGGGTAGGTGGCTGCTTCCGGCAACACGGGGCTGGAATCCTGGTGCTCTTACCTTTTGTGGTGAAGTTTCCACCGGTATTTTACGTTCTGTCGTGATTTCCGTCTTTGAACTCGTCGCCGCTTTGGTGACCGACAGCAGCTGTTTTTACGCACTTATTTTTCTTCCCTACCTTTCTTTTGAATGCCCTGTGTCAACACGAGACTGGAATGCTAATGTCGGGAGTGAAAAAATATCCGGAAAAACAGGCAAGTTCGGTTTTATGGAGCCAAATGAAGCTGCGAAGAGCCTAGTAGAGTATTGTCAAGAAAACGACCTGACCATAGCGAATACTAATTTTCAACAGCACAAGAGGCGCCTGCACACGTGGACTTCACCGCGCGGTCTGTACAGGAATAAGATTGATTATATTCTTTGCCTGCAGAGATGGAGAAGCGCTATACAAGCAGTAAAAACAAGGCCTGGGGCCGATTGTGGCAGCGATCATCAGCTTCTTGTCGCCAGATTTAAGCTTCGATTGAGGAAAACTGAGTAACTAGAAGGCCTTTCAGGTATGATCTGGATCAAATTCCATCAGAATATGCTGTGGAAGTGAGGAATCGATTTCAAGAATTAGATCTAGAAGACAGAGAGCCTGAAGAGATGTGGACTGATGTTCTTGATATAATACAAGAAGTTGCTATTAAGGTAGTTCCAAAGCAAAAGAAATGCAAGAAAACAGACTGGTTATCTGAAGAGGCTTTGCAAATAGCTGGGGAAAAGAGGATGGCAAAGGTTATGGGAGAAAGAGAAAGATACAAGGTTCTCAATGCGAATTTTCAGAAAATAGCAAGGAGAGATAAGAATGCCTTCCTGAACATACAGTGCCAAGCAGTTGAGGACAACAGCCAATTGAGGAGCACAAGAGCTCTGTATAAGACAAAGATATCAAAGAAAGCTTCTGTGCTAAGCTGGGCGTGATAAACGACAAACGAGGTAGGGACCTCACTGAAGCCTCAGAGATAAAGAAGAGGTGGCAGGAAAACGCACAAGAAATGTAGAAGAAGGGCACGGATGTGCAAACCCAACATAACACGGTTGTAATTACTGATCTCGAGCTGCGCATCCTGAATAAAGAAGTTGAGTGGGCCTTGCAAGCCTTGCTAAGAACAAAGCTAGCGGAATTGATGGCATTCAAGCTGAGTTGCTTCAAAACCTCAACCATGAAGCTGTTAACTTTCTGTATACATTATGGCAGCAAATTTGGACAACCCTGCGGTGGCCACAGGATTGGAGGATGTCAGTTTACATCCCCATTTCAAAGAAAGGCAATTCCAAAGATTGTTCCAATTACCGCATGATCACGCCTATTTTGCATGATAGCAAGGGAATGTTGAAAATCCTCCAAAGTAGGCTGCAGCAGTATGTGGATCGGTAGCTTCCGGACTTGCAAGAAGGGTTTCGCAAGGGCAGAGGAACTAGAGACCATATTGCCAACCTTCGCTGGATTATGGAAAAGGCAAGAGAGTTCCAGAAAGCCATCTACTTTTGCTTTATTGATTATGCGAAAGCGTTTGACTGCGTCGATCACAGGCGATTGGGGCAAGCTCTCAAAGGCGATTGGGGCAAGTGAGAAGTTTGGGCCTAAACTGAACAATAAAAAGACAAATCTCATGGCGTCTTGCCCTGTCAAGTACTGGAGCATCAAGGGACAAGAAGTGGAAGCGTGGAAGCGGTGACAGAATTTCTCTTCTTGTGCTCCAAGCTTGCCCCGGAAGGAGACTACAGCCATGAAATTAGGAGACGGCTGCTTCTGGGAACGAGAGCCATGCTACCCTTGACCGCTAAGTGAAGAGCAGAGACATTAGTCTGCCAACCATGATCCGTATAACTCGTGCTATGGTCTTTCAAGTTGTGATGTATCGATGCGAGAGCTGGACTATGAAGAAGACTGACTGCCGAAGAACTGACGCATCTGAATTGTGGTGCTGGCGGAGACTCTTTAGAGTTCCTTGGACTGCCAGAAGACCAATTCAGGCGACATTGTCGATCATAAACCCTGACTACTCATTGGAGGTTCAAATTCTTAAGTTTAAGCTTAGCTACTTTGGCCATCTGATGAGAAGGGAGAAGTCGCTGGAGAAAGATTTGATGTTGGGAAAGGTTGAGGGTCACTGGAGAAAGGGTAGGCAGCGAACGTGATGGTTAGATGGCATCCTCGAGGCGCTTCAGATGAAGTTATGTGATGTTAGAAAGATAGTGAGAGACCGGAAAGCGTGGCGTGTATGGTCCATAGGGTCACGAAGAGTCGGACACGACTTGACGACTGAATTGAACTGAACTGTACTGAAACCGTAAAAATAAAACGCGATGCGTTTTTTTATATCTCTATCATTTTCTCTGTTATTGTACAATATAGGGCCTTGCTCATATAGGTGTTGCTGATTTGCACACACCAAAACACATTCTCTAGACGCTGTTCTACACGCTTGAACCGTTTTCTGTACATGTATTCATATGAGGAACCAATCCATTCAAAAGCCGCGCTGAACTCAGCGTTTGCCGTTGCACGTCCGGCTTCGTGCACGGAGTCTATATAAACATCTCATGGTGAACAAAGGGTAGGTGGCTGCTTCCGGCAACACGGGGCTGGAATCCTGGTGCTCTTACCTTTTGTGGTGAAGTTTCCACCGGTGTTTTACGTTCTGTCGTGATTTCCGTCTTTGAACTCGTCGCCGCTTTGGTGACCGACAGCAGCTGTTTTGACGCACTTATTTTTCTTCCCTACCTTTCTTTTGAATGCCCTGTGTCAACACGAGACCCAGTGTAGATTCTTTCTTCTTTCCTGCAGTCGCAAAAACAATAAACGGGGTTTCTGAGGCTTAGATCTCAGATGCTTGTCTTGTTTTTTTTTTTTTTGCACCATTCGCAGGTTCGCCCTGTGGTGAGATCGAATACGTAACCGGAGTCTCATAGGCAGCCCAGCCGCTGCCTATGAGACTCCGGTTACGTATTCTGCAAAACGCTCTGCGTAGTTGCTGTGGGAAATAGCGGGATAGAGACATCGGAAGACAGCTATCTTCGTCCCCAGCCTAGAAGCGGGCGATCATGGGGCGAGGCAGCAGCTTTTCGGTGACCCAAACTTTTTGATGAGAAATACCAGTCAGCTCACTCTGCCTCATTTGCTAAGCCACCGCGAAGGTTAGCTGTACCAATATTTAAGCTTGTTTTAGCTTCAATCTCAGGTAAAGTGTTATTCGGTAAAAAAAAGTAAATAAGCAGTATCTGTAAGAGTTCTCGGGGGAAGCTAGAGCCATGCCTCAGGAGAAAGGAGGAAAGTGGGAAATAAGGAGGAAAAGGGGTGCCGTAATTGAGCACTTTGGAATAATTTCGACCCCGTGTAATCCTTATGCGCTCTGGCGTTGCTCAGCACACTAAGACTATTGCGTTGCCGCCGCCTCCGTGGAAGCGCGGCCGCTCTGTTGTGCTCTTGACCGGCAGGTCATGCTTAGTATCACAGCATCTTAACCCCTAACCCTACGCGGCGGGGATCAAGCCCTGTCTATCGTTGGTGCGTGAGACCGGTTCGAAGGCAATAAAGTAATGAAAAACATGTCCTGGTGCAGAATAGGTACGAACTGCAAATGTAGTACAAATTGCTGAGGTGCAATCCACCTCAACGTATTTTTATAGTGATAACTCGGTTGCACTGTTTTTCTTGATTGAAACTTTTTGCTCAACACGGGCAGACATTATTTGCGCAGCAACCTAAGCAACCGATAGGGAACGCCCGTTTTCAACCCTTCCAGCAGTGTCCTGAGCCCATTGCCTGTTTTCCTCACCAACACAGCTTCGTGCCTCCTCTATCGTAAGGACAATCTTAAGCCGACCGGCGTTTACGTTGCACTGCCAACGGATGTGCCGCTCCACCCGGCTCCACCTCCATGGCATTCCGTGGCAGACTGGCAGCGCGCACCTTGTATTTACGTCAAACGGCATTATCACATGATGCTCGTGCGCTGTCACATACTACGTGTTCAGATCAGCTGCAGTTGCAGGTGCGACGAGAACGTGCGCAATTGCTTTGGTCCTCCTCACACCGGCGAGGGCAGCTGTTAGCTGCAATGCGTCAAGTTAATAACACGCGCACGCCTCGGGTTTGAAGGTTAAATCGAGCTGGGCGTGTCAGAATTAGAGTTGTCGGTTTAGTACCTTGCGACACGCACCCTTTCAAATAAGAGTAAACGGGATAGCCAGGATAGCGCCTTTAACACAGTCGTTTCATTCTACAGGGTTCTTTCAAAATTTTGTTAAATTAGGTTTTTCCAGAAACTAAGGTGGTGGTTATTTAAAAACAATCATTCAGAATTATTTTTAGAGAAAGATATGCTTGGCGCGGAGACTCATTACCTTCAATAAAGACACTATATAGTCCCTAGAAAGGGAGCTTATTGGCGGTTGTCTTTGTCCGAGCACGACGCATTAAGACCCTTTGAGACAATAGGTCGCGTCAGCCGAGCTTGGTCGCTTCCCAATCCTTCCGTGAAGGTTTGGGGATGAGAGTAGGGATGGGCTCGTTTTGCATGCTCATACCAAGTTGTGTCAGCTACCTGCCCACAGCACAAGCAGAGCGCACTGAATTAGGGACTAAGTCGTTGTATCGGTCTCACTTTGATGTGTATATCTACATTGAATTTATCTACAAGAGGGTAAAAGTACAAAAGCTCTCACAGTTCCCTGTGGATATCAATACCACGCCATAATTGAAGGAAAGTGAAATCGAAAGCGAGATGGCTGAAAAAGCATGAGTAATTTTGAACGCCTGACCAAGCAGTGCGGGTTCTTTGCCATTTTTTGTGCTCCACCGGACTCGATTCGCGCATATAAAGCGAAATGTGTTTGTCTGTATATTTTTTCATATGCCTTCTCCTACATAGTCGCACATCATGATCTTCTTTCTCCTCCCTTCCCCAATGAAGAGTTACAGGCCAGATTTGAATAATTCGGGCTAACCTTTCTCCCTTCCCTTGCAAACAAAAAATCCATCTATCTATTGACCACCTGAGGATACATATTTCTCAGTACGAATGCAGTACGAATTCAGTACGAATGCTTTGATGGTTTCCAGGCAACCGTCGTCAAGGGCGGCCTGCCTGAACTTCTCCTTTGTCACACAGGCTGGCTCAATGAACGAGACGACTTCTTCCTCCTTAGCAATCTCTGCCTCCGAAGTAGGTGCTGGCAGCCGAGAAAGTGCATCTGCTACAGCGTTTGTGGACCCCTTGCGCTATTCAACAGTGAAATTGTAGCAAAGCAGTCGTGCACACTAGCTTGCGATTCGGAGTGGGCGTCTTTCGTGTCCTCGGGACGGCAGTAAGGACACCAGTGCTTGGTGGTCTGTTCGAATAGTGAAATGGTGGCCCAAAAGGTATGTGTGCCATCGCTCACACGCCAAAATAAATGCTAGTGCCTCCCGCTCACCGACTGACTATTTCCTCTCCGCAGGCGACAGTGTACGAGATGCGAAAGCGACTGTGCGGAGCTCATGGTCACTTTTCTGCTGCAGGACTGCTCCCAGTCCACGGTCGGACGCGTCGGTCGACACAATTACTGGAAGTGATGGATCGAACACTTAGAGGACTGTACTCGAGGAAAGCATTTCTTTAACTCTCCTGAAACTACTGTCTGCTTCAGATGACCAAATAAACGGCTCATTTTTGCGAAGCAAGATTCTCATAGGCTCGACCACTTGTGCCAAGTGTGGAACAAACTTGGAGTAATATACTACGAGACCCAGGAATGAACGGAGGGAGGCAACATCAGTTGGCACTGGCGTGTTAAATATGGAATCTACCTTCTCTGGGAGTGGCGAGATACCACGTGCAGTAACCTTATGTCCTAGGAACTCAAGTTATGGAACGTCAAAGATGCATTTGCTGTTCAGTTTCACGCCTGCGTTCGTGATCTTTTGCACCACAGTCTTCAAGTCTGAAAGGTGCGCTTCTGCGGGCTTTCCAAAAATGATCACATCATCGATGTAGAACAGCACTCCATGGCAACGGTCGAGGATTGTCGCCATCATCTTCTGAAATGCAGCTGGGGCAGAAGCCAACCCGAAGCACTCTTTTAAAGCGGAAAAGACCGTCATGAGTGATGAATGCTGTCAGATCCCTGCTGTCAGGGTGCAAAAGAACCTTATGGCAAGCAGAAGCCAAGTCAAGTTGTGTAAATTGTGCAGCGCCTACCAAAGCGTGAAGCAGTTCCTCTGTATGCGGCATTGGAAAACCTTCTGGAACAATAGCTTTGTTTGGCTCATGAAGGTCTACACATATCCGGATGCTACCATCAATAGGTGTCAGAAGCATCGATGCGCTCGATGATGTCAAGGCTCAGTAACCTCTGAAGCTCCTTTGATACTGGCGACTGGAGAGAATATGGCTGACGGCAAATCTTGGAAGCTACAGGCTGCATGCCTTGCCGCGTCTTGATGCGATCGATGAACCCTTAGCAAGACCCAACTGCGGACTGAAAAGCGAACCTAACTCATGTGCTAAGGCTGGCGGAAGATCTTTGTTGCGGGGATGCTCGCTTGATGGTGTGGAAATGGAGCGGGATAGCGGGCCATTGACAGTCGGCAGCGGATCAACAGACGTGTGCAAGCATTTAAGAGGAGAATCCTCAATGCGAAGATCCAAGATTTTTATGCCGTCAAGACCGATCTGACAAGTTCCTCGGTGAACAACATGAAAGCGTAGTGAAGCTGTGCGCCCTTTACACTCAACGTCCGCCTCGAAAGGGAAACAACCTAGCACGAAAATAGGCCATTGAGAGTAGTCAAACAGAGTGACATGAGAAGCAGGCAGGAGTGGAACGCTCTGAAACTATCGACTGTACTCTTGCTGCGACAGAATTAAAACAGACAATCCTGAATCGACAAGAAATGTCAAATTGACATTCAAGACTTGCACTTGAATGTGAATTCCACTAAGTGCGGAACGTTGCAAAGCCAAAACTTGCTCAGCACTGCTACATGACGAAACACCTTAATGTAACTCAACTTCACGGCCTCGGCCTTGTATTTGAGTTCGTTTGCGGTTGCATGCTTTTTGAAAGTGGCCCTCTAGACCGCAAAATGAACAAGTCTACCCATGCGCTGGGCACTGCGGCGCTGATCCGAAGTGGTCCAGCGAGCAGCATCGGAAACAATGTGTCGAACCGGAGCAGCTACTCCGTTTTCAGTTTCGCTCAGGGGGCGGTTCCACCAATCTCTTTCTCTATGGTTCCGCTGCGGAGCACATGAGCCGCCCGCGCCCCTCGTTAACCTCTGCTGAAAGGGAGCTGCTAGAGGCGCATTTCTTTTTTTCGAAAGATTCGATGATGGTTTACAACGCTGGCGCAATGACATTGCCTCGACCGAAGCAGAAAGCTCCTTCAGTTCTTCCGCTGCCTGCTCAAAATGAAGTACAATTCGAACTGAATCCTCTAAAGACAGTGTGGAATCCTCGAGCAACAAACCGCTCACGTACGCGGTTGAAAGCTACACCAGTAACGCATTGATCCCGCAGAGCATCATCTTGCGAAGTAAACAAACAATGTGCGGCTAAATACCCTAGAGCGACAACAAAGTCTGAACGGACTCGCCTCTTTCTCTATGTTTTCGCTGCGGCGGTGAAAACGATGGCGCTCGAAGATAACGCTGCAAGAGGTGGAAAACTACTGTCGTAGAACGGCGAGTGCAGAGTCGTATTCGTCAGGAGCGGCAGACTTGTCATGGGCGAGCGCTGCAGCGCTTGGCGCTGACGGTGCTGCTGAGGCGCTGGTCCCTGCATGTAATGTCTGATAAACAAGCTGGGCTTCCACTCCCAAACAATGCAAAAGAATACCATTGCACTGCTCTGGCTTGAATGCGGCGACTCTGGATGCCACCAAGAACACGCGGGGCAAGCCCGGTGAGGTTCATGGCGGTGGTTTTAAACGCTGCGGCGGGGTTGGGGCAGGTAGCGGTAGGTTCACAGCATCCTCGTCGCCAATGTGGTGCTCGCGAAGGTGGAAGCAGGCTCCAGCCGTCCCGAATGAACACAACACGTTTATTCACACATACACACACATATATATATATATATATATATATATATATATATATATATATAGCCAGGGGGCGCTCGGAGTGAAAACGACGTTGACATGAATCGGCTACGGACTCGCCGGACGTACCTAAAACTCGGACCGTGCAATTTCACCTGCACCGGTTCTGTTAAGTGCGGTGAACAGGCGTTTCCTTTTTTTTCGAGGAAACGCCTGTTCATCGCACTAGCCGCAGGCAACGAGGCCTACCACCTGAGTTTGCCCCCTCGGGCATGACTACCAGCAGCCACGACGTCATCGTAATGCATGGCGTGACCCCCACCTACGTGACGTCTCAGAACCCCCCCGTCCCAAAGACCTTTCACGGGGACACCTATGAAGACGTCGACAACTGGTTGCAGCGCTACAAAAGAGTAGCGACATTCAACCTCTGGGATGACGCCGCACAGCTTCGAAATGTACACTTCAGCGTTGAGGATAGCGCTAGGACGTGGTTCGAGAACCATGAAGACGAGCTGTCTTCTTGGATTGATTTCAAACGTCATCTTGCGGCAACTTACGGTAGCTCAGATCGCAGCGAACGGGCTGAACGCGCTTTCCAATCTCGGGTCCAAATGCCTAACGAAAGCGTCGCGGCGTATATCGATGACGCGCCTGTTTAAGCGTGCGGATCCTACGATGTCCGAGGACAAAAAGCTGCGCTACCTCATGCGTGGCGTCAAAAGGCAGCTTCTCGATGGCCTGGTGCGCAGCTTGCCGAAACCTGTCGCAGAATTCCTTGCGGAAACATCCACTATATAGAAAGTGCTTCAGCAGCGAGCTTAGGCACAGGATCGTACCGTCCACGCTGCCTCAGTTCTACTGAGTTCCCATCGCATAGCATGGACATATCGGCGCAACGGGAGCTCATACATTCGGTTGTGCGCGACAACTCCGACTGATGTATGGCACACATCAATCAGTTCCTGCTTCCATTGCGAGCATTGTCCGCGACGAGGTGCAGCAAGCGCTCCGGCCTCCATTTCCAAGTGGTGAATCTCGCCCTGCTCCTCCTCTTACTCCACCGGAGTGTCACCGCCCCACATACTATCAGGTGCTGCAATACTCTCCGCTCTCGTCGCCGTCCTTGATTCATGCGAACGTAGCTGTGCCAAAACAGCAGCCCCCGTGATCCAGTACGTCACAGATTCTCGACCGCACGCATCGAAAGCAGACGAGTGGCGTACCCGTCCAACCGACGGCCGTTATGCTTACACTGCGGCGAACCGGGTCATGTCTATCGACGCTGTTCCTACTGTCGACTGGGTCTCGAAGTGTTTTCCGTTGATTCTCCGCGGCCTCGCTACGGTGAACGGCCTCGGGCCGTTGAAGATTTCGTCAATGACCAGCGCCGGGTTATTCCGTCTCGTCTGCGACAATGACGGGCGACTCACGTCTCGGCCGTCTCCATCTGCTACGAGTTCCTCATGGGCAGCGCAGGGCCGATCGCCCACCCAGGCTGCACCAGCCATCGGCCCAATATTGGGGATTGATTGAGGATTACAGGCCCACAAGTGGCCCAATGGTGCCAATCAGCTACCAATAATTTGCATCCGTACTATAACATAATCATTATTGGCCCAGTGAACTTCACCCATATCCGTTATTAGCATTCCACCGGCTTAACGCGGTCAATAATGCCAATGCATATTGAACAGCTTGCCATTATTGTATTCACATTGAGACAATCTGGTCATTATTGGCCAACCAGCTACAATGGTTTGCCAATATCTTCCACACCATGGTGCTCCTACCTGTATTATTACTGATAGAGGGACTGCCTTTACTTCACAAATGATAGCCAAAGTCTTTCATCTGAGCGGTACGGCGCATCGAAAAGCTACTCTTTACTATCCGCAGACCAATGGGCTGACGTAAATGCTTAATAAGACCATCACGAATATGCTGGCGATGTATGTCGACGCCAAGCACGACTTGGGGTGCGATCGTACAATATGTGACATGCGTATACAATACGGCAGTCCAAGAGACTACACGTTTCACGCCGTTTCGCCTCGTTTACGGCAGGGAGGTTCGGACGATGCTGCACGCAATGCTCCCTTACCAAACAGATACCGAACTTTGTGCCGACGTCGAGCAGTTTGCCCAAAATGCTAAGCAAGCACGCCAACTAGCGCGTGTCCACATAACCCAGCAACAGGACAAGGATTCACGCCGGTACAACCTCCGCCACAGACAAGCTTCCTACAACACCGGGGACCTGGTGTGGGTGTGGAGTCCTGTTCGACACCGCGGCCTGTCAGACAAGCTAATATGCCGCTACTTCGGACCATATGAAATCGTGCGGCGCATCAGCAACGTCAATTATGAGGTGCTTCCGGATAGATCAGAGCACACAGGCCGTCGGCTACCTCGTCCAAAGACAGTTGATGTCTTGCGATTGAAGCAGTACTTTGCGCGGTGACTGACAAACTGCATCTGCAAACTTTTTTGGCGGGAGTTGCTTTTGTCCGCTTGTGTGCACGTGTGACTGTGGGCGTTACGCTCAAGGAGGGAGAAATGCCAGGGGGCGCTCAGAGTGAAAACGACGTTGAAGTGAATCGGCACCGGACTCGCAGGACGTACCTAAAACTCGGACCGTGCAATTCCACCTGTACCGGCTTTGTTGACCTAGCCCCAGTCGCCAACACCGTGAAAATATATAACGAAAAACAGAGAAGCCCCCTGAGAAATAAAGAATACAAACCGAAAACGAAACTGAATATAACAACAGTCGAACAATATGGGCAGTTACTCGACGGGCCTTTGCATCCTCTTCTGTGGCTGACTTATATTTTCCTTTGTAAACTTCTTATCGTTGGTTTCCATTTTCTTCTTTTTTTTTGTCGTTGTTGATGGTCCCGTCTCCTGATTCGCTGAAATAATCGCTCCAATGGGCCAAATTAGTCAGCAAACGTGTTTAAAAAATAATAGGCTAGTATGAAGAACGGTACAGCACAATCGAAAGAAAACAGATCAGTCAAACCGAGCTAGGTAGCCTCTGGATTCAGACTGTTCCTCGTCTCAAGCGGGAGTACGGGAAAACGCCCATCTTCGCTCTCGATCGGGCCGCAACTTCCCGGGCTACACACACACACACACGCACGCACGCACGCACGCACGCACGCACGCACGCACACACACACACACACACACACACACACACACACACACACACACACACACACACACACACACACACACACACACACACACACACACACACACACACACACACACACACACACACGCACACACACACACACACGCACACACACACACACACACACACACACACACACACACACACACACACACACACACACACACACACACACACACACACACACACACACACACACACACACACACACACACACACACACACACACACACACACACACATACATACATACATACATACATACATACATACATACATACATACATACATACATACATACATACATACATACATACATACACGCACATATACATACATACATACATACATACATACATACATACATACATACATACATACATACACGCACACAAAACAATGCACAGGCACCCCACGAGCCACTGAAGGGGCCTGCTGACGGCGTTTGGAGTCTAACTATCCAGACAAACACAGAGGCCGAGCGCCCTTCAATGCGCGAGACGCCCACCCCTCAAAAAAGAACCAAGAGACAACGCGCGCACACAGGAGCATTTAACACCGCACAGATCTCCCCATAAAACAAGCACCCATAGGCGACTAGCGCGCGGGCCGCATCGCACCGGACCTCCGCACCGCAAACAAACACAAGAAAAGTTATTCCCTTAGGTGCATACGGCACTCTGTCCACGCGCCTTGTGGAATGGCTTTCTGAAACACGAGGAAACACACCCACACGCACGCAGAAAAGAAAATCCGGAAGAGAATGCCTTGACGACCGTATATGCCGCTCTTAAGATCTTTGCAACGACCACAGTGGTTGTTGGAGACGATAAATAACACAAAATCGTCGATTTCACTGCAAACGAAAAAGCCGCACTGTAAACAACAATTCAGCACTGAGTAACATAAGGGCAGCGGCCGTATGCGAGACATCTAGCATGACGCCATACAAACGCATCCGACACGAAAACATTTTTCATGGTGGTCCATTTGCCTGCCCTGGAAACCGGAGGCGGCGGCAATGGCTTTGGTGGCCTGCTGCGTCATGATAGAAGTTCAAATGACCGGCCTGCACATGCTCAGTTTTGCTGCAATTTACACCACCTCTATGCCACTCTCAGTGTTTCGCCACATCTTTCGTCAGCATGCCCGATAGGATCATCTGCTTCCCTCTTTCTGTTGGCGTTTATCAACGCGAAATGTTTTATCTACCCCCGAGTTACCTACTTCCAAGGCGACATCCGCCTACCCGCTGATGCCGAGCACCTCGCAACCGCCCCTGCGTTTGTACTTTAGCCTGTGCCAAGCCTCGGCGGAGAGCAAGCAGTCTGCCTAAGCGGTGTTCCTCGTTACGGTGCACAAAAGCGAGGATTTTTCTCTAACCTGCCAACCTTGATCTGGGGGGGAATTCTGTAACACTCCCAATAGAAAACCAGTCTCAAACCGCTCAACTTGAACCGCTCCTATTTGTCAGCGGCCATATTGAAGTTATGCGTCATCACTGACCTCAACGGTGACTGCGGTTACGTCATGAACAAGACTAAAGTGGTGACGTTTCCCATGCGCTGAATATGGACTGAAATTGTGAGCAAAACGAGGTAACCCCATGATATCGCTCGTAGAACAGATAACAACGCATTTCGCAAAGCCATTGTTTTTCTTTGAGTGTATCTATGCTTGTTACTATGTTGTTTGCCCTTTACATCCTGACATAATTTTTACTTATCCCTCCTGCATTGTGAAGTTTTGTTTTCCTTTTTCTTTTGGCGCATGTTTTTTGTGTACTTGTACTGTATTTGTTCTGTTACTTCGCTGTATTTTCATATACTTTTATGCATCCCACTCCCCTCTGTAATGCCCCCGATCCCTGAGGGTAAATAAATAAATAAATAAATAAACCCCAAAACCAGTCAACTGGAGTAGAGCGAAAATGGCTGCTGTGTTCCTTGGGATGCGCTGGCTGTGAGACAGTTGTGTTGGTGCAATTCACGGCGAAAGAAAAAGCACTAAGACGCGTTTGACGTACCGGACCAGTTGTTCCGACTCTGTTCAACTCGAAAACTAGCAGAAAGTGTAGTGACTGTACAGCGGTTGCCGACAAACATCGATGAGCGGGGCTTCACTTCACGGGCGAGTACACAGTCACTGCGGCTGCATGCGTACCGCGTTTATTTCCTTGCGTCGGGCAAGTAAGATAGCATCGCATAGGTGTCGATCAGCAGGTGCGTGCGGCGATAGCGGAAGCTATCCGGTTTGTCAAGGCGCCGCGGTGCGATATGGAAATAAGTCGCTAGGCAAGAGGTTCTACGTTGGGAACATCACAACAGTGAGTAGATTTTGATTTTGACTTCGTGGGTTTGGCTATGAGTTTGGAAGGCCCTTGTAAATTTGTATTCGGCCTTTTTTATCAGCGACGCGAGCATGCGCACGTTTGACCCTCGCTGCCCCGCCGGACCAAGGCCTTCAAATTACGCGTTCGTCTAGCGGTACTCCTGTACGCCGAAAGGTGAACTTAGGCCTGCTGAATGCCTTCGACTTTTTCTTGGGTAAGCTCTAAAAGCCCGCATCGGTCATCGAACGATCTTGATTATATGCATTAATATGGCAATCGACCACTTGCTGCAAGTTGGCTTCTCTGCAAGTCTTGTTTTCCAACCAAAATGACTCGTTCCCACTCTCGCAATGTTTGAAGAAACGAACAGAGGAAAGTTCTCTTTTCTTTCCAGCTGTTGTCTTTAGCATAACTAAGTGAGACCTGACGAAGTTCAATAGCTGTATATACCTCCCCTTTATATGTAAAATACAACATGAAGGGACTAGGGATTGCAGTGCCTTGCTCTTGGAGCATAACTGGTTTCGGCACATGGCCACGCTCCCTCCTTCGCGACTCAAAAGTGTGAATACGCTGTAAAAAGCGCTGCTTCTCTTTTTTTCAGCAAAAACTTGAAGAGTGTTATATGGTAACGATACCTTTTCGTTGGAAAACGAGCCTTGCAGAAAAGCTGACTTGCATTCCGGCGAGTGACGATTGCCTGAATTCGCTGAAGCTGGATACATAAGACTGGCTAGTTATGCATATGAATGCATACCACAGTACAAATTTAGAGTTATGGCCGCAGCAACCAAATATTCATTTTTTGAGATATTTAATGCTTATGAACCCGCAGCGCTTATGTTGTGGAGGTACTGTTAACCCATTTTCTATATCACTATGAAACTACAAGGCTGTCCTTACAGTGATGCTCGCTTAAACAGCACTGTGATACGTTGCCAGCATTCCTGTGAATGTTTACCATTTCTCTGTGGGCTAGTTGGTATGGGTCTTTGATTGTATACTAGAACATGCAAAAGGCGGACTTAAGTGAATGTCATTGTTTGGTTATGCAGAGGACAGCGAATACCCACTGGAGACATGGTTGCTTACACCAATGCCAAGTCATCCCAGACCCAGCTTGCTGTTCTTTCTCTGCTGTCACCTTGCAGCCTGGCACAGTTGGCGGGGGTCACTAGCTGTGTGGTAAACATGCTTAAACTTAAAAGCGCAACATTACAGCAAGGTAGTAAATGCCCATGACGTTTACTGGAATCAGAAAATATCATAAAATATTTTTTACTGCAACATATATTCAGCAGAAACATTTTTACTTCTTAGCTGCTGCATTTCACTCGGGTGTTTTTATTGAGAAAGAGGCAGCATACATACCAGCACACTTACCTTGATGTACAATGACCATACAACATTGATATGTGTACTGCAAAATATTTATTGGGCTCAAAGAAGCCGTTCCTTTTCAACATATTGAAGCTACCTATACAAATAGGTACTATATATGCATGCTGCAGTGTGCGAAATGCTTACATATCGGAAATAAAATTGCTAGCATGATGGTATACAACTTGATATCTTGCTCAGTGCTAAATGCGGTAACAGCTTTTAGGGGAAGGGTGTACAAATACTAGGCACCAGTGCCCACAATGATTGCTGAATGATTGAAAAAATTTTGTGACAATAAATTAACAAAACATCACATATGCATTGTTAAGACGAAGTGTGAATACAGGTTATGCACACTACTAAAACGTGCAACACTGCAAGCGGAATGCTGTACAGCTAGAAGACAGTAGAGGCAGCTACAACAAGACCATTAAAAAATATTTTACACCATAAACATGCTCGAACGAGGGAAATAAAATTGCTACTCAGTACGAATAGCACTTAACAAGGGTTGAGAGGAAACCTTGGCTTGCAAACCGAATTTGAAACGTTGGCTCGGCTTGCAAACTGAGGCTCCTCTTCAACCCCGGTTCAGTGCTGTTTCATACACCATAAACATTGATAAGAACACCTCTACATAATTATCACCTATTTTGACCTTGGAATTGATTTTCCAAGTCAATTTCAACAAATAATTAGAAAATTCATCTTCTGTGCAAACTAGTCTTTCAATTGAGATCGTTTGTAGATAATGCACACAACTTGGTAAGGTAATAGAATAAGTAATCTGTGTAAAATGAACATCTTATTGAAACACTACACAGACTCCATGATGACTATAAGACCACCTCAAAACTGGCACACATTCTTCGCCTTTGAGACAATCTGCACACCTCGCTGGTGGGCTCCTTGCCACAGTAAGACTACGAAAATTAAGCAGATTCACTAGCTCGCCTGCAACATTGCGCACCAGGCTTGCGTAATGCGTTTGCCTTTCCCATCGAAAGAGCAGGAGTCAGTTAAATATTAACAGACACTGACAACGTCAGAGGGATGCCTTCCATCCATGTGCCACTAACACACACTGCTTACTGCGCGAAATGAAACATACTACACATGCCTGCCCAGACCTGGTTGAACAAGTTCGTCCTCTCCTCGGTCACTATAACAAAGTTCTGAATAAGGTATTTTCTTTCTCTGAACAAACGATACGGAGCATTAACATCACAGTCTGTGTACTTTATACCGAGAAAGAAGTGAGGCAAGGCTGCATACTGTCGCCCTGCCTATTTAACCTATATGCAGAGTGCATCATGACGAAGGCCGGTCTGTACGAGTCTTCAGCTGGAGTGAAGATTGCTGGAAAACGTATCAACAACCTTAGATATGCGGATGATACCACTTCAATTGGAGAAAGTGAAGTGGAACTCAAGAGACGTCTGATGCGCGTACAAGAAGGGAGTGAGAAGATTGGGCTTAAACTGAACAATAAAAAGACAAAGATTATGGCGTCTTGCCCTATCACGCCCTGAAGCATCAATGGACAAGAAGTGGAAGCCGTGACAGAGTTTCTGTTCTTGGGCTCCAAGATAACCTCGGAAGGAGACTGCAGCCATAAAATTAGGCAACCCGTGCTTCTGGGAAAGAGAGCAATGGTTAGCCTTGACCGCCTAGTAAAGAGCAGAGACATTAGTCTGTCAACCAAGATCCGTATAACTCGTGCTATGGTCTTTCCATTTGTGATATATGGATGCGAGAGTTGGACTGTGAAGAAGGCAGACCAGTGAAGAATTGACGCGTTTGAATTGTGGTGCTGGCGGAGGCTCTTGAGAGTTCCTTGGACTGCCAGAAGATCAAATCAGTCGATATTGTCAGCCATAAACCCTGACTGCTCGTTGGAGAGTCAAATTCTAAAGTTAAAGCTCAGATACTTTGGTCATCTGATGAGAAGAGAGGAGTCGCTGGAGAAAGATTTGATGTGGGGAAAGGTTGAGGGTCGCCGGAGAAGGGGTAGGCAGCGAACGCGATGGTTAGATGGCATCCTCGAGGCACGGCAGATGAAGTTATGTGATGTTAGGAAGATAGTGAGAGACCGGAAAGCGTGGCGTTACATGGTCCATAGGGTCACGAAGAGTCGGACATGACTGAACGACTGAACTGAACATCAACGGAATAATAGGAAAGGAGCCCTATGTGGCCGAAGTCAACTGGCTGCGACGCACAATGGTGACTGTCACCGTGGTTTGCACGAGGAGTCCGTGGTGAAGGGTCGTGTGTCGGATCTCGTTTCCCGCACTGCAATGGCCAACTCTTGCATAGCAACTGCCACCTCCCTTAGTGCAAATAGAAACTTTCCTCTGTCAGCAGATACAGTAGTGTAACCTTAATGGTTGTCTTGTATTTTCTTGTAAACAAACAGAACAGAAAATCACATACCTCCCACTCATCGCTCTTTTCATCGATAAAAGCACTGTTTAACAAGGCTGACATTTTTCAGTAAGCTGCCTCACGTTTTCGCCATGACTATCACTGCAGGTTTGTAGCCTTCATTGCTTTCAATGAGGTTATTCTAGCTACTAAAGGCATCGGCACAGAGCGTCGATTTTAGACGACGCATGGAAAATAGCAACTTGCTGAGGAATCAGCTGTTGTCTACCGAGCCGCCATGTGCACGTTTTGACGCCGTCAGCGTGGTCTCACGGAGAAAAAAATTACTGAAGAGCAAATTTAATTGCAAAGCCTAAAACATATAAACTTATGTTTGATGTTATTTTGCTGTAAACACAGTTTCTCAGGAAAATAAATCGTTATTATTTTATGTATTGCGTACCGGCGCCGTTTCATAAAAACTTAGGAGACGGACCCTTGTTGCCCTCGGCCAGTGTTGTGACAAATGTGTAGCAACAGCCACGACCGCGCAATGGGCACTTCAGGGGCGGAGTCATGATTCAAGTCCCTGGTAATTGGCCTATTTCGTAATCCGTCACGATTGACGTCCCAAGGCCACGTGAAAGCCACGTCAATTTGACGTCATGCTCTACAACTTGAGAGCGAAATTAAAAGCGTTACCGAATACCCCCCCCCCCCCCCCCCTGCTGAAAGCTGAGCGGCAGCCGAACGAGCTTTGCCTGCACTTCGGCACAAAAGAGGCTGCAAGAGTGACGTCACCCACCCTTTAGCGCTCTCAAAGCGACGTCCCCGCATCTCAAGTGAACGTGTTATAGTGAGGCTGCTCCTTTCTCCTTCGCTGGTGCTGTAAAGGGCTAAAGTCATTGGCTTTGCCCCATCAGGCGCGGGCCGCTCCAACACCGGGACCATTACCGGCATCGCGCTTCTCTGCACAACTCTCTCCACTGTTTTCACGAGTTTGTCGTCAGTCTCCTGGTTTGGGGGGTTTTCAGGACAAGAACGCGCAAAATGTAGCCCATTGCCAATGAAGCCAGCCGGAAATTCTGGGGAGCCTGGCTTTTTTTTGCAGCAGCAGCAACAGCGGACTTCACCGAAGTTGGCTGTTAATGCCTGCTAGAGGGGCTTCTTTCTGCAAACGTTTGCATCCGACCCATTACCTTTAGAATTCTCGACAGCCTCCACCAATTTTGCTATTTCATGTGGCTTCAGCCAGCCGTGCCCTTCCTCTCGTTTCACATAATCAGTGCCCAGCGTCTGCCTAATCTGATCTGCCACATTCAAAGCTGTAAGGTCCTTGATTGTTTAGATGCCCCGCGCCGCCATGTAAAAAGTATAGTAGTTCTCAATTCGCGACGCGAAGTATTGCCAACTCTTATCTCCAGCCGGAAGCGCACTTGGAACTTCCTTAGATAGTCGCCCGGAGACTGTTGGAGTTTCGGATAGAATTGACTTTTTGGCCTGATCGTGACTGTCGAGCCCTTCAGTAGACAGTTTTGAGAAAAGATTTGAAATTGTGCCCTTTACAATAGGCAAGAGCAAATGGCTGTTAACATCGTCGGGCACGTCATAGAGACTGAAGATGCCCTCGATTCCCTCGATGCATACCGGCACTTCTGTGTCTATAGAAATTGAGGTAAGCAAACTTTTAAAACGTTTAGTGACATAAGCCAGTCTATTTTCACGAGTTGTTTTCCTTCCACCCGACTGCGAGCCCTCCATTACGCCGCTCTGCAGCTCAATTTGCAGCGCTTGCTCTCACTCGATAAGCCGAGTGGTTTTCCTCAGCTCCGATTTCAACGCTAGCCGTCGTATAGCCACATCTGAGTTTGTGGCTTCACCGACCTCTTTATTGTCTTCCATTACTCTTTTTGCTCCAATGATTTCGTCTGTCTCCTTAGCCTTCTCTGCTCTCAACTTCGCGCTATCCTTGCCGCTCTCTTCCGAACTCATGTTTGCGAATACTAAGCATCTACGCAGTATCATGTAAAAGTGCCGTACCTCTCTCAACGCTAATGGGTTCCGAAGACCAGCAGAGAAACCACTCCCTTACAAAAATGGATTTTAAAACTCTAATGTCGGACTATTGACCACCTTTTGAATCTACTGAATTTCGGCAGACAGTCAACCCCAGCTGAGTGCAATCTTCACAGGGCCAACAAAATTTTCGTTGTGTTCTACCCAATAGACTTTTTGTACTATTCTTTCTATGTGCTTTTTGTTGTCATTTTTCAACGTTCACGAAGAATTAGCGTATGCTGTTCATGCTGACCCATGTTTTTAGGTAGTTTTATGCACCAATGATAAGAACATGATGTAACAATTTCGTTATGCTTTTTTGATCTCACTTGTAATCAACTATTGGCCAGATTCTGCAAAGGGAAATATAAGAGCAGCATGCATTTTCGTGCTTGTTCATGTTATATAAAAGTGCATGGACAGTTTTTAACATTAACGGTGCACACTTTGCTCAAGCTTCGCAACAACACAGTGAAAATATGCCCTACAAACTTCATGGTGGCAAAGGCTTCAATAATGCAAATACATCGTTGAATGTCAATCAAAATCTGTAATGACTCAGCTTCTGTATGTCGCAAAAGCTAACTTTATTGGTAGGACATATTTTATATTTATTATAAAACAAGTTCAGTGAGTCATCATACTAACAAACAGGATCCTAGATTGAACCTACTATGTAGGGCAGAATAGAGCTTTGTTAAACCAGTTGCAAAGTTCACTATATGCTTCAGGGTCTGACATTCTGCCGAAGCCTAGGTGTTTCTGCCAGTAGCTTATTGCCGCAAAATGAGGTGCAGCCTGTATTGGAATCCTCCACCCCTCTGTGTGCCTTTGGAGAGTTTTACTGTTATATTTTTTCTTTCCTTTCTTAAGATGGACACCATTAAACATTGGGGGGTTGTAATAATCACGGATTGATCCCACGGATACTATAGAGTTAACAAGAATAGCAAAAACATTCGCGTATGAAAAAAAAACAGGCTTGCACGCGTCTTCTATCGGCGACTATTATTTTCGAACACGCATTCGGCCGCCGCCTTGCTCCTGTCTATACCCATTCCCCCCCGTGTCCCGCGGACGGTGAAAGCATGTCGGGAAGGGTCGGGGGTCGCTTCCTATCGGCTGGGGGAAACAAAAGGGGGTGCTCCTTGCTGTGTCTCTGCTCTCTACCTTCTCCGTGGTTTCTCTCCACGGAGACGACCTTGGCTTCAGCATAGCCGCATAGCCGGACTCGCGCGGCGGTGGCGGTGGCTTCCCCTTTTCACCGAAGCTGTTCTTCTGCGCCCCGTCTTCTTTGCACGTAGACCGGGTACGCTGAGCGCGGCGATGGTCCAGTTCAGTTGGCATTTTCCCGCTACAGTGGTCGCAACATGCAGTGTGAGCGAAGCACTGTATGTAGGGTCTTCGCTTGTGATTATCACAAAGATTGTTTTGTTCAAATCAGAGCGTTAACGTAGGCATTTAAGTTTTCGGAGGACTCCGCTGTTGGGCGGCAGCTTCTGCGCGAGGAGGACTAGTTTAAGAAGTTCAACCGTAGCAGGCGTTTTGGATTCAAGGCGAAATGTCCGCGCGGGCTCCACTTTGGTGAGTGTTTTGCTTTTTCCTTTTCGTGTTTGTGCCAGTCTTGTAAAGTGTGTGCTACAAGATACTCAAGCGCGCATGTACATATTTCTAGCAGGCAAGCCAGCCTCGTCGGAAAAAAAAGAGGGGGAGAGAGAGAGAACGATGTTTGTCTCTAACTCGGACACTGGGGCGGATGGAACGTCAGTTGAGGTGGGGACATTTTCTTTCTTTTAACCGGTGACCGTTTTTGATGGGTTGTTCAGCACAGTGTTTTTCTCTTTCGATACGATACTTGCGCTGAGACGGACACATTATCAAGATCATAATATGCCTCTGCCATACATTGTGGATTATCTGAATCTGTGCAGCTCCACCATTTTTGCAGTATTTTTTTTTGCTCCCACTTATTTCATTGCCTGTAGTTGTTAATTTTGCTTGACGTTTTCTGGGTAGTGATATTTGTGATCTGCGCTTTGCTATTTATATTCACAATTTGATCTTTGGCGGCAGCATATATTGTTTATCAGGGAGAAATGAACGATATGGTAGTGCTGCCGAGTTGTGGAGGCAGCGGTCGATGCCATCTAAGCAGTGAAACACAGTGACAACTCATTTTAAAGAAGCTACGACTTGGAGCAGCGCACAAATGCCTTTGCTTTATTTTTAGGTTAGTATATACCGCAACTTAATTGTGATTTCCATTGTTTATTTCAGCATACACATGCGGGTAGTTCCTGGACGTATCAGTGTTTTACACAAAGAACAGCCTGGCGTCATACCTTGAGCAGGAATTTAAATATAGCAAATAAAAAACCAAGAGCATGTTATGGGTTCAGCAAAGATGCAATCCTTATTTTTCTTTCTCATTAACGCGCATTTTAATTCTATGTTCCATTTCCGCTGCGGAACCGAAAATGGTGTGTGATCAACGGTAATCCAGGAGCAGGCACGAGGTGATTTACATTAATGCAAAAGTAGCACAGCACATATCCTTGCTGCGGTCAGTAAACACATTCTATGTTCTGCTCGACCAATCAACAATTTAATCAGGTCAGTGTAGGTTAATGAGTGAGTAAGTATAATGGGGCTTAAAAGATCAAGATCTTTTTTGTTCTTTTAAGCCTCACTATGCTTATCATTAACCAGCACTGATCTGATAGGATTGTTGATTGCTCGGGCAGAACATAGAATGTGGTGACTTATCGCAGCTAGGAGATGTACTGTACTACTTTTGCATTAATGAAAATCACCTCGCGTCTGCTCCTGGCAAACCGATGGCCGTGTACTATTTTTCTGTTGTTCAGGAGTGGAAAGGTAACAGAAAATCAAAAAGCGTCACTTGCAAAATTTTTGAAGCAGTATAGCCTGAAATCAACATAATTTCAGCGGCGTGAATTTGAAAAGCGCTCTTAAGAAACACATGGGCCACTATTCCAAAAGAGCTCAACATGTGGTCAACACGGCACCTTCATAGATGTCGATGATTATCGATAGAGGTTCTACAGAGTATGTTGACACATCTGGTCCGAAGGTCCGAATTTCTATACACACCCAACATGCATTTTTCTAAGGGCACAGTTCACCACTGGAGTAGCACGTCCTGCTTTACGCTGGTTGGATTTCGTTGGTTTTCCAGTTTCTTCTTTTTTGTCGTTATTGATGGTACCGCCTCCTTGCTTTGCCGAAAGAGGAGTCAAAGTGCTGAATTAAATTATCAAACTTTATTAATTAAAACAGTAAGTTAGTCAGATGACCGGTACAGCACAATCGAACGAAAACAGGTCAGACAAACTCACACAAACTTAGGTGGCTCGCCCTTCGGCTTAGGACAGTCAGTCGTCCCAATCGCGCGTATGAAAGCACGTCCGTCTTCTCCCTCGCTCGGGCCGCAACTCCCCGGGCTACCCCCCGCAGCTCGCGGTTCGTGCGCAGTCAATGTTCACTGCAAAAACATCCTTAGTACCCCCCTGCCACCGTTCGCACAGCATCGCGGAATGCACCACCGCCGGCATCGAGTTCGCTGAAACTTCTTACCCAGGCTTTTCCGCCACTTACAAGCCCCTCTCGTGGATGCTCAAGAGATTTATGACTGCGCATTCCGTACAGACACCCCGCGGTCAACTGCAGTGGCCTGCCGACGGCGCTTAGAGTTTCACACACTAACTCACCGGCCAAGAACAGAGTGGCCAAGCGCACTGCATTGCGCGAGACCCGAACCCTCCAGAAAAGCACCAAAACAGATAACGCCCATAGGCAGGAAAACTTCATACCGGATAGCTGTCCCCCTCAAACACCAGTAGTCGACGAGCGCGCTGGCCGCCTCGCGCCGGAACTCCGCATCGTATACAAAAATAAGAAAAGGTACCCTATTGGATACAGGCGGAGCTCCGTCCACGCGCCTCGCAGAACAACTCTTCGAAACATGAGGAAACACCTACACGCACACATAAAATAAAACCCGAACAAGCACGCACACTTGACCACATTACACCATTGATCTTCCGAAGGCTCCCCCTGAGCTGCTATGCGCAACCTTTTACGCTTTGCATCCTGGCGTATCTGCTTGGATAGACGTTCTCCTCTCTGCTCAGGCGTCTCTGCTTTTTTCTTGGCCTTGCAGTATTCATTCTTCCTCTGATGAATGGCCAATTGACAGGCGACAACAACAGGGTTCGAGGAATTCAGCCTCCCTAATCAATACCGCCGCTGAGCAGCGGCCCGACTGTCTCCATTCGAAAATACTGTGCTGTATCTGCCGGGCCTCGCCTCTGTTTAGCAACATTCACACGAGGGCTGGAATCGCTCTCCAAGCGAGGGCGACGCGCGGTGCTGAGGTCACGCCTTCGAGAGGATGATAGGCGTCGCAGCTCCCAGTTTTTCGCCGCCAGCCGCCGTCTCCGGGCAGGGGGACATCCCAGCCGGTCGGTGCGAACGCTCCTAGACTCCCCGAGAAACACCGAGAAGGAAAAAGAAGAGCGCGGCGGTGTGCGAGCAGACAATATTGAAACAGTTGTCAGGCTAAAGAATTACTGCAACCTCTAAATGAGGGCTAAGCCAGGAGCTGAACCAGGAACGCGGGCAACAGGAATGGGCCGGAACTTCAGCCTCCTCTACTTCTACCGTTTGCGCTCCTTCCTCTTCACCTCTAATGCACGTGTCACTGCCCCTCCTCTGGAAGGGAGTTCATCTCGACGGGGCATAGACTCGGCAACCCATACACGTCCTGGAGGAAGGCGGTGGCCGTTCCCTTGGCGAGGTGCTGAATTTGATGGGTGAAATTTGTCAGCAAAACTGTCGCACAGCCGTCAATAATTTCGACAACACCGTCCACGATAGCCACTCTCTTTTCGAGAAACAGCGAAGAGCGACTGTCCGCAATGCTTTCGTAGTCGAGAAACGAGTCGTTCCTCACTAACACCAGCACACTGGACCACGGTGGTGCCATTATGTGGTCTTCAACAATATGCAGAACGTTGACTCTTGGGTCTTCTGTGTCAATGTGCGCCACGGCTTGCTTCGTGAAAAAATGTGACTCGCGCTTCTCGATCACAGCACCGTTTGCCTGCACAAATTTGAGGCCCAGGATATCTCTCGAACACTCGGGCAAAACGAATTCACCGACGTAGACGAAACCGCGGATGCCGATTCGGGCTGTGGACCTTCCGGCCGAGCTAATGAGGTGACCCCCAGCAGTGCGAATGTTAAGACCCAACCAAGGCGTCGAACCTTTGCTCAATTCCTGGGCGAGGGTGTGTCTCGTCACTGAATAGTCTGCACCGGTATCAAGTAAAGCGACCGTGTCAGTCCTGTCACTTGTCACACACAAATCAGAAGTAGCGCGTCGGATGCTGTCGCTACCCTGCCCCTGTGAGATATCAGCGTATCGGTGCATCGGCACCGGAGGATCTCCAGTTTTCTCGACAGCAGCAGCCTTGCCTCCGGGGACCGCTATAATTAGTTTTGTCCGCGTGGACTGAGAAAACACCGCTCAGGATAGCTGGCGTCTCGGCAAGGACTTGGGGAACGGTACCGCGGTGGAGATGACGATCTAGAGTCATAGCAGCCGTATCAAGGTTGTGTCACAGACCTCTCACAGGCCGATAGATGAGCTTCAATTTCGAGTGGTCGTTCGCCGTTCCGTGGGCAAGGGTCATCGGGCGAGAAATCACGCAGACCAACTCGGTGGTACGGGCAGGCCCTGTAAAGATGACTCGCGCCTCACCACAGTGGTAGCAGAGTGGCCGTCGGTCTGGTGCACGCCACACATCACATTTCCGTGGCCTGCTGATAGACTGCTTGAGCAAGAACACAAGAAAGGCCAGACTGCTGCACAGCTTGAGTCGCGATATTACGTCGTAGCCTGGTGCTGGCGCCCGACAGAGGACAGTTGCATAGGTAGGTCTGACCTCAGTCTGTCTAGGAATCTCAAAGATTTGTTGCTGCTGCGCTGCCAGGCGTACCTCGTCCCGGACGAATTCAAACAGCGATGTAACAGACGGCACGCTGGTAGGCAGTTGGAAGGCTTGTAATTGCTCCCTGACGATCAACCTAATTAGGTTACGTAAAACGGCTTCATCACTCTCTAGAGGCATCGAAGAAAAAGCGGGCCCAAGCGTGCTTACATCTCGATTGTATATCGGGCCCGTTGCAGGAAAGTCGTCTTCAGGAGGGTGCTTCAGTGAGGAATTCGGCAACAGTACGCGGTGTACTGCGCACAAGACCAGCGAAAAGCTTCTGCTTGACCCCGCGCATCAGTTGGCGAACTTTCGTCTCCTCGGCCACGGAGGGGTTAGCCCGCTTGAAGAGGCGCGTCATGACCTGCACATACATGCGGACGCTTTCGTCAGTCCGCTGGTTACGGGTGTGAAGCGCAGCTTCAGCTTTCTCCCTGTGGTCTGCTTTGGGGAATGTAGCTAGGAGATGTTGGCAAAATGTCTCCCAGGTAGACAGGTTGTTCTCGTACCATGTCCGTGCGGAGTGTTTGAGTGCAAATACACGTTATGGAGCTAACGGTCGTCGCTCCAGTCGTTGTAGCGGACCGCTCGAAGGTGTCCAGCCAGTCTTCCGCATCCTCATACACGTCGCCGTGGAAAGAGGGCGCTGTTCGCGGCGTGTGGTAGAGTATGGGCGCCGGAGACCTGCTATCTGTGACCATTTCTGGTGGGACTGGCGGTCGAGGCTGCGTCGTCCTCGTCAAGGTGTCAAGAGGCCCGAATTTAGGTGACTGGCCGCAGAGGTGGCGGCTCGGGCGCTGAAGGATTGGTGTGAGATCCGTGTTTTTATCTTGTAGGCGTACGCAGGTCGGTAAGCGTACCCAGCTCGACTCCACTAGATGTGTAACAGTTGTTACACTAAAGAATTACTGCAACCACTGAACGAGGGTTGAACCAGGAGCTGAACCATGAACACGGGCAGCAGGAACGGGCCGACACTTTAACGTCCTCTACTGCTACCGATTGTGCTCCTTTTTCTTGTTGACCTCTAATGCACGTGTCAATATATACCCCACCCGCGCCTCTTCCATTCGACCCTTCTTCGGCGGGCCCCTTCCATTTCGGACGAGTTTGTTTATTTTGTTTTGCGTTCTTTTTTCACTGACCTTGTTTCCCTGACTAGCACAGAGACGTTAGTAGGTCAGAAACGGCTGTCTTGTGTACTTCTTCGTTCCTCTCCTGCTGCGTGTGACTTGAAACTCCTCATCGTCCATGTGAATGTGCTAGTTCAGTAAAGGGGGCGAGTTTGCCCAGCCCGTGATGTCGTGCACCTCCTTACCACATCCATCTTCGACGGAATCCTCCGTGTGAATACCGCTTTATACACGCAGTTAGGCATGCGCAGGCATGATCATAGCTTGCAAGTGGCATCCGCGTGACGTCAGCGCGGCTCCGATGGTGATGTGGCAGCGCGGCCCACACTGTGCTGGACCACCTCCTGCTCTTATTTGCTTACCGCACATGTGCATAAACATTGTGGTACTCAGCAACGAAGCTCTGATGTCACGCACCTTGCACCTTCTCCTCTCCGGGGCGCATTGCACACATTCTAGAGCGGGTCCAGAGCAAAATCTTCGACTTATAGTCGAATGTCGCTCTTGTTACAAAAGGGTGCCGTTGGGTTGGATGATCACGGCGCCTTTCATTTTCATTGAACTCATTTATTATATTTTTAAGCAATATATACAGCTGGAGATCTTTAACATGCATTGACATCGCACAGCACATTAACGCCTCTCCGTTTCGCCTGCATTTCGATGGGAGTGAAACGGTGAAGGGTCTGATAGATGTCAGTTCATGTAAGATTACCAGGTGATCGAATTTATTCCATAAGCCTGCACTACGGCTGAACTTTATCTCTTTCTATTTTCGCTGCCACTGTCCTCGTGCGGTTCAGGTGTCCGCAAAAACATGTGTGATAGGTACTGCGCATTTCTCTACCTGTGAAGTAGTTATTATTATGCGTTTGGTTAAAAAGTGGTCGTCGTCGTAGTACTAGGCGGCACCGGGTGCCAGAAGTAATCGGGGGCATTGTAAAAATCGTAACATTACAATTTTTGCCTTTAGCTATTGACAGCTGATTGTGTTTGAATGCTATGATAAGCTAAGAAAATGAATGTAATAAAATTCAATAATGAATAATATAAAGTGGAAAACTGAGTAAATTGAAATGAGGGAAATTAAAAGCTGTCAAAAAGGTCGGAATGAAAAGCCTGGGCTCGATAACGCTAAACAAAAAAACTTTAGTTTGCGTAATGGTAAGTTATACACAATAATTAAAAAATGGAAATTTGAAAAAATGGACTTTCAAAGCTAAGCTGTCAGAGCTATCAGAATGAAAGGGCTACGCTTGGCAATGGGTAATAAAAAATTTAGACTGTGTAACTGATCAATCAGTTATTGAAGTAACTGAAAAAGGGCAATTCAGAAAAAAAAACAAATTAATAGTAGTCAGAATGCTCACAATAAAAGAATGTTCGATGGCGCTAATTACGAAAAGTAAGAGTGTTTAAGCGATCGACGGAATAAGTAAAATTCAAAAAATATTTAGGCGGACACTTAAGCTAACACCCACCGGTGTGGCGCAGTGGTTGCGGCGCTCGACTCTTACCAAGGGTGCGGGTTCGAATGACGGCCTCTGCGGCTGCTTTTCGATGAGGACTAAAAAGCGGCCATGGCTCTCCTCAGCTATCCCAAGATATACGTGGTGAAAGATACGTTTCGCTGGGTGAGCTTGTTGTGGTCATGTATATTTTGCAATGAGAGTCAGATCTTTTTCTGTTGATTGCCGTTGACTGAAATCTTCCAAAAGCCCCATATCGGCGGCTATGTTCCGTCTAATACGCTCGGCACTCTGGCATCACCGTTTGGCTAGCCGTTCCTCTCTGTGTTCGGGCGTCTACACTGCTCCTTTCGCCTTTTATTGCGAAAGCAATACTACTTTCACTTTCAAGCCTTTGCGGTGCGACAGCGATGCACATAAAACGACCTTTCGCATGACCTCTGTGTGACGTCACGCCCCAAAGCTGGCAAAACGGGGGCGGCGGTCGCTTCGGTGGTCGACGGCCGAGGTGCCCCTGTATCAGCCGCCACCATGAAAAGCCGCAACACCGAAACGACTGAAGAAGTTACAATAGCGTTCGCTTGCGTCGGAACACAAGCCAATTTCATAATCAGCAATAGCAAAACGGCTATTTGGAATTTTGGAAAGGGTAGGGTCTCGCCGGAAACGGCAAGGATTCTGGCCAGTAGACGAGTAAACAGGAAAATTCGCCTAGTTTGGACCCCTGCACACACGTCCGTTCCTGGCCACGAGGCTGCCCACGAGTTAGCCCGAGCTCTCTACTTCGGGTAACTGTGGAGCCGCCCGATTGCCGGAACATGGACGAGCGTCTGCAAAATTATACGGAGATTCTTCGAAATTACAGGTTAAGCAGGAGACTGGTGCCACCACCGGATAAAAGTCTAAACAATAGGGAGGGAGTCGCATGGCGGCGCCTACAAGCTGGGAACTTTGTAAACCCGGTGTGGGCATATTATGTCCAAATGGAAGATAGGAGAAACGATAAATGCAAGCACTGTGGGGAGAGAGCGACCCTCGACCATTTAATCTGGGAATGTACTAGCTTCCCAGGGGCTAAAACAAATATAAATTGTAGAGAAGCCTGGGAAGCCCTGCTGCGGAGCGAGATCCCTGCTCCACAGCTACAAGTCATCCGCCTGACGGAAGAAGCCGCGAAGAGCCAAGACCTCTTTGCCTGCTTCTGATCGCGGAGGTCTCTGCTCCCGTCACTTAGGCCTGCGTGCCGGGGGAGGGAATTGGGGGCCTCCTAATCTGGTGGAAAATAATGTTATCATCATCATCATCTGGGCGACCAACTCGCGCCGTCCGTGAGAGACGGCGGTACGCATGAATGGCGGCCTATCTTCCGCTCTCTCCGCCAGGAGTGCCACAGGTGTTATGACGTCACGCCTCAAAGCAGGGCGACCACCTCGCGCCGTCCGTGAGAGACGGCGGTGCGCATGACTACGCCACTAAAGGAAGAGCCTCAAGGAGAGAAATTTACTAAAACTAATCCAGGCATACGTAATAAGCAGAATCAGTTACGCCACGCCCTACCTGGGCATCAAGGCCGGTGAAAAAGAGAAGTTAGACTGCCTGATTCGAAAATGCGTTAAGAAGGCGCTAGGACTGCCCATGGGTACCTCGAGCGAACGACTGCTCGAACTCGGGGTGCATAACACGTGGGCAGAATTGGCGGAGGCAGTGCGAGTCTCCCACTTAGAGAGACTAAGCACGACCGAGACGGGCAGGGTAATCCTTGCAAAAGTAGGCCTCAACCCAGACAGAGGAGTTCAAAAAAAAGTCACAATTAATAGTGAAATCAGGAATGCCTTGGTAGTCCCCCCCTTCCCTAGGAATATGCATCCAGAATTTAATGTCGAAAGAAGAACCAAACGAGCTGAAGCTCTAGAGCGACGGTTCAAGAACATGGGAGCAAAGGAAGTAGTCTATGTTGATGCGGCAAGTGGCAGAACAGGTGCGGCGGTAGCTTCGGTAGTCGATGGCCGAGGGGCACCGGTATCCGCGGCAGCCATCAGAGGCCGCAACATAGAGACTGCGGAGGAAGTTGCGATAGCGCTAGCTTGCGTAGGAACAGAAGCCAAGTTCATAATTAGCGACAGCAAAACTGCCATTCAAAATTTTGGGAAGGGGAGGATATCGCCGGAGGCGGCCAAAATCCTCACCCAAAGAACAATAAATAGGAAAATGCAGTTAATTTGGACACCCGCTCACGCTGCCGTCCCTGGTAACGAGGCGGCTCACGAGCTAGCCCGAGCTCTCTACTTCCGGGTAGCCGTCGAGCCCCCCGAACACTGGGCATACGACGAGCGTCTGCAAAATTACAGGGAAATCATCGACCATTATAAATTGGGACGTAGACTGGTACCCCCGCAAGATGTTAGACTAAATAATAGAGAAGCTGTCGCGTGGAGGCGGCTACAAAGTAACACGTTCATGAACCCGGTCTGGGCGTTTTACGCGCTACCAGACCTTGGGGACAAGGATCTGTGCAAACAATGTGGGGCGAGTGAGACCCTCGACCACATAATTTGGGAGTGCCCACAATCTCCAGGGATAGGGCAAATTATTACAAGTAGAGAAGCCTGGGATGCCCTGCTGCGAAGCGCGGACCCTGCGATCCAGCACCGTACCATCCATCTGGCGGAAGAGGCCGCAAGAAGCCAAGGGCTACCTGCCAGCCTCTAATCCGCGGGCGGACGACTCCCCGTTTCCGGTGGAATTAAAAGTTGTACAACCAACCGCCTACTGCTAAGGATGTTTTCGAAACCTACCGGGCTTAACCAAGCTAAGCCTCTGCCAACGTTTTTACTCTCATTCTCTCTTTGCTTCTGCTATGCGACGCTTTTTACGCTCTATACAACGGCTATGTTCTGATAGAGGCGAAACAGTGAGACATCCGAGGTCTGTGCGATGTCAGTGCACGGCAAAGATTCCCAGGTATCACCTGCATTCTTTATACCCTTTTTAACACATCTGCACGTTGGCCTCTACTGTACAAGGCCCTGCACAAAGTCAATGATTTAATGATTTATTTATAGGAAGGGAAAGGCGCGGTAACTGTCTCACTTGTTTTGTGTGGACACCGAATACAAAGGCATTGAGAACATGTCACACATTGCATAGCTCAATTTCCTTCGTGTTATTGTTGACAAATGACTGCTCAAAAACCTAATGTCACGCATTGCATAGCTCAATTTCCTTCGTTTTACTGTTGACAAATGATTGCTTAAAAACCTAATGTCACGCATTGCACAGCTCAATTTCCTTCGTTTTACTGTTGACAAATGATTGATTGAAAACCTAATGTCACACATTGCATAGCTCAATTTCCTTCGTTTTACTGTTGACAAATGATTGCTTGAAAACCCCGCGGAAAAAGCCGCATACTTTCTGCGACTTTTCTATAAATCCTGCGGAAAAATCTTCGATCGACACACTGTACTGCGGGAGCAGCCGCCTCGTTGTTTGTGGCTGTTGGAAGAAGGAAAAGAAAATGCGCTGGCCATGCTACTGGCTCTGTATCTGAGCCACCTGCGCTTCCTTGTGCGAACAGAGAAAAAGTAGAAAGGAAAGAAAAAGAAGGAGGGAAAGACGCGCGCCACAACAGCCGTCGTCCACCACTTAATCGGTGACGGGTGCTAGTTTCCCATTGTGTCTTTAATGTACATTTTTTTGCATTTTTATGTCCATGTTTTTTTTTTTCCATCTAAATTATTTTTTTTTATTTTAGGGAGTTTAGCTCATTTTCTTTTATCTTAAATTGGATTAAGCCTGGCAAAGCTTTGCTGGTCCGGGCTCCCTCTCTCTTTCTTTTACATTTTTTTCGTCATATTCTGAGAGGAATAATAAAAGGAATAATAAAAAGGCGCTATGATGGCCTACAACAGATAACGATTAATAGCTGGCTAGCCCCCGCTGCTAGTGGCGTTGAACGACCAGTTCCAGCCCCGTAGGGCCAGGAACAGCCACCCTTCACCACCTCCCTGGGAACAGCCGCCTCAGTCTGACTTGGCATACGGTGTGTAAGAAAGGGTCAGTCGCGTCTCTAAAGACTGACCTGGCGTCCATGCGGCGCCTTTGATTTGGCGCTCCTCAAACGCCGCAACACAGAGCATACAGAAATAGACGCGGTACAACAGGCATCAGCGGCGTTTCAAATTGGTTGGCAGCAAAGGAAAGGTGCTGTATCTGCCACAATTCTCCGCGAACACCTTAACTATTGAATATTTTCTAGCTTACCGAGCTGTAAAGAAAAGGAGGAAGGCGGCAGTGAAAACAGAGAAATCGGTGCCGTAGTGGAAGGCTTCGGACGACTTCCCCACAGACACTTTCGCCTCATCGCACTTTAGTAGCCCGAAGTGCCCTTATAATTTCTATTGGGCGGACGCAGTCAATGTACGTACGTATCGCCCACTGCGTTGCGTGCCCTGCATACGTCGGAAACGCGAGGAGGAGGAAGAACATTTATTTCCGCCGAATATGGCGCGGCAGCCACCTACGGGTCCGCATGCAGGCGTCCGGGGAGGCAGTCTGTCGCACCGCGGCCAGAGGACACCCGGCCCCGTCCAGGAGAAGAGGCCTTCAGCCTCGGCCGCCAGGCGGACGGCGAATCGCTGCGTTTTTTCGTCGGAGCTTCTTAGCGTGGTCTCCCATTCATCGCTAGTTTTAATCGCGTTGCGCCCTGGGGCACGAACGCATCTCCATATTATATGATCTAATGTTGCCACGTGGCCGCCAAATTTACAAATTTCGGTTTCTTCACCGTCCCCCTTCCGCCCTCTGCCACCCGTCTAACTCCTCCACAGGGGCGAAAAGAAATTTCGAGCTTGGAGTCTTCTTCAGTCGTACGATTCCTTTTTACTCAGGGATATCTAACCGGTGGTGGTCTTCCTTCAGGTTGTCGGTTACATCCCTAAAGGTACCAATACATTCTTTGGTTTTAGATGTTGTGGAGGCGTCCGCAGCACACCGAGGTAGCGAGGAGCGGGCGAGCATGTGGGCAGCCTCGTTGCCGGCGAGACCGGCGTGTGCTGGGTTCCAGATTATGGTCACGCTTTCGGCGAGAGACGACTCGTTCAGAATTTTTGCAGCACGATTGCTGACTCTACCCTTGCTAAAATTCCTAATCGCCGCTTTGCTATCGCTGATGAAGTGTTTCACGCCTGGTCGTGCAATGGCAATGGCTATTGCAATCTCCTCCGCCTCTACCGGCGGTAGATCTCGGTTTCTTTCGATTCCTATGGCGATCCCGGTGTCTAATAGGGCGACCGAGGTTACGTCGCCTTCTTTCCCGATCGCTGCATCGGTGTAGGCGACCGATCCCGGCGGGAGTTTGTCCGATTTGTTAGCAAGGTGCTTAGCTCTGCTTTTCCTCCTCCCCTCGTCGTGACGGGGTGCATGTTCTTCGGTATGGGCGAGACGTATAGATGCTTTCTGATTTCTCGATCTATGCTTTCTCTGACACCTTCGCCTTCCCCGGGTGCTAGTAGGTTTACCCAGTCGAGGATTTGCCTACCCGCCACCGTTCCTGCGAGTCGCTCTCTCTGGGAAAGCCTGACCGCCGCAGCTAACTCTTTCCACTCATTATGCAACCCCATTTTCTCTAGAATGCCGTTAGAAGTAGTTATGGGGAGTCCTAGAGCGCACTTCGTGCATCTCTTAATTATGGTGTTTAATTCGTGTTCTTCGGTCTTGTTGATATTTAGGAATGGAGTCGCGTAGCACATTCTGCTCGTGACAAAAGCTTGTACGAGTCTGAGTCTACTAGCCTCCGTGAGACCACTCCTTCTGTTGGACGTCTTCTTAAATACTCTGACTACGAGCTCCGCCTGATCTTTTAATTTCTTAATCAGAAGTCCCGAAAGTAGATGAAATTAGAATATTAGGTATGATTATCAACCGTCGGAAACGCGAACCCTTTGATGTGCCGTACCGCAGCCTACGCCACACGGGGTGTGACTACAAGTCAGAGCACGTGCGGGCTGGTTTGGAAAAAAATGTTCGACTGTTATTACTGATGAGACTTGAGCTTCGTTAGTTGAGGGGGGGGGGGGGGGGGGCTAGGGCATGTGAAAAATTGGGGAGGAGCGGGGCACAGCCCTAACACTGGCTCCAGGAGTAAATTAGGGACCACCGAAAAGATGCTGTGCAGGGGGAAGGGGAAGGAAGACATGAGAAGAGGAGGGAGGAGTTGGCAAAGGCCAGATAGGGGGGATTTGAATGCGTCCGCTGCGATCAATGCGACGAACCAGAATGCAATAAATCTTGTCTACACCGGGAAACGAACCTTCATCGAACCGCCAACATAATATGATGAGACGAAAAGTCGCACTAACACCATTTTTTATTGCCAGGAGACAAACTTAAAACAGTGTAGAAAATGAAAGCCACAAGCAGAAGCGACAAGAAGCTTGAGCATGGATGTTGTTGCTATTACGACCACACGAAGCTTACAGATAGGCCTAGCAGCTTGAAATTTGTAAATATATATGTAGAAAACGGGATATTTGTAGCGTATACCTTATGTGGGCGAGAGTAAGTATAATAGAAGAGAACGGCGCAATTTAGAGCGAGCTATTGCGTCCAAAAAAGCAACGGTGAGGTGTATTCGTTCCGAAGTGGGCGGTCAGCGCGTCGCCATGTCAACGCATCCCGCAACGCACGCAGCAACGGGCGTACGCCGGGATGTGATGCGTGTGTGCGCCCGCAAGACAGGACACGCTACATACGGATCTGTGCATGCGCATTCGTTACCCGAATCGTCGCGGCGTACACCCAACTAAAAGTGTCTATAGTTTCGCGCACAGTGAGGACTCGTTGATCGATTCTGTCCGCGTGCTCCTAGCTATATATACACCACAAACACCTCCGCACAATCAACGGATTGAGTGATGCGCAGCTTACACAGGCTATCGTTATGACGTCACTTCTTTGGCAGCGACGGCGCGCGCTCAGCTTGGCTCATGCTGTGCCGCGCGAAATGGCTCGGTGACTAGCGTAGTATTGCCTCCACAACAAATCGAAAAACGCTTGCAAAGGTGTCAAACTGATCAGTATGGAAAGCCTATCTGTTAATTCTATGTAGAGGTGTGCAATAAATATAGACAGCAAGAGGTAAAACTTTGAATAGTGAAAAAGCATCGTTAATATGTGCATGCATAAAACGCTATCGGATCCCGCATACCCTTAACGGCGGATGGTAAATTTACGCATAAATGTTTACACTAACACACAATTTCCTTCCCTCATGATTTGTTTCTGTTTTCATGGTGGCGGGGGAAGAAAGCCCCATTGCCTGTCTCTTCTGTAGCACACAGTTAAAACGTCAATGTTCGTGATTGTTTGTATTTTTATAATTGCTTATTAGGCAAGAAAAGGTGTAGCACTAGTCAGATTATTTCTGGGGCACTAGAAACACGTTGTAAGGCCGCATCTCCGTTTTTCGGGAATGCGAAATCTGATCTTTTTCTGCTTCGGCGAGCTGTAGCAGTAGCATTAGTAAAACAAGGCTAAAATATATGCGGAGGAAAAAAGCTACTAATAGTAGGTGACTTCAAGGCACAACCTCAAGCAAAGGGTTACAGGAGACAATGCTCCAAAGGCAGGCAACTATGAGAAGATATTCAGGAGCAAGGCACTGTATAACAACCCAAACAGCCCGACAAGAAAAGGAAATAGTGTCAGCCAGGACACGTCTCCGAACCTCACACTTTCAAAGACCATAGAAGGTCTAGAGCGGTACGACCTGGAATTAAACCCAGGCAGCGACCATTATATCATAGTAATTATTATAGAAGGAAGGTCGAAAGAGCGAAAAACCAAGAAACGCAAAATCACTGAGTGGGACAAGTCTAGATACTGGAGAACCGCCGAGGAAATTCCGCCCATAAGCAGCATCGAGGAGTGGTGTAACAGGCTTAAACAAGGTGTCCAAAATCACACCGAAATGGTACATGGGGAGGATGCTCCAGACGTGGTAGATAGCCGGCTATTGCACATGTGGGAAGCCAAGCAGAGTCTCCAAAAAAGATTTAAGAAACAAAAATGGAATAGATGTCTTAGAAGGAGGACAGCGAAGCTTAAAAAAGAAATAGAAGACAACGCACAAAACCTATGCGAGCAAAACTGGGGCGACAGATGCGATCAAATGGAAAACGAAATGGGCATGGCTAAGACATGAAGCATAAAGAGACACCTGCTAGACCGAGCGAAAACGTGTTTTTCCGTACAGGCAGGCATCGAAGACAGCAGCAGCGAAGCACGAGGGGGGAATTTTTATTCCCGGAAACAAGTTACTGGCTAGCGCCAGCAGAGCTGGCCGCTGTCTGTGATAAGCCAGGGCGAAGTGCATAGCACTTACTGGAGCGGCGGCATATATAGCTGTTATCACTTGCGGCGGCAAATCACGGTGGTGCACAAGACAAGTAAGTATGCGACTACTACCATAAATTAACATATATATAAAGAGGACACTCGACGTCATTTGCGGCCCAGCTGAAGGTTCCGCGACTCCGCCAGATGGCATCGCACCTACAACGAAACGTTGTAGGTGCAACCCACAATGGAGGAAAAGAACTAGGAAACTAACTAGTAAGTATGCTAGTCACAAGGACGGAGAAATAAAGAGCATTAAGCAACAGGTGAAAAACACAGAAGGTAAAAATTGGATAAATTCGATGAAAAAAAAACAGAGTGTGGAATTATACCGAAAGTGGAAAGTGCAGATCAGGAAGGAAGATTTCTTTGATAACTCAAGAGGCAGTGCCCTACTTTTTGAAGCTAGATCAGGGTGCCTTAGAACACGCAGCTACAAAAACAAGTTTAACAATGGAGATGACGCATGTGCTGTATGTGGAAACTCCAGTGAAACAATTGACCATATCATACTCGAATGCAATGGTATCCATCCGGAAGTTGATGAAGGCGCAATCACTGTTCCTGAAGCTCTGGGGTTTAGAGATAACAGTGGCCGGGTGAATAAACCGGCGGTGGAAACTAGCAAAAAACGGCTGGAAGATTGGTGGCTTAAAAGCAGAGAAGTGACATAATGTTAGTAATGTAGGAGCAAAATTTAATAAATAGAATGATGGTTTAGTTAAACATTCTAAATCTATAATTAAGATATATGGAGAAAAATGAGCATGATAGCTACTGCTACCACCCCGTTTCAAAGGGGACGCTCCTATATTCCATCCATCCATCCATCCATCCATCCATCCATCCATCCATCCATCCATCCATCCATCCATCCATCCATCCATCCATCCATCCATCCATCCATCTATCCATCCACGTTTTAGCGGCAAGACTATATGCAATAAAAAATAATTAAATCAGGTCGAAATAACGGAATATAGATAATTTCGTTACTAAAGTAAGGCAAGGCTAAGTGCAAATAGTATTATTTCTCATGGCTAAGTGGCATGCACTGCAACCTCCCAATTCAACTGATTGTGATTTATCCATAGCCCCATATGCCCGTGCGAACACTTTTTGTGTCCCTGTCGTGCCCTACAAAAGCGGCGCGAGAGTCGGTTGATCGCAAGTAACATCGTTTTGTATTGCTTCAGTTGCTGCCTCCGCCCTTTTAAACAATGCCGGTAACTACTTCGCGCAAGTGGTGCAAGCGCCTTGTATCAAACTACAGGACCATGGAGGAAGGATGTATAGGACGCATGCGAAAAACCAAAACCGAAAATTACATTGCGCCCCCTGAGATTTGGTATTTTGAAGCGCATCGCTCTGAGGCTGTCACGCTTCGCCAACTACGCTGAAGGCTGAAACCCAAGAGTGGGCTACTGGGGTCCTATGGGTGTGTCCTCTCTCTCTCTATATATATATATATATTACTCTATGCTACTGCACTTCCCAGTCTTATTTTGAATAGAGTGCATGCAGTCAATAAAGAAACACAGACTAGTTCAATGCACATAGCGGCCTGGAGGGTGGCGCTGCCTTTGCGGATACCGCCGTTGTGTCGTGGTTGGAGGACTGGACGAAGTGGGCTGAACCGGCGTCGTCGGTGGACGCGGCTGCTCAGAGTTACCCTGCTCTCCAAGCGTGTAGCGACAGTCCATGCCCACAGCGTGAATGATGTGGTTTTTGTGGCACCTACAGATGAACACTCCTTGACCGGTTTTCACTTGAAGTCTGCACGAAACAAGTCCCATTTTCGCTAAAACGATAGCAGGCAACCACGTTTCACCCTGTCTGAAATTGCGCACTAGGATACTGTTAGCAGAAAATGCACGTGTACGCTGCTTGCGACGCACTATCTGCACGGATGCCTTGTCGAAACTGTCAGCTGCAGCGAGGGCATGACTGCGTCCAGCCGGGTGCGCAGTCGCCTTTTGAGCAGAAGAGTAGCCGGCGCCTCGCCCGTCGTCCGGTGTGGTGCGAGGTGTTTCTGTGAGACAACGAAAGCTCTCCCAATGTTGTGGTTAAACTTGCAGCATTACTTTTTGGTAGTGCCTATTTCAATGTTTGGACAAATCGTTCAGCTTGCCCATTACTGATGTTAATATATGCTTCGTGCCAATGCTGTTAGCATACTCTGAAAACACCGCTGAGGTAAATTGGGGCCCATGATCGGATACCAAGACTTCAGGGTAACCAAGCCTGTAGATGAGTTCTTGGAATCGATTTACTGTGCTTTTCACGGATGTGTCGCGCATCTGGTACACCTCCGGTCACTTGGAGTGAGCTTCGACAACCACCAAGAACATGGTTTCCATGAAAGGTCCTACAAAATTTATGTGCAGGCGCTGCCATGGTTTGGTTGGTCATGCCCATGGGTGCAAAGGAGCAGGACAAGGCATTGTGCGTTGTGTTAATCAAGCATTGCACGAACATCGCCATCAATTCATGTCCACCAGACGTAACTGCTTGCTAGCTCTTTTATATTCACGATGCCATGATGTACCGATGCAATTCATTGAGCATCTGAGGCTGCTGTTTAGCAGAAACAACGACACACATACAAAGAACGAAACATCCCAGTTGTGCGAAAATTCACAGCGTCTGCGAAAAAAACTGCTTCATTTCTTTTCTGTCGACGAGCTCAGGCCACCCGTTCATTCTGTCCTGCATGACACGTCTTAGGATCGAATCTGTGGATGTTTCGCCTGCAAGCGTAGGAGATAAAATTGATCATCCGAGCGTTCTTCGCTTTCACTTGGCTGAAGCAGTCGAGATAGCAGTCTGCGTCCAACCCTGCCGGGGTGGCGCAGTGGTTACAGCGCTCGACTACTATTCCCAAGGGCGCGGGATCGAATCCCGACCTCAGCGGCCGCTTTTCTATGGAGGCGGAAAAGATGGCGCCCGTGTGCTGTGCGATATCAGTGCACGTTAACGAACCCCAAGTGCTGGAAATTTCCCGAGTCCAACACTGCGGCGTCTCTCATAGTCCGAGTCGCTTTGGGACGTTAAACCCCACAAAGCCAAACCTAGCAGTCCACGTCGGCGTTTTGAAACAACGGCTTATACTTCATAGTGAAGTTGTAAACCGACAAAATTAAAGCCAAGCGTTGCAGTCGTGCTGCGGAAACATTTGGTATACTCGTCCTGGGACCACAAAATGTCTGCAAGGGCTTGTGGTCCATAACTAAAACAAAATAATCACCAAAGAGGTAGTAGTGGAAACGTTTAACGCCAAAAACTAAAGCTAGTGCCTCTTTTTCTAGCTGACTGTAATTGACTTCTGCTGGATATAAGGTGCGAGATGCATACGCCACAAGATGATACTGGCCGTTTGACTGCATATTAGAGATGACAGCTCCTATAGCGTTTGCCGATGCCTCACACAACAGCTGCAGTGGTGCAACGTGGTCGTAGTGAATGAGAACTGGTGGCTGTGACAACAGCTGCTTGATGTTCGAGAAAGCTTCTTCTTCGCACTCGTCATTCCAGGACCAGGGAACATTGAGGCGTATCAACCTGTTGAGGGCCAAACAACTCTTGACAGGTTAGAAACCAATTTCCCTGTGGTAGTTGATCAAGCCCAGCAGCCAAGTAATTGCTGCTTGTCGGGTAGGACGCGGAGCCTGTGCAATAGTTTCTAGCTTGTTAGTAGCCGGTTCAATTTCGTGCGTGGCAATGACACGTTTCAAGTACCGTACCTTGTCTTTTAAAAATTCGCATTTCGCCTTCTTTATTCTGATCCCTCTCTCAGACACTCGTTTTAATACTGCCTCTAAATTTCGTAGATGCTCCTCTTCAGTCTTTCCAGTGACCATTATGTTGTAGATGTAGCAAGTATAACGCCTTCAAATCCTTTCAAAATATTGACTATGATTTTCTGAAGGATCGCCGGTGCTGAGTAGATCTCAAAACGCAACCGGTTAACAACATACAGGCTCTTGTGCGCGTTCAAGGATAGGTAGGCTTTTGACTCCTCGTCCATTTCAACTTGCTGGTAGGCCCGAGTAAGGTCAACGTTCGAGAATTTCTGACCTCCGACTAATGCTGTCAAAAGCTCATACACCTTCGGAAGCGGGTACATCTCGACGTCTAGGATCGGATTCAGCATGAGCTTGTAGTCACCACAACTTCTAATGGGTCCGCCACGCTTTATACATGAACAATTGGCGCAGCGTACCTGCTACTGGCGACGCGAGAAATCATTTCCAACTTCTCGAGCTTTTCTAGTTCTGCCTCTACCCGTTCCACAAGAGCGAAAGGTACACTTCGTGCATTCAGAAAACGTGGTATTTGCTCATCTTTGAACTGGAGACTTGCCTTTTCTCCCTGTATGGTCCTTAGCTCGTCACTGAACAGGCCTGCGTTCCTCCATAGCAGTGCTTCAAATGGTGCCGACGGACTAGCTTTGAACTGGAGACTTGCCTTTTCTCCCTGTATGGTCCTTAGCCCCCATAGCAGGGACGTTACCTACATTCTAGTGGAAATTAAGAAATGGACATGGGCAGGACATGTAGTGCGAAGAGAGGATAGCCGATGGTCGCTGAGGGTAACGAAGTGGATTCCAAGGGAAGGAAAGTGTAGCAGGGGGCGGCAGAAAGTTAGGTGGGCGGATGAGATTAAGAAGTTCGCAGGGGTCAAGTGGATGCAGCTAGCACAGAACCGGGTTAAGTGGAGAAATATGGGAGAGGCGTTCGCCCTGCAGTGGGTATAATCAGGCTGATGATGATAATGAAGCAGGGAACAACACTTGGGCTACTTGCACCAACGACGGCCTCGGCATTCCTGACTAATTTCCTGTGTCGTTTCTTTCTTTTCGGTTTCCTGTTGAGGTGTTTCCTTTTTTTTATTCTGTACTCGGAGCTTTTCCTCCGGCTTCTCATGACCTTGCTTTCCTCGCCTTCCCCATTTATTTTTAGGTTCACTGCAGGGCACAGGCGCGCAACATTGATCAGGATCCTTGGGAAATGTAGCGCCCTTGATATTACCCTAAACTAAATTGTAGATAGGGCGTTCCATGCAAAGGGCTGTCAGTCTTCCACAATAATATTGCGTCTGCACTTCACATTTTGCCTCAGGTAGCAACTGAATTGAGCCGTCAATTAGCCTAGGAGAGCATGTCTCACCAGTCAGATCATTCTCCTGAACCAAACTTCGTTTAACGATTACAGCACTGCTACATGTATCTCGTAGCCCAGAAATTGATTTTCCTCTTATCTTTCCCCTCGAAACCGGCATCCGATTCATCGTAGATCCAGGTTGCGCATGTACTACAGCGTTCACCACCCGGATTTTTTGTTGTCCTTCTTTCGATTACCAACCTTCTCTGCTTCCTCTTCCTCTAGGCCGTGCACCACGCCGACTTTCTTGCCGTTCTTCAGCTCAACAAAGCCATCGGCATCTTCTTCCTCCAGGCGACATTCCGACTCTGACAGAGCCCTCACGCATGCAACCTGGAGAGCTGCCTTTTCAGCGTAGGGGCACGACATCGCTTTGTGGCCCTACTGTCCATAATTCCAACACGCGATGGATTGTTGGTTACGATTTTGTGGCAGTGAGGCGCATAATGGCCTAGTTGTCCGCAGAGATAGCACCTAGGGGGGGGGGGGGGTGACCTTACGCTAGGTTGTATCTGCCGCAATTAGGGCTTTCGAGGGGTTTAAGAATTTGCATGCTTGCTGAAATATTCGCTTCCCTGAGCTTCCAAATATTGTTCTGCGAGATCCATCATTTCGACCAAAGTATTAGCTTTTCTTTCTTTTAAATACAGTGACAGACCAGGGTGACAGCTGACCAGGAATTGTTCCTTAATTAGGAGTTCACGAAGTGCCTCATACTGTAGTTTAATTTTTCAGTGTTCAGTCCAGTGGTCAAAATAATGACTCAATCGCGCAACATACTGTGTTGCCGTTTCACCGTCCATAGGTTTTGCAGTCCTGAACTTCTCACGAATCCCATCCGTCGTAGATCTAAACCTTTTAGGTAATGCAGCTCTTACCTGGTTATCCTGCATCCAAGGCAAGTACTCAACATGGTAGCGTATTCACTGTCGGTCCACTTTTCAATTATGACGATCCTTTCGAAGCGCAAGAGGAACGCGTCGATATCGTCTCTTCTCTCGTCGTATTTCGGGATCAATTTACTTGCGTCTATCCGCCAGCTGCTATGTCCTTCACTAGGGCTATGCACTTCAAATAAACCGTTGTTCTTCCCTAAACTTTGGAGTATAAGTTTCACAGTACTTCCTTTTCCCGCTGAAATTCCTCTTTCTCTCTCTCTCTCTCGCTTTCCTCTTTTTCACTCCGGCTAACCCATTTGCGCACGTCGGTGCCGGACTACGCCAGCTGGGTGCCAGCCTCAATCAGCTCTTTCAGATTCATATATGAAGCGCGAACCGTTTGGGTGTAGCCTGAAGTCTACTTTGCGAACCTCGCCTAAACGCTTCCCCGCGGCACTACCTCTCGCTGTTGCTCTGCAGCTACACCGTTTACGACCTCTTCGTAAACTCTTCCAACTCGCTGTCCATCCTCTGAGCTTGAGCGCACCAAAAGTCCTGTCGCGGGCTCCAGAATGACTGTCACCCGTTAATAATTAAAAGGTATGTTAACGACGCGCCGTTAATCGTGCGCACACTCCCAGACACCCTTAGATTGAGTTGGGGTAGCTGTTCCGGTCGCAAAGGAGATGCCCTGGACTTGCGCGGCAGGCTGAGCCGGAATTCAACTACCTTGTAGTTACAAAGTGGGTGGCCGTTTGGTGGCCAGCTTTCGCCAGTTCACGCCAGAGTAAGGGTTGGAGTCAGAAGTAACAAAAAAAAACTTTATACACAGCAAGAAACAATACAGAGGAACACACAAGCACTAAAATTGCACAGACGAGAGGTTCACAGAAAAACAAACGCTAAGCATGCAACTACCGAGGTATTCAATAACACAGAGGTTTTACAACACAGATCAAAGACGAGATAGTCACATAAACAAACACCAAATTGTTCACCGGGCACTGTTGCAGTCTGACGGCTCGAGAGTCACGATGTTGTTGCCATGCAAGACGAGCGCCGCTCCTTCGCAGGTCCGTGGGCTTGCCAGCAGCGGGTGATCCCCGGGACTCCAGTTGTTGCACTTGCGAACAACCCGCAACCACTGACTGCCTGACTGACTGACTGACTGACTGACTGACTGACTGACTTACTACACTAGCGGCGCGGCCTCAAACACGAGATAGTCACATAAACAAACACCAAATTGTTCACCGGGCACTGTTGCAGTCTGACGGCTCGAGAGTCACGATGTTGTTGCCATGCAAGACGAGCGCCGCTCCTTCGCAGGTCCGTGGGCTTGCCAGCAGCGGGTGATCCCCGGGACTCCAGTTGTTGCACTTGCGAACAACCCGCAACCACTGACTGCCTGACTGACTGACTGACTGACTTACTACACTAGCGGCGTGGCCTCCATAAATAGGGCGCGTAGTGTCTGTTAAGGCGCGGTTAGGCTAGCGCGCGCACACACTTAGCTTCGCTGGTTAGAGCACTCCCTTTGCCTCCCGTCGAGCCGGGCGCCGTCATTTGCTAGGACCCGTAGCAATTTCTGGAGTACTCTGGCATCTTCTATACTGATGAGTCACCATCATCGCCGAGTGATGAGAAAGAGGGCGACGGCGACGCGTACAAATCTACGCGCTCTCTCGCGCGGGGAAGGTTTTTCTCCAACCTTCCATGCGACGCCGCGCGGGCCTCGGGCCGCGGCGGCTTAATAAAAATGTGCGCCGATTTCGTTAGAGGATGACATAAGCATTTGGACAAATAAGGGTGGCGCTGCTGAGATCGAGCACCAGCTGCAGAAGTGGATGTTCGCCACCTGCTATGGACTTGTGCACGGACAAGGGCATCAAGGACAAGATTCTGCGCGAAGTGGGACTAACCACAGCAAGGGAAGAGGACTTTTCTAAATGGCTCACCGACAACGCTAAGAGCAGGAGCCTGCTCCGGTGCCTCGCGGGAAACCATTTACACGAGTTTCTATAATATGCCTTATGCTAGCTCACGTACAAAAAAATGGTTGAGGGCAACGGTGCTCGCTCACCCGCGGCATCTCCTGCTTCTACTGCAGCTGCCCTGCCTGGACAGTCACCAGCCGCCAGCGCGATCCCCAAATGTTTGCTGGCCTTCGCGGTGAGGATGTCGACGACTGGCTCGACAACTACAACAGGGTCAGTACGTTTAACCGCTGAGATGACGCTCATAAACTTCTCAACGTCGTCTTCTACTTGGCTGACGTCGTCAAAACCTGGTTCCTCAATCATGAGGATGACATCGTTGACGGGCCTACATTCACGGACCAGCTAAAGAAAATTTTCGGCACTCCGGCTGGTCGCTCAGAGCAGGCAAAGAAAAAACTTGAAGCTCGTCTCCAGCAGCCCGGCGAGTCCTATACGTCGTATATCGAGGACGTTGTGGCCCTTTGTCGACGTGTCGACGCTGCTGTGCCTGTATCTGAGCGTGTTCGCCGCTTAATTAAGGGCATCAACACTGCTGCTTTTAATGCATTCGTGGTTAAAAATCCGTCGTCCGTGTCTGACATCACATCCACATGTCAGCGTCTGGACCAGCTAAAGTCGTGCCGCCTCATACAAGACTCCAGTTGATGACGGCTCCCTCATAGATAGAAATTTGCGGTCCCTAATACGCACCATGATCCGAGAGGAGCTCTGCGGCCTGACCAACCCCTCTGCTGTTTCTCCAACTCTTCCGCCAGCAACGGTGAATTTGCGCAGCATCATCAAGGATGAATTGACGAATTTCAACTGCACTGTGGCACCTGCCCCACCTCCCATTGCCTCCCGACCTCCCTCGCCGCCTCCCATCGCCTCCCAACATCCCTTGCCAACCTATGCCGAGATTACTTCACGTCAACCCATCCCGCCTTCCCCGACTTGTTCGGCACCCGTGTGCGGTCACGCCGCTGCCATGGCACCATATCCTCCAGTGCACCGTCCTGCTACAGCCTAGCGCCCCTCCCGCCCTGCATGCTACTATTGTGGAATACGTGGCCACATTGCCCGTGTCTGTCGCCGCCGCCAGCAAGACGAGCAACGGGGCTATGCTCCCTTTTAACGTCCCCGCGTGCGCCAGTCTGATGATTCTACACTGCCCTACTCAGACTTTTACCGGCGTTCTTCCTCTCCTCCGAATTCCATCAATGTTTCACGGCCCTCGCGTTCTTCCCGACGCCGATCGCCTTCGCCTTTTCGCCACACGTCACCGCTTCGTCCTGCCTCGCAACCCTTCCAACCTATAACGGAAAACTAACCGAAGCAGTTTTTGGAGGGAAAGTTGCTTTGAGTTCGAAATCTACAATTCCTCCTGGGCGACCGTCGAATATGTTAGTAGTGATTGTTGAAGGATTTTACGTTGAGGCCCTCATCGACACCGGCGCCGCTTATTCCGTCATGCATTTCTCTTTGTGTTCTCATCTGCGCAAAGTTCTAACGCCATACATCGGTCCGCCACTTCGTGGAGCTAATGGAACTCTTATGAAACCCACCGGCCAATGCACAGCACGTGTCCTCATTGATAACCAGCGGCATCATATTGAATTTATTGTGCTCCCCACGTGCGTTCATCTCATGATCTTGGGGTGGGATTTCTTACCGTCGGCGTCCGCCCTCATCTCTTGCCGTGAGCGCCTTATTCATCTTGCGGACCCCGATATATTACCGACTTCTGATTGTTCACCACCACACGTGTTCGCAGCAGTTGATTTCGTTTTGCCCCCGGGACGCGAGCAGCTGATCATCGTGGCATTGGACTACCCTCTCGATCGCGAGGCCTTCGCTTTGCCCGCTCCTCGGTGGACCTCCGACGGCCTAGCTCTTGCCTCGTGCCTCACCTCCTTCACCCGTGGTTGCGCGGTGGTTGCGGCCCTCAATACAACTCTCCAGCCGTTCTTACTGCCCAGAGCAGCCACAGCTAGGTTTATTTTTGACTGCGATCCCGTTCCCCTCAACACACTTTCCAGCGCACCACCGCCTGCTGCCAAGCCTCCATTTCCGACATCCTCTGCGCTCGCAGCCGCCATCAGCCCTGACCTTACATCCGAGCAGTCCACAGCTCTTCTAGACGTCCTCAAGTGGCACCGAGAGTCTTTTGATGTGTGCGCCTCAGCGTTAGGGAATACCTCCGTCCCCTCTCATCGCATAGAGACGGACGGCTCTGCTATTGTTTGACTACGGCCGTATCGCGTTTCAGCAGCAGAACGCAAAGTAATTGAGGAGCAAGTTGCTGACATGCTTGCTCGAAATGTAATCCGGCCATCCACGAGCTCTTGGTCCTCACCTGTGGTTCTCGTTCGAAAAAAAGATGGCTCAGTCCGCTTCTGCGTGGATTACCGGGCACTTAACAAGATCACGAGCAAGGATGTTTACCCTTTGCCTCGCATTGATGACGCATTAGACTGTCTCCAAGGCGCTGAGTATTTCTCCAGTCTCGACCTCCGCTCGGGATACTGGCAAATTCCTATGTACGATGCAGACAAGGACAAGACTGCCTTTTCTACCCCCGACGGTCTCTACGAATTTAATGTGATGCCTTTCGGACTCTGCAATGCGCCGGCCACCTTTGAGCGCATGATTGATACCGTGCTTCGCGGCATGAAATGGAAAACATGCCTATGTTATCTCGACGACATCATTGTCTTCGCGTCAAACTTCGCTCAGCACTTACAGCGTCTCACTGAAGTCCTCACGTCCCTTACTCAGGCGGGGCTTCAGCTGAATACCAAGAAATGCCTTTTTGCCAGTAAGACCATCAAAGTACTCGGCCATGTCGTCAGTAAGGCAGCAATCCAGCCTCATCCCGAAAAAATTGCGGCTTTCGTTAATTTTCCTCGGCCCCAACGTAAGAAAGATTTTCGCAGCTTCCTTGGCTTAGCCTCCTACTACCGATGTTTTATTCGGAATTTTGCAACAATTGCGGCCCCGTTACACAAGCTCGTGTCTTCCCAAGTGTTTTATACCAGGTCCACTGAATGTGAAGATGCCTTCAAAGCTCTCAAGCAGGCACTCACTTCCACTCCTGTGCTTCGCCATTTTGACGCTGACGCGCCCACCATACTTGACACAGACGCCAGTGGCCACGGTATTGGCGCGGTTCTCTTGCAACGCAACACAGTGTCTGAAGAGCACGTCGTCGCATACGCCAGCCGTACGCTTACTGCAGCTGAGCGTAACTATTCTATTACCGAGCAAGAGTGCCTCGCCGTTGTTTGGTCGGTTCAAGAATGTCGACCTTATTTTTATGGCCGCCACTTCACCATTGTCACAGACCATCACGCACTTCGTTGGCTGTCATCGCTGAAGAACTTATCGGGTCGACTGGGTCGCTGGGTACTATGTCTTCAAGAATACACCTTCACCATCACTTATAAATCTGGGCGAAAACACCTCGACGCTGACGCTCTCGCTGCCCATTGGTACCTACTGACGCGGCCCCACATACGGTCTCCTCTCCCTCCTGCCATCCGAGTCAGCCTTCTGCGGGCCACCTGAATGTTGTACCCATCGCTACAGCTCCACTCGAGAACAATGGTGATTTCTCGTCCCTGCAGCTGACTGACCCTTACTGCCGCACAATCAACGCTCGCCTCCGTGGAGAATCAGTTGTCCCAAACAGTCGCTTGCGCCGTCAGCTTCGTCGGTTCCGATTTCACCATGGAACACTTTACCGCGACGTTTATCACCCTACGGGTCAACGCTGGGTACCCGTTGCCCCTTCTCCCTTCGTTTTAAAATTATAGAGGCTTACCACGACGACCCCACTGCTGGACATTTAGGCCACTTTAAAACTTACGACCGTATCAAGAGCCGCTACTTCTGGCCTGGGCTTTCTGCCAGCTTCGCCAAATATATTTCATCATGTCCGTGTTGCCAGCATCGCAAGCGTTCCACGCCCCCTCCTGCTGGCCTACTGCAGCCTCTACCTTGCCCATCTGTGCCTTTTGACACGGTCGCCATTGACTTGTTTGGTCCTCTCCCTTTGACGTCAGACGGCAACCGTTTTGTTGTCACTGCCATCGACCATCTAACGCGGTACGCTCAAACCGCACCTCTTCTCTCCGGTGCCGCCTCTGAAGTCGCCGATTTTTTCCTGCGTGCGATAGCTTTGCGCCATGGTGCTCCTCGTATTCTCATTAGCGACCGTGGAAAGACATTTCTTTCTCAAGTCCTTGAGGAAGTACTGCGCGCAGCCAACACGGTCCATAAGACTTCTTCTAGCTACCACCCTCAGACCAACGGACTCATCGAGCGGTTTCATCGCACTTTGTCCGACATGGTATCCATGTATATTGCTCCTGATCACCGGAACTGGGACAATGTTTTACCTTTCGTCACCTACGCCTACAGTTCCGCTGTTCAGCGCACTACTGGTTAGAGCCCTTTCTTTTTAGTTTATGGCCGTCAACCATCGACAGTATTAGACACTACTTTCTTCTCTGCTCCCTCTACGTCTGAATCTCTGGGCGAAGAATTTGCCACTCGTATGGCCCAGTGTCGCCAACTTGCCCGTTTGAACACTGAATATGCTCAACAAGAACGCAAAGCCCTGTATGATCAACGCCATCGAACTCCCTCCTTTTACCCAGGTGATGAAGTTATCCTGTGCACACCAATCCGCATTCCTGGCCTGTGTGAGAAGTTCCTCCATCGTTACATTGGCCCTTATACAGTACTCCAACAAACGTCTCCGGTGAACTACCGCGTTACTCCCTCGAACACCGTCGCAGATCGACGTCGTCGCTCCGAAAAGATCGTCCACGTCTCGCGCATGAAGCCTTATGCCCGTCGTCCCTCATCCCTGTAATCAGCGACCAGGGTGGCCGCTCTCTTGTCGCGGGGATTTGTGTGAGCGCAGCGCGTGAACTTTCACCTCTTTCATCTGTATAGATCCATCATCATCATCGCTGACTGCTGCTCGGAGCGTCGCGCGCTGTGTGCCAGCTGGTTCTGAAAAAGAACAGACATTTGTGCAAGTGCTGTCTCACAATATATATAAAATCTGAGGGACAACCGCTCCCGAAAGTCGAGCACGTGAGGGTGCTAGGAATGGTACTCTAAACAAAAAACGGATACAACGGAGAAACGATAATGAAGCTGGAAGGCCAGGTCGTACAAACGACAAAGCTTATAAGGAGAACAGCCAATAGAAAAGGAGTTATTAAGGAAAGAACCTATTAAGGCTCATACAAACCTTTTTTATAAGCAGGGTCGGGTATGCCATGCCATACTTAGACCTGAAGAAGGCCAAAAGGATAGGATCGATAGCATAACCAGAAATGCAATAAAAGAACACTACACCTGCTGGCTAGTACCTCCACGGACAGTCTAATAATGCTGAGAATACAGAACACATTAGATGAAATAATTGAGGCAACACTAGGTACACAAAAAAGAAGGCTAGACAAAACTAAGGATAGAAGGAACGTATTGAGGAAAATAGCTATACAGCCGAAGGAATACTGGGACAAAACGGTGGAAATTAGAGTGGAGGACCGGAAACGGATCCTTATCCTCCATTACCAAAGAACATGCACCATGAATGTAGTATACAAAGACGAGAGAAAAGGGCAGAAATACAGACAATGGAGCTTCGAGACAAAAATTCCAGGTGGAATTGCATATGTAGACGCTGCATACAGCGGGAAAGTAAAAACGAATGCAGTCGTAGTCAATGGTAAATAAGAAATGGTTACAATAATATCTATACAAGCACGATCAACACAGACAGCGTACGAGGCGGCAATAGCACTGGCTCTTGTTCAAACCGGTGCGAAATATGTAGTCAGTGACAGCAAAAGTGCAATCAGGGTCTACCCGCAGGTTTCATAGCGACTATCGCGGGTAGAATCGTCGATCAAAAGCGAATAGAAAGAGACGTCACTCTTTTTTGTACACCAGCCCACGCAGGCGTGCCCGGAAACGAGGTTCCACACAAAGTAGCTCGAGATGTCACACACTGGGGTGGAGGAGTACCACCGGAGCAAGGAAAACAAGAGGACCTGATTAGCTATAGCGAACAACGCACTACACACTTAGCAGGAGGGTTCTACCACCATCATACCCCATGTTAGGCAAAAAGGAAGTAGTAACATGAAAACATCTACAGACAAATACATACCTGAACTCGGTTCTAGTCAACCATATACGGCCGAAAATACGATCCGACCTATGTTCAGTATGTAAGCAAAGGTGATCACTAGATTACATAATGTAGGATGAGCAATATGGACCATTATATAGATGACATAATATGGACCAAGCAAGGCTAAAAATATAAATAAAGATACCTTAGAGACCCTCCGCGAAGCTCAGACCCAAGAGCCCAGAGATATTGTTCGACTAGCCGAAGATGCCGCCGGAGTCCAAGAACTACCAGCCTGCAAATGAGGCGACTGTCCCACCTTCGAGGTGTAACCCCCGAAGAGCGGGATAGTCACTCTGTTGCACAATTAATTGTTGTCTCTCTCTCTTCAATAATGTGACATCTCTCCTCTGTGAGTTGGGATTGTTCAACGTGGCGTTGGGCTAGAAGGCGGCGACCCGATTCTGTCTTTGTCAGATGCGTGTATTGGTTGAAGTGGAGAGCCTCACCAGCTCACTGCACTATTCACCATCGCCAGGAGGCACCTGGTAGAGGTAGAGATCGGAAAGTGCGATGCTCGTTTCAAGGTTTCACGGAGGATGACTTCGAGGGTATCCTCCTCCTGTTTCCGCACATGGAGGTAGGGAGTCTAATACAGGATTAGACTGGCCATGAATGCGTTTTCCAGCCGCAAATCATCCTTGCATCATTACCCACCACGTTTGTAGGAAACACGGCGAACCATGCGGCCAAAGAGGACCATATGCTCGGTGCCTGGCTCGCGAGGAACTAAAACCGCCATTATGGAAACAAACAAAACGTTTTCTTTATGTACGCCTCCAGCTCGAACCCTAGGTGGTGGTACACAGCCGCGGTCATCCACAATGGTAAAGCAGTAGATGGCCTTAAATTAAAGGCCCAGTCACCAACCCATGCAGAAGAGGTTGCCATCACTCTGGCAGCCTCCGACTCCTCCTCCAAATACACAATAACCGACTAGAGAGGGGCATGTCGGAACGTCCAGCAATATTGGACTGCTCTCCTAGCCTACCGCATCTACGGAAATTGTAGTCGCGACTCAAATGCCGCGTACCAATTTCTCAATTAGGCTCCAGATAACCAAGGTCTCCACACCGCTACCCGCACGCTTTCTCTCCAGGCATTTCCCATGGGTCCAGACGCGGACAAAGATAGCGAATATATGCCAGCCAATACATTTCAGGAAATATGTGAATATCAAAAATCCACTAACCAAACTCGCCCCACTTCGTGCAAAGGGCTGGGAAAGGCTAACGAGCGGGTCCTCTTGCGCCTGCTTACCGAAACGACGTTGTACCTGGCAGCTCAAACATTATCGTCCCCAATTTGACGAACGGTGCTCGCGCACTGCACGGAGATGTCCGACACCTACAACGTGGTGTAGGCCTCCAAGAAAAACTCATCCCTGCCCCATTTCCCCAACCCCACCCGAGAAAACATGCGGTGACCCTGTGCGGCTGCTGCACCCTCCAGGCCTTAATGAAGCGGCCCTGGGAAGCGGTAAACGTCAATGGAGTGCCTGTCTAGGAATCCAACCTAGTGACTGTCAATTCACTACCTGTCTGCATATATAGTGGATCCTTTCACCTTCACCACCACTGTTGTAAGGAAAAGAGAGAAAGAGGTGCCATAGGTGAAAGTTGTGGAGCAGTTTTGTTCTACCACCTGGGGATATTTAACGGTTAGTGACATTGCACAGCACACAGACGTCTGTCTGTCTCATTCGATTGAAGTGTAACCGCTGGCTTTCGGCATCGAGCCCGGGTACTCCGATTTCAGCTGCAGTCGAGAAGGAAGAAGATGTATCTTTCGCATGTTTCAGTGAAGGTTAAGACCTAATATGTCAGTTATCTACGAAGCGGTGCAAAAATTCCGAGTGCACATTAGACTACTAAAGTGAGATGAGGCGAATTCGTCTGTGGAGAAATAGTCCGAAGCCTTCCACTACGGCACCTATGCCTCTCTGCTTTCACCGCCAAGCCACCTACTTCCTTTTTTTACAGCATTGGTTAAGGTGTCCGCGGAGAATTTCTTTTTTTTTTTCGCAAAAGTTTCCGCAGCAGTTTATTTAGTATCTCGTCGTCGTATCCATTTTCTTGAATGTATAGCATTAGGATTTGTATTTGGTCAACCTTTGGTACGGACATTCCTTCCACTTTGATATCAAATTCTCCGACTTGCTTGAGCCTCAACGATTTTGGGTTGTAGACTAGCAGTTCTGATTTGTGCGGCGAGCTCGAAAGCGCCCTACTAGCCGCGTAGTACACTACTGTGTCTGCCGCTGCCTGCAGTCGTCTCCATATCCTCGCATCACTCCCCTGGTTCATCCGCAGATTGATGTCCGTCATCGTGCATGCTGAATGTGAGCCCCTCGATGTTCTTAGCAATTTTGGGAGAGCCCTCATCGCCACCGTGAAGAGGCGAGGGGAAAGAACCGGCCCTGCTGTGTGCCGCTGCTTCCTACCGCCAATCTGGAAGACTCAATATTTTGAAATTTTATGCAGGCTTTTCTGCCTGTTAAAAAGTCCCTATTGTAGTTATATGTTCTGGACCCCACTTCGATATCCTGCACACCGCTGAGAATTGCCTCATGCCTGACTTTGCCGAAGGCTTTCGTTAAGTCTAGTCCCAAGATTACTTTGCCGTCCCTGGATCACGAGTCTATTATGTCGTGTTTTAGTCGGAGCATCACGCCCGTGTGCTCAAGCCTGGTCGGAAACCAACCATCTCACGGACCATATTCTCATATTGGTACGTACGCGGAAACAAAATCGCCACCTTCATGAAAAACCAATTTTAAATCTAAGAACTGGAAACTAGAGTTTTAAGGGAGTTCAAAATAAAGTTTAAATTAGTAGTTATGGATATAAAGGAAGCTAAACCTTCCTTCGTAAACACTTGTGGGTTAGAGTCAGGATTATATTTAAAGTTGGAAAATATCGTCAAAATATCTACACACTCACAAAAGTCCGGTGAAGCCTGAACTTCAATAAAAAGTTCAAAAAATCCAGGGTAAATAATGGGACTACGCTCAAAACTTTCCAGGTTCTAACGTATTTGTGTTTTCATGCACTGCATATTTTTCTTTTATTTTATTTGGAATTTCTGAATTTTAAATTTTATTTTCGTACATGCACTATGCTGACAACAGAAAAGTACTGCAATTTGGAGTGGCTCTCGCGTATGAAAGTCGTCAATGTAGCAGGAGCCGCTTTTCGTCTGTATATATTGCCGCGAAACCTTCAAAACTGTATTTGTTGTTTTTTAACAGCCGCCAGCATGCAGGCTTATGATTGTGATACTGGCACGCGTATCAATTCTGTATCCCATGTTTGTTCATGCTCGTTGTCGCGATACGACGCGTTATCATTTCCTTTGTGGCAAACGATGTGCCAAGAACTGTCTCGAAGATTCTGATCACTTACGTATATTTCTATAATGTTTCAGGTTTTGATAGTATAAGTTTGCGACTTTATCTAGATTGTTCTGAGCAGCCTTCAAATTGAGCTTTGACCAGTGTGACGGGCATTCTTTGTTCGACGGTCGATGAGCACGTTCGTTGCTATCGCTGCTGCCGAGTTGCTTAGTTCTTTTGCGGGCACAAGTCAGCCCAACAAAGAGTTTGTTCAGTGAAATCACCGACTATTGATTTGTGTCATTGACCTTGTCACCACCAAGTGACATCTGGTGGAAGTGCTGCCCTTGCTCCTTCAACACCCCAGCCTTGTTCCTGTCGCACTCAGAGACAGCCAACAGGTCACCGAGCCAGCCGCCGACTTCAAGGGCTACAACCCGAACACGGTCTGCTGCCTGACCCCATTCGACACCGGAAGGCAACTTTCAAAATTGTCCAGTCAACAACACCAGTCGTCTTGGTGCAGCCCCAGGAGCCCCCATCTTCCAAGGACTTCCCACTGAAAATGCGGAGGACTGGATGAACCTCTTAGACCGCGTGGCAGAATTCAGCGGCTGGAACGACGAAGCGAAGGTAAGGCAAGTCTATTTTGCTCTTCAAGGATCTGCCCGTATATTGTTCGAAAATCACGAGGCAGCTTTGGAGGATTGGGAGATCTTCAAGAAAGAGTTTTTGACTGCCTCTGCAAGTGTCGTTCGGAAGAAAAGAGACAAGGTCATCCTTCAATCAAGACTTAAACTCCCAACCGAGCCCGTCCGGGTATACATAGAGAAGATGAAGCGGCCCTTTCGCCGTGCCCACCCTAACATGACCGAAGGTGAGAGAGTGAAATTTTTATTGCGAGGCGTTAAAGAGTCGCTTTTTGCAAAACTTGTCCGGAACCCGCCGAAAACTGTGGACGAATTTGAAAGTGAAGCATCGACCATCGAGAAGACGTTGGACACCCGGATGCGCTACTACGAGCGACCACTTCAACCGGACTACTCAAGCCACTACCACAGCGCATCTCCAAGCTGAGAAAGCCTTCGCGACCTCATCCGTGAGATCTTCCGAGAGGAGCTTCATCGCTTACTGCTGTCATTCCAACAACCCCAGGTTGCGACGCTCGCGGGCGTCGTCCGTGAAGAAGTCCAGCAAGCGCTAGGCGTTCCTCAAGCGACGGCTGCGACAGTTCCAGCACAAGAGCCAACAGCGATGAACTACGCTGCTGCATTACGTCACTTTGTGCCCCGACGTGATGACTTTCCAAGCCCTAGCCGCTGCCTTCCATTCCTGAAAGCCGACCCTTGGCCCCCGCCCGCCAAGCCTACCAACTACTCCCCAAGCCCCAGGACGTGCGACGCCTGAAGGACTGTGAACAACCGGCCATCATTCTACGCCACTGCCCGTACCGACGAATCGGCCTCCGCGGATTTGAAGTCGACGCCCCACTACCCCGCCCCGGTGAACTGCCTCAGGAAATCGAGAACTACCTACGTAGCGATGAGTTGGCGCCACAAACCCGTTGATTCAGGTCCCCATCGCCATACAGGCCCACTTTTCGTCGCCAGGCCGCAGCTACGATGACAGTGTGCGAGGAAGGTCCCCAAGCCTTCGTAGGGGAAACTCAAGGTAGCAACCTTTGGAGGTGAGGTTACTATACGGCGAACTAACGAATATCCTCCGCCGCTGACGACGAGAAACGACGACGCCGCTGTGACGCTCACATTACATGTGGAAATGCTCTCGACACGCCCAGACTTCAAGGTGATACCGCCGCTTCGCCGACGTCAACATCCAAGACGACATGACGAAACTTCAAGCTACCACTGCCACCCAACGAACTGACGATGGTGTGTCCCTGCCGTGACCTCAGCACAAGGAAAAGCAGAGATCGAACACCGAAGCCAAAGTGCAATACGAGGACTTGAACAAGCGACCTTGAGGTTGCTGTCGACGGACGCACGGTTACCGCCCTAGTGGACACCAGTGCCGACTACTCTGTCATCAGTGGCGCTTTCGCCGCCCACCTCAAGAAAGTGACGACCACTTGGGACGGCCCGCTAATCCGCATCTCTGGTGGTAACCTTATGACGCCGTCGGCTGGACAGAGTGCACATGAAACTGCATTAGTGCAATCTCGGCTCCACAGGAACTCAACGCACATTTTTTATACCTCAAAAATGGGAAAAATTCATTGCCATTTTTTCACAAATTTACAGTGACAGTTACATGCAAAGCAAGCATTCTAAGTGCCTTAAATGTGCTTTTTGCACCAATAGCCTCGTTCATTTGTGAACCGCTTGTCGCAAATAATCGAAAGCTGCCTACAAAAACTGTATCATTGTAATTTGTGGTTCTGGCCGCTTTGCGATGGAGGCGAAAAGCAAGGCGCCCGTGTGCTGTGCGATGTCAGTGCACGTTGAAGAACCCTAGGTGGCCGAAATTTCGGGAGTCCTCCACTACGGCGTCTCTCATAGCCTGAGTTTCTTTGGGACGCTAAACCCCACAAACCAACCAACCATTGATGGTTGATTGGCGTGTTATAGACGATGGCGAGGTAAAGAAATCATTCTAATTATTTGATGAATTAAAGAAAACTTGCCGACGATTACGTTTCTTCCTAATGCAAAATTTGAGCGCTGATCATTAGCTGTTTCACCTTTTCGATCGATTGAAGCAAAGATTTCGAGCAAGACACGTATGAACAATTAGAGACATTTTTTTAATATTTCACACGCATTCCTTCAAGAAACACTCCACTAAAAGTTCTTGGCAGTCATAAAAGAAGCTTTGTGGTCGGAGAAATGAAGTGAGCAAATAAATAAGTTATCGGGACGTTGCGGGAGACAGCGCGTGGGCTCATAGGAACGTTGTGCAACGAAGAGATAGCAGCGACTGGCTGATGCCGCTGGCGTCGCTAGCGAATGAAGAGAACATGACTCTGCGTTTCGGCTTGGGATGCACGCACCCTGATCAGCTGATAGCGAGCCGGCGTTTCGGCCACCGGAGAGCACCCTCGCCGCCACGCAGGAAGAGGGGGTATAAGCAGCGGCGAACGGGGGAGCGCGCGCAGGAATCAGATAACACCCGCGGTCGGCGCCATGCAGGAAGAGGAGGGCTGAGCGGGGGGGCTGAAAAGGGGGCGGACCTGGTTACGAGGCCGACGGTGACGCCGACGCGAAACCAGGGAACGGGAGCCAAAGAGCTGCGCTCAAAAAGAAAAGCGAATGAATTGGATAAATGAGGGTTCAACGGCGTCAAAATGCTCGAAACGAAAAGCTGATGCATGATGATGCTAATAGAAAACTTCGGTTATGCAATTGATCAAATAAGTGATCTAATTGAAAATGACAAATTGAAATTTGTGGTTTCAAATTTATCAATATGCTCACAATAAAAAGGCAATGCTGGATGATATAATAAAATAAATTTAAGGTGGGTAATTGATCAAATATACTAAATACCAAAAAGAAAAAAATTGGAAAATGGAGTTAATAGGTGCTAAATTGCGTAGAACGAAAAGCCAATGCTTGACATACTGATCAAGAAATTTTAGAGGATGAAACTGACCAATAATTTATTCTAAATAAAGGAAAAACTGAAAATTATGAGCAGGGGTCAAATACTAGCATGAAAGTGAAATGCTTGATGATGATAATGCAAAACTTTTGTATAAGTGACCAATTAAAGTTTCAATGATTCTATGAAATGAAAAATTGCATTTACCTATGTCAAATTTTTTTTGACACGTTTGAACAGCCCTTCCAAATAAAACAAGATTTTCAAATATTTCAAATATATATTTCATCATTTATACGCTCGAAATTCTCTTATTTGGTACCGTGTAGCACTAGCTTTTAATCCTGGACCTTTTGACACCATTGAACCCCATTTTCGGATTTCTCATTTTTCAATTATTGCACTTAACAACTACACTTTCAATTTTCTAAATTCGCATCATCATGCTTGGCTTTTAATTGCGAGAATTTTGACATCTTTACACCCCCTTTTTCTAAGTCTTCATGTTTGTAATATTTCAATTACTTAATTGATCAACTGCACACTCTAAATTTTGTTTCTTAGAATCATCAAGCATTGGCTTTTGACCTCAGAATTTTAATACCTTTTAACTCTTTTTCCCATTTTTTCATTTTTTCAATTGTTAAACTTTATTTGATCAACTAAATTTTGTTAATTAGCAAGATCGAGCATTTGCTTTTCATTATGACAATTTTGACCTGTTTTGGCCCCCTTTTTGTTTTTTGATATTTTTCTATTTATTGAATGGAAATGAGCATAAATGGAAATCAGTATGGTCGTTCAATGGAAAAATCTTCGCAAAGCAGACAGAGACCTCAAAGATAATACAGATTGCCGGAGAACAAGAGCTTTCTAAGCTAAACTGACTTGCGAAAAAAAAAAACAAATTAGTCATTGACTATCAAGCATTTGCACTACCTGAATCCTTTTTCCGGCCATCTTTGCAGAGTACATCTGTCCTACATATGAACACCCGCTCGGCAATAAGCAAGGATGACGCCATCCGTAGCTTTTTAAACCAATTTAGTTTTAAATTTAATACAATTATGCTGACTGAAATATGGTACTACGAGGGCTGTAATACCCTTAACATGCATGGGTACAGATGTTTTTTTCTTAACCGTACAGATCGAAGAGGTGGTGGTACTGCAATCTATACAGCTGTGTCTAACAATTATGACACTTTGCTTGAATATAGCAAAGTGACTGCAGACTATGAAATGTTAGTGGTACGAAGCAAGGATCAAATGCTCTCTGTTGTTTACCGCCCTCCCAATTGCAACGTGTCGTGCTTTCTTGTGGTTTTCGAAGGATTTTTGGAATATGTGTCTGAAACCAAAATGAAGCTAACATGTTCTGGCGATTTTAACATCGATAATTTTAGAAAACAGTAACGCAGCTTTCGATTTCACTACTAGACTATCCTCCCAACTTGTTTTACCAACATAATATGTACAGCCACTCGCGTCATGTTGTCAAGTAGATCAGCATTAGATCTTATTATCACTAACATTGAAACTATCCACCGTGCCGGTACAATTGCATGTGATGTAAGCGACCACTGCCCGGTGTTTGCGTTTTATTCCAAGACAACAAACGAGAGCATGACAGTGCGCGATTCTTTCCTATTTCAGTGTATCACAGCTCATTCAATGGAGTCATTTAAAAACCAAATAAATGCGCATGACTGGACTTTTATTTTAAACAAAAAATGTGCAGTCGATGCATATTCCGCTTTTATTGAAACATTTGTGCGCTTATATGAACAACATTTCCCTTTCAAGAGAATCACACGCTCCAAGACAATAAAAAAGCGCTGGATCACGCGATGTCCCATGATAATGATAAGGCGTAAAAAGCGCTTGTACCATTCATTCCTGAGCACGCGTTCGCCAGAGGCTTTGAAGGGATTCAAAGCAACACGAAACAAACTCAATCCTGAGATTAGACGTGCAAAGCATACGTATTATCATCACCTATTTGCAGGTAGGTATATCTAGAGATCAACCTCATATAGCTTTGAAAGTAGTGAACAAAGTATTGGGCCGCAGCAACTTTAACTCAGCCCCAGACAAGATTATCGTTGACGGTAGAAAACTCGCCATTTCGTCAGTATAGGCGCAACAGCACAGCCTGGGACACAGGATCAAAATACAGTTTGCAGCCCGGTAAGCAGTTTTTTATGGAACCCACTGATGAAACAGAGGTGTCCAGAACATTTATAAGTTCAAGTAACAGAGCTGCTTTAGATTGCGATACTATACAAATTAAACCGGTTAAGTACGTATTGGAATTCCTGCTTCTAGTCCTGGTGCATATATTTAACTTAATAATTGAATCTGGCGTCTTTCCTGCAGATATGAAACGTTCAAGAGTTTGGGTCATTTTCAAACGCGGTGATAAGAACATCGCGACTAATTACAGGCCAATAAGCATTATTCCCGCTTTTTCGAAAGGCCTGGAAAAGCTTATGTTCACACGTCTCATGAAATATTTTGTGCTAAACAATGTCTTTACCGACGATTTACATGGTTTTAGACCTGAAAAATCAACCGAAACAGCGCTCATCTCTCCTAAAGAAACTGTGTTGGATAATATTGATAAAAGCTATTTTACCCTTGGCCTTTTCGTAGATTTTGAGAAAGCTTTTGACTCTTTAAATCACAAAATTCTCATAACAAAGCTATTTCGGTACGGAGTAGGTGGCACACCTTTGCAATTAATTAAATCATACTTAGGTGACAGAAAACAAATGGTAAACTTAGGAAATCACCGATCTAACTTTCGAGCAGTCACTAATGGTGTTCCGCAAGGAAGCCTACTAGGACCGCTGTTATTTAATGTCTTTATCAACGATATTGTACACATTGACCCATTATTTAAACTTATCATTTACGCCGACGACTGTTCTATACTCATGCCCCGTCCAGATGCAAATGTGTTAAGAGAGCAGTGCCAAAACCTCCTTGTAAAGTTATCCTTATGGTCAAGGTCAAACGGTCTAAAAGTCAATCCATCAAAGACGAAGATAATAATTTTCAGAAGCAAAAACAAAGCATATCATTTAGACCACCCTATCACCTATGAAGGCCTGAATATAGAAATAGTTGAGTCACATAAAATATTAGGTGTCGCATTTAACAGTAGTCTAAACTGGGGCGTGCATGTTGTAGACATATGCAACAAAACTTCCAAGGCAGTTGGCGCTGTCTCATGTTGCCGCGCAATTCTTCCAATGCACATTAAGCTCCAACTATATCATGCATTATTTGCTTCGCCCGTCTACTACTGCCACCTTGTCTGGGGAACCACAACAAATACTAACATGCAGAAAATATTCATCCTACAGAAAAAAATCATCCGGTGCATTGCAAACCATGAACACCTCTCTCACTCCAGTCCCTTATTCGCGACCTATAATATCATCCCTGTGTCGTGCTTGTACGAATTTCGTATATTACGCTCATATCATCTTTCACGAGGCTCCTTCCATGACTTTATGATTGCCACCGCGTTTTTAAAACCTCACGAAAGCATCATTTCAACAAGAAACTCTGAAATTTGGTTCATCCCACGTTTTAGTACTAATTATAAACACCAGTCATTAAAACATAACCTCCCAACACTACTAAATAGATACATCTATGATACAAAGCCTACGCTAAACCAGTTGAGGGGCCAATTTATTAACATGTAAAATAAAAATCACATGAGAATGTACTCTGCGTTGATATGATGCAAAACATTGGTTGCATCTGTATTTCTCTTGTATTTTGCTCTTGTATTTTATACCTTGATGGTGTTTCTTTAACTTGCATATGTGCTATAGAGTTTTAAATACTGTATAATTTACGAGTGTTTGACATTTCATCTGGTATCAGAGATTATGTATCTGGAATTGTTTATTTTTAATCTGTCTTACATACTGTATTTCTTGGTTGTTTTGAACGCCTGTGCATCGCACGTGTGAACACGGTGGTTTTCGCTGTTCCGGTTGTGTTCTTAACGAATTCTTTTCATGCTCACCACGCCCTACCTTGTTTTTTTTTTTGTTTTCTTTTTTTTTCCTGCAATGGTCACTTGGGACTCGTCAAGCTGCCTCGAGCAGCTTTCAGCCCAAGTGCTCTAACCTGCAAGCACCTGGTGAAAATAAACTATTTGAATTGACTTCATTTACCCCTAGTAGCACAGAATGTGGGGCCCAAGTAGGTCCGATGTAGGCAAGTGGGGCTGGGGCAACAATCATAAAACCTGCATCGGTCCCCGATGGGGCAATCATGGGCAAGCCCCATTTGGGCTTGCCCCGGCTCCTCCTGCATGGGTCCCATAGCGGCGTCGCTCGGGCTAATGCAGAGCACATTCCTGCATCCAGACCGCAAGGGTCCTTTGTCGGATATTTAAGGGCAATCCAATCTAAATGTGGGCTCTTTATGGAAAAGCCCTCATAAATCCGAAATGAGGCCGCGCCCATAAAATCTTTGTGGAGCCTACATTGGCCGTAGTGGGGAAAAAAACGGACATACCCACATACTGCCCCAATCGGCTCCTTATAGGTTACTTGAGGGCAGGTGAAATATGAGTAAGAGCTCAATTTGGGCAAGCCCTCGTGAAGCCCAAATGAGGCAGCCTTAGCTACCGATTTAGGTCCCACATAGGCTGTAATGGGGCTCGAAGGCGGGCGTGCCTGCATGGTACCAAAATTGGCCCCTTGTGGGAAATTTAAAGGCACATGCAACCGCAGTTGGGCTCTACGTTCGAAAGCAGCACCCAGCCCAATTGGGGCTGCCGTAATAGGGCTGGAGGGCGGGCAGGCCTGCATGATACAAAAATTGGTCCTTTGTGGGGAATTTGAAGGCACGTGCAACAGCATGTGGGCTTTAGGTTCAAAAACAACGCCCAGCCCAATTGGGGCTGCCCACACAAAACCGCTCTAGGTCGCACATCGGCCGCAATGGGGCTAGAAGACGTGCGTACAATTGTGTAATGATTATTTCCTACCTTTATTTGTATTAGATGCTGGCCTTTATTACCATTATAGATGATTTGTATAACTGTTGTTGCCATGTTTAGTCGGTTAGAAATTTTACGTGGCTTTGTTCTCGCGCTCATGCAAATTGCGCTAAAAATACTAAACCATACTGATTGCTAATTGTTGCCCCTAATGTGGCTGCTGTGGATAGCCTGCAACACTCCGCACAAAATTACTGATCAGAACACAAATCTCCATAGCCTAAACAAGATGTACACGAAGTCATTTAGGCTAGATTAATGTTAAGAATTATTGTAAAATTTATTATTGTGGCTGTTTAGAAAGGGCAGACATGCATAAAATATTTACTTAATTATGTGCATAAATAATAATTGGGAAAACTCGGACAAGGGCTTCCCATCAATTTCTTTTGTCGGACCCCTATGAGAATAATGTTGGCAAGCCCAAGTGCGGCTTGCGTTATAGAGTCCGCATCGGTCCTATGTCGTTATCTGAGGGGCTAACCAAAATAAAAAAAAAATGTTCATCCAGAGCGATTGCCCAAACCTGTCCAAAGTAGGACCATCGTGGGGAGTTGGCGGGATGTGCCCTTTTGGCAATGAAGGAAAAATGTGGGCAGCCCCGCAAGGGCTGCCTCCATCGGCTCATCGGGGCTTGGTCGACAGCCCCCTTCAGGCCTATGTCGGCCCCTCTTGCAGCACCCACATTGAGCCCACCGGGGCTGTCCTGCATTGCCTACATCGGACCCACCAGGGGCGGCCCCCCTTCATAGCCCACTTTGTGCTACCTGGGACAGGTTCCAAATTTTCGTTTACAGCAGCATCAAGCACTGGGTTTTCATTCAGATAACAAGATACACAAGTTATTATTTTTAATTATTTCAGCTATTTAAGTGGGCAATTGTACTAAATTTTGTAAGCATCGTCAAATTGTCGTTTCATTCCGAGCGTTTTGAGACTATTCAACAACCCATTTTTCATCTTTTTTAGTTTCCTTTTATAATCTATTAATCAAATTGATTCCATTAGCTCGTCGTCGCCTATCAGACACCTATCAATTACCATTAAGTAGAAAGAGAAATTATTATGATAGGTTTTTTTTTTTTTTTAGTCAGCCCCCTTATTTCCGACATGCGATGCGGACAACTATTCTACTACTGCAACAACGACGACGGCTTTTCCGCCGAACGAGCTGTATAAACAATTTTCTATAAATGCATAGAGCTGGAGTAATATATGTCACATGTACTATTTTAGCATCCAGGAAAGAGATATATTATGGTGAGGCTACAATAAAATATAAAATAATATGCCTCTGCCTGTGAGAGAGGTGAATTTTCCCGATGCAGTCCGGTATACAGACGAGCTAAACATCGCTCGGAAACACGGCGCGCAGGTATGGCGGCTGGAGCGGCCGATTGACTACATGTACCAGCATGCACCGCGACAGCGGTGGTGTCGTGAAACTGGCAGGTGGGATCGGTATATTAGAAACGCATCAATCAAAGCGATGAAGAAAAAAAGCGAAATGGGACTATCATGTGAAAACCGCAGCTTTGTTGCAGGATGATATGAATCTGAGCTAGCTGGTGCATAAAAATGTGGAACTACTTTCTAACATCAAAACACGCACAAGACAGACAAGATGGCACGCACAGTATTGCTATAAATTATAATATATTCACGACCGACGTTCAGATTGCCTTTTGGTTCGGCTTTCAACCTAAAATGTCAAACTTTTGTCGGAATGAAAGCAAAAGGTGTGATCTACGATCTTTATAGCTGGGGTTTTTAGTCGACAAATGATTTACTGCACCAATATAGTATATGCAGTCCGGTTGGAGGTATACATGGAACCCTGACCAATCCCCCCTCATGGGTATATGCCATTTGCCTAGGGAGAAGAAGAAGAAACGCGACGCCGAGGCCTTCTATAATTTTATCGGGCGATAATACGCACACTGCGTATTTTGTTTGCAACCATTAGTCACCTACGTGGAGCTGTCGGGCAATGGAAGCTGCAGAAAAAGACGTCAAAGACCACATCCTGGCTGATGCAGCTACAACGAAGACTGGAATCACAGCGAGCGGCTTCCGCCACAGCGGCCACAAAAGGCGTCACAGGAGACATTCAAAGAAGCAGCAGCAGATCTCGGGCGGCGTTACTCCCAGCGATGATAAGTGAGTATTTGTAAAGTGAAGGACAGCATTTAAGAAGGTCCCCAAGACTACAGTAAGTGCAGTTAAAAGCTTACCCGCTTAGCCAAAGCAGCCAGGGACCCTCGTTTAGCGGAACCCATTAACTCGTTGGACGACAAGCGGCTATTCTTAAAATGTATTATATACTGGAGGTTGCGGCGGGCGGGTACTAAGTAGAATTTTCAGGGGAGTTTTATGGAACTCCTGTCGTAGCCGTTGATGTGTGATGGAATCTAATGAGACTTTGGTTCTGAGGCAAGAGCTTTTTATTAGACAAGGAATTCATGCTCCACTCGGCTAGGTGACTGAATGGCTTCTGCGTTCGCCTGCTGATCCCATGGCAATAAATTTGGTACCAGCCGCCGACAGATAGATTTTCCGGGAAACCAAAGTAAAAAAAAAGATATTCTGTGGCTTTAAAGTAGTTAAACCGAGAAGAGAGACACTTTTTGTGAGCAGATGGATATATATGAAGAAGACGCGCAATGCACAGCCCCTTCAAGAGCAAAGTGATTGGGTACGACGAAAGCTACGAGGTCGCAGTCGGTTTCGCATGAGAAAGTCTTCCCTTCAAATCCAGTCCGCTCTGGCAATTTTTCTTTTTGCTCGAGCTCGGCAGAGGGTCAACAGACCTCACAAAGTCGGGTTTGCTCGTGGTAACTGGTTTGACCCTAAAATGCCTTTGCAGTGGCAACGCATGAAAGGTTGGTTTGATTGGTTTCGTTTAATGGGTCTAACACCCAAAGCCAACTCAGGCTATGGGGACGCTATACTGGGTGCACCAGAAATTTCAACCACTTAGGTTCTTAGACTGCACTGATGTTGCACAGCACCGCGACGAACGCCTTGCTTCTCGCCAGCATCAAATAGCTGCTGCCGTGGCCGGAATCGGATCCGGCGTCATTGGGCGCTGCAGTCGAGCTTCCTTATCGCTGTATCAACACAGCGCTCCACATGAAATCCGTATGTGGTCCTAATTCTACAGAGCAAGTGTGACAGATACTGCGCCTTTCCCTTCCTATGAACCAACCAACCAACCAACCTGCCATGTGAAAGACATAGGTGGTATAAATACATGATGCATTGCCCACCACGAGATTCACTTCGAGAAAAAAATCTCCACAAATCACGTTCGTTTTCACATTTGTGCTCATTGATCTGGATTGCGACGTCAGGCCGGTATACAGTGATGTGAACAAATTAGTCTGCCATGGAGTGAGATAACTGCATCACCTCAGCGCAGACGGTCGTTACTTACGGAGATAAGGCACTGGGCGCTATCATTCCAATTCTTCTTACAGAATAGTACCAGGACAGGCGAAGTGTGGGTAGGGCTATAGCGCAAGGCTAACATGCATTAATAACGTGAATAATTCAGTGTAACTAATATATTCAAATCACGTCCCATCATAGTGGAAACAGCTGTTTGCGTCTTATTGTTGTTGACCGGTACTCGGTGTGTGTGTGTCCGTGTGTGCGTGCGTGTGTGCGTATGTGTGCGCGCGCGTGTGTGTGTGTGTTGGTAATATTTTAGCTAATGGCTGCTTCACATGAAGAGGTTTCGTTTTTGCAACGTTGCTTTGCCGAGTCGAACACTCCTGCAAAAATATTAAAGTCTATACAGATGCTTACCTTAAATACCTGATTCAGTTCTATTTGCTCGTGTTTCGCTAAAAGATTAGGTCAGATAAATTAACTAGTGTTTTACTAGTCCTTCATTACTATTAAAATCCTCAAATATCTTCCCCTATATAGATAAAAATAGCGAGTTGTCCTTCTCACCACACGGATTTTCAAACTGAGCCCTAGACGTGTGCCTAGAACCAGGCTTTTTGCCGGTAGCATATTTCTCGATGCGCTCAAGTAGGTATGTTTAAACGGCTGTGCGCATTTGCCTATTCTACGGCGTCAAGTATTTATTTTCATCATCATCGCAGAAACATGCTTGAAGTATATTTTCTACCATAAGGCTCGGTACGAATTCATTTGTACGGAAACATTTTGGAGCATGGCGCTAAAAACTGACCCTATTGTAAATTAAAACAGCCCTTCATAAGAACATGTCACTAATAATGCCTCAAATTCATAATAAGATCCATGAAGGGGATGCTACTACCAAAAGTGAACGCAAATTACGAAAAACAAACAACTTTTTTTCTCCGCCATAAAAACATGGAATTCATTATCGCTAGCAGTTAAATCAGCCCGTTCGTAACCCGCTTTCTACACCGTACTAGAAAAAAAACATCTCTTATCAAACAACTCAGCTTCATACCTTACCCAAGGTTGCCTTAATCGCATTTTCTGTTCCCCACGCCAACAGCAAACGGTCAAAGTGTTTGTAATTTTGAATATTCTTATCTGTATCCGCTTTCGTTTTTATTATCTTTGCATCCATCCATTGCCCATTCTGTGTCTGATATCGTTTGTATTTTTACAATGTTCTCGTGCTTCGCCTGTTGTATCCCTTTGCTTGCTTTTTTTTTTGAAACTTTACGCCCGCTACTATTGTGTAACTTATTTATTGCCAAAATTTTACTTATAGGTTTCAATTTGATTATATAGTTTTCAAGATCCTCTGCCACATTTGTCTATTTATACTCCTGTATTCCTGATAGGAGTTCTCCTAGACAGTCTTACCTTGGGGCCTCCAACTATACAAACGTTTTTATACTCTTAAGATTGATTTGTATTTCGTTTAATTAGGCCTTCAAAAAAAAAACCACAGTGCGAAACAGAACGTTTTAAATAGATTGCAATTAAAAGGCTCAACTTGAATTTAACGCAACATTGAATTCAAGTTTGACCTTTTAGGTGCGGGCGCTGAAAACATTTTTTTATAATATATACACGATAAATTTGCTTTGGAAATATTCGGAAATAGGTGACTTTTTTATTCTTAAATGTACTTCTTGGGTCCAGTGGCCAACTTTAGAGGTTCCGCGCATCAAAGGTACTCACAAATGATCGAAATGGTTCTTTTTAAAGACCTAGCGCCTTCTATTGGAACTGAAAAACAGAAGACGTACTGGGAACATTAGATAAAATAATCATGGAAAGGGTGTACTTAACATAGCTGCATAAATTCGTTCTTTAGTGCCTATTCTGCAAGCTTCCCATAATAAGGATCCGCCATGCACGTATTCAAGATAATGTGCGCAAAGACTTTCTTGATCGCCCTTTCTCAGTATTAATAGCTTAATGCTCTATTTTAATTCTGCAGCACCTGCATAAATTCAAAGCAAATAGAAAAATAAAAGGGAAGTGTCCGAACTAATTTAGAGGAAGTTCTCTCAGTGTGAGTGCATTATTATTTTAAATCATTGCTGCTTTCACATTAGGCGTCCTAGAGCCATTGGTAACGGCGGCCGGTGGCGATCGCTTTTGAAAACTTGTGAACACCTAACAAAAATATAAGCACTGAGGCACAAACTTATGCACTAAAATATCTGATGGTACGGAAGAACAACTGCTACTTTAATTGTGCTGTAAGTTGAGTTTTATGTTCTCGTTTGGTGTTGTGGTCGCTTGGAAACACTGATCAGTTCACGCAGAACAGAGTAACCTGTTGATTACCTTGGCCTTACTGCGTAAACCGTGATCTACGTCAATATAACATAGTTGGTTTTCGAATTTTATAACAATTTGTTCTGTGTCTATGAATGTTATCCCCTTGCTTTTGGTTCTGCTCGCCACACAGTGCCGCAGATGCCACCGACATTGGCTCACCACACAGTCCTAAGAAGTCAAAGGGGCCGCACCAAGTCAGTAGCAGCCGCGAAGGAGGAGGTTCGGCTGATATGAACAGCCGTCTGCAGGCAACGGGGGCTGCTCTGACACCGACACCAGCTTCGGAAGGAATATCCCTGGAAGGTCCAGTATTTTCTCCGGAAAAGCGTCCATACGGGCTTCCACAGACGGGTGCGGCCGAAGCTTCTAGTCGCGGACAACCCAGCCCCACGATGAGCGCTCTTGAAATCGCAGCCGTAAGGAACACATTCGCCAGAGGATTATAAGCTTGATTTAACAGCTTAGAGCGCGAAACAAAAATGCCTGGTAGCCTTAGAATAACAGATGAAAGCTAAATTCGACAACAGAATCACAGCAAGTTTTATTCCCATCTCACCCTGTTATCGGAACGTAGCTACTCTATGGCAGTTCCTATGCTGACCTCCCTTTTTTTTGTCACACAATGCGCTGATCAGTCAGCAATCAGTCTTTCATTTTAAAACTATCATCTCTCAGTCATCATTACATTTTGCGCGAAAGTACGACAACGGAATGGTGTTTCTAATGCTGTTGCGCCAAATAGGGGAAATTTTGGCTGGAAAAAGGAAGTGCATATCTGCACAGCCTCAGAATGTCTCATGAAAAACTGCTACCACTGGCAGACCTAGGAAACCAACGTTCACAGTGCTGAAGGCTGCTTCAACCTCAGGACTAGAAAAAGCGAAACCCGCGTGTGTGATGCAATCACCAAAGTTTGCGAGATATGCCATGCTCATAAAAGCGAGAGCTTGTTCAGTAGCCAGCAGATTCCACTATATAGATTCCTAAGTGCATATACCGCAGTTCAGTCATAGTAGTCTATAGGCACCATTGCTTTCTAATTTTAAATTGCGCTTTAATTAAAGGTAGTCTAATATTTTCCTTTATTGGGGTATCTTCTACTTGATTCCTGTATTCAGTTATGTTACCTGCTTTCTTCTGTTCCTAATAGAAATCTTGAAAAAGGTTCCGCCAAGTATTTTAAACGGAGCGAGTGTTTAGGCCTGAACGTTTCAACCAAATTGGATGAAACGCTATGGATTTCACTAAAATGCACCTTGATCTATTTGTGGCTTGTTTTTTCAGTCTGTGTTCTCTTCTTTGCCTTGTAGAGGAGACTTGAGAATCCAGCTCGTGGACAAGAATCTAATAAAACTAGTGGAATATTCCATTTCATATGCCATTGTGCATCTTATAAACGCTGTCTGAGAATTTCAGGCATTTTTATCATTCATTTGTTCATTCGCTTCAACCTTAAAGTGTTAAATTCAGCTTCCAATACGTCACAAGTATATTTTTGGCTGCGCCGTGAATGCTATGAGCGCTGTTCAGGGCGATTACAAGCTCACTGATCCCCGTTTTTGTTCGTCCTGTCCGCTGGAGTGCTGTGCAAGAACCTGGAGTGAGGGGCTGGCAGAGCCAAACCTAACGTGCGCTTCTCGGTCAGCTTCATCGATTGCTCTCAGGATAAGGAGTAGAGATAACACACTCATAGTCAGGTCGGCATGCGAGCTGTATACCTTAGCCGTGTGTGAACCCCGTATTGAATAATATCGATTCAAGTTTTTGGTGTTCTTGAGGAGAAATCTAGGCTAGCAGGGTTGCACCATTACCGATACGGAGAGCATGTCATCAAAATAAAACAAGACATGAAAAAAGTACCACATTTGTTCTACTAAATTATTTATGTAATACTGAGGCCATATTAAGCAACAGACATATCGGATCTTCCACTAGTCAGAATCACGGGCCCGGCGGCCACTTTCCGGTGGAGGCGAAAAGCAAGGAGCCCGTATGCTGTGCGATGTCATTGCACCTGAAAGAACCCCAGGTGGTTTCCGAAGTCATCCACTGCGCTGGCTCTCATAGCGTAAGTAGTTTTAGGCCACTGAATACCTCAAACCAAGCCAACCGACCACCAGTCAGACTTGATGACGCTTCACCGCATGCCGCAGAGCAAAATCAGTAGTGCCTTAGCGGCAGCTTTTGTTTCCCGGCAAAGTGTTCTAGGCCAACATTTTCGTAGAGAGCTACTATGAGTAAAATATAATATTTTATGTTACTGAGTACGTTTGAAGCTCGCTATTACTAATTGAAACAAACTAAATACCTGAATAGGCTACCGTGTGCTGGGCCATTAATCGTACAGCTCCTTAACCAGCTCGCATTAAGGTTCGGAGTGCACACACTGCACCTTCCGTCTCACAGACAGTGCACCCTTGCAAAATAGTCCCATTTGATCGACGAATTGGCCGCCAGAATCTTCACAATCTGCTTCGCCAGTCGAAATAGGTGTCGGCAGAAATAGTCGATCAAGACAAATGCAAATTCCTGCAACCTGTCCACCACTGCTCTCATTAGAGCGACCGCCATACACCCTCCCCAACCCACCTTTGTGCAAACACCCCTGCCATTTTAATATCAGCCCAATTGTATCCACTCAGTTAAAAAGCCGCATCAGCTTACATAATCTAGTGCATTGACACTGGTTATGCCTCTGCCATAATATACACTAAATCACGAAACGTCTGTCAGCCAGACCGAACGAGTGTGTAGGCATAATGCTATGGATGGTTATTTCTTCCTTCCTTACGTCGGCATGGTGCTAATTGGCACAGAGGGATACATGTGTGGTTGTTCCCAAGCTGAAAATTTGCTCTAAACTAGATAAATGCAAAAAAATAATCGTTTTCTTTGCTCGCTGTTTACAGATACCAGACATGTGGTCTCCAATCAAGTCAGCTCATGAAGAGAGAGACCAGGCAAAGTAAGCCATCTCGCACAATGTAGTATTGATGTATCACAACCTGGCCTCGCAAATACACCGATACACCGAAGACATCCGGACGTTGCCTTTTCACGTGGTTTATCAAGCTAATATTGACAGCGCCTCTATTTAACGCTACATATTTTTGTCTCCAAAAACCTGAAATACTATGATCAGGCGAGTCATCACGCTTTTAGTTTTTTTGGTACGGAAAACTATTTTGTTAAACACGGTGCGAGAGGTCATGTTCACATCTTCCAATACTAAAATGGTTTGTGGCAATCAATGGGAAATATAATGAAGTTACAGTATTGCAAAAAACGGTACTGAGAAAAATGAAGGAACATTCCATTGATGATTTGACTGAAATGTTTAAGGACTCAGGTTAAATGAGCAGATTCACTCAGCACAGAATTGAAAAGCTCATGATTCAAGGCATTGTTAACTGCGTTACATAGAAGATCTGTTGCCAAGAACTACTGTATTACAAAGATTATAATATTGTGAAACGTCGGAGTTAGTGGGAGTGCGCCATCTAAAGGCGAACGCCCGCTCTGCCGTCCCTCATAAGTACCTCTATGCCCGCACTTCTACCTTCGTCGATAGGACTCAGTCTCACATGCCTCTTCGACAAATTTCGCAACAAAACATGCATTACTGATCTTCTGCGTCAACAACTCTGATCGCTAGAGTAGACCGCGTGTCACCTTTTTCCGCAAAAGGGTTGGAATGTGTGTGATCATGCATCTTCGCTTTTTGCCTTTATTTACGTTTTAGAATATGTGGATATGCCCTTCGACAAATTTCGCAACAAAACATGCATTACTGATCTTCTGCGTCAACAACTCTGATCGCTAGAGTAGACCGCGTGTTACCTTTTTCCGCAAAAGGGTTGGAATGTGTGTGATCATGCATCTTCGCTTTTTGCCTTTATTTACGTTTTAGAATATGTGGATATTTGCATCGTCGACAGACTAAATTGCAGCTAAATTTGCAATCCCGAGGCAGTTAGGTTATTTGATAGCAAAGACGATTCTAGTACTGAGTCTGAGCTCACGAGCAAATGAGCTATGCTGTATGTCAGTGTAGCTAGAAGTCGGTGTAAAAGCGCATTGCCTAGGAAGCCAAGCCGACACAGAAGCTTAACGCAAATCTAATGTCTCGCGAATAACCCTGACAGCGATTACAGTCCCTCGCGTCGATGTGCGAAAAACGGAAGAGACACCTGAGCGTAGTTCATAATTAGGCACAGACCGCATAATATATGGAAAGTATAGGGACCGGGCGCCCGTTGTATGGCGCCACCGTCGCCTCGGTGGAACAGCGCCGCCCGCGGCGGAGTGCCGAAACAGCGGAATGGCGAGGCAGCTGAGCGGCGCAGTCGTTTCCGTTCTGCGAGGCGTTTTTGAGCCTGTCCATACCCGTCGTTTTGCGGTGTGGCTTTGAGAGCTTTGAGCTGCTTTGAGTAATCGCAAGGAGTATTTTTTGACGGGGAAATCTTGAAAAAGAAAAGGGGCGTTCTCGGCAGGGCGTGCGTGCTTTTTTTTTTTTTAACCACCCGGCGCATGGTATTTCTGTTATATACTCGAAAATGCCGCGCGCGTGATTTCGCCATGCGCCAGGAACACCTTCGTTAGGCACTTGTTAAGGCGACTTCGAAGACGGGAATTGCGCCTGCACTGCACGTCTATCTTATATTAGGTCGTCTGAATCTGCCTGAAGATCAAATACCGCCGAGCCGTGTAGCCGTGTAGTAGTGGTAGTTGTAATGGTCAGCGTTCATGTAAAATGAAAAAGATGTTGCACTAGTCTTTTTTGGTAATAGCTAGGCTCAAATGATTCAGAGCAGAATAATAGCAAATGACATTCCAGTTTCAACCTTGCAACGAGAGCTGTAAAAGGAGAAAAATAAACAAGCAAGACAAAAGTACGGATCCTATTTATGGTTGGAATAGCAAACACACATATACTTCCAGGACTTTCTGCACAATTACGCTACAATAGCTCACTGAACCCGGCCTTGAGACCATCAAACTTAATCATAATATCAGCCAAATGAGTAATACCACCTCAGCATCATTTTTACACATACGACAATGCTCTTGTTGAACACGCCGGAGCTGCTACATATAATTGACTTAGAAAATATTATACTATGCATGCCTTTCTCCCGACATGCTGCGGAGGTTGTGAAAAGAAAAAATAAATAAATTTCCTGCTAGCGTTCTCTCAGCGCAGGAAGTTCAATGCGATTGACTGCACCTGCCTTGAACATCTGAAGGCAATAGTCCAATACTGTCAAACTGTTAAATACAATCGAAAAAAAACACAGTGTGATGTGTTGTAAGATAAGCCACCGACAACTAAGAGAGCGTTCTATTGTTAAATGAATCCCTGTGATGGCTCGTTCGCTAAGGTGGTCTACTTTCTCAGCGTACCACGAACTTGCAGGGCCGATACCTAGCTGACCTCGATACCTGATGAGTGTGAGGGGACACGACCATGTATGTAGTTTTCTATTTGCACGTAAACGAATCCGGATAACTGAAAGCCATTCCTTTTACAACTTTGTCACTGCAGCTTGCCAGACTGCTGCTAAATCTGTTTACATTGGCCATACCTAGAAGCAATTTCTGAGAGAGGTAAAACGGTCTTGTCATTCTACGCCACAATTAGGAAATCTCACGTTCACTAAAACGCCGATGAGAAACACATGTATTTAGGCGGGCCAGGAAATGGACACTGCTGAGAAAATACGTAAAGCCGTGTCAGGTGCAACGTGAATGCGAAAAAAAAAAACTGTTACACGGCCTTCGAAATTCAAAAAAAAAATGCTACGTTTATGCTCGTTTCCACAAATTAAATTGATTTTTTTTTCTTGTTCGACTTTTATATGAAGCCGACAGCAGATTTTGTGACCATGCGGTATTGATTGAGCTGTGAAATGAGTGATTTTATTAGGAGAAATGGACATGCCACAAACAAATGTTAACAAATTCCAAGAGTATCAACGCAGAGCTCTCAGTGCATTTTCATTGGTTGACAAACGAAAAGAGAAAAAATGACAAGATCATAGCAATAGGAATTGTTCATGTCTCCTATCTGCTCTTTCTGTTAAGGGAAAAAAGTAAATTATCTTTGACTAGGTCAGCGAAAGTATCCGCACAAACATTGTCTCTGCCCATCACTGAAGGTCGTAACACAGCCCGAACGACGATGGTGGAGCTGCATTTTCTTTTTCCGTGCTGGGGTTTTCTTGTGCACAGGCGGGGAAATGCTAGCGTTGTAACTTACGCTGTTGGGTTACTTCGATTTCCAATTGTCAATGAAGTGACTACAGATGAAGGAGTGCGGCTTCGGCTCCGAGACTCTCGTGCCGTCACTCCTGGGGAACAGAAGGCACAGAGCATCCGGTAGCAAGCGGAATTTTAAAAATTCGGCGCTTTCCGTGACCACACACCAAATACGCAGATTCGTGCCTTTGCCTTTCAAAGAACCATGCTTAGGTCACCCGCCACTCATGCTTCTGTGGAAACCCGTAGAAATGAATCGACTTAAAAACGTCCGACGAGTTTGCGTAGCTGCCAGTGGAGCCAACAACGCAACGCGTTTCGCCAGCCTTGTTCGACCAGACTAAATTTCACTGGACATATTCACACAACTAACTAGCCTTACTTTCTGTTCTCTTGAGGATATATTCAGGCACTACGTCATCTAACCCTTAGGATTTCCAATTTCCACACAAACCAACGACAAACAGTACTCTCCAATGCGCTGGCAATGCGCCGGCCCCAGCCGGCGCATTCCGGCGATTGAGAGATGCGCCGAGAGGCGGCGCCACCCGTTCAGCTGTCCGGTCCCTATACATAGGGGCCTGTCAGAGACGAACACGTGGACGCATGCCGTTAAATGGCGTGGAAAACACCTTCATCACACTCCTCGAAATCTCGCAACTTGGTGATCCCAAAAAACATCCGGGCAGCATTACCGCTGCATAGCAGCACCGTGTGCGACCCATCGAATTTTGTAGTGTCGCAAGCATGCATAATCTAACAATTTCTACTTTCTGCTGAAGCTCGATGTGATGAACTGCTCTAGCTGAATGTTATTTTTGTATTACGATGTATTTAAAACTTGCATGGATTTGTTCTACGGTTTTGTTATATTGAGATTTCCCCAAACCAATCTGAATAGGAAAACACTAGTCCCATTACATGTGCATTCTTGTACACGTACGGCACGCTAAATATTCTGTTCATACAGTCTATAATATAAAACGTGTATGCATTTGTTTCTATGGTTCTTTTATATATTGATTTTCCCAAACTCACCTTAAAAAGTAAACATTAGTGCCATTACATCTGCATTGTTGTGGCTGGCACATACGGCATGCTAAAAATTGTGCTTACACACACACACACACACACACACACACACACACACACACACACACACACACACACACACACACACACACACACACACACACACACACACACACACACACACACACACACACACACACACACACACACACACACACACACACACACACACACACACACACACACACACACACACACACACACACACACACACACACACACACACACACACACACACGTTGTTTTTTCTTCTACTTTGTGTTTAATTATCTTTCCCCTAACAGATTGCATTACTAATTTCTGTGATTATCCAAGTAAACATTATAAAAAAAAAAAAAGACAAAGTACCATCCCCAACGCTTTCCTTGGCTTCGCCGACTGCTGGCTTCTTTCCTTCATGTATTATAACGAGCACCCTCATTTCCCTTTAATTGATCTGCTTGTAGCTCACGGGGTCTCGGTTCTGGCAGTCTTGAAGCCATAGGTAGCGTAAGAGGGTTCTAGCACAGCTTTCGCCCTCGCTCTTGATCACGTTCTACGTGACGCTGGCGGTAACAAAGGACGTTCTACGTCCGCCGCTATGGTTGAGGGTGGCGCTGGTGAACACTCTCAAGGTTCGTATACAGACAACATAAATACCCAAGCAAGTAGCAGGGGGGACAGCGGCCGATGTAGCTCAGTTGGTAGAGCACCGGACGCGTGATTCGGAGGTCGTGGGTTCGGATCCCACCATCGGCACGTTGTTTTTTCTTCTACTTTGTGTTTAATTATCTTTCCCCTAACAGATTGCATTACTAATTTCTGTGATTATCCAAGTAAACATTATAAAAAAAAAAAGACAAAGTACCATCCCCAACGCTTTCCTTGGCTTCGCCGACTGCTGGCTTCTTTCCTTCATGTATTATAACGAGCACCCTCATTTCCCTTTAATTGATCTGCTTGTAGCTCACGGGGTCTCGGTTCTGGCAGTCTTGAAGCCATAGGTAGCGTAAGAGGGTTCTAGCACAGCTTTCGCCCTCGCTTTTGATCACGTTCTACGTGACGCTGGCGGTAACAAAGGACGTTCTACGTCCGCCGCTATGGTTGAGGGTGGCGCTGGTGAACACTCTCAAGGTTCGTATACAGACAACATAAATACCCAAGCAAGTAGCAGGGGGGACAGCGGCCGATGTAGCTCAGTTGGTAGAGCACCGGACGCGTAGTTCGGAGGTCGTGGGTTCGGATCCCACCATCGGCACGTTGTTTTTTCTTCTACTTTGTGTTTAATTATCTTTCCCCTAACAGATTGCATTACTAATTTCTGTGATTATCCACGTAAACATTATAAAAAAAAAAGACAAAGTACCATCCCCAACGCTTTCCTTGGCTTCGCCGACTGCTGGCTTCTTTCCTTCATGTATTATAACGAGCACCCTCATTTCCCTTTAATTGATCTGCTTGTAGCTCACGGGGTCTCGGTTCTGGCAGTCTTGAAGCCATAGGTAGCGTAAGAGGGTTCTAGCACAGCTTTCGCCCTCGCTCTTGATCACGTTCTACGTGACGCTGGCGGTAACAAAGGACGTTCTACGTCCGCCGCTATGGTTGAGGGTGGCGCTGGTGAACACTCTCAAGGTTCGTATACAGACAACATAAATACCCAAGCAAGTAGCAGGGGGGACAGCGGCCGATGTAGCTCAGTTGGTAGAGCACCGGACGCGTGATTCGGAGGTTGTTTTTTCTTCTACTTTGTGTTTAATTATCTTTCCCCTAACAGATTGCATTACTAATTTCTGTGATTATCCAAGTAAACATTATAAAAAAAAAAAAGACAAAGTACCATCCCCAACGCTTTCCTTGGCTTCGCCGACTGCTGGCTTCTTTCCTTCATGTATTATAACGAGCACCCTCATTTCCCTTTAATTGATCTGCATATATATATATATATATATATATATATATATATATATATATATATATATATATATATATATATATACGTATATTAACGTGCTAACGTTCGAAATCCAGTTTGTTACCCTCAGCGACCATCGGTTATCCTCTCTTCGCAATACATGTCCTGCCTATGTCCATTTCTTCTTCTTAATTTCCACTAGAATGTCGGGAACTTGAGTTATTTCTCTCACCCACCCTGCACAACGCTTCCTATCTCTTAATGTTACCCCTACCATTTTTCGTTCCATAGCCCTCCGGGTTGTCCTCAACTTAAGTAGAACTCTCTTGGTTAGCCTCCACGTTTCAGCCCCATAGGTGAGTACAGGAAAGATGCAACTGTTGTATACTTTCCTCTTGAGCGATACCGGTAAGCTGCTAGTCATAATCTGCGAGTGCTTGCCAAATGCGCTCCATCCCAATCTTATTCTTGTTATTTCCTTTTCATGGTCCGGATCTGCGGTTACTACCTGTCCTAAGTAGACATATTCGCCTACTACTTCCAGTATTTCGCTACCTAATGTAAACTGCTGTTCCTTCCCGAGGCTGTTGCACATTACCTTAGTCTTTTGCATATTGATTTTCAAGCCTACCTTTCTACTTTTTCTGTCTACGTCATCAATCATTATTTGCAGTTCATCCGCAAGGCAATGTCATCAGCAAATCGCAGATTACTGAGGTATTCTCCATCTACCCTTCTCCCTAACTGCTCCCATTCCAAATCTGTGAATACTTCCTCTAAACAAGCTGTGAATAGTACTGGGGAGATTGTGTCTCCTTGCCTAACACCTTTCTTTATGGGAATTTTGTTACTTTCTTTACGCAGAACTATGGTTGCTGTGCAGCCTCTATATATATCTTCCAGCACTTTCACGTACGGCTCGTCTACCCCCTGATTTCGCAACGCCTGTATCACCGCCGAGGTTTCAACTGAGTCAAATGCTTTTTCGTAATCAATGAATGCTATGTAGAAGGACTGGTTATATTCCGAGCATTTTTCTATCACCTGATTGATGGTATGGATATGATCGATAGTAGAATACCGTTTCCGAAACCCTGCTTGATCCTTTGCTTGATTGCAGTCTAAGGTTGTCCTGACTCTATTAGCGATTACCTTAGTAAATACCTTATACGTAACAGACAGTAAGCTGATTGGTCTGTAATTTTCAAGGTCCTTAGAGTCCGCTTTCTTGTGAATGATGATAATGTTTCATTCTTCCATGGTTCCGGTACCGTCGATGACACCAGGCACTGCGTATACAGGGTGGCCAGTTTTTCTAGCACGATATCCCCCCCGTCCTTCAGCAAATCTGTAGTTATCTGATTCTCTCCAGCTGATTTCCCCCTTTTCATAGTTTCTAGTGCTTTCTTGACCTCGTCCTTCGTCACTGGTGGAACGTCTGACTGTTTTTCCCTACCGCCAATCTCATTACGGTTCTGACTACTTTGGCTACTGTAGAGATCTGTATAGAACTCCTCGGCTACTTTGACTATCTTGTCCAAATTAGTGATGACGTTGCCCGCCTTGTCCCTTATCGCATACATCTGGTTTTTGCCTATGCCCAATTTCTTCTTTACCGCTTTTAGGCTTCCCCCGTTTTTTACAGCATGCTCAATTTTCTCCATGTTATACTTCCTTATATCGGACACCTTGCGCTTATTGATTTGCTTTGATATCTCGGCCAATTCGATCTGGTCTGTTGGATTGGAAGCTTTCATACTCTGGCGTGTCTTAATCAAATATTTCGTTTCCTTAGATAGCTTAGCGGTATCCTCTCTAACTATCCTACCGCCTATTTCTACCGCGCACTCAGTAATGATATTTCTGAAATTATTGTTCCTTGCCTCTAGGGTAATGTCGCCATCCTCAGGTAGAGCTGAACACCTATTCTGCAGCGAGATCCTGAACTCTTCTGCCCTCCCCCTCACCGCTAATTCGTTGATGGGTTTCTTTCTTACTAATCTGTTGCGTTCCTTCTTCAGATTTAGGCTAAGTCGGGACCTCACCATCCTGTGGTCACTGCATCGCACTTTCCCGATTACCTCTATATCCTGCACAATGGCGGGGGTTGAACACATTATGAAGTCGATTTCATTTTTAGTCTCTCCATTAGGACTTTTCCATGTCCATTTCCGGTTCTTCTGTTTGCTGGAGAAGGTATTCATGATTCGTAAGTTATTGCGCTTTACAAAGTCAACTAGTAACTCCCCCCTGCTATTCCTAGAACCAATGCCATAGCCAGCTACTGTCTTGTCTCCTGCCTGTTTTTTCCCTACCTTGGCATTGAAGTCGCCCATTATTACAGTATACTGCCTCTTTACTTTTCGCATTGCCGATTCTACATTTTCATAGAAGCTTTCAACGGCCTGGTCATCATAACTTCGTGTAGGTGCATAGGCCTGTACAGCCTTCAGTTTGTACCGCTTATTAGGCTTAATTACGATGCCTGCGACCATCTCATTAATACTGTAGAATTCATCTATATTACCCGCTATATACTTATTGACAAGGAAACCTACTCCTAGTTGTCGCCCCTCTTTAAACCTCGATAACACAGTATATGCCCATCCTTCAGTGCAGTATATGCCTCATTCGGCCTCCTAACCTCACTAAGCCCTATGACATCCCATTTCATGCCCTCTAGTTCCTCTAACAGCACTGCTAAACTAGCTTCACTAGCTAGAGTTCTAGCATTAAACGTTGCCAGGGTCAGGGTCAATGGCGGCCTGTCCAGCGGAGCCAGGCTTTCTTAGCACCCCCTGCTGCGTCACAAGTCTGACCGCCGCCGTGGTTAGTTGTTCCGCAGCCGCTGGTGACTGAGGGCCGGTGTTTTACGGAGCTTATCATAGGGGGTTGTGGCCAATTACTGCACCAGGGTGGCCAGCTCCTGTTCTGGTGAGGGAGTGCGTTGCCGGAGGTGTTCACCGGCATCAGGTTGCACCCCAAACCTGTTTATGCAATTTCATCGACACGCGGATTTTTTTTTTCCATCCGGTGGAGAATTGCGCGACACCGGGATTTGAGCCCCGGTCCTCTTGCATGCGAGGCGGATGTTCTACCGCTACGCCACCGCTGCACCCAGAAAGTTAGGTGGGCGGATGAGTTTAAGAAGTTCGCAGGGGTCAAGTGGATGCAGCTAGCACAGAACCGGGTGAAGGGGAGAAATATGGGAGAGGCCTTCGCCCCGCAGTGGGTATAATCAGGCTGAGGATGATGATGAACGTTCGGAAGCGAAGAGAAGAAAGAGGTGGTAGAACAGATGAAGCGGCGGAGGTTAGTGAGCCGAGAGTCCAAGGCTCCCCTACCTCCGCCGCTTGTTTTTTTAAGAGGGGAGTAATGCTGCAAAATGTTTAAACCTGCACTCGTTGTTTTTTTTAGAGGCCACAAGCATGCGGCCTTACAACTCTGATTCTGGCACGCATATCAAGTTTGTATTCTTTGGTTTTTAATCCTCGATGCGCGTGAGACGCACCTTTATCAGTTTCTTTGTCGCGCGAGATGGTCCAAGGTCTGTCTCGAAGATTCCGAGCACACGTGTATGGTTCTAAAATGTTCCAGGTTGGCCTAGTAGCATTTTGCGACTTTATCTAGATGGTCCTGAGCAGCCTTTAATTTGACCGTTGACTAGTGCGACGGGAATTATTTGTTCGAAGATCGCCGAGGACGTTCGTTGACATTGCCGCCGCCGAGTTGCTTAGTTCTTCTGCGGATGCAAGTCAGTCCCATAAAGAGTTAATTTCAATATTATCAAGCCTGTGTCTTCTTTTGGTGTTTACAGAATTGTCACCACTACGTGACAATACATCATTGAAAGCGTGTAACTTACCAAGCTGCATAAATTTGTCCTTTAGTGTCTGTTGTGAAAGTTCCCCAAATGCAGAGGCGCCATGCACGTATCCAGATAATGTGCACAAAGTCTTCCTTGATCGCACTTTCTCAGTAATAATAATTTAATGTTTTTTTTTTATTTAATGCTGCCGCACCTGCACAAAGTCAAAGCAAATGGAAAAATAAACGGAAGGTGTCCGAACTAATTAAGAGGAAGTTCTCTCAGTGTGAATTCATTATTTTCAATCATTGCTACTTTCACATTTGGTGTCCAAACTAAGTTAAAGGAAGTTTTCTCAGTCTGAATGCATTATTATTTTAAGTTATTGCAGCTTTCAAAACATTTGGTGTCCCAGAGCCATCGGTAACTGTAGCCGGTGGTGATCGCCTTTGAAAGCTGGTGACCATATAACAAAAATATAAGCACTGAGGCACAAACTTATGCACTAAAATATCTGATGGTACGGAAGAACAACTGCTACTTTAAATGTGCTGTAAGTTGAGTTTTATGTTCTCGTTTGGTGTTGTGGTCGCTTGGAAACACTGATCAGTTCACGCAGAACAGAGTAACATGTTGATTACCTTGGCTTAACTGCGTAAACTGTGATCTACGTCAATATAACATAGTTGGTTTTCGAATTTTATAACAATTTGTTCTGTGTCTATGAATGTTATCCTCTTGCTTTTGGTTCTGCTCGCCACACAGTGCCGTAGATGCCACCGATATTGGCTCGCCACACAGTCCTAAGAAATCGAAGCAGTCGCCTAAAGCCAGTAGCAGCCGCTCAGGAGGAAGTTCGGCTGATATGACCAGCCGTCTGCAGACAACGCAGGCTGCTCTGACTCCTGTACCAGCTCTGGAAGGAATATCCCTGGAAGGCCCAATCTTTGCTCACGAAAAGCGTCCTCATGGGCTTACAGAGACGGCTGCTGCCGAAGCTTCTACTCACGGACACGCCAGCCCGACGATGAGCGCACTTGAAATCGCAGCCGTAAGGAACATATTTGCTAAAAGATTAATAGCTTGATTTAACTGATTCAAGCGCGAAACATAATGCCTGGTAGCCTTGTAATAACTTTTGAAAGCTGCATTCGACAACATAATCACAGCAAGTTTTATTCCCATCTCACCCTATTATCCGAACGTAGCTACTCTATATGACACTTTCTATGCTGTAAATTACCCTTGTGTCACAAAATCCGCAGATCAGTCAGCGATCAGACTTTAATTTTAAAACTACCATCTCTCAGCCATCATTATGTTTCGTTCGAAAGTAGGACAGCGAAATGGTTTTTTTTAATGCTGTCGCGCCAAATAAAGAAACAATTTCGGCTGGAAAAAAGGAAGTTTATACCAGCACAACCTCGGAATGTCTCATGAAAAATTGCTACTGCTAGCAGGCCTAGGAAACCGAGGTTCACATTGCCTAAGGCTGCTTAACACGACAGCACTAGAAAAAGCACTGTCCGCGTGTGTGATGCTATCACCGAAGTTAGCGAGATATGCCATGCTCATAAAAGCGAGAGCGAGTTCAGCAGCCAGCACATTCCGCTTCATATCTTCCCATGTGTATATACCACCGCCTATGATCAGTCATAGTAGTCTTTATTCCCCATTGCTTTCTATTTTTAAATTGCGCTTTAATAAAAGGTAGTCTAATAATTTTATTCATTGGTAACTTCGACTTAATTTCTAATTTTCTAATTTATTCCGCCATGGTCTGTTCCTATTAGAAATCTCGAAAACGGTCCCGCCAAGTAATTTAGTCGTAGATTGAGTGTTCAATCGGGAGCTTTTCAGCCATGTATATTAGATTTTATGGATTTCACTGAAATGCACCTTGACCTGTCTGTGACTTGTTTTTCCAGTTTGTGTTCTCTTTTGTGCCTTGTAAGCGCGCCTTGAGCCTCCAGCTTGCGCACAAGAATGCAATAAATTTAGTGGAATATTTCATTTCATACCCCCTTATGCATCTTCGAATCAAGTTATGGGAATTTCAGACATATTTATCATTGATTTGTCCATTCGTTTCAACCCTGAAGTGTCAAAATCAGGTTTCAATGCGTAAAACGTGTATTTTTGGCTGCGCCGTGAATACGATGAGCGCTGTTAAGGGCGATTCACAGCTCTTTGATTTCCGTTTTTGGCCGTCCTGTGCGCTAGAGTGCTGTGCAGGAACCTGGAGTGAGGGGCTGGCAGAGGCGATCCTAACGAACGTGCGCTTCTCGGTCAGCTTAATCGATCGCTCCCAGTATAAGGAGCAGAGATCACACGCTCACAATCATGTCGAAATGGGAGCTGTATAGCTTACCCGTGTGTACAACTAGTATTAAATAATTTCGATTCAGGTTTTCGGTGTTCTTGAGGAGAAATCTAGACTAGCATGGTTGTACTGTTAGCGACGTGGAGAGCTGGTCGCCAACATAAAACAAGGCATACAAAATAACCACATTTGTTCTACTAAAAAATTTATTTATGTAATACTGAGGCCATATTAGGCAACAGACATATCAAATCTTACACTAGTAAGAATCCCGGCCTCGGCGATTTCCGGGGCCCTCCACTACGCCGGCTCCCACAGCTTGTGTCGTTTTGGGGCACTGAATCCCAAAATCCGAGCCAATTAACCACCAATCAGAATTTCGCTCTAGCGACGACCTGATGACGCTTTACAGCATGCCACAGAACAATGTCAACAGTGCCTTAGTTGTTTCCCGGCACGGTGTACTAGATGAACATTTTTTCAGTGCTACGATGAGTAAAATATAATATTTTACGTTACAAAGGATGTTTGAAGCACGCTATTACTAAGCGTAAAAAACTAAATCTCTGCGTAGGGTATCGTATGCTGGGCCATGAATCGTGTAGCTCCTTACCCAGCTCGCATCAGATAGCGGAGAGCGCACACTGCACCTTCCGCCTCACCGACAGTGCACGCTTGCAAATTCCTCCCAGTTGATAGGCGAATTGGTCGCCAGCTCCTTCGCAGCCTGCTTCGTCAGCCGACATGGGCATCAGCGGAAAAATGTCGGTGAAGACAAATGCGAATTCCTGCAATCTGCTCACCTCTGCTCTCACTAGCTTGACCACCGTACACCCTCCCCCACCACCTTGGGGCACACACCACTGTCATTTTCAATACCAACCCAATTGTATCAACTCAATTAAACGGTCGTAATCAGCCCACACACTCTGGTGCATTAATACTGCTTACGCCTCTGTGATAGTGTACAGTACACCACGAAACGTCTGTCAGCCAGACTTAACCAGTGGGTAGGCACAATGCTGTGGTTATTGCTTCCTTCCTTACGTCGGCATGGTGCTAATTGACACAGAGATAGATGTGTGGTTGTTGCCAAGCTGCGAATTGGCTCTACGTGAGATGAATGCGAAAAAAAAATATTTATCTTTCTTTGCACGCTGTTTACAGATACCAGCCATGTGGTCTCCAATCAAGCCAGCTCAAGAAGAGAAAGACCAGGCAAAGTGAGCCATCTCGCACGATGTAGTATTTATGTATCACAGTCTGGACTCGCAAATTCAGCGATATACTGAAGACATCCGGATGTTGCATTTTCACGTGTTTTCTCAAGCTAATATTGACAACGCCTCTGTTTATTGCTACGCATTTCTGCCTCCAAAAACGTGTCCCAATCGCTAATGCTCCTGAAATACTGTGATCACGCGACCCATCACGCTTTTTTTTTTTGCTACGGAAACTTATTTTGTGAAGCACGGAGCGAGCGGTAATGTTTACATCTTTCAATAATAAAATGCTTTGTAGCAATCTATATAAAATGTAATGAAGCTAAATCATTGCAGAAAAGGGGAGTGAAAATGAAGCAGCATTCCATTGAGGGTTTGACTGAAATGTTTAATCACTCAGGTTAAAAGAACAGATGCGCTAAGCAAAGAAATGAATAGAGCATGGTTCAAGGCATTGTTAATTGCGTTACATACAAGATCTGTTGCCGAGAGCTAATGTATTACCAAGATTACAATATTGCGAAACGTGGGAGTTCGTGGCATTGCGCCATCTAAAGGCAAACGTCCGCTTTGCCATCCCTCATAGGCACCTTTATGCCCTACTTCAATCTTAACGGGGCGTTCGTTGATAGGACTCAGTCTCACATGCTTCTTTGACAAATTTCTCGACAAACATGCAGTATTTGTCGTCTGCGCCAGCAACTCTGATCGAGAGAGCCGTGTGTCACCTTTCATGGCCGCCGATTTCCGAAAAAGGGATAGGATGAGTGTGATCATGCATTTCGCTTTTTGCTTTGATTTACGTTCCGGAATGTTTGGATTTAAATTTTCATTGTCTACAGACTAAATCGTACTTAATTTGCAGTGGTGTTAAAGGCTTCGCAGTGTGCTTACTTCGCTACACTCACCCAACCTGTTGCTATGCTGGTCCAGTCGTCTGCCGGCGTTATCATCTGCTCAATCAATGCCAATCTTCCTGGGCCTCAACGCTGTAAATTTCTCGCACTGCTTCATCAGTTCAGTTCTTAATTCAACTCTCTCTCATCATCCTGCTTTCAGCAGCACATACACTGTCAGCCACCATATTGACATTGGTTTCCATGCTTCTCTGCGTCAGCGCCCCAATGAGCGTCTGCCACAGAGTGCCGAGTTATCGAAGCCCAATTTCACACTACGCTTCAGATTGGCGTGATTGATCTTTCTAACACTCCGTGGTTATCCTCTGCAGTACTCGTGAGGAATAAAAGCGGTTCTATTTGCTTCTGTCCTGACTACTATCGCCTAAACAATATCGCGCGGAAAGACATATATCCTCTTCCGCATATATAGATGATGCACTAGACAGCTTACTAGCGCTGAACTCTTTTCTTCACTGGTTTTACCGTCTGGTTACTGGAAAGCACCCATGACTGCGGAAGATCCCCTTAAAACCGCTTTTGACACCCGCGATGGCCTATTTGAATTTACCATCATACCTCTCGGTTTCTGTAATGCCCCTGCTACATTCGAGCGTATGATGAATACTATTCTGCGTGGCCTAAGTAGAAGACCTGCCTCTCTTACTTTGACGACATCGTGGTGCTCTCGCCGTACTTTCCTACTCACAGATCTCACCAGAAGCAGGTCTTGACATGTCTTGCCAGCGCCAGTCTGCAGCTCAAATTGAAAAAGTGTTTTTTCGCTGCTTGCGAGCCGAACATTTTTCGACACGTAGTGTCCAGGGAAGGTATCCGCCTGGATCTCGCCAAACTTCGGGCAGTGACTGCATTCGCGAAAGGATCTACCATTAAGCAACTGAGGAGCTTCTTGTGCCTGTGCTCATATTTCGGTGTTCTATATAGAACTTTGCTTCCGTTGTCGCCTCGCTGAACAAGCTACTTGGTTTAAATCAGACGTTTCGCTTTGGTCACCAGCATGCGACGAGACCTACAATACCTTGCACTAGCTCCTCACACCCGCACGCATACTGCGCAGTTTTGACCCTCAGTGGTCCACCGAAGTGCACGAATACATTAGTGGTGTCGGCCGCGGTGCTGTGCTTGCTAAGCGCCCCTCATGCTTCAGTGAATACATAGGCGCTCACGCGAGCCTTATTGTCACGAAAACCGAAGTGAACTCACCGGAACTCAAACGGAAAAGGAGTGCTTGGCCATTGTCTGGGTCCTCTGCTGACCAAATCCGGCCCGCACTTGATGAGCGACAGTTTCAACATACAGATTGAGAGGTTGAAACGAAGCGGATATCCGAGGAGCATGCTGATATCTGCGGCTGAAAGCTGTTTGAATAAAATGCGACCCCTAGCAAGAGAACGTAAAGAGACTGAAAAGAGAAGACAGGTTGTTGTCTTGCCATACGTACATGGCATATCACAGAGTCTTAACAAGATAGCCAGCCGATTGGAAATTAGGGCCATGCTGTCCGCACCAAACAAGTTAAAAAGTATTGCCGCAATATCATCGTACTGGCGCCGCCATGTGGCGAGCTCGGGAGACTGGCACGCGCTCGTCGTCTTCGCTCTCGGTGCTCGCCCGCCAGTCGGTTCCGCGCCTGATCTTGCCGGTGCTTTTACTTAATCCTAAGTAAACCTGCTGAACCAGTTTCACTGGCTTCTGTGACATTTTTGGTGGAGCTTCTGGGTAGATCCCATGTGCGAAGAGCCTCTGGCTGCCCCCTACGCCCATCTACACACCGTGGACACGACACCTGTGCACAAGGCGAGCCGTCGCTTGAGAGGCTTAGCACCCGAGTGTGGTCCTCTTGTTTCCCCTCCCGCGAACCACGATGACTACAGCGGCAATTCAGACCACCACTCAGTTTCCAGTGAGTGCCCAGCAGCTGATCTGCCATACTCCACGTATGCCCACGCCGTTTCATGGCGACAAGTTCGAAGACGTTGAGGACTGGCTGACCAGCTACGACCTGGTCGCTGTGTTTAATGCGTGGGACGAGGAGCGAAAATTGCAGAATGTTTATTTCGCACTAGAAGACGCCGTCAAGATGTGGTTCGAAAACCATGAGGCTACCATTTCCACGTGGCAGGATTTCCGGCGACAGCTGCTCGCAACATTCGGCAACGATGCAAGAAAAGAGATGGCCGAACTCGCTCTACAGTCACGAGCACAGCGGCCTAATGAAAGCGTCGCCATGTTTGTGGAAGAAATGACTCGGCTTTTCAACCGGGCGGACCCGTCCATGTCGGATGTAAAGCAGGTGCGCTACCTTATGCAAGGCGTCAAGGAGAAGCTGTTCGTTGGCCTTGTACGTGATCCTCCACGTACTGTTGCTGATTTTACGAAAGAAGCAACAAGCATCGAGCGCGTGCCAGTCTCCCGAGCTCGCCACAAGGCGGCGCCATTACGATGATATTGCGGCAGTATGTGCAGGAAGGTGAATGAAATGAGAGAGACTAAGGAAGGATGCGGAATACTGCACAGGGAACGGTTTGTCACATGTCGCACGGGTGTCGTATACAAGACCCCCCTGACATGTGGGAAGGCCAACGTGGGGCAAACAGGCCGATGCATCAATGAAAAGCTAAGGGAGCATAGAAATTCGTGTGGCGCATTGTCTACTCCAGGAAACCTAGCGGCCCATTGCTCCCGGTGTAAAACGGATGACAATCAAAAGCACTTGAAGAGCACGGATTGTGTACCAAGGTTCACCGAAACCAAGGTGCTGGCAAGCGCAAAAGATAATTTTAAAAGAGAGATTGATGAAGCCTTCAAGAATATTTCGGGAGAAGGGGAATGCGTGAGTGTTCCGTCGGTGGCGCTCAACAGCAAGGCGGTAATACTTCTCCGTTTGGACAATTTATCAAGACGTTTGGACGATGTACAAAAAGTTAGACCTAATTTGTCATTTTTGTCATTTTATTTTCGTTCATTTTTTCTTAATCCTTTGTTTACTTTTTCTTCATATCGCAACCCCACGTTTTGCGTGAAGTTTTGTTCTTCTTCGTACCGCAAAAAACGTTGGTAGCGAGCGCATCATCTGTGTTAAAGTCCTGTTTCAATTCTCTTGTGTGTGTGTATTGTTTTTTTGTGTCTGTATAACCCTGCAGCGCCGGAGGTCTTCGGACTCTGCTGGCTTTCATCGCTCAAATACCCCTCCGGCCGCTTGGCAAGGTGGGTTCTTCGTTTCCAAAAATATGATATCCGTGTCATTTACCGATCTGGCCGAAGCATACAGATGCCGAAGCTTTGTCTTGCTCGCCGCTCTAGCTGACCTTTCCACCCTCTCCGTCTTGACTTACGTCAGTGACATGCCCGCCGAACAACGAAAAAACCTATGGATCGCATCTCTCATTGACTACCTCTCCAGCCATTCGAAGAGTACCCCGTCACGCGCCCTTCAACGCCAAGCTTCCCACTATGAGATTCGGGATAACCTCCTTTACCGGCACAAACACAATTGAACTGGGTGGAAATAGCTCCTCGTGATTCCTCGCCATCTACGAACTCGAATATGCATAGTCTTCCAGCATATCCGCAGTACGGTCACGCCGGAGTTTTGAAGACGTACACTAGAATACGTCTTCGCTACTATTGGCATGGCATGTACAAATCGATTTTTAAGTGCGTTAGATCGTGCTTTGCTTGTCAACGCCGGAAACCTGCCTCTCACCGTTTGGCTTGTGAGTTACAGCCTCTCATATGTCCGCTTAGAACCTTCGACCGCATTGGCATTTCCTTCGATGGCTCTACACCGTACACAGCGATGGCAATCGCTGGGTTCTTGTCGCGGTCGACCACTTGACGAGATGTGCCGAAACCGTCGCGCTGCCAACAGCAAGCGCCCGAGATGTGTAGGGTGTCTTAATGAAGAACGTCATTCTTCTTCACGGTGCTCCTCGCTAAATTTCTCGGCGACAGAGGCCATGCTTTCTTATTTGATATCCTTCAAGACCTACTCGCTCAGTACAAAATCATTCACCGGACTTGCACCGGCTACCACCCGCAAACAAACGGCCTTACTGAACAATTTAATTCGTACTCTCGGTGACATCCTCGCCAAGTACGTAGGGTCAACCATACACACTGGGACATCGTCCTTCCTTATATCGCTTACGCGTACTACACTCTACGTAATTCAGCACAGGCTTCTCTCCGTCCTTTTTGCTTTACGTTCGGCATCCATCTGCTTCCCTTGATACTGTGTTCCCCGACAACCCTCATGCATCTGAATGTACAACAATTACCGAAGCTAACAGCATGTCGAAGGATGCCGCCAGAATGTCCGGTCGTTCACGACCGACTCTCAAAAGCACGAAAACATCGTCTTTACACCAATCAGGAAAATGCAGCACACTTCGAGCCCAGCTCACCTGTGTGGCTGTGGTTTCATCCTGTAACCCCAGCGTCTGAAGAAGAATTATCTCCAGGTACCACGGGCCCTACCGTGACATCGAGCGCAGTTTCACAGGTACATTACATTTTTGAGCCGCTTACACCGTCCTCCAGTTTCCGACACCATGGCTGTGAGACTGGACATGTGTAGCGCCTTAAACCATTCCACAATCCCATTGTATCTTCGTCCCCTTAAGTCGCCAGGATGACACCTTTTTTTCTGAGGGCATGAAACAGATGAACAAGATCAAACCGTTCGCTGGATGCTCATAAAGAAGAAGCTCTTTGTGGAATTGTTATCGCGCAGATCGTGCTTGTCTTGATCGACCTGCTTCCTCGCCGCTCTCGATAACGTCGTTGACGTCCTTTGACAATATATATATATATATATATATATATATATATATATATATATATATATATATATATATATATATATATATATATATATTGCCACACCGCTGACCATCTTCTGGCGCCACCAAGTGGCCGAATGTCTTGGCACGTGGCTAAGCGTCATCCTCGTCTCTCTCGAGCTTCGCTTGATTAAAAAAGGGCCAGCTGCTTGCTACGTGTGTTGGTGACATTTTGGTGGAGGTGCGGGGTAAGATCCCATGTACGTTGCCCCCAAAGACGTCAGTGACGCTGCTCATCAACGCGTTGACGCGACGCCTGTCCATAAAGCCAGCCGTCGCCTCCGAGGCCTACAACTTTATTTCGAACCACTGTTCACCCCGCTACGAACCATGACATCCACGAGGAGCAGCCCGACGAGTCAGCCTTCCAGCAACGGCCCACCGTTCGTCCTTCTCGCACCGCGATCACCGCCATCATTTCATGGTGACCGGTTAGAGGATGTGGAAGACTGGTTGGCCACTTTTGATCGTGTGGCTGCATTTAACCAATGGGACGAGGAGCGGAAGCTAATGAGTGTGTACTTCGCGCTGCAAGACTAGGCCAAGACGTGGTTTGAGAACCACGAGGCACCCTTTGTCAACTGGGCAGCCTTTCGCCGTGAGATGCTCACAACATTCGGATCGAGTGCCCGCAAAGAGAACGCAAAGATTGCAATTCGTTCAAGGTCTCAACAGTCAAATGAGAGTGTGACCATGTTTGTCGAGGACATGACACGGCTTTTTAATCGGGCCGACCCTATCATGCCCGAAGCAACGAAGGTACGGCACCTCATGCGCGGAGTGAAGGAGCAGCTGTTCGCTTGCCTCATCGGCGACCCCCAAGAACTGTCGCAGATTTTGCGAGAGAAGCTACCATCATGGAGTAGCGGCCACACTGCTGCGCGTCCTTGCCAGTAGCCAGGGACGAGGCATTGCGGGAGCTTGTGAGGAGGGTTGTCCGCGAAGAGCTGCAAAACCTCCACTTGAATGCTCCCTCTGCAAATAATTATTCTACCGGGGACGTCATCCGTGATGAAATTCGGCGAGCGGTGCAGCCACCACCAGCACCACAACCGGAGCCATGCATCATGACTTATAGTGATGTCCTACGTCGACCTGCCCCCGAGCCAGTTCCATTCCGCACCGTTTTCGGATCACCGCCTCGCTACCTGCGCCCCTTCGAGCAGCAACAAGATCTGTGCCCCGTCGAGCCGAAGCAATACCAGCGTTCCGCTATCAGCAAGGCGCACTTGTGGCGCACCCCCAACAGACGGCCGCTCGGTTACCACTGCGGCGAACCTGGTCACCTTCTTCGCAATTGCCCATGCCGGAGAATAGGCTTGAGAGGATTTCCACCAAGCGCGCCTCGACCCCGCTATGGCGAAAGACCACAGGAGATTGCGGAGTACCTGGCTGCTAACGAGACACATCCAACGTCACCACAACGGCAGTCGCGATCGTCATCTCCGAGGCATTTTGCGTCGCCCAGTCGGCACTCCTCCTCTGGGCAATTCAGAGGCACGTCCCCTCACCGGGAAAACTAAACACGGCGACCTCGGGGGCTGAGGCCGCCGCTACGTCTAAGATTAAACAGCCTCCACCCGACGATTTAACGCGACGGCCCGAGTGGCGACGACCCGATCCGATGAACTTACCGACGTGCTGCGAACGCATTGCTTCCGGGGAACTTTTTGTAACCGCCGACAGTTGTGATGTGACTGCACTTGTGGATACCGGTGCCGATTTCTCCGTCATGAGTAGCCAGCTAGCCACGGCACTCCGTAAGGTCCTGATGCCTTGGTCTGGGCCAATGATGCATACCGCCGGGGGTCATGTGATGACGCTGATTGGCTTGTGCACTTGCCGCATAGAGATCTGCTGTTTTACTTTGCCGTATTACAAGAGAAACATTTGATGTTGGGAAAGGTTGAGGGTAGCCGGAGAAGTGGTAGGCAGCGAACGCGATGGTTAGATGGCATCCTCGAGGCACTGCAGATGAAGTTATGTGATGTTAGGAAGATAGTGAGAGACCGGAAAGCGTGGCGTGACATGGTCTATAGGGTTACGAAGAGTCGGACACGACTGAACGACTGAACTCAACTGATTACTAGAGTGCTGCAAAGATCTGATTCTCGGCATGGATTTTCTTCAAGAGTATGGTGCTGTTATAGACCTTCAAGAGCAGCTCATGGTATCGTTTTCAACAAACGAGCCGTTATTAGCAACATGGACTTCCGAAAACGACGCTGCGCGTCTGTGGCGACCACATAACGATCCCTCCGCGTGCGAGCAAGTTCGTCACAGTCGAATGTGATCGCAGCACCGGCACGCGTGGCATTGCTGAGGCTAACATGTCAGTGCTTCTAACTCGACAAGTTTGTATAGCTCGGAGCCTTGTCGAACTTGTCCGTGGCCAAGCCGAAGTGCTAGTGACAAACTTCACATGTGAACCCCAACATTTGACGGCGAACACGATGGTCGCTTATTTTGAAGAACTTGGAGAATGTACAGGCCAGTACGCTTTATCCAACTCGTCAGACCTCGACAATGCGACGCCTACAACCATTCAGACTTATGTGGACCCGCACCTCTTGCCCAGTCAGAAACGCTGCATAGAGAATCTTGTCAACTCGTTCCGCGATTGTTTTGCATCAACCGCCAAGGTCCGACAGACGCCACTAACGAAGCACCGAACAATAGTTGCCGATGACCAACGTCCACTGTCAGCGCCCTTACCGGGTGTCTTCAAAAGAACGTGATGCCATGCGCCACCAAGTAACAGAAATGCTCCAGGACGATGTTATGCAACCGCCGACGAGCCCCTGGTCTTTGCCTGTCGTCCTCGTTGCGAAGAACGTTCTGCGTGGATTACTGACGCCTCAACAACGTCACAAAAAAGGATGTGTACCCCTTGCCGCGCATAGACGATTCCCTCGATCGCCTTCGCCATGCCACTTTTTTTTATCAGTTGACCTCCGCAGTGGATATTGGCAAATAGAGGTTGACGAGCGAGACCGTGAGAAGACCGCTTTTATTACGCCGGACGGTTTGTATGAGTTTAAAGTGCTCCCGTTTGGCCTGTGTTCGTCTCCTGCCACATTTCAACAAATGATGGACACTGTACTCTCTGGTCTAAAGTGGCAGTCATGCCTCGTATATCTCGACGACGTTGTGATTTTCTCGGACACGTTCGACGAGCACCTCAAACGTTTGCGCGCTGTCTTCGATGCCATCCGATCTGCCGGTCTCTCTCTAAAACCCGAAAAATGCCACTTTGCTTTTAACGAGCTGAAATTTCTCGGCCACATTGTCAGCGCTCGATGTGTTAGCCCAGACCCAGAGAAGACGGTCGCTGTGGCTTCATTCCCCAAACCAGCGGATAAACGAAGCTTGCGTCGATTTCTCGGCCTCTGCGCGTACTATCGTCGCTTTGTTAACAATTTCTCCAAGATCGCTGACCCTCTGACCCGCCTGACAAAAGATGGTGAGCCGTTTATTTGGGGCCCCGACCGGGAAAAAATCTTTCACGGAACTCAAGTCCCGTCTCCTGTGTACGACTATACTTGGCCACTTCGACGAAGAGGCCGACACGGAACTGCACACGGATTGCAGTAACGTTGGCCTCGGTGCGGTCCTTGTTTAGTGGCAGGACGGTGCAGAACGTGTCATTGCTTACGCCTGTCGCACCTTGTCCCGTTCCGAAGGTAATTATTCAACTACCGGAAAGGGATGCCTCGCTGTTGTGCGGGCAGTCATCAAATTTCGTCCGTACTTGTACGGTCGTCCAGTTCGTGTCGTGAGCGACCATCACTCTCTGTGTTGGCTGGCAAACCTGAAAGATCCATCGGGTCGGCTTGCTCGATGCAGCCTTCAGTTGCACGAGTCTGACGTTACTATCGTGCACAAGTCCGGCAGGAAACACAGTGATGCTGACTGTCTGTCCCGCGCCCCTACTCCCTGCCACGCGGACGGCTCCGACGGCGATTCCGCTTTCCTCGGTATTATCGCGACGTCCACCTTACGGGCTGACCCTGAACTTTTGCCCCTCATTGAATACCTTGAAGGAACCGTGTCATCTCCTCCTCAGCTCTTCAAGCACGGACTGTCATTTTGCCTGCGCGATGGTGTGCTCTACAAGAAGAACTACGGTCCAACAGAGACTTCTTATCTGCTTGTAGTACCCACAACGCTACATAACGAAGTTCTTCGTGCGTGCCACGGTGACCCTTCTTCCGGCCATCTCGGGTTTTCTCGCACATTGGCACGGATACGCCGAAAGTACTACTGACCCAGGCTAGCTGCCATTGTGCACCGCTACGTCCGTACCTGCAGTGAGTGCCAGCGGCGGAAGACACCACCCATCAAACCAGCTGGGCTTCTGCAGCTTATCGATCCCCCGAAATTCCCATTTCAACAGATCGGCATGGACTTTTGGCCCATTTCCGAAGTCCTCCATGGGTAACAGGTGTATAGCGGTTGCCACTGACTACCTCAGCCGCTACTGGGAGACCAAGGCCATTCCCCGTGGTACCGCAGAGGACGTTGCGCATTTCTTCATTCACAACATTGTACTCTGTCATGGTGGGCCAAGAGTCGTCTTAACTGACAGCGAAACCTCGTTTACGTCGGAACTCACGAGTGAGGAACTTCGACTCATTGGCACCACCCACCAAAAGACAACAGCCTATCATCCTCAAACTAATGGACTGACTGAGCGGCTAAACAAGACAATAGCCGTATGATTTCTATGTATGTAGACGACGATCATGGGAACTGGGACCGAATTCTGCCGTACTTCACGTTCGCAAACAACACTGCACTCCAGGAAACAACACGCTTCACTCCATTTCATTTGGTTCATGGACGCGAACCCTTGACTATGCTGGATGCCATGCTTCTTCCAGATTCTGCTCTTTCCACTGTCGTGGGGGCTGACCAATTTATTTGTGACGCAGAATCTGCACGCCAGCTTGCCCGACCGCTCATTCGGCACCAACAAGGGCACGACGCCCAGTGCTACAACCTGCGACACCGAGAGGGGACTTACACGCCCGGCGACCAAGTCTGGGTATGGAGCCTAATACGGTTGCGAGGGCGCTCTGAAAAGGTTCTGCGGCGTTACATTGGACCTTACGAGGTGCTCTGCCGCCTCAGCGCGGTGAACTACGAGGTGCTACCACAAGGCACTGTCCGCTCCTCTCGGCAGCCGAAATCTGAAATAGTTCACGTTGCCAGAATGAAGCCATATACAATCGTTAAACCATTTTAGGGTCCAAACCAGAGCAACAGACTGTCGAAGATGCCGTTAAACTACTCAACGTTATGTGGCCAGCTGGCTCCATTTCCAGCGTTTCAAGCACCCAACCTGCTCTCCACCGGGTCAGCTTCAGCCTACAGCGACCACGAACCCCATTCGAACAGGCAGGAATTGACCTTCTAAGACCCTTTCCCCGTTCCTCTAACGAAAACCGCTGGGTCATAGTGTGGCTTTTCTATTATTCCCCTACGCGTGCGGCATCCGGTCGATGCCTCTTGGAAGGGGGGCAATGCCACACCGCTGATCATCTTCTGGCGTCATCAAGTGGTCGAATGTCTTGGCACGTGGCTAAGCGTCATCCTCGTCTCTCTCGAGCTTCGCTTGATTAAAAAAGGGCCAGCTGCTTGCTACGTGTGTTAGTGACAATATATATATATATATATATATATATATATATTCGGAGGTCGTGGGTTCGGTCCCCACCATCAACACGTTGTTTTTACTTCTACTTCGTGTTTATATATCTTTGCCCTAAGCAGGTTACATTACTCACTTCTGTAATTATCCAAGTAAAAATTAAAAAAAGGCATAAAACATAATCCCCAATGCTTTCCTTGGCCTCGCCGACTTTTGGCTTCTTTCCTTCGTGTATTATAATGAGCACCCTCATTTCCCCTTCATTTATCTGCTTGTAGCTTACGGGGGTCTCGGTTCTGGCACTCTTGAAGCCATAGGTAGCGTAAGAGGGTTCTAGCACAGCTGTCGCCCTCGCTCTTGAACACGTTCTACGTGACGCTGGCGGTAACACAGGACGTTCCACGTCCGCCGCCATGGTTGAGGGTGGCGCTGGTGAACACTCTCAAGGTTCGTATACAGACAACATTAATACCCGAGAAAATAGCAGGGGGGACGGCGGCTGATGTAGCACAGTTGGAAGAGCATCGGACGCGATATTCGGAAGTCGTCGGTTCGGTCCCCACCATCGGCACGTTGTGTTTTCTTCTACTTTGTGTTTATATATCTTCCCCTAAGCAGATTAAATTACTCACTTCTGTAATTATCCAAGTAAAAATAAAAAAAGACATAAAACATAATCCCCAATGCTTCCCTTGGCCTCGCCGACTGTTAGCTTCTTTCCTTCGTATATATATATATATATATATATATATATATGTGTGTGTGTGTGTGTGTGTGTGTGTGTGTGTGTGTGTGTGTGTGTGTGTGTGTGTGTGTGTGTGTGTGTGTGTGTGTGTGTGTGTGTGTGTGTGTGTGTGTGTGTGTGTGTGTGTGTGTGTGTGTGTGTGTGTGTGTGTGTGTGTGTGTGCTAGAGCATCTGCTTTACTCGGTGTACGTATAGGGCCAGTTGAAGACACCTGCGCGTTCACGGGACACCCTCAGAAGCACCCGGTTTCTCCAAGTACTGTAGCGGGAACCAATCCTAAGTCATCCATCTCACATGCAGCAGGTTCTCGGTCCGATCCTGATTGTCACCGTGTCACCACTGGTTCTGTAATGGGAACAATATTCTACCAGCCTGGTGCTCAGGCCGTCTGGAGTGAAATTCGTAAAAAGGAAGTCTACAGAACGCATTAACGCACAGGATTTGTGGCTAATGGGAAATCGCTACAGCTGGCGGGCAATAGGTACATTTGAGGAGGTCCTTCGACCTGTGATCGATAATAGGCGAGCAAGGTATTACATAAATTAGAATACAAGTCCTAATCAGGCTGCAACGATACTTTTTGGAGATTTATTTATTGACGGAAGAAACTAATGGAATGTGTGTGATATTTAAAGACGATATTTGTACATAGGAATCATACGATACTTTTTGGAGATTTGTTTATTGACGGAAGAAACTAATGGAATGTGTGTGATATATAAAGCCGATATTTGTACGTTAGGAGCGATACGATAGAGATGTAGTTTTGCTGGAATTTTCAATGAAGGAGAGCTGTTTTTTCTGGCTCAAGAACGTTTCAGGAATAATAATTTTCGAATTCCTTTTTTCCTCGCGCAGCTGAAGACTGGAACGACCTTCCAGGTGACATCGCTGTTATCACCTGCTCATCAAAGTTCTTTGAAAGTGTAACAAAATATGTACCATAGCAATGGTTTTATAATATTTCCCATCCCTTATGCAACACCCCTTCCTGCGACCTTTAAGGAAATATAATGAAAATAAATGAAAATGAATCATCAGAGTTGAAAATGTATTTCATGTGTCTGTTTAAATATTTTCACAGTCCTACCATGAAGAGAAGCAATTCACTTATTACTGTATGATTATTTGATAGAGGTAACGTCTTCGCTCATGGGACGTCTCGAGACACTGCACATGGCCACGTCTTTCATTTTGCGTTGCGTCCACTGCACGTACTCGTTGCCTCGTCTCCGCCTGGGAACATCTTGACACAGCGAAATGTTGATCCAAGTCGCTGCTGCAACTTTACATGGCCAATTTCACTGGTCCCGCGAGTACCTTGAATCATGTGGATATCGAAACAACTTTCTTCACTTCGCCACGCAGAAGCTTAGGATTGTTTTAGGAAGATGGTGCGACCAGTTATGTTCACAGGAGCAGCGTGCAACGCATTCGCTCGTGTTTTGCGCAGTGTTATTGCCCGCTGATAAAATCACCTGTTTGAATGGCGCATCCAGTATGGCCGCCACCTCAAGCGAACAGAAATGCTCGTTCATGCGTGGTCCTCTTATTTATTGTCAGTGCTCAGGGCCCGCAACTTGATGCGTGACACTAGTGTTCCGTACATCAGACGGCACCCTCCAGGATGATACATTGAGGGCCTTTAAAATACCAACTGTAGCCTAACACTATGCCCATGTACACTCGATGACCACGTATATTCGCTGTGATGAGGTATATGGTTTCACAGTACTCTTTCGTAATATAATAATCTAATACCTGCCCCTGCAGAAACCAGCAATCCCAATTGCTCTTCATAAGACTGATCGGTAATTATCAAGGTTGGTATTTACTTGATGCGCTGGTATCTTAGCACTCTAACTCCGCGTGAAGTTGCGAATTATTTCGTATGCTCGTAGATCGCCATCACATCTTACATGCCATCAACAAAGTCGGTGCTCTGAATATAGCTAAAGTCCTCTTTCCCCGCAGGATGGTGGTGCCAGTAATAGTAGCCGCCCTCATCGTGGAGTTCCTGGGAGCAGTGATCTTCTCCATGATCGTCGCAGGACACAGGGCAGGCCGGAAGAACTCGTTCGGGAGATACACGAACGTAACCAACACAACGGACACTTTTCCGCTCTACGCCGGTCATTCCGATAGGACGCCTTCGAGCTGGAGCGCGGACGAAAGCAGCGTCACTGCAGCGCAACAGTTTGTTCTATCCCGTTAAGGGGCGTCCGCTCAACTATGCTCAATCGATTCTGCGAATGTGTTCTTAAACTTACTGTTTACCTTCGGCGGCGTTCTTGAATCAGTTTTCGAGCATTAGAGCTCTTTTCCTTGGATCGCTCAGAACGCTCATATTTCTACAGATAAATATGCTACCTTCCTTCAAGTGATGGTGCTTTCTATAGAGTATGTTCAACTGCTATAGCCTTGGGTTGCCGTCTTTTATATAATGTTTGCAAGTTACCTGCCCGCCATAGAGACCACCCAGGACGGGAATATAGCGTCTATCGCAACGCCCGCGGTTGACATATACAGCGCGATTAAGATTTTTTTTTTAAGGAGAAAGCCTCGCTTGGCTGTTGGCGAAAACATGTGCCCAGAACCTGGAAGCAAACTGTGGAAGAGAAACATAAAACCAAAATATGAAAGGAAAATTTAATGTGTGGTATCCCATCACATACCGATGAGGCTGGTAGACATTGTTCTGTATGTAAAGTGATATAGGGAGCTTGCATGAAGCGATTCATGCTGGGTAATCCGCCATGATGTTGTGCTGGAAGCAGACGGCGGGCAGCGCAGCCAGGCTGAATGGAGCAAGTCGTTTTCGGCGGTCTACCAAGTAAATACGCGGCTTTTCGTGCGCTGCCCTTACGTGCGTGCGATTGTCGGCAGATTCCAGGAGGACGTACGCGTCGACGCTGTGCCCGAAAAATGGGGCGCGCTATGAAGCAATACAAAGCAGTGCGACAGGGACGTGTTCAAGCTGCGCGAGAGCGAATAACTGCACTATGCGTCTGGACCTGGTCACCCGTCGACATCGCCGACGTTCATGATTTCTAGTTCTAGCAAGTAGTTTGATACTTGCCTGGATTGACGTCGATCTCACGTGTATTGGCCCGTGGGAGCTATTCGCGTCGGCGTCGCTAGAGGAATCCCTCCTAAAATGCAAACACGGGGGCCAGTTGGTTGATCATTCTGTGGAATACTGCGCTACTTGATATACAGAGACAAATGGAAGATGACACACGAATGAAGCGCTTCATTCGTGTGTCGTCTTCTATTTGTCTCTGTATATCAAGTAGCGCAGTATTCCACGGAATCCCTCCTGCCTTCTCACCCTCGTGCAGACGTATTTTCTGAATCGTGAAGAACCCGCAGTAGGCCTATCCGATAGCACCAGAATAGTCTGCGAGCACTGCGTGACCCTGTACACGAGGCTGTGTGACAGTGCCGTGCTGCGTCGTCTGCTGCCAACAACAACAACCTGGCGGATTACCCAGCATGCATCGCTTCACGCAAGCTCCCTATATATATATATATACACACACACACACACACACACACACGCACACACACACACACACACACACACACACACACACACACACACACACACACACACACACACACACACACACACACACACACACACACACACACACACACACACACACACACACACATATATATATATGTGTGTGTGTGTGTGTGTGTGTGTGTGTGTGTGTGTGTGTGTGTGTGTGTGTGTGTGTGTGTGTGTGTGTGTGTGTGTGTGTGTGTGTGTGTGTGTGTGTGTGTGTGTGTGTGTGTGTGTGTGTGTGTGTGTGTGTGTGTGTGTGTGTTGTACACACACATATATGTGCGTGTGTGTTGTCATGAGTGCCATTATAGTTTAGTCATGCGTCAGACAGATCGGAGATCCAGTGTGCATGGCTATAGAGTCCTTGGTTATGTAGCTCATTCGAAGTCATGACCATGACTAGTGTCTACTCATGACAACCAAATGTATCTCCGTAGCTTCTGTGCGCGAACAAGTTTCGGCACTAAAATGTCACGCCGACGACATATAAAGGCGAAAGGCAAAACCTGCCGCTGAACCGAAGTAGATAGTATATATGATGTATTCATTAGTGCGTGTTAAAAATAAAACTCAGTGTTATCTAAGTGAGCCATTATGCATGCTAGGGCTGCATTAGGCGAAAAACGGAGCATCCAACTAAAATATTTTCCAGTGCTAAGATGTCTCTTTGTGAGAAGGATAAGGAACGGGCACAAAAATATTAGTGAAGTTATCATTGCTGAGGCCAATATTAGGGGCTGAGAAATGACGGGCGATTATTTTATTCAGGTCGCTATTGCGGTTATAAACAAAACCTAGGACTTTCGGAAGACTGCAGCAAGAACCCATAAACGCTCGGACTTTGCTCACCGTAATGCAAACCCTGCCTTTTTAAAGATCTCCTATAGAAAAATTAAAAATCGACAGTTTTGTTTCATTTAGCTGTCTGCGTTCCCTCGTGTGTCCAGATTCTGGATCGCTGATATATACATTGCATTCAGCTGCGCCTTGCAATATTTCTGTACAGGAAATTTTCAGCGCGGAGTCACGTCTGTATAAGAACTACAATACCAGTCACTTGCACAGGCCGCAAGTTTTGTGTTGCGGGTGTTTTGATATATAAATGTGGTGTATGGAATCGCAGACTGCTCACGTTTGCCTCTTTTTTATTGTTAGGATAGATTAAGCTGCGGCTGCGTACTGACTGATGACGTGTTTTTTGCATCGGCGTCAGAGTTACCCGCGGGTTTCATGATCATTTGATGCACAAGAGGTAAATAATCATCGATAACAAAAATACGTATCTCCGAAATATGATCAATTAGAAAAACGTAAGTGGAATAATAAAATTGCTCGATTGAACACCCCCAGTTTCTTCCTGTTGATTTGGTGGTTGGCCGCCAGACTGAATTGTTTTGTTCAGTTACAACGGAATCAATCATTCCGTTATGCAGGTTTAAGCGTCTCTCTTTTTTCACTCAAACACCAGATTTCATTGCTGTCGGGTACACCATGAAAGAGAGGATTGCTGCAACGAGACCTGTCTTGAAGGTCAGTAAGCTGCAGCCGCAGCTGATCATTGTTTGAGAACGCTGGGAAACGTTTCGTGGGTAAACATAACACATTCCTGAAATGTTTCAAGATTGGCGTGGGCATGTAAACAGACAGATATAAAGGCAAACGAAATACACATGGACTGTCCATGAATACATAGGCAAACATATATTCGCCATGCGCAGCGCCTATAGGGGCGCCACTGAAAGCCGCGTAGGGGCGGCCGTCGGAACCCGAGGCGGGCTCCATGCGGCAAGCAGGGCCGTGGTGCGCGCGTGCGATTAGCCGTTTGTGCGCGTCTCGCGGGCTCTTCCGCCGTGATAGCGTGCGCAAAGAGATCGCACTGTATAATGGTGTACATGTGTTCGATATCACGGCCGTCTGGGACTACATCGCCTCCATATGCATCAAGTGTCTGCTGAAGACGAGCGTCAACAAGGTTGCGTACGAAGTGGAGCTCATTTTTAGTTCCTCGCTTTCATTACAACGCCACGAAAAATCGTTCATTCCTTGACCTATGAAACAATGTTCTTTCTTTGCCTAATGATACACGTTTGCCTCGTTCACATGCAATATATCGCTACAGTAAACTAGTAGCGTGGTTTTTCGGGCTTGTTGGTACATGATTCCAATACACTATAGCGCAGCAAAAGACGAGGACACAAGAGCGAGAGACGAACACCACGAGCGCTCGTGGTGTTCGTCTCTCGCTCTTGTGTCCTCGTCTTTTGCTGCGCTATAGTGTATTGGAAACAGTAAACTAGGCAGCATCGTAGAAACTGCGAGCGGTTTCGTACCGGTGCGACCGCAGAAAAAGCCAGCGAGCCAGCAAACCAGCATTCTGAGCATCAGAAAAATAGCGCATATTGGGCTCCTGTACCAAGAGTTCAGATTTTTCATGGTCGTGCTGTATCATGGCCTGTCCAGCATGGATTTCCCGTCCGTCGTCAAAAGGGCAGAGCGGGTAGATAGAGCGGGTATAAGGGGGAGTGAGATATCAGCAGAGGACTTATCTGAAAAGCTTCATCACACGTTAGTCATAGGCATATGAGAGTTAAATTTTATATCTTATTTATTATTTTAGTATCATCTTCATTTCATTCGTAATACCGTCGCGCCAAACTGCAGAATTACAGTGCGCTTTATAACCAGTTCTAGAGCCCTTAGTCTGGATAGCAAGTGCAGCGACATGTTTTGTTTTCGTAATCTTGCCAGATAACACACGAAAGGTGCAATGACAAGCAGAAAACACCGAAAACATAGTTATCACTCAGCCCTGCCACACGGAAAAAATTAATGCCATTTCCATCGAATGACATTCGTTCAAAATGATATTTGTTTGCTGCTACACGAGAAAATATAATGACATCTGATGAAAATGAAATTAGCTACCGAATGAGTTTGCTCAATTGAATGCGATCAACGAGGAAATATGCAGAAGAACGGAAATCTGAGCTAGTTGGTGCATTGCAAGATCAAAAAATAGCGCGGCTACTTGGGGCAAACAGAGAGGAGAATAACGGTCCGAGGAAATATGTTATCTCTACACACGAGACTCGGTGAGAAGATACACCCAAAATAAATGCCAAAAGTGCCACCTGCGTTAAATACTAATTCGCTCCTAAAATTTTGCAGCTAGTCATCGATGTGAAATATGCCGCATAGCATCGTAAGCAAGAACTGGCACCCATAGCTGCCAGCCAAACCGTAGCCACCGCACTCAGCGCGGGCGGAACAGGTCGCTCCTGCTGCCGTGGTCCGCCGAGTCGCCGAGACGGCGCATTTCTTTCGCCACCTTCAGAAAAGCACGCTCTGTTGATCTTAAATAATACGCACTTAATTTGATGAAGGAATCTAGAACAAATTATCTTTACTGAGGGTCGCTGTTATGTAACGATATTTGGAAAGCTAAATTTCTGCTCACATTAGCAGCTGCAGCAGGTGTAATGCAGCTCATCCGATTTCGTTCTCTAGCTCCGTTGCTAAGATGTCGCCGAAGTTACACATACCGTTTACTGTAAGAAAATGTGTGAGACAATTGAGCTGATTCTAAGGTAGTTTTATGATTATGAAGGTTACTATACCCAAAGCGCTTCCAGCTACGGCACTGATGCGAAACCGTTTAGGCGTTTAGGCCTGGCGACGACTAGGGCCCAGCACACGGCCAGAGCGCCGTCGTCAACCGCTCTCGCGGGCCGCGTCGTTACAGTAAGCTCACGGTATCTGATGTGGCAAGTGTTACGAAATTGCCATACGCTCTTTTGATGAGGCCAAGCTGTGGCATTTTTCGATGGGCTTTAATAAGCCGAGCAAACGATGAGGCGAAAACGTACGGGAGTCAACGGGGCTATAGTATGCCTCGGCGTAGGGCGATCCTCGAAGGTTCTATAAAGCGCCGTCGGACAGTACACTAGATACTGCCTATTGCACGTATTGCTCGTGACACTTGCTTTAGTGCGCAAAGTGTAAGTTGTTGAAACTCGTACGCGTTTCGCAGTCAAGCGCAGACGTGCGCACCTTCCGTGCCCTTTCGTAAACAAACGCCGCCAGCATTGCCGCTAACTTCGTAATTGGTAGTCCTAATCAACAGGTTGTTTACAAGGGAAGCACGACATGAATGTCAATTGAAAGGGAGCTTTCGTTTACAGCACAGTCATCTAAGCAACATATATATTGAAGGCGCACCAACATTTGCATATAAATCTCAGTTACCATAATTTGGAAATGGCATTAGCTTTGGTCGTGTAGCAGCGCGTAGAAAAAATGACATTAACCTGAACAAATGTCATTCGGTGCGATTGCTTGCTTTCTGCGTCGAACGCCGCGATTCACGGCCGCCGTCGTTCTCGTGAAACATAACTGAATACTTATAGGAACGTGTTCCAGGAAAGGTTTTATGTGTGTTCGAAAAACCAACTGCGCAGCAATTCTTTCCGTACATTGCTAAACGTTGACAGTGGCGTTGTATCCGTTAAACCGCGACCAAAGACGAAAACACGACGCGCACGCATAGACGCTGACATGAGCAGCGCCCGACCGAGCCCGCCTACGCTTTGCGGCTTTGGCGACAGGCGGCGTTGTCGGCGTTTTGCGCATCGCCTATAGTGCAAAGAAGATCCAAATAAGCGGACAGATAGCCGAGAAAGAGAAAGTGCTTTTGCATACCAGCTGACTGAAAGTTAAGCCACCACCGCTCCGGTTCTGCTCGGTACCAGTGCCCGCTAGCAGTGCTGGGTTCCCTTTAGCACTTGGTGGAGGTCGCTGGATTTATCTTCCATTTCCTCGCCCTGGAGCTCCGCAGCCGCCGAATTCCGACCTCAATGACTGAGTCCAGCACCAACACCACCAGCCCGCTTGTAAAGACGAAGATCATATTAAGCGGACAGATAGCCGAGAAAGAGGAAGAGGAAGTATTTTTGCGGACCAGCGAACTCAAAGTTAAGCCACCACCGCTCCGGTTCTGCTCGCTACCAGTGCCCGCTACCAGTGCCTAGATCCCCGCTTAACAATGGGAATGAAAAAGTAGAATAAAAGGATACTTTCGGGATTCGAAATCTAAATTTTCGCGGCTGGTCAGTCCCCTGAGCGATAGCCTGCTGAGCTCAAAAGCGGCTTGCGCTGCTTCTCGATCCCTAATTACTCTATTTACAAAGCTCCTTTAGCAGAGGTATATGTTGGCCCATGGATATTGCACTCAAGTCCAATGCTACCTCTAAGCTTTGCTACCTTTAACGCCATCAGTTATGCTCTCATAGAGATAAACTGTTTTGATTCATCGGCAACTCAGCGAAAAGCGAAGAATTTGAGTGCAAGACAAAGGTGCAATGCGCAATGAGCGACTTTCCTTCTACAGCCTTGATAATAAGGACCGTCCTGAAGGCAACCTGAGTTCTGGAATTTTTTTACCACTGAAGTAATTTTTTTCAATGGCAATATTTGCTATGTTGCATAGTCTAGTAGTGGGGAACTTTTTTTTTAAGGCGAATACCTAGAGAAAGGGGCTTGAAACTTAAATTGTTGTCCTTCACTGAACATTGCTCTGTGCTATACTGCCACTGATCAATATTTTTGCAACCTTGATTGAAATATTCCATTCCTTAAAATACTGCTGTTCTTCCATGAAACCACGCGCTCACCCCTCATCTTAATGCGCATTAGTGAAGCTAATGTGATATGAGGTACGATTCTCTCTGACAGTTTTTTCAAACAGAAGCGTAAATATTTTTCGGTTCGTGAAGATAAATGTATGCGGACACCAGTTGACAGCAAACGGCCTAGAAATAATAAACAAAAATGTTGAAACTGCCCAGGGGGGCATTGTTCAGTACCAAACGCAGTAAAAGCTTCACGTAAACATGTGATAAATCTGCTCTGCCTGCAAGCGCCATACAGGGGCCAAATCCACGAATAAGTTTACTTTAGAAAGCGCTTGCTTTGTCATGGCATCAGTTGGACATGGTCATTGATAGAATGGGGGGGGGGGGGGGGGGCACTGAGAGGACTAGAAGGCAAACAACATGAAATTGGCTTTGATGAGCGGAGCCGTTTCGGCTGCTTGTGTGTCTAAGGGGTATAAGGCCAACTTGAGTGCGATTTTAAGCTATAAAAAGTATTTGGCTGCAGTACTGCGATGGCTTTACTTACATCTTATGAAATAAGCAATTTATTTTGGACAGGGTTCGGTGTTACTTCCAGTGCGCAGAGTACTTTCCGCTCCTTTGTCAGCGGGCTTGTGCTCATTGTGCCAAGATATAATGACTAGAATGGTAGGTGCGCTATCGCGTATTGCCTTTCCCCGAAAACTGCAGCAAAGGAAGTGCCGGGAGCGTCGCTCATAAATAAAACACAACCTTTCGCTTTGTTCGAGCATGAAGCGCAGTACGGAAACTGAAATGCAATATTAATGAATAGTTTTATGGATTAAAATTGCTTTACTGTAAAGAGCGCAGTACATCGGTGGCGTCAGTCGCACCATCTTTACGACCTTGAATAAGTTAACTTGAAAAATCGCTGCGGCGTAAATCCGCACAAAAAACTTTAGAACATGCTAAAAGGTAATTGTTGCTGATAGCTGTCTCTGACGCAACTTAAAGGCGACATACACTAACTGAAGACAGGAATTGATTACGGTGAAGGTAATTGAATAGTGTAACCGTTGTCCTACCGTCCCGTCCTGGCTGCGTTCGCGGCTGGTATTGCTACTGTTAAGAACAAAAACATGGTATTATGCGACCTAAAGGGGAACATACTCCAGAAAATATTGTCGCGACTCAAGTCACAGGGAGCCGTGAAGGTACATGTAGACGAGGACCCGAGAATAAGGTCGGGGTCTAGTTCCGATAACCGAGTCCAGCACCAGCGCACATCTCGCATCTCGCATCTCGGCAATATGGTCGTAATTTATTTGAATGCTGTGAATAAAAAAAATAAAGAATTCTACCTACAGTAATCGAACACAAGCTAAGGCTGTGATCGGTGAAGGAACAAGATAAGGCTGTGATCGGTGAAGAATATGAATCGCGAAAAGATTGCAAGAGCTATTTCGCTAATCCCACATGGAATAAAGACAAGCGGGTTCATTTTTATTTTGTATTTTTCAGAACATTCACACACTGGCCGATAAATTGCTGTGGAAAAGTGTAAAACACTATCACATAAAACCACACTGTTTGCCACTCACGCTTTCTGGTTTTATTCGCATTGCTTAGTGCATATTCCTAATAAATAACCCGCAATGTCTAATAAGTCAACAAATCAAACCCTGTTTTCTTTGTTTCAGGGAATGAGTTGTAAAGTAAATGATAGGGAATAATAGCATTAATCTGTCAAAGAAAGACAATAAGAGCCGTGGCAAGCATAGGTGTGTCGGAGCAACAAAAAACAAAACTTTTATGAATGTGATACGGTACCGAACATTGTGAACTATATTATTATCGCGTAATTACTAAATGCGTCCCCAAATGCAAAGGGGCTCCCCCTTTGCATTTTGGGACGCATTTAGTAATTCGCGAGCACATTTAGACGAGATAACAGTCATATGAAACAAAACAAAACGAAGCCATGTTACAATTTAAAGCTAGAACGCCAATAACAAATCACACTTAAAGAAAAACACACACAAAACACGCACGACACTAGTTAAATGAAAGCGTTCACCGGTACGGAATGTCCAGGAATAGGCAGGGCTCTCTTGTAGCCAGGGCAGACGTGGTTGTGTGAGCTGCGTCTCGTCGGCGGTGCAGCATTCAGGAGTACCCTACGAAGAGCCAGGTGAACTCAGGAGAAGAGAGGGGATCGAAAGGAGACTCCGATTGATTTGTGTCGGTAGCCCTAGGAAGTAGGCAGCTGCAGCGTAACCGATCGCCGAGACTAGCGCCAAATCCGTCGATGGCCTCCCGTCACGCTGCAGAATTAATAAGCTAGCCCGGCACTGATGATCGAACAAAGGCCTGCTAGCAGCACGGACCAGACAAACATCCTATGCTAACCTCTACGCTTGAATGCCACTCATTTGTTATTAATTTAAACAGCGCGAACACGAAGACAAAGGACACGATAAAAGAAAGCCACAGTACAAGCGCTGACCCACAAGTATGCCTAAGCCATTTACTCCAAGGCCCAGATAAACACAAACATGACGAAAACAAAACAATCGCGTGAAACAACCCCTGGGTTCACCTGCCGCACAAAAAGTCACTCAAAAAAGACACCTCTTTGCTTGAAAGAGCAAGAGAAGTCTGGCTGACACACTTATTGTTCGTTGAAATAAAATATGAATCCACTATCTCTCTCGTCATCTTTTCTTTGTGGCGATACAAAATCGTAGCCTAGTCAAACTTAGAAGTGCACTTCTTCTTCTCCTTCATCGTTTCACATGAATGGCAATGTGACACTAGAAAAGTTTTGTCCTTGCCACTTTCCAAGTTGTTCCGGTGTTCCTGTAGTCTCTTGTGGAGCCCGCTATTATAGGAAAAACAGGACAGACATGAACAGCTATGAACAGACAGTGCACTGAAAACAAGATCTTCACATGCGGCGTCGAGGTTCTGCCATCAACTGTGCGCGAAGTGTTAAGTCTTGGTCCAAAGTTCGCCACCCAACCTAGAAAGACTAGACCGGAGCTACTAGCCATGGTACGTCATGTTGCAAAAAGAGGCCCTGAGTCTGAAAGTGCAAGGTGCGTTTCCGATGGGGCCCAGGTCGTCAGCCGCGTCCAACCGAGCTACCAAAACCTACCGGTGGGAAAAACTGTTAGATACTTGAAATAGAATTCCCTCGCGTTGCTGACCTCTGAAAAACAGGGGGGCTTTGCTGTAATTCCCAAGCACCTGTACAAGGCTAAGGCTTTAGAAGCCATCACATCTGTTTTTGACGAGCACAACACTTCAGTTTTGAGGAAAGCAAACTCATCAGCTAAACAGCTTTGTAAAAGACTAAAACGTGACCGCCTCTTACGAGGAATCACTATTTGCAAGAAATCTGGCCTGGACGTATTTTTCAATATAAAACGCATAAGCCTGACTGGCCCTTAAGGGTAATAGTTTCTGAGGACGGCGCTTTGCAAAAGACGCTCGGCAAGTTCTTGCAGGAAAAACTAAAACTACTAACTATTGACGACCCCGTTCAGGTAAAATCCTCGGACGACGTAGTGATGTTTTTAAGTGACAACTTTAGCAGTGACTTTGCAGCGTGTTCCATAGATGTGAAAGATTTATATTATTCCATTCCTCAGGACGAATTGATGATATGCGTTGAAGAATGCATAGATACGTTTGGTGCGGTCGCTTTTCAAAATGACTGTAGAATGGCAATCCAAGAGTTCCTGGAAGTCCTTTCAGTGTACCTTAGGTCGACTTACGTCCTCTGGCAGGATAAAGTGTATCTACAAAAACGCGAGGTGTGTATTGGTTCCAGTATTGCGCCATATCTTAGTGATTTGTACCTGGCCCAAAAAGACAGAATCTTAAACAATATTCTAGCTGGCACAAATGTCAAAAAAGTGTTCAGGTATGTCGACGACTACCTTGTGCTGTGTGCTGCTCAAACATCCAGGAAGCAGTATTGGAGGCTGTTGGTCAATTTTCTCAAGCGTTAAAGCCACTTGCTGTTACTCATGAGCTTCCATCTCAAAGGTCTTTGAGATTTTTAGACCTCAATCTTAAGTTTTCCAGAGGGCATACTTGTTGGGCACATGAGCCTAGGGGTAGGAAGGCGCCACTGCTGTTCCTATCGGCTCACTCAAAGCTGACAAAAAGAGCTATTGTGAACTTATGCTTGACAAATGCTTTAAAGAAATCATGCGTGCACAAAATGGAAATTGGCCTCCTACGTCGGACAGAACGTTTGGTTAGTGCTGGTTATCCTTTGCATGTGCTGGTGTCGGTTGCCAAGAAGATGATTAAGCGCTTGAGATTGCCAAAGCTTGAACAACAATGTTGGCAAGAGAAAATAAAGGATATGAGGAAGGTGGTTGCTGTGCCGTACATCCATAATGATTCTCATAGCCTTAAAAGAATTGGACGAAAAGCTGCTGTTAATGTGGTTTTCCCTGCCCCTAACAAATTGAAAAGTCTCTGTAGAAAGGTAAACACTAATTCAAGTGGTAAAAAACAGGTGTGCCTGGCAAAGCACAATAACCCTTTTGTTGAATGTACTGAAGGCCTTGTGTATTCTTTGCCGGTGTCCTGTGGAAAGGAGTACATTGGGCAAACGGGAAGATGTGTGAATGAAAGACTATTAGAGCATAAAAGGAATTTTAAGCAGGCTTGCCAACCTTTAGGGGTTCACTGCAGAGACTGCCCCTCAAAAACTCGTGCTCCGGAACTCAGCAGGTGCAAGGTGCTTGCCAAGCACAAAGAAAAGTTTGTCCGCGAGATTATCGAGGCAGCTTCTATAGCGAAGCTGAATGATAAGTGTATCAGCACTCCGTCTATTGCATTAACAAAAAGTGAACTGGACATGTTGTGAATTGACGCGCCTGCATGATCACAAATTCTGTTACTTTTTCCAATGCTTGAGTGATATGGTTGTGAAGCACGTGGCTGTTGCACATGTATAAGAAGGCATGTTTCCTCGCAATAAACTCAATTGTAAGTCAGCGCTTGTCTCTCGTGTGTCTCGTTGTTGTTGCGCTGTTTTTTCACTAATGGACAACCAACACGCCCAAGCAGCCGTTGTTGCAAGTTTCATAACAAAACACCTCCCATACGCCCCGCCCTGTTCACAAAAGTAAAGAAAAAAATATTGATGTCATGCCACAATATAAGAATAATACACTGAAGTGTTGAAACTCACAACCCGTCGCGCTCGAGAGTGCCCCCGCTCGCGGCCACAATATGGAGGGGGGGAGGGGGGGAGTTGTCATGACAACTGGTCGCTAACTGAAGGGATGCTGCGAACGACGGGCCCAAGCTGGACAGCTCGGTCCAGCATGGCGCGGTATCGCGCACGTGTTTTCCCACATTTTGGAGTGTGCGGCTCTACTTCTGTGGTGTTTTAAACGCGTTATTTTATTATGTATCAAGCCCTTGTGTTTGGATAGCATCAGCAGAGTTGCCCACAGCTGGTGAGGGCTGCGCAGAGTGCGGCGCAATGTAAAGACAGTGCTTCGTGCTGAACTGCAATTTCGGCTACAGGGCTAGTGTGGAGCGTGTGCCGTTATTCAAAGCTCCGTCCTTATAATGTTCGTCTAGAAAAGTGGAGCCATGCGATTTCTAGGGCAGATCGAGAGAGAGAAACAACTTTTACTGCCAAAAGCGTAATCATTAAGGCATGTCAGCCTGGCGTGGCCCCGGTGGCGGCGACGCTATGGGCCCACGAGACAAGCGCCAGCCGCGTCTTCTTTTCTGAGCACGTAAGTTGGTCCCAGCTCTCCTCTGAGGGAGCTGGCAGTAAAGTACGAGGGGGTGGTCTTCGCCTAAATCTCCAAAGGGTGTGTGCTAATGTGACTGCTACTGCACAGTCGCAATTGGGGCTAATGGGGTCGTAGTCCTCGTCCGTAATCAGTGCCAATCTCGAATAGCTGAGAATAGAACTTGTTTGAAGTTTACGCAGCATGGTGGCCTGCACTCTGTCAAGGTCAGGATGGGGAGGCGGGAAGCTTCGTCTCGTCTCTAAGTGTAGGTTATTGATTTCGGCAAAAGTCAAGGGTGTCTCAGTCGGCGAAGGCCACTGGCTCCGCGGAGCCGCCCACCCGGTTTCTTAGACCTCGGGCTAGTCGGTCGACCACTTCGTTCCCAGAGTTCCCCGCGTGGGCGGGTTTAATGCCTACTGAACATGTCTTCTCCAAACATTTTTATAGCGACAGCAATACTGCGCCATGTCTCAGCCCGTCGCGTCGTCCAAGGAAGGGCCACGTTTGACCTTGAACAGCCGCAGAGAAGAAGAGGAGGAGGAAGAAGAGGAAGAAGAAGAAAGCTCGGTCATCGGCAGCTAATGCTGTCGCTCCAAATTCATTTCAGCAGCATAGAACCCTTCTCGTTTAAATATGTGCTGGTAGCTTACGCTCTCTCGTCATACTCTGAAAGGAAGAGCTTAAGTGTCCCCAATAATATAGCACCTTACACTAATAGGACGTGACAAGGGAATAACATAGCAGACAAAAGAAGCTTCTGCAATCGCTATCGCAATTCAACTAGTGTTAATCAGATGTAAACTACAACTAATTTTATACAGAGTATGCGATATCCGGAGCATATTACGAAAAGCTCGATTGAAAAGTGCTACTCGACGCGCAAAACAGACCAGTGGTTTTTGGAGATGCAGTCCCTACCTTATTTCCGAACTGTCCGAAGTATTTATAACGCTGCCAGAGATACTTCGAAAAGCCACATCGGAAAAAGAAACCTCCTGCGCAAGAATCCAAGCAAAGTCGGCCGAAAGTCGACGACAACGGTGCAATGCAGCTTCTCCAAGCTGCAGCTTCTAAAAAGAATACCTTCAAGACAGCAGAAGTGCGACAGAAATCTGCCCCTAACAAAGTTACCTTCATCGATGAGTGTTTTTTGCCTGAAAGTGTCTGAGCAGTGCATAGCCAGGGACTAAAGTTTTATGTTAAGCCTAAAAAAGGCTAAAACAGACGCTTGGGCAAGTTGGTAATCCAAACGGTAAAAAGGCGCCGTGTGATTCCTGTCCATTGCCAGAAATCTGGCCGCAGCAGACACCTCAGATGACCACGACCGCTGTATTGCAGAAGGTGTAGATTGTTCGTAACATAAGGATGCCCCGATTGCCCCCAAGCTCCCCCTTAGATCCACCATTAATTACTTGGAAAACAAAGATCTTTCTCTGTGGGTTCAGGACAAAGAGGGTGGCTTTGTTGTGATGCCGAAAACTTTGTTTAAACAGAAAGCCTATGATGCAATGAGTAAAAACTTTATTCCTACAACTATGACACGGTAGAAGAACAAATAGTAGCGCAACTTCCATAGAAGCCTGCGTGTCGACTCTGAGCGAGGCTTTAGTTTCCCGGCGCCCCCTGCGAACTGTGAGGCACAACAAACACGTGACGTTGCTTGTGACGTCACAGTGACGTACTTTTGGCGGGGAATTTGATTGTCTTTTTACTTATGAACGAAAAACATTCCAACAACGACGGAGGCAGAACGATGCTCGGATAAGGCAGAAAAATGGACACCGTAACTGTTCAGCCAACTTTACTTGACATGGACTTCTACTGTCAAGTTTTTTTACGTTAACTGAAATGTTACGGAATCTTTAACCACCTTATCATAGCATCGTTCTGCCTCCGTCGTCGTTAGCCTAGTCTTTCGTCGCGCGTCATGTAAACGCATTCTGGGGCTTATTTCTTCGGGCACGTTTGTGAGCAAGGGCCTTCAGGTGAATTCGACAAGCACATGGATAGAATCACATGGCTTGAGGCATTTCACTAAGGGCATAAATGAGTGAAGCTGTGCTGCATAGAAAGCAAGGCTTTATTAATTCACGATTAGTTACATAGACGCTTCACGACAATGAAATCTTGAAGTGTAGGAAAGCGACCATCGCTCATTCGTCACGGTCTTCATGAAATCCTCGTGATAACAAAATGACCTGAGCGTAGGTCTCCAAACAAGACGCGGTGAGATTATAAAACGGTAAAAGATCTTGCTAACAAACAAAGTACATATCAGCGTCAAAGAACAACAAAAAAAAAACGAACGGAATAACTAACGCTAGCGCTAGAACGCCAACCTGTAAGAGCTTAGAAATTGTGATTGCTAGTATTTAGAAGTTAATGCGTCTGAGAAGTGAAAATATCTACGATATAGCTTTGCGCCAATAAATCTCGCCCTGTTCACGATGCCCATATTTTACTCGCGCTTCTTTTGCCGCTGAAAGGAGTCAATGTGAGGTTACAAATTTACAACTTAAGCATTTAACATGTTCATGAGAAAGATCCCATTGACAATAGGAACATCACAATAATAACAGCTAAAGCACGTTCAGCGAACCTTGGTGCGGTAATACGAAGCAGTAAGCAAAACATGCAGCAAAGGGAGCGGAACGGAAGGCTTTGAGCAATGCGACACGCGTCTTGGGGGCAATAAAATCTCACCTTCACCGCTCAATTAAAACATGCAGCGATACGCCGCTCATGCAGACGTGTATCCGTAAAACAAGCCACCACTTTTACAACGTGCCTGGGAGGCCGAGCCGAGCCGCCGAGCTGTGACGCAGCATTGTCCCATCGTCCGGAAATGCGCACATGCAGCGGCAATCAGTTTCTCATTGAGCACAGACAGTCTGCGCCTTGCTACCACAACCAGCAGAATGAAATACTGACTGTTTCTTACAGATAACCCCCTCTGTACGCAGCACGCAACGATGAACGTTGAACCGGGGCCGATGACGCAACCATTCCGCGGATGAAAAAAGCTTTGGTCTGAGCCATATCTGAGCTTTGGGCAACTACGCAGCGGATAATAAATGGCCGAGAGAGGCCGTTAGAAACAAGTTAAAATATTATTATAAAAGTGACACGTTTTTTCTTACGCAAGAAACAAAAACTGCATTCATTCCTGAGCGCGAATATTATGTTTACTTTCTAGTTCTTTGGAGTTCTGGCAGATCTTATTTTCTGTGCGCTAGTAATTTGCCTCACAGTTCGCAGGAGCCCTCATCATCGAGTTGATGCCGCTGGCAGTCGGCAGCTGCACGCGTTTTCTTCCAAGTTGCGCGACCAGTTGTACAGGCGCCCAAATCTTTAACTGGCGTGCGCGAGCGGCGACTTTTCGGTGCGTCAGCGCCCTATGACGGAGCGAAGCTGGAAACAGGATGAGGCTAAGCGCATGCTCACAAAGCACGCTCAGCTGGACGGAACAGCCTGGCAGACGACGCGTCCAGCTGAGCGTGCTATGTGAGCATGCGCTTAGCCTCATCCTGTTTCCAACTTCGCTCCGTCATAGGGCGCTGACGCACCGAAAAGTCGCCGCTCGCGCACGCCAGTTAAAGATTTGGGCGCCTGTACATAGACCTTGACTATGACGCTAGCTAAGGCGAAGACAAAGAATATTGATTTATGTGAAAAAAACAACAACAAAGAAACGCCAGCGTTTTCTTCTGGATCTTCTACTTTTGTCCGTGTCTTCTTTGTGCACTCGAAGAATATCTAGGACACAATTGATGGTGTTCTTGACAACTGCAGCCTTACGTTTCCAATTGATGTTCACAAGGCCGAAACAGTGGCTTAGTCATGCTATGTCACTAGGCAGCAGTGGATGCAGCAGAGCGGCAACGCTCTAACTGCATCCTGTCATTCCACACAGGTTTTGTACGAGAACCCCCCGTCATAGCCAAAAGCAGTCCACGTGCCGCCGGATCATCGGACGCGGTGCGCATGTGCCTCCCTTCCCGATTCCTCTGGACCAGCATCACCGACATCATCGTGGACACCGAGCGCCACCGCTACCACACCGCCTGAGCCATTTAAAGCGGAGACGCCCCCAGAAAGCCTTCACTAGGCAGCAGTGGACGCGGCAGAGCGGCAACGCTCTAACAGCATCCTGTCATTTCACACAGGTTTGTTACAACTGCATTTTCAAACCACGTTTCTCATTTTGCTGCTGTGCCATTTGCTGCCTATTGTACATACTTCTGTGATTGAAAATGTCCACAAATGCGGAACTTGCCAAAGACGTAGATGAACTACGCAAGGAAGTTGAGGCATTGCGTAGCAGTCTCACCCTTTTCAATGACAAGTACCAAACTATGAAGCAACAACAAGAGGCTCTCATAAAAGAAAACAAAGACTTGGCTGACGCAACGAGTTTCTGAGCTCGAGCAGTACTCTCGGCAGAACAACGTCGAAATCAAAGGAGTACCAGTCACTCAGGGTGAGAGCTGCACCGCGATTCATCAGCACATAGGGGATGAGGTTGGCTGCCCTCTTGCAGAGACTGACATTGATGTTGTACACCATGTCCCAAGAAGAAATAATGGCGAGCCTAACATAATTGCTAGGCTTCGTTCACGAGAAGCAAAGGTTGCGCTCACCTCGAAAGCGAAGAAGGCACGCTCATCCACACAATCTCTCGGATTCAGCGCTGAACTGAGCAATCTTATCTTCATTAACGACCACCTGACCCCTCACAACAAATGATTGCTGGCAAAAGCACGTGAACTAAAGAAAGAGAAAGACTGGAAGTTTGTCTCCAGACTGGAAGGGTGGACAACTGCCGGTTCAAGGCCCGAAAGACAGCAGATAGCCACGTTTTTTGTATCTCCAGCCACAGTGACCTTTCTATCGTCACCTAATCTGTCTAGCTTTTTCTTCCCTTAACTACGGCATCTTATTCTCTCGAAGAATTGAAATCACTTCTTCGTGACGCCGCTTCTTCTTCGCAATCTATTATCCATCTGAACATACGCAGCCTGCCCTGTCATTACGATGATTTAATAAATTTCTTAACGCTTACTGATCATGCATTTTCTCTTATATGTCTCTCTGAAACCTCGCTCTCGCCCGCTACTGATAAACACTTTCACATTCAAAATTACCGAGAAGAATACGCCCATCGCCACGATAGTCGTTGTGGCGGGTCTGCCATTTTCATTTCTAGTTCTCTAACATATCATCGCCGGCATGACATTGCATTTTCCACTGACAGTTGTGAATCTGTTTGGATAGAAGTCTACAAACCATTCCTTTCCAACAGGAACACAATAATCGGAACAATATATCGCTCTCCTTCCTCATCCTATTCTGATTTCTGATCCGAGCTTGACCGAATACTTACCATGCTGAATCACGAAAACAAAAACATTATCATTATGGGTGACATCAGCATGAACATTATTGACGAAAAGACGTCTACGGCGGGAATTATAACAAATGTTTCTTTGGTCATGGTCTACAATCACTTATCAGTTCACCTACGCGCAATATTCCTGGCGGCTCAACCACACTTATCGACCACATTCTAACAAACATAATTTCATCTCATATTGCTGGAGTGGTTGATACTCATTTAACTGATCATTTTCCTATTTTTCTTATACTGGATGGTGTTCGGAACATTAAAGAGACATTCCTTACGAGACAGTCACTTGATAACATCAAATTTGCTCAGAATATAACTCTCGCAGACTGGAGCCACGTCCGGAATGAAAGTTGTCCTGATGCAGCGTTTCACAAGTTCATCAGTTTTATAACAGAATGCATTAGCTCTCCTACAACTACTTTTAATCAGGAGAAGAAATTCTCCGTGCCTAGAAATCCATGGATTACGGGAGGGTTATTGCGTTATATTCGCAAAAAAGATAATCTTAGGAAAAAACTTAAAAAGCAGCCATTTAACCTCGCACTTCGTAACCGCTTCAAAAAGTATTGTCACACTCTAACAGCTGTGCTTAAGACTGCCAAGCGTACTTATTACCAAAACAAAATTAAAGCTAATGGAAACAACACGCGTAAAATCTGGGAACTAATTAAAGAGTGCTTAAATCTGGCTACCCGTGAACCTACCATGACTAACCTTAGCGATGGAATCGACACATTCTCAAATGCTATAGATATCGCCATTGCTTTTAATCGTATCTTCAGTTCTGACACAGCTGTCGTTAACTCACAGTCACCAGTGTGTACTTGCACCCCCCATTCTTTCTTTCTATACCCAACTTCTGCTAACGAAGTACCTTTAACCATTAGGCAATTAAAAAATTCAGGCCCCGGGACAGATGGGATTGCCCCAGCTAAAATAAAGCTTATTGCCGAGGACGTTTCACCTGTTTTGGCTCCCTTAATTAACTCAATGTTTGAAACTGGTAGTTTTCGTAATCAGCTGAAACGAGGAAAAGTGGTACCAGTTCTAAAAAAGGCGACCGCAGTATAACAACCAACTACCGTCCCATTACTATACTACCGTTTTTCAGTAAACTGATTGAAAAACTAATTGTCATTCGGCTAACAAATTATCTTCTTAAATTCGATCTCTTAACTGGATTTGGATTTCGTCCGAACTACTCCACCGAACCTGCATTAATAGAATTCACTGACAAAATTAAACATTGCCTTGAGCGTGGTTACTTTGTTGGCGCCCTTTTTATAGATTTCACAAAAGCATTCGACACAATTACCCATAACATTCTTTCAAAAATTAGAATGCCTTGGCGTTTCTGGTCGTGCGCTTAAACTAATATGTAGCTAGCTCACTGACAGACTTCAAGTTGTTGAATTAAGTGGCACATTTTCTGACCCTAAGCCAATTAACCGCGGTGTTCCACAGGGATCCATTTTAGGCCTTCTTCTCTTCCTTATCTATATTAATTACTTGCCAAAATGCCTCAACTACTCTAGTTCAATTCTTTACGCTGACGATACTACCATTTTTTCTCACGATAGCGATGTTTCTGTACTAACCGCCAATTTGAACGCTGACCTGATGAGTATTCACCTTTGGTGCCAAAATAACCATCTACTAATTAATCCAAAAAAGACCATTTTTATGATTTTTCACTCGCGCAATAAAGAGGCAGTTCCTGCTCTTCAGGTACATTTAGGCGCGGACACAATTTATCGGTCAGAATCTGCTACATTTCTTGGTGTCGTCCTAGGTAATCAACTAAAGTTTCATCAGCATACCAAATTCATCAAATCTAAAGCAGCCTTCGGTATTCACGTAATAATTAAAGCCCGACATTACTTTGACCTACCTACACTTCGCATGTTGTATTTCTCCTTCATACATAGCCACCTTTAGTATTGCATATATATCATCATGGGGTACCACATACAACACTCACCTTTTATGTGTTCGCCACCTTCAAAATCAAGCACTCCGCATACTTACCTTCAGCCCTTACCGTGCATCCGTTTTCAACTATTATCGCATACTTAACACACTGCCATTGTCGCTACAGCTTAATTTTAGGTTGGCATCAATCATCTTTAAAACGCGTAATAAACATGTCGTCCTTAGTGGTTTTTTAGTCATCCAAGCTTTTTAACAAAAATAACACCAGATTTGCTGAACATCATAATCTACTACTACCGAAAATCAGGACCAATTATGGGAAACAAACTGCGTACTTCTCAGGCATATCTGTTTGGAATTTACTGCCTCCAGAAATTAAAGCACAGCGTACTATTAATTCATTTCATTGTTCGATAAAGACCTATTTATTTTCTACCTTGTTTTGTTCCACCGACTAAAGATGTTTGTCTCGATCATAGTTTCCGTGCTTACATTTTATTTATTCTTGTACTAATAATACGCTAATTTCTGCAATTCGTGCATTTTTTGTTTAAAGTTCCTGTTTATTTATTTAGAATTTATTTGCACTGTTTCTCGTTAGTATTCTGTTATAGTTTTTCTCTGCACGCCTGTATATTCTTTTCTTCACTGCCTAGTATGTTACTTGTTAATCTTATCCATTCTGTCATAGGAGGTCCCCCGGACAGTTTATACTTCGGGACCTCCTTCTGGAATACTGATAATCCGTGCACATGTACCTCACAGTGAAAATAAACATGAAAGATGAAAGATGATGAAAGATGAAAGATATGTTAGCATAAGGATGAGCTAGCACTGCAGGCATGGTAACTGGAGCATGAGAAAGGAGACTAAAAAAAAAGAAAATGGCTAAGCTTTGTTCTTATTAGCCGATGTTTCATTAACATGTTCCTATATGCCACAGGTTTTGCGACTTTTGCTGTTTACGTTAAGGACTGAAGTGTTTCATTCTGCATTTAGTTGTGGGAGTACATGAAAGTGTAAACTTCTCACATGGTGATTTCCTTGAAATTTTTCACTTCATTGCGAGTTTCGAAATCGTACTTGGCGGAACGCTGACTGCTGCGCACTTGAGTTCCTCGGTGTAAAGGGGCGTATTAAAAAATATGCCTTTTTCATGATACTTTGCATCGGAATAAAGATGCCATTTTCTCGAGCTTTCTTGTTGGGTTTTGGTCTATGTTCCGACGCGCCCTCTCATCCATCTGACACATTTTCCGCATGAGAGAATGTTAAGCTAATACGCAGCCTCTTCCCAACTTGATTCGTAAATACCCGCGCTGTACTAGTGCGCTGAATCTTGAACATTATCCCACTCAGCGAAACAATGTTTGAGCGATCTTCATAAGAGTGGGGAAGCAACGATAAGCGTAAAGTGAAAAACATTGCCTTCGCAATAATTCTTTTCCATATCAGCGACAGGAAGGGGGCACAAGTTTCTCCAATATATTTATTATGCTTCGATCTATGATTAGATGTAATGAAAATCGAATTGAGTGAGGCAGTGAAACGTGAATGCGCTTCTAATGCTGATCGGCCGTGGTCATATAATTTACAACTTTAAACAAAATATTTCATTCAAACCAAGGGTTAAGACTCGTGCACAACTGATTTTAATTACAAGCAACGAATTTCCTGGCGTTTTGAATTCAATTCACGCCGCCTAAGCGAAAATCAAGCTTGAGCAGCGGAATCTCAAGGCTCCCTCCCCGTTCATCTAGGATGGATGGAAAGATAGAATATATAAGCGTCCACTTTGAAACGAGGTGGTAGCAGTAGGTATCATCCTCAATTTTCTCCCTATATCTTAATAATTGATTTAGATTGGTTAACTATACCATCATTCTATTTATTGACTTTTTGTTTCTACATTACTAACATTATGTCACTTTTATGCTTTTAAGCCACCAATATTCCAGTCAATTTTTGCTAGCTTCCACCGCCGGTTTATTTACCCGGCCACTGGTATCTCTAAACCCCAGAGCTTCAGGAACAGTGATTGCGCCTGCATCAACTTCCGGATGGATACAATTACATTTGAGTATAATATGGTCAATTGTTTCACTGGAGTACCACATACAGCACATGCGTCATCTTCATTGTTAAATCTCTTTTTGTAGCTGCGTGTTCTAAGGCACCCTGATCTAGCTTCAAAAAGTAGGGCACTGCCTCTTGAGTTATCCAAGAAGGCTTCCTCCCTGATCTCCCTTTTTCACTTTCGGTGTAGTTCACACACTCTGTTTCTTTTGCATAGAATTTATCCAATTTTTACCTTCTGTGCTTTTCACCTGTTGCTGGACGCTATTTATTCGTCTTTGTGACTAGCATACTTACTGGTTAGTTTCCTAGTTCTTTTCCTCCATTGTGAGTGAACGCTTTTTGGGTATAGGCATTTAAATACTTAGCTGCCCATCTCTTACTCTCCTGTTACTGTTACTGTTTAGCTGCCCAACTGTAGGCCCGCTGACATTGGCACCATCTGTCGCCTTGCAGCCGAACTGCAATGCGCCTCGCCGCGGCCGAACATAACCTGCACCCTTCAGTGGGCGAAATGTCAAAAATAATCTTGCACCGTGCGTCGTGCACATCACACCGCACTTCGCAATGGCACGAGACAAGTTCGATGCCGCAGATCAGATTCGCAGCACATAGTGAAACATAGGTGAGAAGCCAGAAGGCCCGGGTTGCGCTTGAAAAGCACAAACCTCACAACCCACCACAAACGGGCCAAAGGAGGTAGTGCAGAGTAGGGCATAAACCCGGTTAGATGCTTGGCCAGCGTCACAACGCTTTAAACCGTCGTTTGCCGCCTCCCTAATAAAGTTATACATACATGGGACGCACCCACTAGGCGCAAGTGGATTCGGCACGAGATCCGTTACACCATGATCCGATAGCCCAACTAAATAATCAGCTTTACTTTACATTTTACACGAGCCTTCAAACAAAGCAACAATAGATGCACACTAATTTCTTCTACAAAGGTCGGAATGTACACACTACGACAACCTCTGTGGACAGAGAAACACAAAATAAACATACCACTACAATACCTTTGTAAAGGCTATCATTGTAAACACCGGATAGTTCAGTAGTTTGGGCATCACCCTGTGGCTATTTATAACCGACTCATGCTGTCAGGGCCAACGTTTTCCGACCCCTTGATGCACTCTACACAAAAGGTATGCTCTTGTAACTTTAGGCTCCAGCGTAGTACCCTGCTACTCAAGTGGTTCGCTTTCGTCAGATATTACAATAATTTGTGTTTAGTGTGAATTATTGAACCCGTGCCGTACAGGAATATATGGAATTTCTCCACAGGACACACTATCAACAAACACTCGCGTTCGATCGCTGAATAACTGGATTCGCGAGGTGCCAACACTTGGCTTGCGTATGATACCGGGGGAAGATCGCCATCACGGTCCTGGAGGACAACAGCGCCTATGCTAATATTCGGAAGGATCTGGACGAAGCACAAACTGCTTATTAAGAACGTATGTGGTGTTCCGGAGAGAAGGTTGGGATCATTTTTTCGTGTCATTTCCACTAGCTGTTAGATTTTGTCGGCATCAGTTCACTTCAGTCCAGTCGTTCAGTCGTGTCCGATTCTTCGTGATGCTATATAGACCATATCACACCACGCCTTCACGCCTCTCACTATCTTCCTAACATCACATACCTTCATTTGCAGCGCTCGAGGATGCCATCTAACCATCGCGTTCACTGTCTACCCCTTCTCCGCTGACCCTCAACCTTTCCCAACATCACATCTTTCTCCAGCGACTTCTCTTTTCTCATCATATGACCAAAGTAGCTGAGCTTTACCTTTAAAATTTGACCCTCCAATGAGCAGTCAGGGTGTGTGGTCGACTGTATTGACTGATTTGATCGTCTGGCAGTCCAAGGAACTTTCAAGAGTCTCCGCCAGCACCACAATTCAAACGCGTCAATTTTCGGCAGTCAGCCGTCTTCCCAGTCCAACTATCGCATCCATACACCACAACTGGAAACACCATAGCATGAATTATACGGATCTTGGTTGTCAGTCTAATGTATCTGCTCTTTACTAGGCGGTCAAGCCTAGCCATTTTCCCAAAAGCAGGCGTCTCCTAATTTCTTGGCTGCAGTCTCCTTCCGGGGTAATCTTGGAGCCCAAATTGAGAAAATCTGTCACAGCTTCCACTTCTTGTCCCTTGATGCTCCAGGCCCTGGTAGGGCAAGAAGCTATGATCTTTGTCTTTTTAATGTCCACTTTAAGCCCAAACTTATCACTCTCTTGTACGCGCATCAGAAGTTTCTTGATTTCCACTTCAATGTCTGCCGTTAAAGTGGTATCCTCCGCATATCTAGTTGTTGATACGCTTTCCAGCATTCTTCTCTTCAGCTGAATTCTCATCCAGACCGGCCTTCCTCATGATGCATTCAGCATATAGGTTAAATAGGCAGGGCGACAGTATGCAGCCTTGTCTCACTCCTTTCTCAATCGGAAACAAATCAGTAAGACCATGCCCAGTTCTGACTGTGGCCTCTTGCCCTTCATACAGGTTCCTGAGGAGACAGACGAGGTGAATTGAACTCCCATCTCTTGGAGAGCTTTGCCACAATCTACTGTGATCTACGCAGTCAAACGCTTTCGCATAATCAATAAAGCAGATGTAGATGGGTTTCTGGAACTTTCATTCTTTTTCTATGATCCAGCGAACGAAGGTTGGCAGACTGGTCTCTAGTTCCTCTGCCCTTGCAAAGCCCAGCTTGCACGTCCGGACGCTCCCAATCTATATGTATACTGCTGCAGGCTACCTTGGAGGATTTACAACATCACCTTGCTAGCATGTGAAATAATCGGGATCGTGCGGCAGTTGGAACAATCTTTGGCAATGCCTTTCTTTGGGATGGGGAGGCAAACTGACCTCCGCCAATCCTGCGGCCACTGCAGGGTAGTCCAAATTTGCTGACATAATGTATACATAACGTTAACAGCGTCGTCATGGTTGAGGTTTTGAAGCAACTCAGCTGGAATTCCATCAATTCCGCTAGCTTTGTTCTTAGCAAGGCTGGGTAAGGCCCATTCAACTTCACTCTTCAGGATGCCCGGCTCGACATCAGTAATCAAAACCATCTTAGTTTGTTTTTGCACATCCGGATCCTCCTTGTGCAGTTGTTCTGTGTATTCCTGCCACCTGTTCTTTATCTCTGAGGCTTCAGTGAGGTCTTTGCCTCGTCTGTCGTTTATCACGCCCAGCTTAGCACAGACGCTTCCTTTGATATCTTCGATTGTCTTATTGTGTTCCTCAATTGACTGTTGTCCTGAACGGCTTGCCTCTGTATGTTCAGGAAGGCATTCTTATATCTCCTTGCTATTTTTTGAAAATCCGCATTGAGAACCTTGTATCTTTCTCTTTCCCCCCTAGCTTTTGCCATCCTCCTTTGCTCAGCTGTTTGCAAAGCCTCTTCAGATAACCAGCTTCCTTTCTTGCATTTCCTTTGCTTTGGAACTACCTTAGTAGCAACTTCTTGTATTATATTAAGAACATCAGTTCACATCTCTTCAGGCTCTCTGCCTTTTAGATCAAATTCTTGAAATCGATTCCTCATGTCTACAGCATATTCTCATGAAATTTGATCCAGATCATACCTGAAAGGGCTTCTAGCTTTCTGCGTTTTCCTCTATTGAGGCTTAAATTTGGCAACAAGGAGCTGATGATCGGTGCCACAATCGGCCCCAGGCCTTTTTTTTTTACTGCTTGTATAGCGCTTCTCCATCTCTGCCGACAAAAATATAATCGATCTGATTCCTCTACAGACCGTTCAGTGAGGTCCATGTGTACAGGTGTCTCTTTTGCTGTTGAAAATGAGTATTCGCTATGGTCAGGTTGTTTTCTTGACAAAACTCTACTAGCCTCTGCCCAGCTTCATTTGGCTCACCAAGACCGAACTTGCCTGTAATTCCGGATATTGCTTCACTCCCGACCTTAGCACTCCAGTATCCTATTAGAAAAAGGACGTCTGAGGATGGAGTGCGGTCTAAAAGGCATTGCAGGTCAGCATAAAATCGCTCAATGTCAGCTTCTTCTGCAGAAGTGGTTGGAGCATCAGCATCACTATTATCATCATCAGCCTGACTATACCCACTGCAAGGGGAAGGCCTCTCCCATATTTCTCCAATTAACATGGTTAGCTGCATCCACTTAACCCCTGCGAACTTAACTTCATCCGCCCACCTAACTTTCTGCCACCCCCTGCTACGCTTTTCTTCCCTTGGAATGCAGTTTGTTACCCTAAGCGACCATCGGCTATCCTCTCTTCGCACTACATGTCCTGCCCATGCCCATTTCTTCTTAATTTCCGCTAGAATGTCAGTAACTTGAGTTATTTCTCTGACCCACTCTGCACGCTTCCTAACTCTTAATGTTACCCCTAACATTTTTCTTTCCATAGCCCTCTGAGTTGTCCTCAACTTAAGTAGAAGCCTCTTGGTTAGCCTCCAAGTTTCAGCGCCATAGGTTAGTAGAGGTTAGATACAACTGTTGTATACATTCCTCTTGAGCGATACTGGTAGGCTGCCTTGGATATCTTGGATAACTGATATGTTCCAAGGGTGAGCTTGGATCCGAAGTGAAATCATTCGGTCGTTTTTGGGGTTGTACCCTAGCACTGCTTTTCCCACTCTTCTGTTTACTATGAGAGCGACCCCATTCCTTCTTCTGGATTCGTGCCCACAATAAAAGACATAATGGTCGCCGGAATTAAATTCTCCCATTCCGATCCACTTGAGCTCGCTGATACCCAAGGTATCAATGTTCAATCTGTCCATTTCTCGCTTGACGCCATCCAGTTTACCTTACGTCATAGATTCCATTTTGCTGTGTGATATATCTCCTTGCAACTTTGGATTTTCTGGTCGCTTCCCGACACATCCACAACTGGGCGTCCTTTTGACTTTAGCCCAGCTGCTTCATTCGTCCTGGAGCTACTAGGAATCGCCCTTTGTTCATCTCCAGTAACATGTGGGACGCCTTCCAACCTGGGGGGCTCATCTTCCGGCGCCCTATCATTAATGTTATTGTGACTGGCCATAGGGTTTTCTTGGCAGGATATAGTGGAGTGGGTTGCCATTACCTTCTCCAGTGAATCACATTTTGTCAGAACTCTATGCCGCGACCTGGCTATTTTGGGTGACCCTACACAGCAGAGCTCACGACTTCATCGAGTTTCGCAGACCCCTCCTCCACGACAAGGCAGTGGTGATCCATGAAGGGCATAGCCACGGATGAAATCAGCCCTAATAATGAATGCACTTGCATCTTGGTCTTCAGAAGCGGCACGTTGACGAGCTTTTCTTCCACCGATTCCGACGGTCGGATTGTCCCTTCTCCATGCTGGTGATCAAGAAAAGAGATGTTATTGGCCCCCATTTCACACATCTGTGGTTTGATTGCGAGGCTGTGGCGTATCCTGTTAAACAACGTGTTTAAAGTCGGATTATGCTTCTCACCGGAAGACATCTCTAAAGGAACATCGCCGATGTTATTAACAACATTGTCTATTTCCTGCAACAAAATGCGCATGAGACATGTAAAGATAGGCGATGCTGTCCTAATTCCGAAGGTCATGTGTGGGAACGTTCACTGCATGATAACTGGTCTCTTTTTAAAAATAAATTAAAAGCCCTTAGTGAAAAGTACATCCCTCTTCACAGAATAACGTGCACTAAACGTTCACCATGGTTCAATATTTCATTGAAACGACTCCTAAATAAGAAAAAACGCATTTTTCGTCGCTGCATTGTATCGAACTCTAGTGATAGATGGAATGCTTATCGTGTTGTATCATCGCAGTATAAGAATGCTATGCGAAACGCGGCTTCTTTCAACATACCTTGCCTAGACTACTGAATACTAACCCGCGTAAGTTCTGGACTGTTCTTGACATGAATTCGAAAAAAACTATTGTACTGAAAAATACCCGAGGTGATCTCGTCCCAACGAACCAATGTTGCACGTTATTTAATCATACATTTTCTTCATGTTTCATGAGCGCTACGCCGGTTAACCTTCCTGACGTATCTTCTTCACGCTTGCCATTGATGGATGCTATCACCTTGAGTGGGAGGGCATGTCTAAACTTATTGATAATGCTAAAGTGTCATCTGCAGGCGTTGACGGTATCAGCAATAAGTTATTGAAAAACAGCGTCAATTATTCTTCACTTATGTTGTCAGAACTTTTTACTCAATCATTGCAGTCCGGCAACTTCTTGACGACTGGAAGGTGGTCAAGATGGTTCCGGTGCACAAGTCTGGTGATGTTCACTGCCCTTTTAATTACAGACCAATATCAATAACATCTATACCATGCAAATTACTTGAACATGTTATTTCTTCTGCCCTTGTCAGACATCTTGAGTTCAATTCCTTTTTTACAGCCAATCAACATGGTTTTCGACGTAATCATTCCTGTGAAACCCAATTAATGGCTTTTAGTAATAATCTTTTTGCAGCTTTGGATCATTCATTGGTCGTTGATTGCATTTTCATAGATTTCGCTAAGGCCTTTGACACCGTGTCTCATCCTCTTCTACTCCTAAAACTTAGTAAACTTAACATAGATAATGACGTGTTACACTGGATTGAATGTTTTTTGGAGGGCCGCACACAATACGTGACAGCTAATGACCATAACTCCAATCTTTCATCGGTAACATCGGGCGTTCCTCAACGATCAGTACTAGGACCTTTCCGTTTTTTAATCTATATTAATGACCTTCCTGATCTTGTAGCATCATCTATCCGGCTGTTCGCTGAAGACTGTGATATATAGGGAAATTTCTAACCAATCTGATATATTTGTTTTGCAGCGTGATACTAATATTTCTGCATGGTGTGAAACTTTGCTGATGAAACTTAACGTATCCAAAAGTAAAGCAATGACAGTAACACGACTTCCTAACAAGGCTAACCCACATCCGTATGTTCTTAATGGCTCTTCTTTAGACTTTGTTCCAGTATATAAGTATCTTGGCGTGTACATAAGCAGTGACCTCTCATGGAAAACGCATATCAAACATATAAGTAACAACGCTAATCGCATGCTTGGCTTCCTTCGTCGTAACTTTCCACTTGCTCCGGTTTCTTTAAAGCTACTTCTCTACAAAACGGTCGTTCGTAGTAAGATGGAATACGCGTGTTCTGTGTGGGATCCTAACATCAAGACTCTTATTATTACCTTAGAATCTGTCCAGGATCGTTCAGCTCGTTTTATTTTGAATAACTACTCCCGTTCATCTAGTGTCACACTCATGAAGAGATCTCTAGATCTCCCTGAACATTCGGTGCGGCGTCATTTTTCTCGACTTTCAACATTCCACAAAATATATTACAGAAATGAATCCTTGAAACAAAGTCTTTTCACTGATCCGAGTTACATATCATCCCGCATTGACCATCGTTTTAAAGTTAATGTTCCAAACTGCAGGAGTAATCAGTATTTCTACTCTTCTCCTCCCCAAGACCAGCTAAGACTGGAACCACCTGCCCGCCTGCATCGTCTCCATTTCCGAACCCGAAGCGTTCAAATCTGCCTTTCTTCATCACCTATGTTAAATATTCTTAGTTTTAATGATTGTATAAGTAGTTAAACCACTCCTATCTAACCCACATCCGTATGTTCTTAATGGCTCTTCTTTAGACTTTATTCCAGTATATAAGTATCTTAGCGTGTACATAAGCAGTGACCTCTCATGGAAAACGCATATCAAACATGTGAGTAACAACGCTAATCGCATGCTTGGCTTCCTTCGTCGTAACTTTCCACTTGCTCCGGTTTCTTTAAAGCTACTTCTCTACAAAACGCCCCTGATACTAACCAAATAAATGATGACCGAAATGGATCGAAAGTACTGTTTTCAGTCTTAAGTCTTTATCTAAGTGTAGTTGACAGTAGCCTTTAGCCAGGGCAGATTTGGAAAGTACATTTTAGTGTCCACCTCGGTAATTATTATATCAATTCTTGTACTGGTCCTGCATCTGGCACGATGACATCATTGATACACCTAACGTCGATGGAAGTGCGATAGGGATTGTCGTTCTTGTTGATCAAAACTAGGGGAGAATTACAGGGAGATTTTGCATGCTCGACGACCCCTAATCTATATTTTTTTTTCAACCACGTCCTTCATGGCAAAAGGCAACGGGTACTGCGGGATACTCACGACTTCCGAAGTGGCAAGCTGCACTCAACGATATTAGTCTTTCCAGGAATCCCGAAAAATATCAATCAATTCATTTTATTTTTCCAGAAAACAAGTTGGATGGTGTCCTGGGCTGAAAGCTCCTCAAGAAGCTTGACTAAGGCCAAAGAGACCACTACGTGGCAGTAGCACACAAAAAGAAAACACAGCAGCTGGATATAGCACCAAAAATCGTTATATAGTTGGTTGATAAACAGTCGAAAAGATGATATTTACATTGGACATTTAAAAGAAAGACAAAAGTAAAACAATTTACTAATTACATCCTAAAACTGTAAACACGAAACAGCTCAAAACACGAAATTCACATCCGGGATGAGAAAAGAAAAAGAAAGTAGTGAAACAAATTCAGTAGCTTCCTTTTAAAAAATGAGTTCTTCGATATAAAAAAAAAAAAAAAAAACAGGAAACAGGAATTTTATTGCGTAAAAAAAAAGAAACTGCAACCTCACATGTCTTCATACGACTCAAAAAAACACCGCATCTTTTTGCTTCTCGTCATTGAGATTGGGTGAAACCTGTACGGCTTCAGTTGCTCTACCGTGGTCCGTTGTAAAGGCAGCAGCTGTTGCGCGTCCCGTTCTTCGATTACGAGAAAAGATAACGCCTGCACGGAATCTTGGGGTGCATGCGCTTCGTATCGTTTAAGCACATTGACGTGGAACATTTTTTTTAGCGTGGCCCAACTCAAACCAATAATTTTCCCGTTCTTCTTTCGTGATACCACAAAGGGACATATCCATTGCGAGATAATTATGGCTAGTGGTAAAGAAATGGGAGCTCGATTCCTAATTTTTAAATACCATTCTTACTGCTCCTGTTATAATATTTCTTTTGATACCGTTAAGCACGCATCAGATTTTGATGTGCTACCCGAACAGTTTGTTTTATACGTTCTCTTAGGTCGAGTACATAACCGTACACCGTATTCTATTATTCTTCCAGCTCTTGCATGGTCCAGAGCTCTCCGAAAACTGCGAGCGGTCCTCGTACGTGTAATGCAAAAAGTACCTTAGTAGGGAAAACCCCAAACTCGCCTGCGGTACCTCCCTGTAGGCGAACAGCAGTGGAGCGAGATATTGATCTCAAGTTTTGGGCTGCCCCTGGCTAAGCTTCTCCACCATCCCATTGCACATGAGTTATTAAGGAGTCGTGCGGAGGTGTTTCACTCACTCATTAAACGCTCCCTTCGTTTCAGAAGTGATACAGGAGCCCTGGTCATAAAGGATTTCTCTTCATTAAGCTATCCTTGAAAACATCACGAAATCTTCCACGGTTGCTGAATCCATCTTACGCAGAGCCATGGCGTCGGGATACCGGGTAGTGAAGTCGAGGAGAGTGCCAATAAATCTATACCCTCTCACCGATTTGGGCGACAGCGGCCCGACAATATCGACAGCGGTGCGTCGAAATGACGTCTCGATAAGAAGCTTGCTTCTCAGTGGAGATTTACCTACTTTGCCTCTCAGGAATGTCATTTAGCAGGTGCCGCAATGCCTTAAATATCTCTTAATCGCTCATTGCACTCCTGGGCAATACAATTTTTCATGAATTCAATCTTTAGTCGTCTTAACGCCTTGACACTCCACCCGCGGCCTATTATGGGCAAGGTTTAACACATGCTATCTGCAAAACTTTGGAAGTACCAGCTGTCGAACTTCTCTGGCTGAGGCGAGATGATAGTAGTGGTACTGCAAACCATTGTTGACCGAATACGAGTGAGCATTACTGCTCTTGCCATAGAATACCTTTACAACTTTAATCCAACACACCTTGATTTGAGAGCCCGTCTCGGCTGATTCGAAAACCGCCGCCGGACACTCACTGGTAAAATTGGGTGCAAGCGTCCCCTACCTTGCGCCTGGCTCTCACAGAGATGTGCGCTTGGAAGAGGTTCCGCAAACCGCTACTTTCATTCAGGTGCGAAATAGTAACGAACACTTCAGTTTGCAAGGGTGGTTCGATTTACCGTGTTTCTCTGGGTTCAAAACTGAAAACGAGTCGTGTCTTGCACATGTGAAAACTCAGATAAAGCATTTACGTTTCAGGTCAGAAACACTCTAAACCAGCGTGCCAAAAGACGTAAAGGTTCACTGTCACTGATGAAGTTTACTTCGGAAAGAATCACAGCAGTCGTGGGCAAGTCCGGATTTCTGGCTGTCTGACTGCAAAATAAGGGGCTCGGTCTGGGTGATTTCATGTAAGCCCGGGGATTCTGTTTGTTGAGCCGTAACTCTTCTTAAACCGAAGCGTGGCCTTGTGGTAGAGCATCCGCCCCGCATCCGGGAGGTACCAGGTTCGATCCCTGGTGCAGCCGGATACCCACCGGTTTTCAATGAGTACATGCTTTTCTCCTGCCTGCCTGTATGGCTTTTTGGAGTGAGCTTGGGAAAGGGGTCATAGGTCCCAAATAGTTGTGCCGATGGGTTTCGTCATCGGACAATATTAAGTCCTCCTCGCGCGGCAAAAGCCCATTATGTGGCCCTTTTTTTCATGTCAGCAGCCACCCTGCGTGCCTTCCACAGACACGCTCGTTAGAGCTTTCCCACTAGGCACTGAGTTCCGAACCCCGTGCAAAAACGGTGGCTCGAACCACCTCTAGAAGCGGCGGTGCTCGAAACTAGTGCACAGTGACGTAGGCGAGACCTCGTCCTAGCGTGCACCCCTGTGGACGCCGGGCGCGGGCCGAGGGACGCTTGTACACATTCTTACCGTTGGGTGTCCAGCATTGGTTTTCGTACCAACCAACTCCCCCAGCCGAGACGGGCGCCCAAGTCACTAGGCCATGACTGCGGCAACACTGGTGCATCATCATCATCATCAGCCTGACTATACTCACTGCAGGGCGAAGGCCTCTCCCATATTTCTCCAATTAACACGGTTCAGTGCTAGCTGCATCCACCTGACCCCTGCGAACTTCTTAATTTCATCCGCCTACCTAACTTTCTGCCGCCCCCTGCTACGCTTTCCTTCCCTTGGAATCCAGTTTGTTACCTTAAGCGACCATCGGTTATCCTCTCTTCGCACTACAAGTCCTGCCCATGTCCATTTCTTCTTCTTAATTTCCACTAGAATGTCAGTAATTTGAGTTATTTCTCTGACCCACTCTGCACGCTTCCTATCTCTTAATGTTACCCCTATCATTTTTCTTTCAGTAGCCCTCTAGTTGTCCTCAACTGAAGTAAAAGCCTCTTGGTTAGCCTCCACGTTCCATCCCCATAGGTGAGTACAGGTTAGATGCAACTGTTCTATACTTTCCTCTTGAGTGATACTGGTGAACTGCCTTGGATATCTTGGATAACTGTTATGTTGCAAAGGCGACCTTGGATCCGAAGTGAAATCACTCGGTCGTTTTCGGGGTTGTATCCTAGCACTGCTTTTCCCATTTTTCTGTTTACTATGAGAGCGACCCCAATCCTGGACTCGTGCCCACAATAAAAGACATAATGGTCGCCGGAATGAAATTCTCCCATTCCGGTTCACTTGCGCTCGCAGATACCCAAGGTATCAATGTTCAATCTGTCCATTTCTCGCTTGACGCCATCCAGTTTACCTTGCATCATAAATTTTACATTCCATTTTGCTATGTGATATATCTCCTTGCACCATCGGACTTTCCGGTCGCTTCCCAATACATCCACAACTGAGCGTCCTTTTGGCCCAGCCGCTTCATTCGTCCTGGAGCAACTAGGAATCGTCCTTTGTTCATCCCCAGTAACATGTGGGATGCCTTCCAACCTGGGGGCTCATCTTCCGGCGCCCTATCATTAATGCTATTGTGACTGGCCATAGGGTTTTCTTGGCAGGAAATACTGGAGTGGGTTGCCATTACCTTCTCCAGTGAATCACATTTGGTTACAACTCTATGCCGTGACCTGGCTATCTTGGGTGACCCTACACAGCAAAGCTCACGACTTCATCGAGTTTCGCAAGCCCCTCCGCCACTACAAGGCAGTGATCCATGAAGGGGCATAGCCACGGATGAAATCAAGGTAGTATCCGGCGAGCCCTAATAATGAATGATATTGCATCTTGGTCTTCAGGAACGGCACGTTTACGAGCTTTTCTTCCACCGTTTCCGACGGCCGGGTTGTCCCTTCTCCATGCTGGTGACCAAGAAAAGAGATGTTAATGGCCCCCATCTGACACTTCTGCGGTTTGATTGCGAAGCTAGCGTGGCGTATCCTGTTAAACAACGTGTTTAAAGTCGGATTACGCTTCTCTCCGGAAGATATCGCTGAGGGAACATCGTCGATGTAATGAATATTATTTTCTATTTCCTGCAACAAAATGCGCATGAGACATGTAAAGATAGCCGATGCTGTCCTAATGCCGAAGGTCATGTGGATGAAATGATCACCGAAATGGGTCGAAAGTACTGTTTTCGGTCTTAAGTCTTTATCTAATGGTAGTTGACAGTAGCCTTTAGCCAGGGCAAATTTGGAACGTACACTTTAGTATCCACCTCGCTAAATATTACATCAATTCTTGTACTGGTCCTGCATCTGGCAAGAGGACATCATCGATACGTCTAAAGTCGATGCAAGTGCGATAGGGATTGTCTTTCTTGTTGATCGAAACTAGGGGCGAATTACAGGGAGATGTTCTACGCTCGACGACTATCTTTTCGACTATCTATCTTTTTTTCAACCACGTCCTTCATGGCAAAAGGCAACGGGTACTGCGGGATACTCACGACTTCCGAAGTGGCAAGCTGCACTCAACGAGAATAGTCTTACCAGGAATCCCAGAAAATATCAATCAATTCATTTTATTTTTCCAGAAAACAAGTTGGATGGTGTCCTGGGCTGAAAGCTCCTCAAGAAGCTTGACTAAGGTCAAAGAGATCACTACGTGGCAGTAGCACACAAAAAGAAAACACAGCAGCTGGATATAGCACCAAAAATCGTTATATAGTTGGTTGATAAACAGTCGAAAAGTAGATATTTACATTGGACATTTAAAGGAAAGAACAAAAGTAAAACAATTTACTAATTACATCCTAAAACTGTAAACACGAAAGAGTTCAAAACACGAGATTCACATCCGGGATGAGAAAATAAAAAGAAAGTAGTGAAACAAATTCAGTAGCTTCATCGTAGAAAATGAGTTGTTTGATCTAAAAAAAATAAAAACGGCGGACAGGAATTTTATTGCTCTAAAAGCAAAGACCTTAGATGTCTTCATACTGATCAATAAAACTCCGTATCTCTTTGCTTCTCGTCATTGAGTTTGGGTGAAACCTGTACGGCATCAGTTGCTCTACCGTGGTCTGTTGTAAAGGTAGGCAGTTGTTGTGCGTCACGTTCTTCAATTACGACAAAAGATAACGCCTGCACTGAATCTTGTGGTGCATGCTCTTCGTATCGTTTAAGCATATTGATGTTGAACAGTTTTTTAGCGTGGCCCAACTCAATCCAATAATTTTTCTAGTTCTTTCGTGAGACCACAAAGGGACATTTCCACTGCATTACGAGATAATTACGGCTAGTCGTAAAAGAATGGGGGCTCGATTTCTAATTTTAAAATGCCGTTCTTTCTGCACCTGTCACAATATTTCTTTTGATACGGTTGAGCACTCATGAGATTTATGTGCTGCCCGAATAGTTTGTTCCATACGTTCTCTAGGTCGATTACATAACCGTACACCGTATTCTATTCTTCTCCCAGCTCTTCCATGGACCAAAGCTCTCTGAAAGCGGCAAGTGGTCCTCGTACGAGTCATACAAAAATTATCTTATGTAGGGAAAACCCCAAACTCGCCTGCGGTACCTCCCTGTAGGCGAACAGCAGTGGAGCGAGATATTGATCCCAAGTTTTGGGCTGCTCCTGACTAAGCTTCTCCACCATCCCATTGCACATGAGTTGTTAAGTAGTCGTGCGGAGGTGTTTCACTCACTCATTAAACTCTCTCATCAATTCAGAAGTGATACACGAGCCCTGGTTATAAAGGATTTCTCTTCATTAAGCTATCCTTGAAAACATCACGAAATCTTCTTCCACGGTTGCTGAATCCATCTTACGCAGAGCCATGGCGTCGGGATACCGGGTAGTGAAGTCGAGGAGAGTGCCAATAAATCTATACCCTCTCACCGATGTGGGCGACAGCGGCCCGACAATATCGACAGCGGTGCGTCGAAATGACGTCTCGATAAGAAGCTTGCTTCTCAGTGGAGATTTACCTACTTTGCCTCTCAGGAATGTCCTTTAGCAGGTGCCGCAATGCCTTAAATATCTCTTAATCGCTCATTGCACTCCTGGGCAATACAATTTTTCATGAATTCAATCTGTAGTCGTCTTAACGCCTTGACACTCCACCCGCGGCCTATTATGGGCAAGGTTTAACACATGCTATCTGCAAAACTTTGGAAATACTAGCTGTCGAACTTCTCTGGCTGAGGCGAGATGATAGTAGTGGTACTGCAATCCATTGTTGACCGAATACGAGTGAGCATTACTGCTCTTGCCATAGAATACCTTTATAACTTTAATCCCACCCGCCTTTGAGAGCCCGTCTCCGCTGCGGGGGGTGGTTCATTCGAAAACCGCCGCTGGACACCCACCAGTAAAAATGGGGGCAAGCCTGCCCGGCCTTGCGCCCGGCTCTCACAGAGATGTGCGCTTGGAAGAGGTTCCGCAAACAGCTGCTTTCATTCTGGTGCGACATAGTTAGGAACACTTCAGTCTGCAAGAGTGCTTCGATTTACCGTGTTTCACTGGGTTCAAAACTGAAAACGAGTCGTGTCTTGCACATATGAAAACTCAGATAAAGCATTTACGTTTCAGGTCAGAAACACTCTAAACCAGCGTGCCAAAAGACGTAAAGGTTCACTGTCACTGATGAAGTTTACTTCGGAAAGAATCACAGCAGTCGTGGGCAAGTCCGGATTTCTGGCTGTCTGACTGCGAAAAAAGGGGCTCGGCCTGGGTGATTCCATGTAAGCCCGGGGATTCCGTTTGGTGAGCCGTAACTCTTCTTAAACCGAAGCGTGGCCTTGTAGTAGAGCATCCGCCCCGCATCCGGGAGGTACCAGGTTCGATCCCTGGTGCCGCCGGATACCCACCGGTTTTCAATGAGTACATGCTTTTCCCCTGCCTGCTGTATGGCTCTTTGGAGTGAGCTGGGGAAAGGGGTCATAGGTACCAAATAGTTGTGCCGATGGGTCAGTGATCCGTTTCGTCATCGGACAATATTATGTCCTTCTCGCGCGGCAAAAGCCTATTATGTGGCCCTTTTTTTCATGTCAGCAGCCACCGTGCGTGCGTTCCACAGACACGCTCGTTAGAGCTTTCCCACTCGGCACTGAGTTCCGAACCCCGTGCAAAAACGGTGGCTCGAACCGCCTCTAGAAGAGACGATGCTCGAAACTAGTGCACAGTGAGGTAAGCGAGGCCTCGTCCTAGCGTGCACCCCTGTGGACGCCGGGCGCGGGCCGAGGGACGCTTGAACACATTTTTACCGTTGGGTGTCCAGCATTCGTTTTCGTACCAACCAACTCCCGCAGCCGAGACGGGTGCCCAAGTCACTAGGCCATGACTACGGAAACACGTAAACATGCCTTCAATGATCCATCCTCCCTTTGCTCTTTTTCTAGTATTGCCTTAAGGAATCGCATACGGCGTGCATGTAAAGCAGTCTTTCTAATTCTTAGCCCGGAAACTTCCTTTCTGGCCAACACCATTTGTATGCTTTGATCTTTTCGATTTAATGTGCCCACGTCGCCCTTCTCTGCGCTTGGAAATGATTTTCTTCAGATGTCTTCTAATCCGCTATCTGGATCTAACGGCTCACGGGCCTCCGGTATATATTCAATTATCACGTCGTACAATGACGTGTTCATGCATTTCGCAAGGACCGTGCCAGTAAAGTAAGGAGAAGCGATATACACTTCTGCTTCGGGAACTTCCATACTGCTACCTTCAACCAGGAACCCCGTGGATGTGGTGCCAGTGAGAGCTTCAGGAACTAGGGTTTTCCGCACAACCGCCGTATTGCTCTCCGTGTAGCATAAAACAGGTACCGGAAGATTTTAGAGCTCTCGCTATAGCAAAGCCATGCTTTGTGCTTTTGTAGACCTTTTGAGGACAAATCCGAACACAAGCTTCTCCTCATATGGTTCCAGCCTGCCTTCTGTTACGGATGCCCTCTTACGCGCAATAATCTCCGGCTGACTACAAAAGGACGACTGCTTCTGGTTTTCGTGCTTACGTGAACAGGAACTCATATCATGCCCTGCCTGTCTGCAATAACAGCAAAAAAGCTGTTTCGTCCTAGAAGGGCAATCAGCATCCTTATGGCCAGGTCGGTAGCACATGATGCACCTTCCTTGCTACGGTCGGGAACACCCTTCTCTCTTGGGATGCCCATTTCGATAAACTCTTTAAACGAAAACAAGTTCTTTTGCCGCTGAGCTTCTAGAATATTGCCTGCCGCCTTAGCCATTTATTCTAGCGTCTTACACTCTCTTTCCCGAAAGAAAGTCGCCAGACGACTATGCGAGATTTTCTGAACTGTTCGGCCACTACCAAATCACGTAAATCATTATACATCGTATACGTACCTGACATCACTGATCGATCGAAAATACTGAGCAAACGCGCCGCATTTTGTTTTCCAGTTTCTTTTTCAAGTGGTTCATTTTCAAAAATCCTTTCGCGAAAGTCTTCTGCTGCAAACCTGAAATGCTGGAGCAGGGCTAGCCTTGCCTTATCATAATCCATTGACTCTGTAGAGACAGTCGACTGAACACACTGAGACCCTCCCCAGTCAGCCACATACTCAGTGCTGTAGTCCATTTTCCCTTAGGCCAGGTTTGCACTTCTCCAATTCGCTCAAAACGTTTGAGGTGTACACCCAAGTCATCCTTGCGATCATCGAGAGGCGGTATCAACTTGTGTGGGCTAAACGGTGCTGAGGATCCCGCTGTGGGATTTCGAATGCCTTTACCAGATTCTGCGAGCCTTAACAGAAGCTGCAATCTATGCTCTTCCGTCTATGGTAGACTCAGCTTCGCCTCTGCTTGCAACCTCATATGTTGACGTACGGCATTCCGCGCAGCGCGTTCCAGCTGCAGTCTACGCTCCTCAGCTTGCTTGCAACTTCGCATGCTCACGTTCAGCGGCCTGTATAGCGCATTCAGCCTTTGCTTGCGAATTCGCATGCTCTGTTCGGCAGTCGGCGCGCCGGGTTCCTTCTCCTGCTTAGCGGGAACGCACAAACGCAGCTCGGTATCTCTGAACCGCAACTCTTTACACAACTTAATTAAATACTACAGTGTGCTCACTGTATTGCGTTTTCCTTACACAACCCTGAATTAAATATAGAAAGCTTCGTCCTTTCGCGGCCACCAAATTGTCGCGTATTAAGTAACACGTCCCCGAATGCAAAGCGGGGTGGGTGCTATAGCGAGCAGGTTCGATCAAGATCACAGTCAAATGAAAGAAAAGGAAACGAAGCCGGTTTCATAAATTAAAATTAGAACGCCAATACGAAACCACACTTAAAGCAAAACACACACAAAACACGCACAACACAAGTTAAATGAGAACGTTCACCTATGCGGAATGTCCAAGAAAAGGCAGGGCTCTCTTGTAGCCAGGGCAGACGCGGTTATGTGAGCTGCATGTCGGCGGCGGCGCAGCGTTCTGGAGTGCTCTCCGAAAAGCCAGGTGGACGCAAGAGCACAAAGGGGACCAAAAGGTGACACCACTGAATTTGCGTTGGTAGCCCCAGGAAGTTTGCAGCTGATAGCGAAACTAATATCCGAGACCAGCGCCAGATCCGTCGATGGCGCCCCGTCCCGCTGCAGGCTTAATAGGCGAGCTTGCCACTGGTGATCGACGAGAGGCAAGCTAGCAGAACAGAATAGACATCCTTCCTCTGTTAATCTCTACATTTGAATGCCACGCCTTGGTGTTCCTCTCTTTCTTGATACCTTGGTTTCCCGGCACGTCTCCTCTCCGCTCCTCGTCCACGACACGCACTTCGTCGTTCTCGCCACTCGTACGTGCGCTCACCCAACGTTGGTCCGGCACGTGAATCGCTCCGCCTTCGGCGCACAAACAAATCCAGCCTTTCATCCCACAACACTTCACCAATATGCCGCACATTAAAAGAGCTCATCACAAACAAAATGTATTATCTAGAATCATGATGAAGAAAAAGAACGCCGATTAACCACTCCAGTGCTTCACTGAACGCGTCGTTAGTTAAGAAGCCTTTTGTTTTTCGTGTGCGTCCGGAAGCCAATTATTTTACTTTTAAAAGGAAGTGGAGTTGCGCTATAGGAATTCACAATGCTTTTGGAAAGTTTGAAGTTGTGCGTTTCGCATCCCACCAGGCCTTGATGTATCTTCTGCACGAAGGTAGAAACGTCTTCGGGGCTTTTTTTCAGTACAATATTCACACTGAAGCAGTGATTGAACGTGTTTCCGACTAACGTCAAAGGCTTGCTGGTGGTATCCGAAAAAAAACAACCTTTCCTTATTCACGTTGGTTGTCAGTAATGACCCGAATCGAAGAGGTTTGCGCAAAGACGTCAACAGAAAATCCTAGCAACTTTCCTATTTTGCTTTTTCGACGAACTTTCTGACGACGCACCAGGCAGTGTAGAATATTAGTATCGTGTCACTTATTTTTGCTGTTATAGTGCAGTGGTCGAATTCATATAGCACTCAACGTTTCGTGCGCTCCTTGCAGGTTTCCAAAGTTAGTTTATCCATCTTTTCTGCCGTCTCAACATCTGTCCTCTGCATTGCCGACAGAGAGCAAGATGCTCAGTACATCAGAATACACGTTACTAGACTCGAGACTGTTCTAGATATATATTAATTTCATCATATTGATAGACAGTAGAAGTTGGATGGGCGTCGAATGATCACTGTTGCCAAACATCTAACGCAAAACTCGAAACAACCGTTCCAAAATGTCTTGAGGAACTGCCATCATTATAAGCACCTTAATCGCATTTCAACCGTCAGCTACTCAACGGGCCTGTGCATTTATAGCTGGACTTGTAGTTTGGTGGCAAACAAATGATATAGCGCATAGTGCTAGTCGGAAGCTGTTCCAGTTGACACGGAGTGCTGAAGGTGATTTTAAGCATTTTATATGTGTGCTTTGAAATTACATTCCTCAGTGTTTTCGCAAATATGCATCCTGAACATAGATCTGGTTGTATATTGTAGCGATTTCAAATTGAATATATGAAAAAAAAAATGAATTTCCGACTCCACAAAACAATGTTTTGTCCTAGGCAGCAATATTTTCTTTAGATCGGGTTACTTGTCAGGAAGTCTAATAATACTTTCAGGCGTTTATGCCATAAAATACCAATCAAACTTTCCTAAATATGTTCACTTCGTATGTGTTGTAAGAACTGTGCGGAAGCTAGAATTCGTCTGCAAACATTCATCATTACCTGTCATCCTGAGCTGTGCAGAAGAGGATGCCCAGCCGACTATTCCTGCCTAGCCGAAAAACAACCATTATTTGGGATTGTTGTGCCCATTTACCTTCCAGAGATCTCCGACCTGAACCCTTCCTTGGCACGTGGAGCGACGACTCAGACATCCAAGCACGTGCCGGCGCATGGGTCTGTATTGACTGGGGTAGTTCATGGCCTCAGAGGAACGTGCAGAACACCACCTTCCCTACACACGCCTGTGCTTTGCACAGTATAGTTTCGCTTGACCTGACTTAAGCCTCCATCTGTGACTTCTTTTCTCGCAGCTCATCTTGATGTCACTGTTATTTACCCTAATTTTCTTTATTGCTGGATTCGAGAAAAGAAGTTTTCAGGACACATATTTTTGTTGATCAAATACATGAATAAAGGGGCAACAGCAAAATGCGTGCCAAGAGGCCTGACAGAGACCTGCGCTCCTCGAAGGCCTTCACAGCTCCCGTCCTGTCTCTTTCCTGTGTTTCTTCCTTTGCGCGCTTTGCGTTTAAAGTTCATGCATCACCTATTGTGCCATAATATCACACACTCCTTCACACATATGTAGTCAAAATGCTTATCATGAATAGCTAATTCATTTTTCTTTATTTCTGTGCTTTGTGTGGTGATGCAACTTAATGTAGTTAATTTTTCACTCAAGTGTATTATTGAGCGACTATAAAAATAACAGATTTTTCCCGTAGTGCATAAAGAGTTTATTAAATTGCGCTGGTAATCTAGGCCTCACCTGTAAAGGGCTGGCTGTCACTGCTCGTGTGCGGTTTGTGACGCTTAGTCTTGCGGCGCTTTACTTGAAAATTTTCATTACGTGGTCCACTGGAAGTGCTTGGCCAGACGAAGCCCATTATTTTTATGTGATGTTTCAAATCTACACAACCTGTTTGTACCCCACTCGCAAAACCTAAAAGACCGTGTTAAAAATGCCACAAAATATTTTGCAGATTTATTGTGACAATGGCATTGTGTAGATTGCTTCTTTCGCAAATTGCTTTTTGTCTGTAGGAGATTTCTATGACAAGTACACATAATTCCATTGCTAAACAAAATCTTTGTCCTGACAACATGTTCCCTGTCAGAAAGCACACAAGAGTTCTGTGGTGACAACTGGAAGTTTTCTTCGGTGTTGTTTTCGAAAAAGACCTGGTAAATGGTATTGTCCGCTAGGAGGCGGCTTAGTTTTCGTATGGTTCTTCTAAAAGCAAAAGTCATCCATACGTACCACTCGTAAGGCAACAGCGACTGTTGCCTCGAGACGCTAGAAGGCGGGTCTTTTAGATGCCAATTTCGAAACACATGGTTTAGATGCGATAGTATTGGAGAATCATCTGAATGATCCCTCCAACACTATTCGCCTACAACCTAGTGCGAGTGAAATATCAAAAATGCAATTAATAATAAATTTTTAACGAAAACCATCGGGCTAATAACCACAACTACAAATAAAGCAGAACAAATAGTCTGGTGAAGGTTTTTCCCTTTCGATTTTTTAGATAAATATGTCTTATTCCGTTCTCCGCATTCTGCTGAGATGCAGTCAGAATTAAGCCTTGTTGCTATCCTTCAATAGTATATGATGTTTAGTTAGGGTAAAGACAGAAGCGTAGAAAAACGTGAAATTTATTTAATCTCTTTTTTTGCCGAATTTACTTCCACACAGTGCTTCCTCTGACGATGTCGGTACCTTGTGTCTTCAGTCATAGTGCTCTCATAGCCCGCACGGCGCGCAGTGCTTTCTTTACGGCTGTTATGCGGTCATAACGATGGCCGCACTGTCCCGAGTCCTCTGCTTCGTACTCCAAGCCGAAGAATGCCCAGCCGATGTTTTGTGTTGTCGCGTTCATAACTCGCCTCACCTTGTATACCTAGAGGTAAAAAAAAAGCACATACTCAAAGGCTTCTCGTGACTTTTTGAAAGTTCTCAACCCCTTTGATACTTTATTCGCCCGACTTATCGGCTGACGTAGTAATTTTTAGTCTCTGAGCCCAAGTGTAAATTATAGTGATGTTGCAGTTTTCATGTATAAGCTTGTGTTACGAACTCTATAAGGTGCACATGCTCGCATTATCTGGAAGCTCTCCTCAGATTCCCTTATAATAAAGATCTCAGCACCATAAAGCAGTGAGAACTGCGACCTATACAACAGCGAATGCTATGCGTGTATTTTGAGACTTCGCCCAGAAATATGCATATCCCCCTAGAGAAGATAATCACAATTTGTACTACTTGAGGCTAATGTTTATAAGGTTTGACTTCACAGAGTTACTCAGAGAATTATTAGGGACGCCATAGTTGGCGGTTCTTAACAACGCTGACAACTAGGAGCCATTTAACGTGCACCGACATCACACAGTACACATCAAACTTGCTTTTCGCTTTCAAGGAAACACGGCCTCGGCATTCAGAATAGACCTGGGGTCCCAGGGTACGTCTTTTGGGAGTTATTGGCGCGCACCATGTACAGCTAGAAAACAGGTTCGGCATTGAACAATGGAGCTGCTGGGCATTACCAAACAACCAACAATAAACTTTGATAGTTGTCAAGGAGATGATAAACAGTCAAGACTTTGGACGAAACGGTCCGCAATGTTTTGACCGGTCTATTTCTTTCAGCTAATATGACTGCACAAATGACCAATGCAAGACTTAGCTCACCGAAACGAGCTGTTCAATGCACAGAATATGTCTGTAAGTAGTAGTGAATCTCATGCAATGCTCATTTGGCCAGTACACGCTCAATTATATTGGAATATTTGCTTCGTATAACAGCTGTTAGGGGAGGTTTTCAGATATTCTTGTTTTTCGAGAAAACATTTGCACGTCCCCATCATCATCATCAGCCGGGCTATATATACTGCAGGGCGAAGGCCTCTCCCATGTTCCTCCAATTAAACCTGTCCTGAGCTAGCTGCATCCACGTCACTCTTGGGAACTTCTAAACCTCATCCGCCCGCCTAACTTTCTGCCGTACCCTGCTGCACTTTGCTTTCCTTAGAAACCATGTTTACATATGGAGAATATTTTCCCTTAGCGAGGAGAAATGTCATAGCTTACGAAGCAACCGGAAATATGGATACAAATTTTTTACTCAAAATTTTTACATTCATTACAAGTTTTCGCACACGTATTCAAACACGACTGTTTCAGGTTTAGAGAAAACACGGAACTATGCAATACAGCGCAAATAAAATTCTCGACTTGCAAGCCCTGTGCTTAGATAGTCATGTTTTCATTATAGCACCTTTCAAGTGATGTCGGATGGTTGGAAATTGGGCACTTGTATAGTGTTGCACCGCCAGATCTCAGGAGCAGAAACATTCAGACGTACAGCGACATTATTACGGGGGTACGGGGAGGGGGGGAGATGTGGGGAGGTAGACATTGTTTTGGCTTTAGCTTTTTACTTGTTGCCGATATTGCTATTCTGAATGGCTCTGCATTAAAGCGCTCCACTGAGGAAGCAAAAAAAAACACATAGTCCTGAGCTTTATTAGGCCATCTGGGTTGAACTAGACATTTCGGCGAGGAGATAATTAGAAAAGCCTTCTTATAATAACACGGATGAATACTGACCTTGTTTTGAAGTATTTCGACGTCTTCATAAACGTACACGCCGGCCATAGACTCCTCTTTGGCAAAGTACATGTCACTGATATTGTGGTACCTCCTGGGCTGACTGCACATCTATCAACCAGTGCAAAGAAACGGGAAATATCAGAGCAGTCATTCGCAAAAACAACAAGTTTGGAAGCATTTCAGTTATACAATCATTTTTAATGCTACAGACTCTCTCTCTACGATACTGCTTACTTTATTGTCAGAAAGGAGCTCCATATCAGGCGCATAGATAAGATTCCATATCTGCTGCGTTGTTGGCAGGATGTGCAAGCAAACATAATTCTTGGGCCCTGTGAGAGTGGTATGCTCTACCAGCGCCTCCTTGATATTTACAACGCCTTTTGAATATGGCCGATTTGACCGTTCGCGGTCCTCCTAAATTCCTACTCTCCTTGTTAGCTAGTGCTCGGTTCTGATCTACCTTTGTGGGGAAGACTACCTACGGTGGGTGTAGGTAATAACGTCCCTGAAGTCCCACTCCCCAGAAAAACATCCCCGGTAGGAAAGGACACTGAAAATGCGACCACTATTAAGAAACTTCCCCAAGATAAGAATTCGACCTAGAAATGAATTGTTTCGGAATTCACATAGCAAAAATGCCAATTTTGTTCCATGTTTTCTTAGCTTTGACATAAATGTAATCATCATTTGGCACCTGGGCCTTCTAGGTGCCTGAAGTGTTTACATGCAATGCGGAAAAGCATGGTAAAAAAGCTATGAACCTTTTATACGGTGCATAGATCCGAGCTCTGCAGCTCGTTCAGCAGTCACTAAGAGAGGTCTAATCGGCTCGGTAATATTATCCCCTGGGAGAGGTACAAGCGTTTCAGAATGTGGTAGCCTTGGGGAACCACCCAGAATAGAAGGCTTCTCTGGAGCTACCTCGAAGGCCTTCCTGTGGCAAGTTAGACCCTTTATTTTGATGATAGTGTACAATCCTTGCTGCGCTTCTGCTGGTGATGGAGGTGCTGTATTGGGAAAGGAAGGACGAGGCTTAACAGTCGTTGACCATTGTCAGCCTAACGCATTAGTCCAAGCTGGCAGTTAAATAAAGTCGGTGGTCAGCTGGCATTTTCCACGCAAATATGGCAAATACAATGTGCTGTCACATGTTACAATTTTCTTCATTTCTGTTTTTATGAACGTCCTGCATCCGTTGCATCTTCGGTCACATCCAAGCCGGTAGGTGGATCCGCTGTGGTGTACATCATTGAAGCTCGCCACGGACAACACAGTCTCCGCTTGGTGATATTATTTCCTATTTCGCGAATAGGGGCTTTGTTTCTGGGGACATTTCTTGCGCGGCCATTTTTTCGAGAGAGATTTACTATGGGGACATTATTTTCGGGATTTTTCTTACCGGAACCCACCTAGGGTGCCTCGATGCCAACGCACCACCGTTCAGGGTTCAGACAATCTACCATACAAAGTACACAGAATAAGCCGCTCAAGCGTTTGTAACGATGTCATTCATGCTCTCGGCGCACTTTAGAGGGGTTTGACTTGAACAACCCTTTTTTTCAGTACCGCACTGCGTATCGTGTTACTCTTAATAGCATTTTTAAACCCCAATTGCTACTGCGACCACTCCAACCGGCAGCTGTAATTCAAAATTGCTTCACCACAAGCAAGAGACAGAGTGGGCCGGTCAAAGGTTCAGAACAGCAGCGCTGGCATCGAGACAACCTAGAGATACCAACTGTGCGGTTTCACTGGGCGGAAAGTGGGAAAAGCATTGTTTCTTCAAGTTTTTTTCTTTCTTCGCGTTGGCGGAGCTCTACATTCCGCATTCGCTTCTCTTCCTAACCTAGAAGCGTTCCATCGCCAACTCATCACATTATATCACTGAGCCTTTATTTTGCCTTATTTGTCTTATATATACATTTTTATTAAATTTGTTGCAGCTGTGAAAATTTTTGATGGGTTTTATTTACTTGTGTTTGCCTATGTAATCTCTCCGGTTTTTTTTTCCTTACCTTTTTTTTTAAGCGCCATTCGGGGCACTGTGTGCCGCTTGCTTTTTATTGTGCTTAATCTGTGTGTGTACGATTGTGCTTTAATCTGTGTCGCGTATTTCTTTTTCTTAATGATATAATAATTTCCGCGTCGTACATTTTTGTTTGTTCATATATTAATTACTTTTGTATTTTTTGCCTGTTTCCTTACATTTTATGTATATATTGCACTGTATAGATTTTATGTCCCCCTTACACAATGCCTAATGGGCCTGTAAGGTATTTTCAAATAAATAAATAAATGAATAATCAGCGCGTTGCCTGTCAGGACCTGCTACAGAGCGTCATGTTCATGACGCTGCTTATAGAGCATCTACAGCAAGCGTCGGTTTTAAAAGTAGGCACAGATATTAGGGTGCAGCGGCATTAGCATCGCTATGAAAGGTTGAGTTGGTGGCGGCTTGTTGAGATCATGTTTGTCTTTTAGCGGAAATATTTCTGGAGTGGCACTAAAACTGCTCGGCGGAAATATGAAATCGGAGGATAAAGGTTGTCAGTAATAATCTAAGCTGTATTTCTTTTCGATTAGTCAAGTTTAGTAAGAAATTAGGACATGAAATAAAAAGGCAAGGTATACCTTCCTGAGCACACAATTTACCTGATAACAATAACTTTGCATGTCGAACCTCTATACTTTTTCTTGGATAAGCTTGCATCTTTACGACAAAGGTTTTTTTATGTGCGCGCCCGGATCCGCGGTTGTTCAAAGAAACAGAAAGTGGGCATTGTTCTCGAATACACGGCGATGTAGCTGATGGAAAATGTACTTACTGGCTGCCTATTATGAGTCTCGTGACATCTCGCGTGTAACTTCAGCGCTAAGAGGACTCGATTGTAGTGTTTTCGCATTATTTGGCGCATATTATATGCAAAGAAAGAACACACGAGAAAGAAGCTTTTCTGGGCGAAGCGAACAAACGCAACTACTTAGAATGCAAGAAATAGTAATAACCTAAGAAAACATCTCATAGAACGCCTCAATTCTGCCAGCCCCGATGTTCACTTCATAAGGAGAGCGAACGCCGACTCAGCTCTGCAAATCACGAGCATTGCTCCCGCTCTGGCCAATTAGCGAGTGAAAAAATTTCCTATGGTTTAGCTTCGATCAAACCTGGTGACGTGCAGTAGCTTCATGCGATTACGCCTAGCAAATCTTTGTTTCTCGGCTTGTTGACCTATCGCTGTTCCTTTGGACTTTGTCAGGTGTGGCCAGCCTCCAATGCTCTGCTCCACTTCCCCGCTTCGTATACAGCTGGCGGCGTGACCTCACGGCTAAAGCGTCGCCAGGACAAGTCGCGCTCAGTGGGTGTGCAAACCACCCTGTACCTATTAACCTTGCACGTAATCATTGATATTTGGCCTTGAACAGACATGTGACGTTTTTCTGGTTCTGATGCAGTGTTACTTTGACCTTGTAAGTAAGTTTGTAAGTTTTGTAAGTTTTACCTTGGTTCTGATGCAGTGTTACTTTGACCTTGTAAGTAAGTTTGTAAGTTTTGTAAGTTTGACCTTGGATAACTTTTAAGGTCATTCTGACACGACGACCTGACTTACTCCTGGAAGTGAAGTTACCGCTACAAAAGAAGCGTACCATGTATGAAGTAAGAGCTACAGCAGAAGAGGTACGAAACAAGTCTCACAAGCTTGGTGTGCGATTGGGAGCGAGCTATCATCGGGGCCCGTACTCCGAGCTTGGGTTTCATCCAAAGTCTCCCTGACCATGGGTCATATGAATCGTCAAAAGCCGGAACCAGAAATTGCAGCAGCTATCGGGCCCAGCGTCCTGGCGATTTCCCGTTCCTGCGTTTCCACTTAGAAATTTCTCTGGGATCGGAAGGGTCTAACTCTTCTAAGCAACTTGAGAGGAAATCACGAGAGGTAAACTTCCCACCCTTCAATGCTGCCAATATATATTGCCGCGTAGAAGACGACGCCAGAGATGATGACTGAGACCACAAGCGCGAGGCTGGAAGAGAAGGAAGTTTGAGCGCAAGACTCGTCCTGGTCGACCATAAAACTCGTCCTATCATTGGGCCCTCCTTGGCGTTCTATCGATACGTGACACTGGTGGAGCTCACTGGGGTATGCACAGCAGTCCTTCCGGCAGTCCACAGCGAATCCCAGACATCGACACGACTGTCCATTGCGCTAGCCGCAGCCTTCTAGGCCTAGCCCCGGAGTACAACCATCTGCCGAGCGACTCTTCAAACGCCCGAGTTTCTCAGGTCTCCCAAACCATGGCACATCCCAACACTACGCCGGTGACTCTCCAGAACACCAAGGTGCCAGAGTGCTTTCGCGGGGAAGCGTTTGAAGATGTGGAGGACTGGCTCGACCAATTTGAGCGAGTGGCCAAGATCAACCAGTGCAGCGCAGACCAGAAGCTTTGCAATCTTTATTTTGCCCTTCAGAATAATCCTAGAATGTGGCTTGAAAAGCACGAGGCCAGCTTATCCACATGGAATGACTTCCGTTGCCAGCTGGTCGACACTTTTGAGAGAACTGACCGACGAGACAATGCGCTGCGCCTGCTTGAAGGGCGCGTTCAAAAGCCGAATGAGAGCGTGGCTATGTTTGCGGAAGACCTGACTGTTTCGCGGTGCCGACCCTGATATGAGTGAGCCAAGGAAGTTATGGCATCTCAGGCATGGTGTCAAAGAGCAGGTGTTTGCGGGCTTGGTACGCAACCCACCTAAAACTGTGTGTGAGTTCATTAAGTACACTACGGCTATAGAGCGAGCCCTCCAAGACCGGTGCCGCCAGTACAACCGACCCGGTAACTGTGCTCCGACGACTGCGGCATCCCTGAATGCAACCGATAGGACCACTCTTCGAGACCTCATTAGAGAAATTGTCCTTGAGGAGCTGCAGCAGATTACGGCTACGAAGAGTCAGTCGTCAGAGGCCCTCGTGGAAGCTGTCTGGGATGAAATTCGGTATGCCTTATCACGGTCTACACAGTGCAGTGAGTCTCATTAAGTCGACAACACGGCAGCCATTTCCGAAAAATACCGCGTTCTACAACCGGTCAGCTTCACGGCCAACATTCCTGTAACTTACCACGAGCCGCATCCCGAGAGCTATGCCGCAGTCCTTCGTCGCGCGCCTCCAGACCACGCCCCACCGAGCTCACCAAGCCGTCAGGAGACGCGTTTCTTCCAGGTGCCTCAGCGGGCGCCTTCCAGGCGCTCTACACCACGCCGAACTGACAGGTGGCGCAGTTATGACAGCCGACCACTCTATTTTTTCGGCGGACAACCTGGCCACGTGTATCGGTACTGCCGCTACTGCGAAGAGGGGCAGGCCTTTCCGCCTGTTTCTGCTCGCCGCCGCTTCGACGCTGACACTGCCCAAACCGAGGACGACCCTACGGTCAGCAGGGAAACCAAATCCCCGGGCTTCCGCCGCCGCTCCTTCCCATCACCACAGCGTTATTCTTGGCCGATGCGTCGTAGCAATGCTGACGTTAGCGGACGGCGGTCCCCGAGCCCTCGCCGGGGAAACTAACCACCGCAACCTCGCGATGGGAGGTTGCAACCAGTCGAAAAGAGTCAAAACCCTCACCACCACCCCAACTGCCGACAAACCGTACTTCCGACGCCGCCGCAAATACCGAAAGAGACGAGTAACCCAGATGAAGTTGTCAGTGCTGACCTCGCCGTTTCTATTGACGGGCTGGAGGTACATGCTCTGGTGGATACCGGGGCGGATTGTTCAAATATTAGCCAGAAACTGGCTGATACGCTGCGCAAAGTAAAAACCCGAATGGACTGGGCCAGTAATTGGACGGGCTGGGGGTCAGCTACTGGCACCGACAGGGAAGTGCACTGCCCGGATAAGAATAGAAAACGCGGTGTTTGTTGGCAGCTTCGTTATTCTCCCTGACTGTTGTAAAGACCTTACAAAGACCTTATGTTGGGCATAGACTTTCTGCGTCTTCATGGGGCTGTAATCAGCCTTCGGGACACCGTCGTTGCCTTCACCAAGAATCACGGAGACTTTGGTTATGCGGAAGTACCCCTGATGCCCTTACGAGTCGCCAATGAGACGGTGACATTACCTCCGCGATCAGGCTCTATTGTTCAAGTGAAGTGCGACGTGGCGCATACCGGCGATGGTATTGCCGAAAGGGCAGTCACCCTGGTACTGAGCCGAGGTGTTTCTATAGCTCGAGGGCTAGTCAACTTTACCAATGGACAGACCGAAGTGCTACTGACAAACTTCAGCGATGAGCGTCAATAAATTCCGAAAGGCACTACTGTGGCCTTTCTCGACAGCCTCCTAAACGCGCCGCACTGCTTCTCATTGCAACAGGAAGGATCAGTGTGCAAGATGCTCGTAACCATAATCGATGTGGGTCCAAATTTGTCTTCTTCAGAACGGGACCGCCTTTTGGATCTCATAGATCAATTTCGAGACTGCTTTGCTTCGGAATCGCGGATCGGTCAACCGCCTTTGACAAAACATCGAATCATCACGGATGACTCGATTCGCCCGATTCGACAAAATCCTTACCGTGTCGCTCTGAAAGAACCTGAAGCCATTCAGCGCCAGGTGGCCAAAATGCTTAGAGACGACGTTATGCAGCCGTCACAAAGCCCCTGGGCTTCCCCCGTGGTACTTGTTAAAAAGAACGACGGCAGCTTACGATTTTGCAGACTACCGCAAGCACAACCAGGTGACTAAACAAGACGTGTACCCTCTTCCTCGCATCGACGACTCCCTTGATCGCCTGCAAAATGGATGTTACTTCTCATCAATGGACTTGAAAAGTGGATATTGGCAGATAGAAGTAGATGAGAGGGATCGGGAGAAGACAGCGTTCGTCACTTCCGACGGATTCTATGAGTTTAAGGTCCTTCCATTCAGTTTATTCTCGGCACCAGCAACATTTCAGAGGCAGATGGACACTGTGCTCTCGGGACGCAAGTGGCAAACATGTCTGGTTTATCTTTACGACGTGATGGTGTTTTCGGCCACATTTGAAGAGCATCTACGCCGTTTGCTAGCTGTGTTTCAGGCCATACGATCTGCAGGCCTCACGCTAAAACCCGAGAAGTGCCACTTTGGTTACGAGGAGCTGCAGTTCTTAAGTCACGTCGTTAGCCAAGAAGGTCTCCGGCCTGATCCTGAAATACTCTTCGCAGTCGCCAGGTTCCCAACGCCTACGGACAAAAATAGATTGCGGCGCTTCCTGGGTCTTTGCGCCTATTACCGCCGGTTTGTTGCTGCCCTTTCACGAATTTCCAGGCCATTAACTTTACTGACCCGTGACAACGCTGTCTTTCGCTGGGGTGAAGAACAGCAACACGCTTTTAATGAGCTGCAAGGCGTCTGAAGACACCACCTGTTCTGGCGCACTTTGATGACGACGCCCCTACACTGCTTCATACGGATGCCAGCAACGTGGGCTCAGGTGCTGTGCTGGTGTAGCGCCAGGATGGTGTAGAAAAAGCAATTGCTTACGTCAGCAGGACCCTATCTAAAGCAGGAGCGAACTACTCGCCAACCGAAAAAGAATGCCTTACAGTAGTATGGGCGGTTATGAAGTTCCGCCGTTATTTGTACGCTCGCCCATTTGAAGTCATTGGCGACCATCACTCTCTCTGTTGGCTGACGAACCTAAAAAGGACCCTTCAGGGAGACTCGCGCGTTGGAGCCTTCGATTACAAGAATTCGACATGGCAGTTATTTACAAATCTGGAAAGAAGCACACGGATGCTGATTGCCATTCGCGAGCGCCGGTCGAACCTTCCGCTATCACCGATGAAGACACTGCGTTTTTAGTTGTCATAGATGACGTAACGCATTCCCAACAGCAGCGAAAAGACCAGGAATTGCTCCCTCTTATTGATTTCTTGGAAAAGCGAACTACGGTTGTGCCTAAGATTTTCGCCCGAGTAATCTCTTCATTCTTTATTCGCAACAACGTACTTTACAGTTGCATCTTATCTGTACTCACCTATGGGGCTGAAACGTGGAGGCGAACCAATAGAGTTCTACTTAAGTTGAGGACAACCCAGAGGGCTATGGAACGAAAAATGGTAGCGGTAACATTAAGAGATAGGAAGCCTGCAGAGTGGGTCAGAGAAATAACTCAAGTTACCAACATTCTAGTGGAAATTAAGAAGAAGAAATGGGCATGGGCAGGACATGTAGGGCGAAGAGAGGACAACCGATGGTCGCTTAGGGTAACAAACTGGATCCCAAAGGAAGGAAAGCAAAGCAGGGGGCGGCAGAAAGTTAGGTGGGCGGATGAGGTTAAGAAGTTTGCAGGGGTCATGTGGATGCAGCTAGCACAGAACCGGGTTAAGTGGAGAAATATGGGAGAGGCCTTTGCCCTGCAGTGGGTATAGTCAAGCTTATGATGATGACATAGCAAGAAGAAATTCCGCCCTGGGAGAAACATTCATCTACTCTTCGTCCCATCTGCTCTCCGCAGTGAAGATTTGCAAGCGTGTCACGACGAGCCAACCGCCGGTCACCTAGGCTACACCCGCACTTTGGCTAGAGTACAGCACGGATACTACTGGCCAAAGCTGCCGGCGACAGTGAAACACTATGTACGTACGTGCATAGACTGCCAGCGCTGTAAATCCCTCCCTGTAAATCCAGCTGCACAAGAATGCTAAATTGGGCGAGTTGGTGCATTCGCATTTTAGGAAACGTAGCGCAAAGAAGACAAGGACAAAAAAAGAAGGAAACACGCACGAGCGCTTACTCACAACTGATTTTTTATTAGAAAAGCTAACAGAATATATAGAATACAAAAAATTATCAAATACATGTAATAAAGTGGTGAAATTGACAAAAATTGACAAAAATGTGGAGAAAGGCAAGTCTGCAAAGATACACACGTGAAAAAACTACTTGACCACTGATTCTAGGTATGTAATCTCTACTTTTGTTAAGTTAATAGAAGCTTCGCTAACACACTTATCCCCTCCTTTCACGATATGATATGCCTCTATAATTTCTCGTGTACGTTGATTGCGCGATGTGCCAAGAATGATAGTTTTATCGAAAATTGGGCGGCATTTACACTTCGTGCAATGTTTAGGTAAATTATCTTGTGTCCTTTTTTTGTCCTTGTCTTCTTTGCGCTACGTTTCCTAAAATGCAATCCAGCTGGCCTACTCCACCCTCCTCGAATGCCAACAACACCTTTTAAGCAAATCGACATGGACCTCCTGGCACCATTTTCGACGGCCACAGCCGGACATAAAGGGATAATTGTCGCCACCGATTATCTAACCCGCTAGGCGGAGACCAAGGCTCTTCCTAGGGGTACCATCGCCGAAGCAGCTAGGTTCTTCGTTGAGAACATTGTCCTGAGGCATGGCGCTCCGGCACTCATTATAACTGACCGAGGAACTGCATATTTACGGCCGAACTTTTGGAGACCGTTCTTCGCCTCAGTGGTACCAGTCACCGTAAAACTACAGGCTATCACCCCTAAACCAACGGGTTGACGGAACGCCTCAATAAGACCATCGCAGACATGCTTTGCGTGTACGTTGACGTGAACCACAAGAATTGGGATGAACTTCTCCCCTACGTGACGTTCGGCTACAATACGACACGCCAAGACACCACTCGTATGACACCACGGGCGACCAGTAACAACTATGCTGGATGCAATGTTGCTCCCGAATGCCGACATCGATGGTCTCGATCAGGACGCCGAGGAATTCGCTCAGCGTGCAGAGGAAGCTCGCCAACTAGCGCGTGTATGGATCAAAAATCAGCAAGAGCATGATGCACGACGCTACAATCATAGACACCGACATGTCATGTACGAACCTGGCGAAAAACTTAGGCTCAGAACGCGTATTCACTGCCGTGGACTCCCCTCAAAACTATTGCAACGATACTTCGGGCCCTATGTTGTTCAGCGGCGTTTAACCGACGTCACTTATGAAGTGGTACCAGACGGGGTGTCGACCTCAAAGCGACGCCAGCAACAAGCCGACGTCGTCCACGTTGTACATATCAAGCCGTACAACTTGGACTGACCTTGACCTCCTACTTCCTTTCATGCTCATCGGGACGATGCTTCCTGAGGAGGGGGGCAAATGCCGCATAGAAGACGACGCCAAAGATGATGACTGAGACCACAAACGCGAGGCTGGAAGAGAAAGAAGTTTAAGCGCAAGACTCGTCCTGGTCGACCATAAAACTAGTCCTATCTTTGGGCCCTCCTTGGCGTTCTATCGATACTTGTCAATATATGTTGTGAGCACTGTCTGGCGCTTCATCTTCCACATGGCTGAACGTGCTGCTTCATCTTCATCCTGCTCCCTCTTGTAGATACCCATCGTCATCGCGGAGTGTGGTTGGCCGCTGTATGCGACCAAGGCTTCCGGTCTCCAAAAAAACCTGATCCCCCAAGTCCGGCCTTCGCGTTACCTTACACGTGGTGGCGGTGCGCCTTGATTTTCCCGCTTCTTCGTCACCTGCATCCACCTGGAGCTCCGTTCTAGCCGCCGTTTGACCCCGACCACCGTCGTCATGACTCAAGAGGGCCACTCCGCTGTTCTGGCTTCTACCAACTCGACCCCAGCTCCCGTTGCCACTTGGACTGTCAATAGCCGTCAACGCGACCCGCAGATGTTCGCCGGTCTCCGCGGCAACGACGCTGATGACTGGCTCGACAGCTACGACCGGGTCAGTGCTTTCAACCGGTGGGACGATTCTCTTAAACTAATTAATGTGTCCTTTTATTTGACAGATGTGGCCAACACGTTGTTCCTAATTCATAAATCGATGATTCTGGACTAGGCTACCATTAAACAAAAGTTACGCCAGATTTTCTGCGCTCCTACTATTCACACGGAGTCCGCTAAGAAGAAGCTAGAAGCCCGACTTCAGCGGTCCAATAAGGCCTATACCTCTTATATACAAGATGTTCTTGAACTTCGTTGGCACATAAATGGCACCATGCCAGAGGCCGAGCGGGTTCGGCACGTCCTTAAAGGTATTGGGCCACTCGCCTATAACGCCCTGGCCGTGCAGAACCCTACCACAATCGACGCCATCATATCGACTTGTCAACGCCTTGACGAACTCCAGTCAATACGCCTGCAGCCTAATCCCACTTCATTTGGTTTCACTGCCGACGCTGACCTTCGTGCGCTTATTCGCGGATTAATTCCTGAAGACGAGATCCAGCAGACCAGATCAAATTGGCCGAGATATCAAAGCTAATCAATAAGCGCAAGGTGGCCAAAAAAAGGAAGTATAACATGGAGAAAATTGAGCATGCTGTAAAGAACGGGGGAAGCCTTAAAGCGTAAAGAAGAAATTGGGCATAGGCAAAAACCAGATGTATGCGATAAGGGACAAGGCAGGCAGCATCATCACGAATATGAACAAGGTAGTCAAAGTAGCCGAGGAGTTCTATACAGTAGCCAAAGTAGTCAGGACCGTAATGAGATTAGCGGCAAGTAAAAACAGTCAGGCGTTCCACCAATGACGAAGGACGAGGTCAAGAAAGCATTGCCTTGCTAAGCACCTCGGGGAATGAACTCAAAAGGATGATTGATGACCTAGACAGGAAAAGTAGAAAGGTAGGCTTGAAAATCAATATGCAGAAGACTAAGGTAATGTTCAACCACCTCGGGAAGGAACAGCAGTTTATATTAGGTAGCGAAGTACTGGAAGTAGTAGGCGAATATGTCTACTTAGGAGAGGTTGTAACCGCAGATTCGGACTAGGAAAAGGAGATAACAAGAAGAATAAAATTGTGATAGAGCGCATTTGGCAAGCACTCGCAGATTATGACTAGCAGCTTACCGGTATCGCCCAAGAGGAAAGTATACAACAGTTGCATCTTACCTGTACTCACCTATGGGGCTGAAACGTGGAGGCTAACCAAGAGAGTTCTACTTAAGTTGAGGACAACCCAGAGGGCTATGGAACGAAAAGTGGTAGGCGTAACATTAAGAGATAGGAAGCGTGCAGAGTGGGTCAGAGAAATAACTCAAGTTACCGGCATTCTAGTGGAAATTAAGAAGAAGAATTGGTCATGGGCAGGACATGTAGTGCGAAGAGAGGATAACCGATGGTCGCTTAGGATAACAAACTGGATTCCAATGGAAGGAAAGCGTAGCAGGGGGCGGCAGAAAGTTAGGTGGGCGGATGAGGTTAAGAAGTTCGCAGGGGTCAAGTGAATGCAGCTAGCACAGAACCGGGTTAAGTGGAGAAATATGGGAGAGGCCTTCGCTCTGCAGTGAGTGTAGTCAGGCTGATGATGATGATGATGATGGTGAATTCGTGAAGAGCTGTCGGCTCAAGGTAATTTGTGCCGCCCTGCATCTGAGCCACATCCTTCAAGTGCGGGCATGCGTAGCATTGTCAAAGAAGAGCAGGCCACAATGACCTTTTCCCCCCAACACCGGTCGCTCCTACCATCTGTCATGTGCCAACGTACGCCCAGGGCACGTCCTTGCCGCCTGCAGTTGGAGCGCCAACGCCACCGGCGCCTACCACTGCTCATGTCGCCGCATTGGGACCTCCTGCCCCGGCGCCGACATACGACCCCACCTGGCGCCCAGCCCGCCCTGTTTGTTATTACTGCGGGTACCGAGGCCATATTTCCCGGTTCTTGTCGTCGCAGGCTCCAGAATGAACGCCGCGGCTACTATTCATTTGAAGCAGACCACCCTCCTCGCTTCTCCGGCTCTAACCACCGTTCATTCCCTGATTATCCCCGACGCTCATCACTCCCGCCAGAAAGCCCCGCTCCGCCTGGTGGTTACAGGCCTTCAAGACGCCGTTCTCCTTCGCCTTTTCGCCGCTCAACCTCGCCTCTCCGCCAAGCTTCTGTGACGACCCCCCGCCTATCGGAAAACTGACGACTGCAGTTTTAGGAGGGAAAACTGCACTCTTCGGCCATTCAAAAAATCCTCCGGAACGTCCCCGGAATATTATTTTAGTTTGGGTTGAAGGTTTATCTGTTGAGGCTTTGGTTGACACGTGCGCCGCTGTTTCTGTGATACACATTGATTTGTGCTCCCGCTTGCGAAAAGTGAAAGCGCCTTACGATGGACCTGATATCCCGTGGAGCTAATGGTGCAATAATTCGCCCTTTTTCTAAGTGTACTGTGCGAGTTTTTGTTGACGGTGTCCGCCACCATGTACAATTTGCCCTGATGTCACCGTGCGCTCACCCAATTATTTTAGGGTGGGAGTTTCTGCCTGTCGCATTAGCCAGCATTTCGTGTCGTGACAGGGCCTTTACATGAACGAGAGCGATCCGTCTTCTGAACCTCCTGAGCCCCGCCAAAGCCTGCTTGCCGCTACGGACTCAGTGTTGACCCCTGGATGCGAACAACTTGTCGCGCTTGCTTCTACTGACATTGATAATGAAGATGTGCTAATCGTGCCCTCTGATCGCCATCTTACCCGTGGAATCGCGCTACCACCAAGTCTTTTTCGGTTTGAGCATGGCACAGCGCTTGTCGCTGCTTCGAACACTTCCCCAAAGCCCAATGTGCTGACAAAAGGGACATGTTTTCCTTGTGCCCTGGACATTCACCTGGTGTCCCTCACCACCCTCACCACCCCCTCTTCCTCACCAGCAGCTTCTTCCGATGCCTCTCTTTGTGCTCTCTTTGGCACCATCAATCCTGACCTTCCTGCGACACACCGCAAAACTTTGCAGGAATTGTTTCGAAAACACCAAGCCTCCTTTGATGTCACTTCTCCGACCTTGGGCCGAACTTCTGCACAGCAACGCATTATTACAGAAGGTACTTCTATTGTTAGCCGCCGTCCTTACCGTGTTTCCTTATGAGAACGTAAAATCATAGAAGATAATGTGAATGATATGCTCCAACGAGGCATTATCCGGCCCTCAGCTAGCCCCTGGTCATCTCCGGATGTCTTGGTCAAAAAAAGGATGAGGCCATACGTTTTTCCGTTGATTACCGTGCACTTAAGAAAGTCACTCACAAAGATGTTTACCCTATGCCACGAATTGACGACTCCCTCGACTGTCTTCAGGGCGCCGAATATTTCTCCACTTTGAATTTGCGTTCCGGTTACTAGCAGATTCTGATGCACGAAGCCGACAAAGAAAAAACCGCATTCGCTACTCCCGATGGACTTTACGAATTCGATGCCATGCCTTTTGGACTTTGTAATGCCCCCACTACGTTTGAGCGCACGATTGAAACTGTTCTTAGAGGACTTAAGTGGAAAACATGCTTGTGCTACCTGGAGGACATAGTAATTTTCTTTGCGACTTTTTATGAACATTTATGCCGCCTTGATCACGTATTAACGTGCCTGGCATCCGCCGGTCTCCAGCTGAACACAAAAAAGTGTAATTTCGCCAAGGAAGAAATCAAGATCCTGGGCCTCCTCCTCAGCCGCGATGGCATTCGACCCGACCCTGAAAGCTTGCTGCAGTTTTGAACTTTGCACGCCCTCAGTGGACTAAGGATCTACGCAGTTTCCTTGGCCTATATTCATACTTTCGCCGTTTCATTCGCAATTTCGCTACTATTGCTGCACCGCTCCACAACCTCCTTACCGACCCTACTACTTTCAATTGGTCCGAAGAATGCGAAAAAGCTTTTCAAACTCTGAAGAATTCCCTCACTTCGGACCCTGTTCTCGCTCACTTCGACGGCACTGCTGCCACCAATCTCCACACCGATGCCAGCAGCCTCGGTATCGGCGCCATACTTCCACAACGTAATACCGCTTATCGGGAAAAGGTAATTGCGTGGGCCAGTTGAACTCTATCACCAGCGAAACGCAACTACACCGTCAGTGAGCAAGAGTGCCTCGCCGTCGTTTGGGCAGTTCAGAAATTTCGCCCCTACCTCTACGGCCGCTATTTCACGATCGTTACCGATCACCACGCTCTGTGTTGGTTATCAACTCTCAAACATTTGGCGGGACGACTGGGCCGTTGGATTCTGCGTTTGCAGGGATATCACTTCGATGTCACAAACAAATCATTTCGCAAACATCGAGATGCCGATGCTCTTTCCCGTTGCCCGCTCCCAGAATCACCACAGTGCTTCTTTGCGCCTTCCTGAGTGCACCCTGGACGTCCCAATGTCGTCCAGAACTCCACACATCACCTTTGCTACTCTTGCCGGTGCTCCAGATCGCTACGTTATTATTTCACACCAGCGAGCAGATCCCTACTGTGTTTCCCTAATCAACCTTCTCACCGCTGCTTCTCACCCTCCTACCGCTAGGATGCGCAGGCAACTCCAAAAGTTCAAACTTAACAACGGCGTGCTCTCCCGTTATATGTATTGCTCTGAAGGCACCCGTTGGGTCCCCGTTATTCCGGGAGCGCTTCGCACCCGTATACTGGCGGCTTTCCACGATGGTGCTACAGCCGGTCACTTAGGCTTTCATAAAACTTACCACCGCATTAAAAAACCGTTTCTTCTGGCCAGGCCTCGCCTCAAGCGTGGCAAAATACGTCGCCTCTTGTCTGCCATGCCAGCGCCGCAAACGGCAGACTTCTTCTTATGCTGGCCTACTACAGCAGCTACGTTGCCCTGCTACTCCTTTCGCCGTTGTTGGCATATATTTATACGGGCCACTTCCATTATCCGCTCGAGGTAACTGCTGGATCGTCAGCGCCGTCGACCACCTAATCCGCTACGCTGAGACCTCTGCCCTGCCTAATGGCTCAGCACATGAGGTGGCGACCTTCTTTTTGGAATCGCTCGTACTGCGCCATGGGGCCCCTCAAGTGCTTCTCAGCGATCGTGGTCTGACATTTCTGTCGACGATTGTAGCCGAAGTTCTTCAGGTCTCAACCACACATCACAAATTGACCTCCAGCTATCACCCGCACATCAACGGGTTGACTGAGTGGTTCCACCGCACGCTTTCTGACATGTTGTCTATGTACGTCGACCAGGACCACCGAAACTGGGACGCAATACTTCCTTTCGTTACGTTCGTCTACATTACGGCTGTACGGCGGACCACAGGTTACACCCAGTTTTTCCTCCTTTACGGCCATTCTCCCGCTACCTTTCTTGATGCCTCTTTCCTTTCTACACATGCCAGTTCCTCATCCTCTCTTCCTGACCAATTCCTTTCCCGAGTGGCCAAATCTCGCCGGGTTGCTCGCGTCAACACGGAAGCTAGCCAGGAAGACTGCAAGTGCCGCTATGATGCAACCCATCGCCAAGTTTCGTTCCATCCCGGCGATTAGATGTTACTTTAGACCCCATTACGCACTCCTGGCCTTTGTGACAAGTTCCAGAACCGTTACATTGGTTCTTACACAGTTCTTGCAAAAACCTCCCCGGTCAACTATCGCGTTTTTCCTGTTTACCCTCCTCCGGACAGTCGTTACCGTGGCACTGAAGTTGTCCGCGTTTCAAGCATGAAACTTTTTATTCGGCGCAATCCTGCGGACTCATTGCGGCCAGGCTGGCCGCTTCAGCTGCCCGTGCGAAATAGTATGAGCACTGTGTGGCGCTTCATCGCTCTTCATCCTGCTCCCTCTTGTAGATACCCATCGTCATCGCGGAGTGTGGTTGGCTGCAGTGTGCGACCAAGGCTTCAGGTCTCCAATAAAACCTGATCCCCCCAAGTCCGACCTTCGCGTTACCTTACAATGTATATATATATATATATATATATATATATATATATATTGTAAAAGAAGGCTAGGTCGAGACGGCGAGGTCGTGACTGCAAGGACAGCGAAGCCTTGTCTAGCGTTTTAACCCGATCACGAACCCAGGCGCGCGCCGGAGCCGGTGCCGCGGGACGATGACGATGGTATGTACAAAAGAAAGAAGATTATGGTATGTTCAAATGAATGAAGATGCGTGGAAGGCTCACAATATATATATATATATATATATATATATATATATATATATATATATATATATATATATATATATATATATATGTATATATATATATATATATATATATTGAAAGGGGGTGTTTACTGTCCTTTAAAAGGGGTAATAGCTCTCTCCAAGTTTCACAGAGAACCACACAAGAGCACAGCCAGTCTAGGCCTCCACAAGCGAGCTCGAGCAGCGCAGCGGCACTTCGTCGTTCTTCTCCTTGTCATCGTGATATCCTCGCCTGGTTCATCTTCATCTTCATAATATTTTCGCAGAGTTCACTACAATTTCCCCCGGAGCGAAGAGGAGCCATCCTGGCGACTTAGGGTGAGGGCAAGAGGAGCGGATCGTAGTATGTTTTGAGGCGGCTCACGTGCACAGTTTCGCGGCCGCGATGACGCATGTCTGAAGAGGGAGTGAATGGCTCCACGATGTAATTCACAGGGGAGGTTTGGCGAACAATGCGGTGGGGCCGTGGTACTCGGTTCGAAATTTTGATGACAATCCCGGAGGGGTGGCAGGAACCCAGAGCCAAGCAAGGGATCCTGTAGGGAAAACGTGTGGCGTCTGATCTTTGTCGTGACGATACTTTTGGCGGCCTTGCGATTCCGATGTTAAACTGCGGGCTAACTGGCGGCATTCTTCCGCATGTTTGGCAACGTCTAAAAGGAGTGTCCACTCGGAGGAGTCAGGACGATATGGTAAAATAGTGTCCATCGTGGACGATGCCTCATGCCCATAAAGCAGGAAGAAAGGGCTAAATCCAGTGGTTGACTGCGTGGCGGTATTGTATGCGTACGTCACGAAAGGAAGAACAGCGTCCCAGTTGGTCTGATCAGCGGCAACGTACATTGTGAGCATATCTCCAAGAGTACGATTGAAGCGCTCAGTCAGCCCGTTAGTTTGAGGGTGGTAGGCTGTTGTGGTCCGATGTATGATGCGACATTCGGCCAGTAGAGCTTCAACGATGTTGGAAAGGAAGACGCGTCCTCGGTCACTCAGCAGCTCTCGCGGCGCGCCGTGGCGAAGAACAAAATGATGTAGTAAGAATAGGGCAACTTCACGGGCAGTAGCGGCGGGTAAAGCGGCGGTCTCGGCATACCGGGTGAGGTGGTCGATGCCGACGATAATCCACCGGTTCCCAGAGACCGTGCAGGGAAGTGGCCCGTAAAGGTCAACGCCAACGCGGTCAAAAGGGCGGGCCGGGCATGGAAGTGGTTGTAAGGGGCCAGAAGCACGAGGTGTTGGTGACTTGCGGCGCTGACAGGCGATGCAGGAGCGGACGTATTTGCGAATATAACCGTACATGCCACGCCAATAGTAGCGTTGAGAAATTCTCTGAAACGTCTTCACTACACCAGGATGGGCACACTGAGGGTCGGCATGGAAAGAGGCGCAAATTTCTTGTCGTAAATGACGGGGAATGACGAGAAGCCACCGTCGACCATCAGGCATATAATTGCGGCGGTAGAGAAGACCGTCTCGTAGGGCAAAGTGTGGTGCTTGACGGCGTAAAGTCCGAGAAGGCGCAGCGTTTGGAGAAGCGGACACGATGTCGATAAGAGATGCGAGCCACGGGTCTTTTCGCTGCTCTGCAGGCATATCAGCGATTGTTAGAGACGAGAGGACGGGATCAGCCGCCGAGGAGCAAATAGGTGCGATGGTTAGGGGAGAACGAGACAGAGCGTCGGCGTCCATGTGTTTACGGCCAGATCGATATATAACGCGGATGTAAAATTCCTGAAGGCGGAGAGCCCATCGTGCGAGGCGGCCGGACGGGTCTTTAAGAGAGGACAGCCAACATAACGCGTGGTGGTCCGTGACGACGTTAAACTGGCGACCATACAGGTAGGGTCGGAATTTGGTTAGTGCCCACACAATGCCCAAACACTCCTTCTCCGTAACTGAGTAGTTGCATTCAGTTTTGGAGAGGACGCGACTCGCGTACGCGACGACGTATTCTTGAAAGCCATTTTTCCGTTGAGCCAATACCGCTCCGAGGCCAACGCCACTCGCATCAGTATGGACCTCGGTAGGTGCTGTGGGGTCGTAGTGGCGAAGGATTGGTGGCGAAGTCAAAAGACGGCGCAATGCGGTGAACGCTTCGTCGCACTCGACCGACCACGCAGTTAAGTCACTGTTTCCCCCGAGTAGCTTCGTAAGGGGTGCAATTATAGAAGCGAAATTCCGCACGAAGCGCCGAAAATAGGAGCATAGACCAATGAAGCTTCGAAGTTGCTTGAGCGAGACCGGCTTAGGAAACTCCGCCACTGCGCGCAGCTTGGCCGGATCAGGGCGAACACCTTCCTTAGAGACGATGTGCCCCAAAATGGTCAACTCCCGGGCACCGAAGTGACACTTCTTAAGATTTAGTTGTAGGCCGGCGTCAGTAAGACAAACCAAAACTTGCCGCAAGCGCTCTAGGTGCGTGGCGAAGTCGGTGGAAAAGACAACAATGTCGTCCAGGTAGCAGAGGCAGATGTGCCACTTGAACTTCCGCAAGATGTTATCCATCATCCTCTCGAATGTGGCGGGCGCGTTGCACAAACCGAAGGGCATTACATTAAATTCATAGAGGCCATCCGGGGTCACAAATGCGGTCTTCTCTCTGTCACAGGCGGCCATTGGTACTTGCCAGTAACCGGAACGTAAATCAAGAGAGGAAAAGTACTCGGCACCTTGGAGGCAATCAAGAGCGTCGTCTATACGCGGCAGGGGGTAATTGTCCTTGTGGGTAATTTTGTTCAGGCGCCGGTAGTCAACACAAAAGCGAACTGAGCCATCTTTCTTCTTTACTAGCACCACTGGTGAAGACCAGGGGCTTTGAAATGGACGGATCACACCACGTTTTAGCATGTCCTCAACTTGCTCATTGATCACGCGACGCTCTGCCGCTGACACACGATAGGGGTGCTGTCGAAAAGGCGTGTTAGAGCCGGTCTGAATGTTATGCGCGACTGTGGAAGTGCGGCCGAGAGGAGTGTGGGCGGCGTCGAACGCGGAGCGAAACGTCTGTAAAAGGGCCACAAGCTGCGTCCGGTAGGTGGAAGGAAGGGCGTCATCGATGGCGGTTCGGAAGAAGTCTTCTGGCAACGAATCAGGCGTCGGATCGGACTGCAGAGCATCGATGTAGTTACCACGGTTGGTCTCGGAGGCCTCCAGGTCAGAGAGAAGGTGGGCTGGTTCAATAGAACCGGGAGATTCCCCACGTAGTAAAGTAATCGGGCGCGGAGACGGATTGTAGATGAGTAGCTTCGTGAAGCCACCGTGAACATCGAGAACAGCAGACGGCAGCGGCAGGTGCTTGCGGTAGATGAAGGATGCAGACGGCGTAAATAGAACACTAACGGCTGACACGGCAGGACACGAAAGAGGCACAAGGGCACAAGCTTCTGGAGCTACGTCGACATCTTCAGCGATGGCAAGCGTTTGAGGACACACTGAACGGTTGTCGTCGTGCAGTACGTCGCACAGTGCAGAAAATTCCACTTCAGCTCGGGCGCAATCGATCACGGCGTTATTTTTGGACAAGAAGTCCCATCCAAGGATCACATCGTGAGAACAAGACGACAAAACTACGAACTCTACACTGTACAAAAGACCTTCAATGACGACACGCGCTGTACATGCTGCTAAAGGTGCAATCCTCTCTTCGCTGGCAGTGCGGAGCGACAAACCGTTAAATGGCGTTGTAACTTTTCGTAATCGTCGGCAAAGTCGCTCATCAATCACAGACACTGCAGCACCTGTATCGACCAGCGCATGTACAGACAGACCATCGATAGAGATTGCTATAACGTTCGTGGGCAAAATATGAGGCCTTGAGCTTTTCGCAGAGCACGCAGTTCTCGCCTCATGAACCGCGGAACTTAGTTTCCCTCATCAGCAGGGGGTGGTCGCCGGCGCATTGGTGACAGTGACCTGCGACGTGGAGAAAGAGAACGTTGGGTCGTGTACGAACGCTGTTCGGCGGCGTATGCAGGCGAAGACGGTGCAGAACGAAGCAGCTGTGGGGAGTACTCCGAAGACGCAGGCTCGGGACGCGCAGCCATGCGGCGACGGCACCGACGGGCCACGTGTCCAGGGCAACCACAGTAGTAACAAATTGGGCGATTGTCAGAAGTGCGCCACGGGTTGTAATAGCGCGGAGTCACAGGATGAAGCGGAGCCGTTTGAGGAAGCGGTGCATGGCGTAGGACAGGCTGCACGGGTGGTAACGGCTCAGGCGGAGGCCGCGCAGCCACTGCCGCGTAGGTCAAAGGGGCTGGGACAGATGGTTGGCTATATTGTAGTGGTGCTCCGACGTATGTCAAGGGAGCAACGGCAGGAGCTTCCGGGAGCGTGGGAAGTGCTTCTGCGACTTGGTCGCGGATGACTTGCTGCAACTTTGGCGCCAAAGGAGAGGAAGCGTCAGTACGATGGGGAACGAGGGACAGTTGACGGGCAACTTCTTCTCGAACGAACTGCTTGATTTGTTGCAGCAAGGGGGACTGTTCTGCGTCAGCTGTTAAAGCTGCAAGAGGCTCCTGGTGTGAAAGCGAAGAACGAGTGATTTGACGGCGCTTGCGTAATTCCTCAAAGTTTTGGCATGCACTGATGACGTCGACTACGGTTGCTGGGTTTCTGGCCAGAAGCATCTGGCACGCGTCATCGTCGATTCCTTGTAAAATATGACCAATCTTGGCATGTTCTGTCATTGAAGCGTCCACGCGCTTGCACAGGTCTACAACATCTTCAATATAACTCATAAAATTTTCGCCGGGTAGCTGTGCACGGCGGCGCAAGCGTTGCTCAGCGCGCAGCTTGCGCACTGCAGGCCTGCCGAAGATATCGGAAAAAGTGGTCTTCAAAGCAGACCACGAGGAGATATCGGCCTCGTGGTTGCGGAACCACAGGTTAGCAACGTCCGTTAGGTAGAATATCACGTTATTTAATTTGAGACCGTCGTCCCATTTGTTGTGCGTACTGACCCGCTCATATTGTCACGTAGCGGTGACGAGGTTGACGACACAAATGAAGGGGGTCGATGATTGCACTAAAGAAACTCTTTATTTGGGCTGACTTGCGCCCGCAAAAGAACTAAGCAACTCGGCGGCGGCGATAGAAACAAACGTGCTCGTCGATCGTCGAACAAAGAATGGCCGTCACACTCGGCAACGCTCAATTTAAAGGCTGCACAGAACAATCTAGATAACGTCGCAAGCAGCTACCAGCACGGGCTGGGACATTGTGGAAAGACAAGCGAGTGGCCGGAACCTTCGAGACAGATCTCGGTGCGTCTTGCGCTACAACAAAACTGATAAAGGTGTGACTCGCGACATCGAGCAGTAACAAACAAAGATTACGGAACTGATACGCGGTCCAGAATCAGAGTGATAAGCCTGTATGCCGGCGGCTGTAAAAAACAACAAATACTGTTTTGAAGGTTTCGCGGCAATATGATGATAGCCAATCTTCCACGTCGTGGTCGCCGGTTCCGCTGAAGATTGGAGGGTCCCGTTGGCGCAAAGCTCCAGCACAGAAGACGGGGGACGAGGAGGCGGTTGGACTAGGAGTGGTAGCATCGGTCATGGCTGTTGTCGGTAGTGTGCGGCTGCGAAGCTCCAGGGCGGCAGGAAATCCTGACCTCCACCAAGTGAAAGGGGGTGTTTACTGTCCTTTAAAAGGGGTAATAGCCCTCTCCAAGTTTCACAGAGAACCACACAAGAGCACAGCCAGTCTAGGCCTCCACAAGCGAGCTCGAGCAGCGCAGCGGCACTTCGTCGTTCTTCTCCTTGTCATCGTGATATCCTCGCCTGGTTCATCTTCGTCTTCATAATATTTTCGCAGAGTTCACTACAATATATATATATATATATATATATATATATATATATATATATATATATATATATATATATATATATATATATATATATATATCACCCTCATTTCCCCTTGATTGATCTGCTTATATATATATATATATATATATATGAAGTCATTGCCTCTATTGTATTTGTCTTCCATGTTGTGTGCGGGTGTTGTCACGTGTGTTGTGTTTGCTGGCGGTGGGCTTGTTTCAAGGCTGATTTTTTAATGTCATGGTTTGAAATTCATTGCTTACCTTGGCCTCATGGTGGGAAGTAGCGAGACTGCTAGAATTAGGGCTTCTGCTGCCATCATCAGAGGCTCCAGTCTTTTGCCTCCCATCTATGTTCATTATATCATGGCGTATGAGCCATGATGCTATTGTTAGGATAGTGAACGCCATTCCAGCTAGTGAACGCAGCTCGTAAATTTAGGTTAGTGAATACCAGCCGAATTTTCGCCTCTCCGCAATATTATTGCACGGTCGAAAACGCGAGCAATAGTGTAAGCTGGGCTTTTAAATCAATTAAAAATATTCTATAGCATGCATTTATTCACCATTTGCCGATGAATAATCTTGCAGTGTCAATTTTTCATTGTTGGTGAAATCCATTAAGGTCAGGCGGAAGCGCTATTGAATACACGATATTATACGATACGTAGGTGTTTGAAGGCTTGTACACGTTATAGTGCCTAGTTAGTATCCTTTTTCGTGGTGCTTTGGTGTAGCTCAAAGCAGCGTCCATAAAACTCTTAACATATTCTCTATGGCGCTGTCCGTTAGAGCGATTGGAATTCCGCGTGTATAGTGAAACCATTGAGAACCACGCACCATTTTGTCGTACGGACTAAGGCTGAAGACAAAACAGCGTCTCGTGTCGTTCTTTGACTTCACCGTGGTTTCGGTGCTGCGGAGAAACTGCATTGCGGGTATGTATGAGGAGAACGCAACCGCTGTGTGCGTCGAAACAGGCCGCATGCCGGTCTCCGTCATCCATGACGCAGTAGCCTGCGAGCAAAAGTGGAATGGTTAAGAAAATATGGCTTGGCGCCGTAGTACGAGAACCAATGTTTTGCCTCTTGAAAAGTTGTAGCTGTGTAGCCACTGCCAAGCTCTTAATACTTACAGATATAGCCCCAAAATATTCTATGGTACTTTAGAAGCGCTCGCAATTATAAAAAAATCTTCACCCAAGTTATCAAGGTCAGGGTTAAATTTAGTTTTTTACATCAACTTAAGCACTGTTCAAATTTTGAACATTGAAGGTGTTAAACAGAGGAAGTCATTTAGGGTGCTTTTTCGCCTTGAATTCGCATTTTTTTAATTAAACTGTTAAGAGTAAAGCTCGGAAGGCAGCAACTATTTGTTTCTTGCAGCATTATAGAATTATACTATTACAGAACTGCAGAGTTTCATTGGCGCACGCCTTAGCGCACAACGTTTTTTTCGTTCACTTTCATCCCCACGAATAGTCGACGTTCTTCATCGCAATTTTTATTGGTCTGTTAGTAAGAAGACAAGTGGCGCGTCTGTAAACTTCTGCAGCTATAATTTAGATTAAGCATTCCAAACGTTTCTTGTAGATACAAGTGCAGTAGTAGCGTTAAGTGCTATTAGGCTTATCAAAAGTTATAACCAGCCGCTTTAAACACGTGCCTAACCGCGCGGAACGCATCGCATTTCAGCAAAACAGAAAAGACCAGCGATGTGTATATTTTCACAGCTGCAATCAACACTGTCAAGAACTGCGTTTTCAACCTATACGGTTCACAACACAAAAGTTAACGTTGTAACACCTTCTGAAAGCGCAAAACAATTAACTACGGGTAACATTTTCCAGGTTGCGCATGCTGATCATAATTTCTAGAATGGTCATTGTTTTCATTGCATTTTCAATGTTCCTTGTGGGGTTGATATGTTGCTGTACATCGTTTTCGTTATAAATGGGCTGTAGATGTCCACTACATGCCAGATTGTTTATTCAACTTGTGGAAGACAACCGAGCATAATGCACTTCAGCCGACCCCCTTGTATCGATCTCTAGAGCGGTCTCAAAATATTTCCAGCCATCAGTAATTTTATATAAGGTTATTTGAAGCCTGCCGGAAACAATTCGCGGCCAAAGTATTGACCATCTTCATGCTCTGTTGTGCCGTTGTGCTGTTGGCAGTGGACGGCTTTCATGGCTTCCGTAAGCCTACTTTGTGTCCCACAGAAGCTGCAGCGGATATTTCCCTGGAACTAAGTGGTGCTTACTAAGCACCACCTAGCATAGCTAATTGTGCCAGTTGATGCATGGTACGGGGAATAAACCACATATCTTACTACAAGGATTATACACTTTACTACAAGATTTCTAAGCCTGCCAAATCACTGTAAGCGAAATAATTGCTCGTTGCACATTTATAAAAGTTAGTTTGTGCAAGATTTTTACATATGAGGCAAACGAAGCACCCTTTTTGAGGGTTACTGCTAAACTTTTGTTATATTAGCTTCATCGAGTGACACCAATGTGGCGTACGAACTGAGCATTATAAAGATTTTGTACACCACGCTTAAGTAGAGACTACTTTCACCGCACCAATTTCTTTCACATCTAAATCAGAGCCCGTAGCCGAAACATCTTGTGCCAAAAAAGTATCGAGGATCGTCGTTAGCAGATAAGCCAGTTGCAGAAGCGAGACGCCCAGTTCAATATATAGAGTTACCGGTAAAACTGTTTTTCACTACAGAGACAATTCTAATCTTTTAGAAATGCTAAAGACTGGATTAGCTGGTTTGCTATTAATAATTATTTCAGCGCGCCAGCTAGGTACATGCGAACAAGCGCTTGTCTTTGAGTTTCGGTCAGTTGTCTTTCAGGTGTGATGCGTTGTAATTAATGATCCATTATTGGCGAATAATTTAGAAGCCGATAACTGGCGTATTTTATAGAGTCAGTATTTCAAAACTTGCTTGTTCGGTACGTTACGGCCTCACTATATCATTCGATGGCCAGTAGTTTGAAGTATACCTTCTCTTTCTGTAAGGACTCGCAGTTCTATCGAGTTATGTCAGGGATCATTAGAACAAATGTAGGTTTTCCGAGGCTTTCGAGCCATGCTTAAGATAATAAAAAATGTGTCATTGCCAACGTTTGGCAGCTAATGTACCCATATTGAAATACCTATGTTAGAACTTGGTTAATCGACCGCTGTGGCCCCAGATTTGACTTTGTCCATGCTCGCCAGCTCAATGCCGGCCGCGGCTGCTGTATGTTTAGTTAACGCGAAATAAAAAAAGAAGCACCTCTGTGATATGCGACGCCTGCGCTGAAGCGTTCATGTCTTACTAATCTGAAGACTCTATCTATGCGGTTTCTCACTTCCAGAGTCATTGCAGGTTGGTCAAATTCCGCGGCTTGCAATGTGCAATATTTTATTGTGGCTCGGAATCCGACAATATGGCTTATCGCATGTTAGAAACAATTAGCGATTGTTGCTGAGTTAACTCCGTGTTTTACTGGCGGGAAAGTCAAAAAGGAACGCCAGCACGCAACTAGGATGCCCAAAAACCTCAAAATGCTTTTTTTTTTATCCATTGACTGCGCTTGTTTCTTTTCCAAATTTCTGCAAATGTCTTGAAATGATATGCGTGGTATTGTTGGTTGCTGTATAACTTGCACTTCTATGAACGCAGCTTCCTCACACTGACGCCTAACATTGTCAAGGGATAGTGCACGTCATTGGTAATAATAGAACATCCGGGGATATAACTGAAATAACTCCTTTTTGGGCTGACTTGAGCCCGGAGAACTAGGCAATTCGGCGGCGGCGATAAAAGAGAGGGCTCGTCGGTCGTAGAACGAAGGATTTAAAGTATGCTCAATAGCATCGAGATAAGCAAGCTGAAGTATGCAGGAAAAGTATGGACTAATGCAGGAGCATGTGTACTTGCCTGCAATCATTCGAGGTTTGTCTCTGCGAATCTCACGTTACGAGGAAAGTAATAAAATCGTACTCTTCGGCACCGAATGCGAACAAACTAAAGATCGCTTCATGCGCTACAGTCACAGTGATAAAGCCGCTTGCTAGTGGCTGCTGAAAACTACAAAATAAAGATTTCAAAGGTTCATGACAGTGTACTGACCAAGAAAACCATCCACGATTTGCTTTTTAGCATCGAACATTGTCTGCCAATTCCTGACACGTTATGAGTATATGGCATACAAAAAGTGCGCCGGGAGTTCCTCGTGAGCAGGGCACTAAAAGGCTAAGCTTAACTATAAAGTGCTTTTCTTCGTGCCGCATGACAATATTACACAATCGCTTGTTGATCGAAAGCAACTAGGGAAGGTATGGTAACACAATATTGCTGCACAGTTATTACCTGCGCCTCGTCGAACGCGATGGTAGAGGCATTTTCCCAGGTGGTGATGGGGCTTCCCAAGCATGAATCATGCTTCAGCTGGTGGTTCTCAATAATCAATAGGTGCACCCTGCAATGCAATTTGCGACGGTTTGCAAAGTACAACTTGTAACAGCTTTACAAAAGCTTTACTTTCTGATAAAGAAATTAGAATATGCAACAAAAGAAGTGAAATTTATCGCCTATAAAAGGTTTATACGCCCATCCTTGGAGTACGCCTGTGTTTTTTGGAACCCCTACCAAAAAGTTTTGAAAGGTAAACTGGAACGTATTCAAAGAATGGCCGCTCGTTTTATTCTGTCAAGATACAGAAGAATTGCCTCAGTGACGGAAATACTAAACACGTGTGAAATCGAGTTACTTGAAATTCTGAGGCTGAAATTCAGACTAAAGTTTTTTTTTTTTTTTTTTTTTTTTTTTCAGGTACTCCAAGGGCATTTAAAGATAGAAAAAGATAGATATATTCACTCTCCGGAAAACGGAGCGCCAGAACGAATAACACTAGAGCAATCAAGCCTTATGACACACGTATTTTTCGCAACCCTTTTTCTCCGGATGTTATAAAATCTTAGAAAGCTTTGCCAGCTGATGTTGTTAATCAAATGGATGTACAAAAATTAGAAATGATCCACTGATATTTTCTATCTAGTGCGTCCAACTTAACGTTTATTAATCTGTTATGTATTGTACTGTGTACCCTCCCTGTATCGGCCCTAAAATGAGGATAACAGTATCAATAAAAAACAAACATACTTGTAGAATTAAATCATACCTGAATAGCTTGAATCTAGCCGATGTTTGTATTATAGGTGTGACGCTAGGTACCATGATCGAATGCAAATACAATCTCTCATGTACAACTGCAAGAAGACATAACTCGCAACAATGTGAAAGGCAATCCTGCAGATTTTGCGAATGGCTATTCACAGCAATTCAGTCATGACTCTCAGAATGGGCTCAGATGAGAAGAGACCTACTCGACAGTGGTGATGACTGCCTTGAAAGCAGCCGTAGCAATTTCATCGTGAAACGTGTGTTCCTCGGAGGTGATGCCCAGAAAGAGAGCGCTGTCTTGTACTTCCATATCTTTCAGCATGCTGTTCATATCCTGCGTAGATATATGTGAATATTACAGAGAGTACTTTGGTTGCAATTAGCTTCAAGTAACCGTATCACAAGGTACCTACTGCTTGTCTAAAATGACTGTGTTTAAATGGGCAGTGAGCAAATAACCAATAATGGTTAAATGTATCCACATACGGCTGGTAACGTATACAAAATCAAATGCCTGGGTTAAGTTTTCCTGTTTTTGTTTCCGAATAGCGTTCGTAAATGCAACGTACCCTCGAATTACTCCGTCTTTAGAAGCAGAACATCCACGCGCTGCTTTCTATAGCTGATGCTGAGCAGTCGCTGTTCTTCTCTCTGCCATGAAAGCTATAGTGCAACTCTCAGTTTGAAAATGAGTAGCCATAAATCCATGTTGTAAAGACATAATGATAAATGCCGCTTTGTCAAGAAAATCTGATGTCCGCCATGTGAGCGAAAATGATATGGAATGGCTACGGGAGGAGATAGCTGGCTGCAGACACAAACGGGCGCTGGTTAGTCGTGCCGTGCTTCGTCACACGACAATTTCGCATGGCCGATTAAGCATGAGCTGCCATCAAGATCTCATGTCAGGCGGTACGGCGAGGAGAACCGAAATTTCTCGGAACATCGCATTCGGAGTCAGACATGCTAGCCTTAGCCAGTGAAGGTATATTCGCCCAGCTTGCTGGAACGAGGCTTTTTATTTATTTTGGGAAGTTTTTCACATAATGTGGCTCGTAACTTCACGACTGTATACAGTAAAAAAATATTCGTGAGCTAACGACAAAAATTAATGAATTAGTGAACAAGCTAGTTAAAAATGGAAAATAGGTGAACGGGTATCCGCGGAGCGAGCCACCCATGCTGTTGCATCATCCCGTTAAAGGTGGAACTCAAATCTCCCATCCTCCTGGATTTCTATACAAATTACCTGTCTCGCAAGCTTTGCACTTTGTGACTGCTTTCCGAGGATTAGCGTTAGATTAGAGACAACTTGGACTGCTGGAAAATTTTGAATTTCTGAAAAAAAAAGTTGAGTTTGCAAGAAGAAATATTTATGTAAACAACCGCATTTTTAGCTCCGCCTTGTCCGCAGTTGCCATCCCTATGGCGCGTTTTTCGACGTGGCTAAACTTCGGCTATCCCTTGTTCGTGGATTAGTGAATTGAAGCAAACCTCACTGAGCTTCCCGTCTTGTGCAAGACCTCACCTCGACCTGACTGCGGAGCAGCTTCGTGTGCTGGCGTAGCATCTCTCCCTGAGTGCTCTGCACCCGGATGCCCAGGTAGCCGAACCCACGCACGTGGTGCTTTGTACGCAGCGCGTCCAGGCTGGGCGCTGCAGGGACGTACTCGTACAGGTTGAAATGCCGGTCCGTGGACACCATGTACGCTGTCAGGCGGGATTGGCTAGCAGCATTCAGGAACTCCACGTACGTGTGGTTCTCTGCAACGGTGCATACATCCTGAGTTGTTAGAAATGAACTGAAGGCGTTGGCAATTTGAGTTTTGATGATGGCTTTGAACATGGCATGCTCGAATTTCTTCTTTCAAGAAACAAATAGTGGACGTTCAGCTTTGAATGTTTTGTGTTTTGAGGAATTGGGGATGGCTTCAAGTTGGGCGAACCCCCAAAACGTGTTTCTGTCTCAGCAGTTGCAGAGTTTCGTCGCACTGTGGAAGTGCATTATAGCGCCAAGGAGTAATATGAACCTATTATACCGGTAAATGCATCAACCGCATTTTCTCAGCATGTCGATAATCTTCTAAAAGCACCGCGAAAAAAATTAGCTCCTTTCACATTTTTTTATGAAATACAGCTTTCATAAATATATTGATGTCATTGTGAAAATTGTGCCAATGCTCACGTGAACAAAATGTTATTTATAATATACTTATTTACAATATACTGTAGCCCGAGGACCAAGCAGAGCGGACAATATACAGGAACAACCAAACATACAGTGGCCAGCACCTCACAACCGAAACAAATAACACTTCTTAGAAAGAGGCTCAGAAAGGTAAGTTGTGCGAGTAAGACTCCTAAATTTTAAATGTCTCATTATGTTTAGTTTAGTTTAGTTTAGTGGGGTTTAACGTCCCAAAGCAACTCAGGCTATGAGAGTCTCATTATAGCTAGATTTATTGCGCTATCCCGGAGCCTTCACATATTCGACAAAACAGTATATACCTATAAGTACAGTGGCTTTCTATCAGTGGGTGCTTATCGGAATGTCAGACAAAAAATATGCATGCTTAGAACGCTCAAAGGGAAGTAGCGCTAGGTTTTGCGCGCAATATCACACAGAATATCATATCGTAACCATGTTCAAGGTACCATTTACCGAGCTAGGCTGGTCGTAGCCGGGGAGCAATCCCTTTAGGGGATCTCATTTGCATTGCATACTTAGTGAATTAGCATGACATCAACATGGTTCCGGATTGCCAACTTCAGACCAAACTCACATACCGTCGCGGCATGATTCTGCGCAGTATTTCACTCCAAACTGCAGCATTCGCTTTTTTGTCGCGTACTCTCTCTCTCTCATGCCACGGGCGCTCAATGAAAGCGCGCTAGTGCGCTTTCCTTTGAGCTGCCGTGCTCGCATTTTAAAGTACAAGTGACCTTCACTAGCTTTTTTGTCCTTCATAAATTAGTGAATTTTAAGGTGTTCAAGCCGACATAACGCCGTGCACAGCTACAAATGCAGCTGTTGATGGTTATGTCGACTTGAAAATTACCATCTATTTTCATAATTTTCGTCCGTACAAAATATAAAGCTGCTCAAACAGTCACTCTTGTTTTTAAATTGGAAAAAAAGGGTTTACCAAATCATAGCTGAAACGATTTGACTGTCTCTCGGTTTGGTTTGGGTTGTTGTATGAGGTGTTACGTCCTAAATGGACATAGGCTATGAGATGAGCCCTAGTGGACGGCTCCGGAAATTTCGACCACCTAAAGTTTACATCCTTCACCATGCTAACAGTTTCTACTTTTCACAGTACAGGTAGGATACGCAGAAGGGTAGGCTTACGGAAATATTAAGAAAACAAAACGCAGCTGTTAGCTAGCGCGGACGATCGGAGGTGAGGAATAATAATGTGCATGCAGGATCTCATGGCCGAGAAATATGTTCAATGTTTTCTCATTTATATTTTAAATAAATGGCGTAGAATAGGCCATGACCCACCAGTATTTTTCTCCTTACGGTAAGCTATATAGAATACAACAGCTTCTGGCCTTTCGCACCGCTAGCGGTAAATTTCGCACTCCGATAGCGGGGTAAAAGTTAATGGTTGGTTTGTGGGGTTTAACGTCCCAAAGCGACTCAGGCTGTGAGAGACGACGTAGTGGAGGACTCCGGAAATATCGACCACCTGGGGCTCTTTAACGTGCACTGACAACGCACAGCACACGGGCCCCTTGCTTTTCACTGCCATTGAAAAGCGGCCGCCGAGGCTGGGATTCGATCGCGCATCCTTGGGAACTGTAGTCGCGCCGTAACCACTGCGCCACCCCGGCGGGGTGTGGTAAAACTTACTGCGAATACGGAAACGGTATGATATAACTATATATTTCGAAGTTATCGACTTGTCTTTTCAGTGAAGAATTTAAACATCGCTGTGTAATTCGAAGCGAGAGCCAACAGCTTCCTAAATTTAAAAAGCCGCCTAAGACGAGGCTGACAGCATTAGCAGTCAGTGGTTTTCAAAGAATGCTGAGTTGCTTATCACGAATGATGAAAAACTGTAATCTCATCGAGTTTTCAGACACCTTCGATTCTGGTACCCGAATCGTAATTTCATCATCATCATCATCATCATCAGCCTGATCATACCCACTGCAGGGCGAAGGCCTCTCCCATATTTCTCCACTTAACCCGGTTCTGTGCTAGCTGCATCCACTTGACCGCTGCAAACTTCTTAATCTCATCCACCCACCTAACTTTCTGCCGCCCCCTGCTACGCTTTGCTTCCCTTGGAATCCAGTTTGTTACCCTCAACGACCATCGGTTATCCTTTCTTCGCACTACATGTCCTGCCCATGTCCATTTCTTCTTCTTAATTTCTACTAGAATGTCGGTAACTTGAGTTATTTCTCTGACCCACTCTGCACGCTTTCTATCTCTTAATGTTACCCCTACCATTTTTCGTTCCATAGCCCTCTGGGTTGTCCTCAACCTAAGTAGAACTCTCTTGGTTAGCCTCCACGTTTCAGCCCCATAGGTGAGTACAGGCAAGGTGGAACTGTTGTATACTTTCCTCTTGAGCGATACCGGTAAGCTGCTAGTCATAATCTGCGAGTGCTTGCCAAATGCGCTCCATCCCAATCGTATTCTTCTTGTTATTTCCTTTTCGTCGTCCGGATCTGCGGTTACTACCTGTCCTAAGTAGACATATTCGCCTACTACTTCCAGTACTTCGCTACCTAATGTAAACTGCTGTTCCTTCCCGAGGCTGTTGAACATTGCCTTAGTCTTCTGCATATTGATTTTCAAGTCTACCTTTCTACTTTTCCTGTCTAGGTCATCAATCATTATTTCAGTCCATCCCCCGAGTTGCTTAGCAAGGCAATGTCATCAGCAAATCGCAGATTACTGAGGTATTTTCCATCTACCCTTATCCCTAACTGCTCCCATTCCGAGTCTCTGAATGCTTCCTCTAAACAAGCTGTGAATAGTACTGGTGAGATTCTGTCTCCTTGCCTAACATCTTTCTTTATGGGAATTTTTTTTTCATAATTTTGTTCGTAATTTCAGCTCTGCTGCAAGTGCTCAGAGCACAAAAGAATGTACAGGGATTTGCTACCGTGTTTTATATGTGTCACTATTTGCTAAGTGGTTTATTTGAAATTTACAAGAGTATTTAGGCGAGGGTATGGAGAGCATTCTTCTTTGAGAAGTTCATACATGGCCGCTCCTCGACCGTACTGACCCAAATGAGTTTATATTATTTCACGTACTTGTAACCGCAGGGATAAATTTGAGCATTATGCTCGCCTTATAGGTTGCTTATAGATAAGAAACGACCTTGGCATAGTATTGGCACATCAATGGCACCGGCTGCAGTTATACAGTGGCCTCCCTCATCCGCATAATTTGTTTCCGTTAAGCGCCAGGCTTTCAAAACTTCCGGAGTTCTCAGTTACACAGTCCCTCAGAAACGGAGTACCTTCGCGTCGTTAATAACTCAGCCAATATCGGTTTTCGAAAGCTATAACTTAAGCTTTGAATGGACATATGTTATATTGACGTACTTTTCGTTACGTGCGCCGTGACATTAATTCTGTACGTAGGCTCTCTATTGGGGTGCGATAAGCCAAAAAAGAATGTGTGGCGTGGCTAACACTCGGTATATAGGTGTCTAGCATTGGCACAGCCTTCGCAGTCATGCATGTGGGAGAAAAATGTTCCACATAATTTAATCTACGTTGCGCATGTATGGTACCCCTAAGCAACGTCAGTTCATCCATATAAAATTGTCGATGAAATAACTTTACCCCTATCTTGTAAGGATGCAGTGGTTTTCCGTACAACTAACGCCGGAATGTATCACACATGCAGGCTCTCGATCGCCGAAGTCTTATGGGCGATAGCTGAGAGGCACAACCATACCGCGGTTTGATCGTCACCTGCTTTTCCGACCGACAACTGGCCGCTGTGGTAGAAGACTTTGCTGAAAATGACGGCATCGCAGAGCCCGTCCTGCGGGTAGGAGACCTCTTTGGTGGCTTCACTGTTCATGATGCACACGACTGGATGCTCGGGTAGCACGTCGGTCGGCTCCAGGAGTGAACCTTTTGTTTCGAAGGAGCCCTTTACTTCACCTGTGCGCGTTCACAAAAAAAGTATGGCAAGTTAGGTGACTCAAACCTTACTGGTGTTAAACTGACGTATTTGAAAACAGTACTCAAAATAGGTGCTTTTTATACGTGGTGTGTATTTCTGATAACGCCCATATCGTGTAAAATAGTGCTGCTCGCAGGTTGCTCACACACGTGTTTTATTACAAAGTATAACCGTTTCGACCATAAACAAGTAGAAACGAAGCTAGTTCACTATGTTCATGATACTGGAGCATCTGGCACGACGTAAGATAACTCTTTAGAAGATAAGTCTTAAACACACAGCCCGCGATGCGCATGCAGCGTTCTGAACTGATGATACAGCCCACCTGCTCCATAAATGCTGAGCTCTCGTTTCAAAAGCATGTGGAAGCTTCAGGAGTTATTACGTGGTGGATTTCGTGCAACTTGCTACCCGGAGGTAGTCATCCTTTGTAGAATAGGAAAGAGGCATTCTCACCTTATTTCGCATAAATTTATTTATTTTACTTTATTTGCACTATACTGGGGACCCTCATTTGTGTTCAGGCAGGGAGGGCAGAAAAATGCATCCTCTCATTACAAGAGTAGATGCTTAATAAAACAAATAACAATATCTAAAAACGCTCACAAATTGCATGGTCAAAATCAACAGCCGATATCACCTATACATGCAGAACATTCCAATCATCAATTGTTGTCGAAAACAAAAAAGAAAATTTAAACGTTAGTAGGTGCGAAGTATGGTGTTAAAGTATGAATATGATGACGAGAAGTTCTAAGCGTATCTGAAAACTGCACATAGGAGGCTAGAGAGATGCCTATAGTTTTTCATGAATTAGTAATGGTGATGGAAGGATAGGCGGGCTATCTTATATATTACGTGGAGAGGATTGACATCATTTGCTGTCATTAACGAAGATGGGGAATCCGTTCTGCTGTACCTATTAAATACAAAACTCATTGCGCACCTCTGCATTTTTCTAATTCCCTTATGTCTTTTTTTAATGGCGGTCCCAACCAATAGCGGCATATTCAAGTTTTGGCCTTATGAACCTGTTGTAGGCTAATAGCTTGCAGCTGCTAGATGCGCCTCTAAGTTTAAGGCAAAGAAAACCAAGATTACGCAAAGCTGAGGATTTAACGGGGTTTATATGGCATTGTATTTCAGTTGCAAGTTTGGTACAATGCCAATGCCTATACCTTGGCACTTCTGGAACTGAAATGTCGTTAATACAGTAATTGAAGGAAAACCGGTTTTTGTTCCTTCTTATCCGCAAGATCACAGTCTTCTAAGTACTAATTTCCATGCCCCAATTCTCCCTCCTAGGAAGGACACTAAGCAGCGCATTATCTAAATGTTCCTGGTCAGAAACGCAAGATATTGGAGCATACATCATGCAGTCATCGGCAACTAGAGCAATCTTGACAGCTTGATTAATATTGAAAACTAAATAATTTACATCAAATAAAAACGTAGGGGGCCAAGCACACTTCCCTGAGGGACACCAGATGTGGTGGAGAACTACTGCCAATCTCAACAAACTGCGTTCAATGTTGCAGATCAGCTGCAATCCAAGCAATGAGCAGAGATGGTACGTCAATGGGTTTAACTTAAAAAAAAAAGCTTGCTATGCGGCACGTTGTCAAAGGCTTTTGCGAAATCTAAAAATAAAACATCAATTTGGCCTGACTTTTCTAATGCTCTGCTTAAATTACGAGTGGCTATTATCAGTTGGGTAGTGAAACAAAATCCCTTCCTAAAGCCATGCTGAGCAGGGTTTAGAGCATTATTACTGTTCAATATTACAAGTATATAATTGGCATAATATGTTCGATAAGCTTACAACAGGATAACATTAGAGGATCCGGCGGTAGTTGTTTACACAGAGTTGATTGTCATTCCTATAAAGAGGAATAACCTTCCCTATAAGCCTCTCAGGCGGCAAGGGGCAAGAATATAGGGAAGCACGAAGTATGTTGGACAAAAGAAAACAACGAAACAGATTCACCATAGCGCCGCAAAAATGTATTAGGAATGCCATTTAGGCCGGCAGAACATTTCGTATCTATCCAGAGTAGGGTTTCGATGACACCTTCATCAGATACAATGTCTAAATGTTCAAAGGAATTGCAAATAAAACCTTCAATATTTTCATTGTCATCAGTTGAGAATACAGACTGGAAATAATTATTAAAAGCTGTGGGGAATGTCCTTTCGGCACTTAACAGCACATCCAGTCATGACAATTTGTTCGATAGGCTTATGGGACTCTGTGATATGATTCTAAAGCTTACTAGGATTGCTTTTTATACATTCCGGGAGACGCTTTGTGAAGTACCGATTGCTGATAATTCTAATATTTGAAGAAAGTTAAGCTGCAAGTGATGCTAAAAGGTCTATGTTCACCCGTTTCGAACGCTTCAGGCACTTATCTTTACGTTTCAGATGAATAATGACCGACAAATTCACAGATTATTTTTATTTACGCGTTTTTCCTTGTCTGGAATGAAGTTCAGTAGACACAATTTACAGTGCTCCTTGAAAGTCTCCTCAAAAACTGAAACATCGTCACCCACAAATCTGTCAAAAGCATTGTCTAAATATTCCAGTACTGGTTCATCATGTGCACGTGAAAAATCTTTTATAACTTTAAGCAAACTTTCGCGTGGTTTATCACAAGAAGAAATATTAGAGAAACAAGTACCAGTCTGTGATCTGATATTCCTTTCAATACAGATGAAATGTCCACAGAAAACAATTGGCTGACAATTACTAAGTCTAGGACGGAACGGCACATCTTTCGCACTCGCGTTGACTTAGTTCAAACTTGTTCAAGATCATGAAAATCATAAGTTCTTGAATTATATTTGTATTTTCAGAAGGTTAAAAAGATGCAGTAAACCAATTCCTATTTAGAATAATAAAGTCTTCAGAAATAACGATTTCATAGTTCCGAAATGAATAGGTACATTTGATCCTGCAACTTGTACATACAGTCAGGATAACAATCTGGTGGCCTCTACAGCGCGTCCAGAATGAAAGCGTGGCCAACGTTTCCGCAATGTTTCCTGAGAGTAGTCGTTCTGAATGTAAATGTCAATGCCTTTTAATTTACCCATTTTTTAAAACACGCCGTTCTTTTCATCAATATCTTGAAACGAAATTTTATAGGCTTCTTGTTATTGGTTGATTTAGCAAGTCTGTACAAACGGTGAACTGATGAAGCAAAGACCAAAAGCTGCTTGGAAAATACGTCATTAAAAACGGTTTTCTTTAGATCCTTTCCCCTTTCTACTTCTATTTCAGATACTCCTAAATAAGTAATTTTGCGCGTCTGCTACGATCTTCCAAACAGGCCAATTTTCGGTTTTGGTAGTGAAGAGGCTGAGGAACTGAATTTAAGTGCTTATGTATATGGGTGAATGTTTCATGAATGTCGCTAAAGAGAGGGGCAGTTTTTTCTACTTTAATTACTCGGTCAGGCAGGGAAATGACAGCTCGTATTTATCTTTTCGTACGGAATTTTTAGATCAGATAAGTCTTCCTGTATGGACCTCTGGTTTTCCAAAATCTTACTTATCGGAGCTTGGAGATGTACTGTACTACTTTTGCATTAATGAAAATCACCTCGTGTCTGCACCTGGCGAACCGATGCTCGTGTACTATTTTTTTTTTGTTCATGAGTGAAAAGGTAGCAGAAAATCAAAAAGCGTCACTTGGAGAGTTTCTGAAGCATTTTATCCTGAAATCAACAGAATTTCAGTGGCGCGAATTCAAAAAGCGCTCTTAAGAAACACATGGGCCACTATTCCGAAAGAGCTCAACACGTGGTCAATACGACACCTTCAAAGATGTCGAATTTCAATAGCGTATGTTGACACATCTGGTCCGAATTTCTATAGACACCCAACATGCATTTTTATAAGGGATGTATAGGGTTTCACGCTCTCTGTGGGTTGGAGTTGCCTGGAAAGCTCAAAATTTACTCTTCATTTCGACTAATAATGTTCAATATTTGTTATTTATCGCCGTAATTGGCATTGATCGCCTGTAATATTTTGCTAGTTTTGTAAGAAATGCGCTACAGAAAGCAACGTGTATCTACATCAGTTTCCTTGAATTCTTCCCCAGTCAATTGCATTCAAGAATCATGATTTTGTGCCGTGTGCATTGATAGGTAGCTTTAGTGTATTGTTTACGCGCCACGCAATATTTAGTTTTTGTTTGCGATCTGTTAGCCCCTTGTACACACCAATAATCAATACTTTATGCTTGTCTCGCAGGCGTCTCATGAAGGCGGCGTACCCGATGTTTTTATTTCATTATAATCAAGAGAGCGTTCATAAGCCATACAACACAACCGTCGCACTCCTTTTAATTGCATTTAATAGATGATAGCGTAACTACTAGGAGCCAGGGGAACTTTTAAGTATCCTATAATAAGAAGGGAATAAAACATCGCGATGCAAGACGGGACAGACACATGCGTTGACTAGTAACGAAAATCTTAGGTTGCCATTTTTTTTGGAAGCCACGCAGTTATGTGACTCGCCGAGCTCGCCTTCGTTTTATATTCCTTCTGTTACACTCAGTTCCGTCTTCCTGTTTCGTATTTGGACCATCAGATCGTGGCCGGTAGTTCTGGTCACAAACACACAAAAGCATTCATGGGGCCCCAGCCGTTAGATTTACCTGAGATGCCTACGCCGCGATGCACAGGTATATTTTGTCGGTTGTCCACAATTCGTTTGCAATGCGCTAATACGCTATATTTATTACGACTAGGGACGTTGTAAATGTGTTTGGCTGTACAAGCATTGTTTGAAGCTTGCTGTTTAGGGCCTGTTCATAGACCGCGCATGCCTACTCAATGCGTTCGATGCTTCGATGCTTTTTCAGTTTTCTTGGGTTTGTTTTCCAGGCATCTGGTTGAGTTCGGCACTACCGAGAGGCTTTGCAAATACTACCGAATGTTTACTCGGTTAAGAAAGTTGAAAGCGGCCGGACTGATATCTAGAGGTGATTAGAGGGATGAATGCGAATTTAAGAGTCTGGTCAGGCGCCATCACTTCCGAATTAAGCAATACAAATCACCAGCGTTAGTTTCTTTGAATTTCGGCGTTTTTCGCGTGCTATGTGAAAATCCCTTTCGAATGTTTATTTGTTTTAAGTACCACGGCCAGAAATGAGGCGCTATTTTTATCCCAATAGCTCCGGAGTGCACATGTTGGTACCATGACAAATGCTGGTCTTGTTTTTAAGATATATCTGTCCACCTAGTTGAAAAGTTCATGTCTGAGTACATAAGCATAATTCCAAAGCCTCTAGCTACCACATGACGATGTGTTTACTTTTTATTACTCTGGCTACGTTCGGTAGACTATAATCCACAGGGGACGAGCCTAAACACGTATTTCATTTATTTATAATGTTGAAACCTGAGTCTGAACGATACCAGGTTAGATTTATTTCACCTAAGCTCAATATTACTCTTTAGGAATGCAAATGATGCAGCAGTAACAGAAATGCAAAAGCACGACGTTACATACGTGTCTAAAGGACGTTTCATTATCACATCTATGAAGAAATAACCTACACATACGTACACATTGCCCAGCACCGCGCAAAGCTTACTGAGCAAGGTGATTTCTTGTTGTATTCAAAATGGTGTATATTCGTTTCACACCGTATAAATGTCACAGATGTTGCAATGTTTAGCGCTGATTGGTTACGACACGTGTAGCAACAATCTCTGAACATTCTCGTATCAATCAGCATACCTGAAATGCCCCTTCAGTAAGCCTACAAGAGCGCAGACTATGTCCGCAGAAATTCCAATAAGGTTAGCAAAGCAGCCGAAGTACTTTAATACCGAGTTGTCACGACATACTTGCGTGGCCGCCCTCAAATTTCGGCTGGCGTTCCTCTTCCTTTTCCTCTGCGTGAAGAAGGAATAGTTATTTGAGCATCCAATGAAGCGGTAAAACGTTAAAAATAATTAAACGCATATTCAAGCTCTTGAAATACCAGGCCATACCTAGGCAATGCTGAAGCGCCTCACTTATATAGTAATCTATATTAGACCTTTATTGTAATAGTTCACTTCAATAACTCGCTTAAAAGGGTTTAGAATATACGTAGGTGTATGAGAGGTTCAAATATGCGCGAAGTGACGCTAGAAATATGACGGGCTTTGTTATGCGCTTTGTGGCATCGAACAGAAGCTTAAAACATTACGCTTTTCAAAAACAAAAACTATAAAATAAAATTTACCCTCCGTGATGGGCATCCGTTTAAAAACGTTCACAATGATCCACTGTGCCTACTTTTTCAAACTGTACTCTTCTAACACTCGAACTGACATTTCCCCCTGGTACTGGCGCTTCGAATTTTAGGCTTAATGAATTGTCCTTTACCTCATTCCTTTATTCCTGTATTTTCATTCATAAAACACCCTTAACAATTTTAAACAGGATATCTACTAACCACAAGAAGAAGAAAAAATATTCGTATTAACAGGTATTACATAAATCCGACCGAAGGAGGCCTAAGAGCTCAAGCTGTATCGGGATCTCCTATAGATGAAAGTATAAACTGAAGAATAATATTATTGGTACAGCAAGTGCAGTCAAAGAAGGCAAAACCGGCGAATACAATATGGTAAGAAAGAAAGCGTAAGGATCAAAACAAGTTCAAAAGTCTATACGTGGCCGTTACTGTTCAAATAAAGTAACATGAAAATACCACAGAGCCAAGCGGACAAAATTAGGCTGTTACTAAACACCGAGACTGTGTTTCTTTATTTCAGTCATATTAAATAACACGAAGATCGAAATATAGAGTCAATACCTGTGGTGTGCCCTTCATATGGGATGCCAATTTGTTTTGAGTGCCACCCATACATACGTGCCGTCAAAAAGCTGCACCGTGATTCTGACAACTTAAAAAAAAAACATTAAGGCTCGGGCTAAACGTATGTTAAAGCAGGGTACGAGTAAGCATAAGAATATAAAATAATGGCCATTTTTCATGTGTTCATTTATTTCTTTGTTTATTTTATTTCTTTACAATACTGCTAACCGCAACAAAGGAGCTGTTGCAGGGTGGGAAAAGACAATAATATTGACATTAGAAAGAGTTAAAAAGAAAAAAAAAATGCAAGTCAGTCGCATGTTTTCGCATGTCAGTCTGAATGACTGACATGCGAAAAAGAACTGAAGCCACAAATAACTTACTTGTCAATGCTAATGAAACACATTTGTCTGTCGAGTCCTTATTTTAGCTGTAATGCCTGATGTCGTATCGCGCTGGGCTATTTCACTAAGCACCTTGGGGATTATTGTTATTCTAAAGAAAAGGTATCTTCCTCTGGCGCATACACAACTTATAGTTACGCGTAACATCATTCATTTCCGTTATGCGGATGAGTGCCCTTGCTTCATTGTGTTCAATTACTAGACCTGTGACTTTTATTTGCACATGAAGTTGAAGAAAGGTTAAGCAAATGTTGTTGAAAACCAGCGATGAGCCGCTCTCTTTGGTATAGGTATGTCTAGCATTGAACCACCAGCTGTTATTCGTTTGCTGAGCAATTTATTACTAATATTGTCATATTTTATTTCTCTATCTACATGCATTTAACGTTAGAGTTGCCTTAGTGTGAGTATGTTCAATAATATTTTCCACTTTCGGCTAGCTTATACACCAGAGATAGTTATTTTATCTTGAAGCACTCTCCATATAGAATGAACGCAATGTTTTAATGTATATAGACTATGTTGCAAATACTGTGCTACGAATAGCCTGTATCCAGTTACGTTTACCAAACAAGTAAATGCAGAATGAAATGTAAAGTGTTGCAGTGCGCATTAAAAGTGTCGATATCGACATGTGTTATTCGCATAAAATTTGAAATTAGCCGTCATGCATTGGAGCATACTTTCTTCCACAAGAGTACGATGTCGAATATTTTCTCACCGCTTTTCCCACATATATTCTCCTATTTGCAAAAATGCATTTCCCGGTGCATTCTATAGTCGCCTTAATAACTCATCCATTTATCCGTCATAGGTCTGGATACTATGGGATCACAAATCAACATTCGTTTCTCGACCATTTTTCATAAATTAATATATGCACAATTGCCTCTACACTTATCACAAACCTTACGGTCACCAACATTGTTTTTTGTATTCCGCGTTTGCTAGAACTGGACAGAATTAAAAACAAACAAAAGCTAAAGAAACGCTTAAACCCGTCTTTAAGGGTATGAATCGCCAGCCACTTGTTCGCATTCATGAACTCGGCAGCAAAGAACACTGAACAAATGATTCTTATTCCACCTCTTAACCTCGAATGAGGAACTAGAGCTGACAGCTCCTCCCAACTTTCTGTTATTATGTGCTGTCGTTAAGAACAATAAGCGACCAAGAAGTCAGCGCTCGCTCACGTATACCCTCAAGTCAACTACCTGCCAGTCACAATGCTATAGACTAAAATTTTCGCAAACAAATTTCACAATGACGAGAGAAGAGTTTCTGCGTAAATAGTCTTTCAATGCTGTCGCAGTAAAATTCAATTGTATAGAAACGCAGCGTTTATTTTTTTAAAAGTATGTTCTTCACGACCGTTCTTTTAGCTCTTTATTATCAGGCTATTTCCTAAGCTCAGAAGCATGAGAGTGCGCTCTTGGGCCCGTGTTCGGAGTTTGCGTCGTTTTCCAAGTTTCGCTATCTCACGTGATCTCGAGTCATTTGATTAGTCGAAACGCCGGAACCGGGTGTTGCCACTATGTAACCGGATGAGGTGCCAACATCATGTCCCGGCGTTTCCACGATCAGATGACCCGCGGTCAGGAAGATTGCGACACTTTCGATAACGACGCAAACCTGGAATACGAACCCTGGCTGAGATCATGCCTGCAGAGACGCCTCAGTAAGGACTCAGTAAACCGATAACAATTCAAGGTAAATACTGCCAAACAAAAGTCGCCTATCAGTGCGGAAGGCTTCGCATACAGAATTCTGTACGCCAGCATTCTGCACGTGACTTCACCCTCACTGTGTAATGTCTGTTTTAGTCGGCCGCTTTTACCTTGCATCACGAGCCAAATGGATCAGAAAGAAGTCCGATAGCGATTGATGCGTTCATAGCAGCATGGTAAAAGACGGCGCCCTTGTATTCTATCCTCGATAAATTTGCAGGGACGCTGAGAGATATAGCTTGGAATGTGTACCCTTAACGTACAGCATTTGTCACCCTTCTGTAAGGCTTTAGACCAGCGCATAAGGTTAGAGTAGCGCGAAAATGTAGAAATCAGTTTCCTGAAGCGATCATACCATTCAGGGAAGCGGTATTAACTTAAACGGGGAAAACATTATCATGTTGCTCCAACGTCGCCGAATAAATGAATATTTGTGCTCATTATTTCTTTCGCACTCCTGAGTCGCTCTCATAGAGCGTGATGCAGATTGTTGTCCACTGGGCAGTGACCTCATGGGACGGCAAGATAGAAAGCGGATATCCGATTGAAAGACGCCTACACAGCGTTCTGCTTTGAATTGCGAGACATACCTTTTAACTGCTAATAAAGCTCACAAAAGTTCACTCACTGGCTAATTGGCCTTTTTTATGCAGTACCGGTTCTTTCAACGTAGCAATGCATGCCTAGTATTTGCCGTCTAGCAGCTTCCACTTTACATGCTTTGCCGGAAAGCCCATACGCATACATCGATCGGCCTACTTGTCGTTTTTAGCGTGCTTTGTGAGCTAGAAAATCATTTCAATGCCTTTGATTTTATCAATTCTTGGGGTCAACCATGCTACGAAACAATTAGGAGCTCCAGGGAGCCCCTAAGGAGCCCTATTGCGTTTCTTGCCTCGCGACCTGGTTCTAATATGGTTGTTTCGGAATTCTAATACGAGAATAAGCACGCCTTCGTTCGTTGTAGCCTAATGGTTTGGACACGGCTGTTGGTTTCTCAACGCCACAGGCGCAGTGGCATATTCGTAATACGTATTTTGACTTTAGCTCCAAGCCCGTTTTTACTAAGCGACAGTTTCATCTATCTTCGCGCCGACACAATTCGGCTGTATTGTATATATTACTAACTGGCAAGGAATAATTCATATTCTGGACTGTGAGACGTAAAACGTAAAGTTTAATATTACGACAGCCGTTCGTGTTGGCTGAAGTTGGCATTTAAGCTTCCAGGTGTTATGCTAATGTTATTTTGTATATAATACATAACTCAGCTTGTGTTTTCAAGAAAATAGGTGGGGCTGTTTTCACGCGCGTTAAAGATGACTCCCCCCCCCCCCCTACTCTCAGTACTGCTCTAAAATAACATAGACGGTTTATAACTCAGCTCAACCAGAACACTTTTCCTTTAATATTAAACGATGTTAATTATCAGTGTTCCAAGCTTAGAGGAGGAAAAAATGGGATATCTACAAATAAATAAGTGTTAAAACGCTAGAGCAGATTATTGTACACAAATATTGTATTGTTTAGGGAAGAAAGCGTCGTAAATCACCAGTTCTATGAGCAGCATTCATTTTCTTCTGCCATCGATTCGATAGTAATGTTACTTACCGCTTTCCTCTTCATCAGTACGTGCTGGAAAAAAACATTGCAGTGATCACTGCAATACCCAAGAATGACAGACTTTTATGACTACCGATCTATGATTGTACACCCTTGTCTAATCTACGTGAAGCAACTCAATTGTTTCTTTTTGTAATTACAGTCAAAACTCGATTTAACGAAACCCGATTTAACGAAAATCTCGATTTAACGAAGGTATCCTAATTCCCCCTCAGACGCCCATAGGGTTCAATGCTTTGACTAACCCGAAATAACGAAACCGATTCCGTGATCTGTCCCGATTTAACGAACCTTTTTAGTGAAATAAAGGTGAAAAGTGTTAATTTTTGGTCTATTTTGTAGACAGCACCCCAAAATATATTGATTGCGTGTCAGCGGTAACAGCGCGGAGCATCTTCATCCCGTCGCTTTTTTCAAACTGCGCGCGGCGCCGGTCGTAGTGTTGGCGCTACCCACTCGAAAGTAGCGCGGGGGGTCATGACGATGACCATACGGACCCCCAAAGATTGCGCTAGTTGTATGATTACCATCTTTGGCGCCAATTTGTCATTACCTGTGTGGCTTGCCGTCCCGTCGGTGGTATTTAGGGAAAATTGTTGCGCCGCTAGCCGAACCGTCCTTTGGGTCGGTGCTACCGGCGTGAATTCGTCACGCGCGAGTGCGACGAAAAGTGAAAATGGTACGTGCTAACCGATACGACCGCGATAAGCTGGTACGGTTTATGCGGATGCAAAATGCATTATGTTCAATGGGTGCTCAGTCGGGGACTTGACTTTACTACTTTTAAAACGAAAGTACTGTTTAAGCGGGTACGTTTTAACGAGGTTTTACTGTAATCGAATGTACTGAATAATGTGCCCAAGAAATGCCTCATTCAATTTAACGAAGTTCTCGATTTAACGAAATAATTCACGGCTCCCCTCAACTTCGTTAAATCGAGTTTTAACTGTACTTTCTTTCGCTTACATGTACTTTGCCACCCACGTAAACGCTAATCACTTAATTTGTGCCTCTTGTATCTCACAAAGACTGCTTGGCATACAGCCATGTGCTGTCATATGCAAAAAGCTGCCCGATGTAGGTGTAGCTATAAAGTACGGCTTGACTAATTCGTACAAATGTGTGTGCGTGGCCTAAGGTAGCATGTATGACACCAAATAAAAGGGTTCTAGAGGGTTTGATAAACATCACTCTCTGATGTTACTTACTTCAGAAGCATGAATGTGCGTCTACGGCCAAATTGGCCATCTCACATGTTCAGGCGACGTCGCACAACCTTACTACCAATCCCGGCACGGCCATTTCAGCGCCCAGGTAACACCTGCTGAAGCCATGCGCATAATATTGTGTTCACAAAGGAGAAAGCTCAGTGCGGGACTTATTGAATTACAGGGCGTTTAACTCTGTCGTGGTAAAAAAAAAGAGAGGTTCCTTGGTTTTCGAAACTGGGAAACCGGAGCAGTCTAGCCACTTGAATTACAGCGTTTTTCATTCGCAAAAATATGCTCCGCTCTAATAAGGTATAAACGAACACATCAGATATCATCAAACCAACCCTGGGCCCATGAATAAAGCAGAAGAGGAAAAGTTGGACAACGTTGCTCTTGCGGTTCAACGTATGGAAACTAGCCATACTACTATCTTGGAATCTTTGAATAAGGTCCTTAACATTCACATCAGCTTGAAGAATGACTTGGATGCACTAACAAAGCGTGTGGTTGAATTGGAGTCCAAAATCGAATTGGCGCCGTCTGCACAGTCCTCGTTAGCCCCAAACCTAGAAATATCTAGAATTCAAGACAAAATTGATGACTTAGAAAACCGGTCTAGGCGGTCAAATGTTCTTTTTTACGGAATCAAAGATACAGACGATGAAACGTGGGCTACTTCGGAGCAAATTATAGGTGAATTTTGTTCGGTTAAGCTTGGTGTGGTGCCAACTTCGATCGTGAGAGCACATCGTTTGGGTCGTTTTCCGACCGAAAAGACGCGACCTATCATTGCTAACTTCTATAATGATAAAGACGTAGAATCGGTGCTGAGCAACGGTTCCAAGCTGAAGGACACAGACTACAGCATCTCTCGTGATTACTCTGAGGCCGTCCGACAAAAGCGCCGTATTCTCTGGCAGTACGCGAAATCTGTAAAAAAAGGAAGGTGACCGCATTCGTCTCGCTTTTAATAAGCTGCACGTCAATTATGACGTCTATGTGTGGGACACTCAGGCTGCCCGCGTAGTCGGCGTTTTTCGCCAATCCACGGAAGAGTGACGTTTTTCTTTTATCCCAGATAAAGCACCAGCTTCCCATTTTTCACAAAGATCATCATCTAATACCAATATAACCATTGCTTTTCTTTACACTAACATCAGAAGTGTTGTATCAAGGGTTTTTGAAATATCTTCGCTGATCGACTGATGCTCCGCAACAGTAATAGCACTAACTGAAACATGGCTCACTGACTTAGTTCCTGATAACACCATTTTTGTCACAGAAACACGTTTTAGTATCTTTCGAAATGACAGACAAAATCGTAGAGGAGGTGGTGTACTCTTAGAGGTAAAAGACGATTTGTTGGCTGTACCTCTGTTGGTTAGTTCTTTTCTTGAATGTGTATGGGTTTCTTTAAAGTGCTTTTCAATTGATGTAATCATTGGTTCTATCTACCGTCCTCCTAATATGACTGTTTGCTTTTCCGCTGAATTTAATTAAATCCTGTGTGAAAGTTGTACGCGTTTCCCTAACTCTACGCTGTTCATATTTGGAGACATGAACTTCCCTAGCATAAACTGGTTTACACAATCCGCCACAGCGAGTGAAACCAAAGCTGATACGTTTCTTCAACCATGTCTTGATTTTTCGCTGTCGCAACTTATCACCAATCCCACACGTCGCACATCGAGCACCGCCAACATTCTTCATTTATTACTAACGAATAATCCTGATATTTGTTCAGACATAATTCATTTAAACGGCATTTCAGATCACGACGTAATAACAGGACGCATTACTGGTTCTTTAACGAAATGAAAACTGCTGTTAAGCAAATCAGATGTTACAACAGAGCTAAGTATGAAATAATTAACACTGAATTAGATTATTTCGTTGTTCAGTTCAAAAATCAATATTTATTGCGTACTGTTGAGTAAAATTGGTATTTATTCAAAACTACCTTTACTAACCTTAACGACAACTTTGTGCCTCTTACGTACATTAGATGTAGCAGCAATACACCATGGTTTAATCCCAAACTGCGGCGTATGAATAACAAAAAAAAGCGACTTTATAGGCAGGCCAAAAAGAAATGGTAGTTTAGGCACGTGGGAAAAATATAAGAAATGCGACAGAGAATACCAATAATTATTAAAATTCACTCGACGTCAGTGTTTCAATCATGACTTGTCCTCTCTGTTAACCAACAACCCTCGTAAATTTTGGCGCATCATAAATCCTAGCTTTCATCCTGACATTTTGCTTTCCGACAGTAACGACGTCATAATCAATGAATCCGATTGTGCTCAGGTTCTTAACGTTGCCTTCTCATCAGTTTTTACCAACGAAGACATTAGCCCATCTCCTATCTTAAATAAATTTCATGACATCTGCATGCCTGACATAGTTATTAACGAAGCAGGTATTTAAGCTTTATTAAACAATATCAAACTTACAAGTAGTCGGATGAATGAATGAATGAATGAATGAATGAATGAATGAATGAATGAATGAATGAATGAATGAATGAATGTTTATTCCGCTTTTGTCGTACAAAAAGCGCGGGTGACGAAAAAAAAAGCAGTTCGCAATGACCGCTTGAAGGGCTTCGCCACCCGTAAAGTCGACGATGAACAGCAGCAGCAGTTTGTGCGATATAAAATGAACAATTCACGCGTTACAAAAAGAGACAGTGCTTTGAAACAGAAGAAAAATCATACAATGCAATTATGCGTTTGGGAGAAGCTCCGTAAACCGTAAACCTTGGCTTTAACAATACGATACTAAAACATACATCCAGAAGCATATCCGCTATCTTGTCCTGTTTATTCTCGCAGTCGTTATAGAACGGGCTAATTCCTAATGACTGGTGTGTAGCAAAGGTAATACCTATATTCAAATCAGGTGATCGTTCCTCCCCACTTAACTATCGACCCATCTCGTTAACCAGAAACTTTTGCAAACTTCTAGAGCATATCATTCATAGCCAAGTCATTAACTACCTCGAAGATCATAACATTATTTTCTAATATCAGCACGGTTTTCGCAAGGGTTTTTCATGTGACACTCAACTAGCTGGCTTTGTTAATGACTTACAATCATCACTTAACACAGGCTTTCAGGTCGACGCAGTTTTTCTCGATTTTTCAAAAGCATTCGATCGGGTCCCTCATCTGTGATGAGGGACCCGATCGAATGCTTTTGAAACTAGCACAGCTTAACATCCACCCTAATGTGCTCGCCTGGATTAAGGACTTTCTTTCTTCTAGATCTCAGTGTACCGCAGTGAATAATTCTAACTCTTCTTCGACTTATGTGATATCTGGTGTACCCCAAGGAAGCGTGCTTGGTCCTTTGTGTTTTCTAATCTATATTAATGATTTGCCTGCCTGTGTAACATCTGGAGTTCGTCTTTTCGCAGATGACGGCGTAATTTACATTAACATTAAATAATGACAGTGACCGCCAATTCCTACAATCTGACCTGAACGCAGTAAGCATGGTGCTCATCCTGGTTAATGACTTTAAGCGTTTCTAAAACTAAACAGATATCTTTCACCCGTTGTACAGCTTGCTTTTCAACCACTTACATGCTCAATGACAATGCTGTTGAACTAACAAACATCTAACATGGCATCACCATATCAACCTAACCCTAGCTGCTGCTAACCGTTCACTTGGTTTTCTTAAACGTACTCTCAAACACGCTCCTATCCGTGTTAAAAAACTTGCTTATATCACTCTAATACGCCCTAAAATTGAATATGCTGCGGCTATTTGGGACCCTGATCCAGCCTATGTTATGACTAACATCGAATCCTTGCAGAACCGTGCTGTGCGTTTTATTTTTTCAGACTACTCACCATTCACTAGCGTCACAGCATTAAAACAACGTGCTGAACTGGAAGACTTACCATGTCGTCGTAAACACGCTCGGTTAACACTTTTTCATAATCATTATCACCATCCACTACTGCGCAGTGATTTGTTTCAGTCATTTGATGTCATTTTTCCACGACTTGATCATGCCTTCAAAGTTAAACGCGCTAAGTGTCATTTATCATCTTATGCCAATTTATTCATACCTCGCACTATCATTGAATGGAATAACTTGCCATCGCACATCGTTACAGAAACTAACATAAACAAATTCGAAGAGCTACTTCGCTGTGACGGAAATGTATAGAAAATGTTGGTGTTGTTTTTCTTTCCTCTTTTGATGTTATAATATGTTGCTTCTTATTGTAATTGCTGCTAATTGCATCGTGTTTTTTTACAACTGTATCCCCCCCCCCCTATGTAATAACCTTCTTTGGACGGCCTTTAGGGGTATAATAAATAAATAAATAAATAAAATAAATAATAAATAAAGGACGGCCTGAATAAATAAATATGAAGCAGTGCTTCAAATTTGTAGCATAAAGCTGCATGATCCAGCACCGACGTCGGCGCAAGACATTTACGATATAAAGCACTACACGGAGCAGGATTAATTATCGGTAAGCATTAAGTGGGTATGCCGGCAGGTTCATGTCATCACAGGATCGTCCGCACGATTACGTTCAAACGAAACGAGTTATAAGAAAATGGTTACATTATATAGCGGACAAAAGAAATCTCTCTGGGAACAATTGATGCGTGTCGGATAATTAGGTAATTAATTAAAACCAACAGTATCAATCAGACGTCCAGATAGCCAATAGGTGTATGACGACGTCGGAATGGGGTCAGTAGTAGACGACTTCCAGTAACGTAGGCTTAAGTTCGATTGGAGGGAAATTTGAAATGGTTGAGTGTGAATAAGCTGGAAAGGGCGTTGTTTGCGTTCAGAAATGAATGGAAATACTATAAAATGTGTAAAGATAGGTAATCAACCAACTTTAGTTTGAAAAAAATTAGTATGCACCACCCCGGCGGGGCGTGAGCACTGCAGAATGTGTAATGGAGAAATGCGAAAACCTGAGCGTTGATACCGTACACGGTACATCACGTGCCTCTTGTCGAATACTGGCAGCATTCCGATGAACGCATCTAAGTTCACTGGCGTTCTATAATTGCTTAACAGGAAATGAAAGGCGCAGTATCTGTCACTCGCGGAATTCCGCTGACACATGTCGTGGACAAAACAGCAACGCTCAGGCTTACGCATTTCTCCAGTGCAGATTCGGTAAATTTCCCGTAAATTTTATTTGCGTTCATTCTGGACCCGAAGAATTCTGTTCCATGCTAAAATGGCGACCATAAAACACAAGGGCATACAGATAACAGGACGTAAAAGAGCGCACTAGCAACCGATGCCTGGTCAAAGAAACAGCTCTCACCTAGAATGCGCCAGGAAATTCAGCAGTATCAATAACATAAAAACAAATCAAACTATGGGGTAGCTGTAAAATGAACGCACGAAAGATACCAAGACAAAAATGTTGGCTGTAGTTTAGCTCTGCTTAATCCTAGTTGAATTGCGAAAGCAACGGCTGCATGGCTGCGCTTGCGTCCAAATGAAGAGTCGCATGCATAAGTTCACTCATCGGTGTTAGATCATTTTTATTGCACAACCGGTCGCACACAGAACTCACACTTCCAAAGGGGTTGCTCGTGAAGCGGCGGTAAAACTCTCGCGTGGCCGACTCTTGCTCCCACTCTTTGTGCAAAGTCTACGCGCCGGCCACCTTCGACGTCTTCAGGCTCAACGATTAAACCGGCCATAGCCTTCTTTCTTTTTTTCTGGAGACGTGCAGAGCGCTAGCCGTCCGTTTCTTCTGCACGCCGTCTCCTGAAGGGTTCATTGTGCCTGCCACTTGTGGCTACGGCATACGAGTGTGGAGGGAGAGCTTTGGCTGCGAGCGACCGAACGTTGCATCGAACACAGCCAACATTTCGTTGAACGCATCAAATTTGACCGGCGTTTCAGGTGGTGGTGGTAAAGGTGTTTATTGCATCTAAATATGGGGGACACTTAAGCTCTGCCTTCAAGAGTATGACGCGATAGCGTAGGCTACCAGCCCACATATAAAGCCCTGCTTTAATCAAGCCGTATGAACGTACCTTAGTGGCCTATAGGGGTAACGTGAATACCAGGGACCTACGAGACTGACTCTATGAAATGAGTGACCGAATTAGGTAGTTCCTGTCATCAGCGCTAATGCATACGAGCGTACACGACGAGCCGAGGTGACTGGCGTAGTGTTGCTTCCGCAACAAAACTAAAACTACTGCACTGCTAGTTCACACACCGATAAACATACAGGGCGTTCTTAGAAGAAAATAAAATTCACTCAATTTATCTCAGCACTTGGGCTATTGGGGGCTACACCGGACAGCAAAAGGCTAGAAATATTTAGCTGATTAACAAAATACGTTGTTAAGTTGTAATTTTTGTTTTAGATGGTGTGTTGTATTTGCATTACTGGAGCTTGGTGTGTAAATAATATAGCCGCAAAAAACAGTTCTTTCAATATTGTAGAGTGCATTACAAGGCTCAAAAAGGTCACCATTACACCATGATTCGCAGAGTAGCACGGCTCTATTCGGCACATCCAGCGTAGTTCGCTCGCTCAATGCACGCTTTGAAGCTGGATTCAAAGAGCATTGACTGCAAGCATAGGGTACCGATGCGGAGACTATCAGCGAGGCCGCGGCCAAAAGGAAAATTGGCGATGAGCCACCGCGTACAGATCTGATTCTCAGGTGACGCGAGCAGACTGACGAAACCTTTCAGTGGATTGATTTACGTTTCAAACGCTTTGTTGCTGTGTTATCCGCCTATCAGGGTGGCGTTTGTAAGCCTCGTAATTCGTGCTACAATTATTTGACAAACGGTTTTGCCGATATATATGCAGATTATTACCTCCACTTCTGCAAATATCACATACCCTCTCAAATGAAAATCAAAATATTGATAAGCGCGCTCGGTTCATGAGGGAACTAACTGAAGCATACTTCCATAGCTAATAATATAGCCAGAGGACTAAAATAATTATAATGGCAGTTGGCTGTCTTAGAAAGTTTGACCGTATTAAACCAGAAACAACCGATGTAGCAAAATAGAAAAAAATGGGTGGGGTTTGGAAGCGATAGCTCCGGCAGAGGCGCGCGTCAGCTTTCATGTGTATTGCCACGCAGCTGTTTACGCGTTAAGCTATTTCACACGTTTAATCGGCCTTTGACCTTGATTTTGACCTTGCCCTTTGGCGGGAACATAGCTACCGGGAGTGGTTGAGGCTTATGTTTCAATTTGACCTCGAAGCTGTTTGAAGGTTGTTGACCTGGAGTTGTCTAGAAATTGAACAGTTTGCGCCAAACGGACTGAAATATGGGAATAATGGCTGGTTGCTGCAGGACAGAGGGATGCGTGCGCGTTGGTACCCTTGTTCACTAGCCGGCATCCCGGGTTCGAAGAAGTGTTTCAGTCGCGCGCACGTGTTCGCAGCAACGACACGGTGCCCCTTCCTTTGCGGCCCAGACGCCGCCTGCGCACCCCCCTTTGGTCCGGAAGCGGCCGGCGCCCCTTTTGCGATCACGCAACTACCGCCACGCTCTCGGTCAGGAGATACTACTCGCGGACCTCTGCCCTGGGAATCGGCGGCTGCGTCAAAATAAATGAGGCGACAGAACCGGGGAAGCGGAGGCCCCTAAATCGGCAGTCCGCGGAGACGAGGCCGTTTGGACGGTCAAGTTCACACAAGGCTGACAGCGGGGCTGACAGCGGACGAGCATAGATCAGCTTCGTCGGCTCCGAAGAATTCCCATTCCAAGGACATGATACATGAATCGATCAGTGTAGTGGTGGAGGACTGGCGAGGGGGTGTAGGTGCCGCCTTCTGGTGCGCGGGTTTCGTCAACGAATGTGATTGGTTAATTAGGAAACAGCATCGTTTCTTCTCACAGTTCGGAAGGCTTAAAATGGGAACTCATGTAATTATAGAATCATTTTGACCCTCGATCTTGATCCTGACTGTACGTAAAAAATTCGACCATCTCTTCTACCTTCGATAAACTAACCTCATCTTATTCAGCACTTCGTTGGGGAACCAGAGAACTTCGGAAACCACTGCGAAATACGTACCATAACATTCCATCTACGATTATTGAAACGATCCGGTGACTTTATCGTAAAAAAATGTGCTATGGTAATACGAAAGTTTGGTATGGTTCATCTGGTTTGTCACAAAACGACTCAGGATAGAAGAGGCGCTCATTTAGGGTTCAGAAATTGTGACCACCTGGGGTCGGTTAAAGTGCACTGAGATCACACAGCACACATGCACCTTGCTTTTCGTCTCTATCAAAAAGCGGCCGCCGCGTCCGGGATTCGTTCTCACATTCCAGGCCACAGCAGTCAAGTGACGTAACCCCTGCGCCACCGTGGCGGGATGGAAGCAAAACTATGTCTACGTTTAAAAATGTTTATTGACATATCGGACAAGGGACAGACTTTTAGAATATTTCTCAATTCATATCAATGCACTAAATAGATAGGTAATTGAGCAATAAAACCTATGAAATACTATACATCAAGATAAAAAAAGAAAAGAGGTCTATGATGTGGCTGCAGTATGATACTTTGTGACTATGCCTGTCGCAAGTCTTGCGAAGCGAAATGAAGTGCCTTGTATCTTTATAGTTGCACAAAACGACAAAACGGCGGCAGCATATAAACTTGAGAACACGGGATAATTGACTGTCACTTCGTCGGCCACATAAGAATCCTTAAAGGCATTGAACCAACCCGGAAAATCGTACATTTGTATTGCATACGAAAGACCCGGTAATGGAACGCCAAATAGAAGGGTCAACGTTTTGCTGCAGCCTAAAAAGATCCATCAGTGCAACACCTATGGTTCTCCCTAAACATTCAGTAGAATAAAATTAAACATAGCGGTGCACAGAGATGCGATCGTGCGATGGTACTGAGCGAAGAAATGAATAACACAACGCTAACAAAGATGATGATTTTCGTGGAAACTAAAACAATGACAGGCAGCTAAACTTTGCGATGCTTGAATTCAAACCTGAGGACACAACATCAAAACTATTGCAGCGAAAAGACCGCCTAAATTAACGGCCATGAGTAGTCCTGAAGCTAGATACAGGAATATATAGCTGAAATCTCACCAAATGAGTGACCGGGAAGCTGAACATGCCTTGACACGGAAATGTTTGGAAGGGGTTGAACATCTGCTCTCGGTTTATTGCACAGTGATCCAAGAGAATATTCATTGGGACTACATTATGTCATAAAGGAGTGATATAGCCGTTAGAGGAGATTGCACTGAAATCAAGTTTCTTCAAATATACGTCACAGAATAATGTCACCCAGGCTACTTTTACCGGTTTTATGTTGATTACGGGTGTGTAATTAGTTAATTAGTGTGTAAATAATTTACAGGGCTATGGAACGAAAAATAGTAGGGGTAACATTAAGAGATAGAAAGCGTGCAGAGTGGGTCAGAGAAATAACTCAAATTACCGACATTCTAGTGGAAATTAAGAAGAAATGGGCGTGAGCAGGACATGTAGTGCGAAGAGAGGATAACCGATGGTCGCTGAGGGTAACAAATTGGATTCCAAGGGAAGGAAAGCGTAGCAGGGGGCGGCAGAAAGTTAGGTGGGAGGATGAGATTAAGAAGTTCGCAAGGGTCAAGTGGATGCAGCTAGCACAGAACCGGGTTTAGTGGAGAAATATGGGAGAGGATTTCGCCCTGCAGTGGGTATAATCAGGCTGATGATGATGAATTAGTTTTAGTGCCAGTTAACATTTCCAGATAACATTGCGTAACATGTAGGTTTTTCTGGGCACACGTTTCCCATGAATAAGCTTTGAAACTTTCTGAAGAGGGAGGCGCTCCATGCCACAATTTCAACACAGAATGCCAAAACTAACCAAAAAGTCACATATAACATCCTAATAGGATGAAAAGTTTGAACTGATAAGTTTACATTTTCCAGATCCCAAGACGATTCACATGAAAGTTGTGTAATGCATTACAAATGTGGCCAAAATGTCATTCAGTTTGGGGTAGATGTATCGAAACCTAGAGGCTTAGAGCGCTGCCCAATCTGTCCATTCCGGTAACCTTGATGACGTTTTATCGTGCGTGTCTTAAAATTACTGACATAAAATTGGGTGATTTCTGAACGTTCTTTTGAAATGAAATAAACGATAATTGCACCGTATTAAAGCTTTTCCTCCAGAGCTAGATGTGACGTCGTTACGGCCAACATTAAGGATGAAGATAAATATGAAGAACTTTGTCGTAGCGATTCACTGAATTGGTATGGGCCCGAACGTCGTCGACTAAAGCCCAGCACTGCGAAATTATGACTGGCGTTCCCATGAGGTGTGCATAAAAGTAATGAAGAAGGTTTTCCGAAAAAATCACAGATTATGGTTTGGAGGCTGCCTACTATAGAAATTACTTTCACCACACAAGCGTTATTCTTCTTTTGTGCTTTTTTATTCGTTCTTTCCTTCACTGTCTTCGCACGTTCTCATTGGAATGTGGTTTTAGCTTGTTACAATTCGCTGAATATAAGGACAAAAACGAGACGAATAAGATTATCAGGTGTCTTTCAGGTAGCAGCAAGACGTTGACCATTCCATTTTTCTTTCCGTCGGCGCCTTGTTTATTCCTTGAAAATATATAAATAAATTGTTTTACAGGAATGGAAAGGCACAGTAGTTGTCACAATTTTTTATCTGGACACCTAATTCATGCCTTAAAGAATAGGAAGGAAAGTAAGAGTGAAATCGGCGGCCAAGTACTTCCCCTTGTTTCTATCTTTTTTTTTTTATTACGTCTTTATTTCTGCTTACGGTAAGCGTTTACCTTGCGGCAGAACTAAGTTGCTTCATGGATGTAGGGGTGGGGGAGCGGGTAAGGGTGGGGGTGAGGGTATGGGGGGGGGGGGGGTGGGGGTGAAGGTTGGGACAGATATGAGGGACCGGTCATGTATTATTTCTGTTCCATCTCGCTTAACTACAAAGCTTTACTTGCACGTCGATTCATGTGTACATCCCATTACACAAGACGTAATTGGAAGAAGTATCGTATCCTGTGAAAGGAGCCACCCTACATCTAACGTCAAGACATTTTTTGAAGCCATTGAGAGAAGAATGGATAATAAATGACTACTCAGTCGCAGACTGCACAAACTCCATTTCTTTACGAATAATTGCTATTACAAAATAAAAGCAGTAAAGAACAAGGCTTCACCAGCTTCACTCTAGTGATCTTTTTGACCTCATTGAAATAACATTTAAGATGCTGGGAAAAAATCAGCAGAGGTTTAGCAGATTCAAAATGTGGTGTATAGCCAAAGCTATACATCAAGGCTACAGCATTTCAAGCCCAATTTAACTGGCATCGGTAAGACGTGTTAAGCGCAGCATCATCGCCACTGGCGTTCGTGGCTGGCTCTGAGTCGAGTTGCGGTTGCTCCTCGTTCAGAAGCCCATAGAGCCACGCTATGGCGCGACGTGACGTCACCTACGCGATTAATCACGTATTTCATCCCCTTCCATTCTGAACTCAGCTCCGAAATGAAAAGGTCAACGGTCACCTAAAGGTCAAAAGTTCAAGGTCACGACACTGAGGTGATTCAAAAGATTACACTTCAAGGGGTGATGTTTTAAGGAAAGGAAGGCAAATTATATTTAGAGCCACACTTCGTCCGGTGGTTTGTTGAAAGTCAATGACTATCCCACGCAGACGTTGTGTGTGACTTTACAGCAAAGGAAAATATTGAATCTCTCGCATTCGTCTGCGTACACTTTACCGCATAGGACCAGTTGGTCCTCCTATTCATTGAAGGTCAAGTGTTGGTCAAATTACAGCACCGCAATACAAAACTTCGTTTCTATATAAGGCAGTCAGAGCGGCCTACTTCGAGTAGTGTGAGAGAGGTCGACTTGCAGCGCGCTGATCGGCCGCATGGCAAGCAACCAGCAACAGCTTGAAGAACCGTCAAGACGAAGCTGCACTCCCATCCCTCCTAACTCCCTAATTACCCAAACATCGGCCGAGAGCCATCCCTTCATTCAAATAAAGGCTTCATTCATTCATTTATCAGACAGGCGAAGCTAACTCTTTCTAGCCTAGTGACGTTTTGCATTCAATATAGAACGAGAGTCTTGGAAGTTCGTAAGGCAAAATTGCATGCCAAAAGTTAAAAACCTCACGGTGGCTCACCTTTCCTGGTGTTCTCTATCACCTGGGCCACTTTAACTTGCTTCTGTCGCTTGTCATCGTCATCTTCATCTTCCTCAGCAGTCTTTCGACGATTGGTGCCTGCAGGATTGACTATGTCGAGCGGTCAAGCAAAAAACTTATTATAGCTTCGAAGTCAATAGAAAGCAACACTGCGTATCATTCAATCGTTGCACATTTGAGTGACTCTCTTCGATTTATTCACAATCGCTTGGCGTTCATTCATAGGAGTTGTAATCTTCACTGCAGGGAAATATAGCAACACATTTAGTCGTTGTTAGTTTCTCCCTTACTATATATTTTGTCCGCCTAGTGGTTACAACAGCACTGCAGTAACAAATAAAACTTCAATAGAAAAACGTATTAGTGTAATTTTGCATATCAGGCCCAGTTTATCCCGTGCGGAAAAGCTCTAGAATTTGGCTTGCTGCTCTCCCATCTGTAGCCATCTGCCTACTTCCCTATAGTATGCCGATTCTCAGCTTTGGCGTGCTGTTCTATTTAGGACTATTTTTACGAAGGGTGTCCGCAATCATTTAGAGTACGTGCAGCGAAAAAAAAAAACACATTGACCATACCACTGAAGCTTCACAAGACACCTTCAGAAAGACGACTAAAAACATGAAAAGATGTCATTGGTATAGGGAACAGTGACAAGAAAGAAATATATTCCTGACCGTATTGCACCGTAATACGCTTTTACCATGCGCCGAGGATATATGTAATTTCAAGGGTCTGCAAGGCTGCGTATTACATGTTTTCCACCCATACTCTTCGGTAGGAAATGCACGCGGCTGATTCTCCTTTGTATCGTTTCGTTGTATAGTGTACGCGCAAAAAAAAAAAAAAAAACAGTCAAAATCACTGGACAGGTCCCGCTGTTCAACTCGTTATTAAACGACAACTGAGTGGAATATTCGTCGTTCGGTGACGTATTAATCATTGACAGTAGCTTACCTAAGCGCTACCTAAACATTTGAAAGCAGTTCTTGCGCAACATATTCGCTTAGGTAAGCCTATTATGTTTAGTGAAATTTAGTAAACCTAGTTACTCTGAAAAAGATATATTATCACCAATGTGTTCTCTGGCGGCAGAGTGGTATTGTAATATTACATGCCTCTAAGCTTCGCTGGGCCTACGAGGATTTCAAAAGCCTAACACGCCCATTTCTTTTTGGATGCGCCTAATTAGAGCAATGTGCTTTAAGGCACGTTCAGACCTCATATCCAAACTTGGCTTTACAGAAGATATACGCAGGTAATTAGGCCCATCTAGCGCTGACCGTTACTTCTGTCTAGTAATGTTGCTATTTGGGGTCATAACAAAACGCAGTAAGTCATGACATAATCACGAAAGCAAAGATTAGGCTTGCAGCATTCGGTGAGACAAATGCAATACCTAAATCGGCAAATCAATTGCACTAGGCTTGGCTAGAAGCGTTTTCGCAGTAATAATTTCCAGAAGAAATTGCACATATCAAGCGTCAAAGAGGAGTCCGTTAGCTTTGCATCATTTCCAACACAACGAGGCGAATGCTTCAGAAGCAGTTCTAATTAGTTACTGTGAAATAAAGTTTCACTGCTAGCGTCTGACATTCCTTCTTTAACGTAACATGATTTTATTGCAACTCTTTCATCTCTTTCCCACGGTAGGAACCTTTCGAATACTCTCTAAGACAACGACCAGCCATGAAAGGGGAGAGAGAGGTGCTGTTATGCAGACTGCTAACACAACAAGTGCTAAAACTACAATGACTCCTCGGCACGCAGAAAATGGGGCTTAGCAATTTTGCCCCGAAATGTAGTAAGATTCTTCTACTACTACCTCCCGGCGAGCTTTTACCTGGTCTTACCATCTTCTTTGCTTGCAACCTTTCTTATCCTCCTCACACTCTAACCACTCCCCTGGTGCTTCCTAAAGCCACTGTCGTAACAGTCTTCAAACCCCACAAAAGGTTTTGCCAATAAAATTAGTTTCTACCGCACCGCTACGCTAGGCTCACTAGCTAAGACTTTCGCTAAAATGTTGCGAGATAGTAATGGAGCATTTGAGGAGACAATTGATTCCGGCGTGCCTTGCAAGGTGTGTGCGTCGGCTAGAAATGAAAGCGATCGAGCTTGTCGAGTACAGAAATCTAAAAATTGTTTGTGACAGCAGCAGCTTTTTGCTTTGAATATGAACCTCCGCAGAGACTAGTAAACGCGCCTTAAAACGGTTACCTGCTGGCCTGTTGTCATCATATGCTGAACGTGGCCTAATGGTGTATTCTGAAAAAAAAAAAAAATAGAGATATAGACAAGGGCTTTCTACGGTTAGTAATAATGAATGACGCTATTCGACATCTCAGCCCCTCTTGTTAAATGTAGAGACGTCAGAAAAACTTGGAAAACAGCATCGCAATACCACCTAGCGACAGCCACAACGATACATTCATGTGGATAAAATGAGGCACCGCCTTTATAGCTTCGATCCCCCATATATGTTGCTAGATGAATTTGCAATGCAGTTTTTGAGAGCTCCGCCCTCAGCTGAGTGTCGGATACTACTTTTGTTCCTTATTGTACAATCGTATGTAAGCAAAGCGCTGCCCTCAGGAGCACGCTCAGGCTGCGTTTTAAAACACGTTTACAGCTTTTCCAAATACTTCCGAAACGGTGCGCCGCTGAGTAGGTTGTCCTTTTGCTACATCAATGGGGCTCTATACAAAGCTGCGAAGTCAAGCGAGAAGTTTCTAAGAAACACAAAACTTATGTCCTCAAGAAGAAAACAGGTAATAAGGAATTTATTACTGCTTCCAGCCAGTCGCTGTATTAAACTTAACTGCTACGAGTTGTCGTCTTCTGAACACTGAAGGGAAGTCAAGTCGTCAGGCTCCTAAACGTGTTCGCTCCTTTTTGCTCTTGCCTCAGTACCTCCTTCCCAGCTGCTCGTGCAACAATCCATAATGTCTGGCAGCCTGCGCTGGAATCTAAATGCGCGGTTTGTCGTTTGCAAAATTATTATGCCCAACCATTTCAATATACCGCACAATTCGCCATTCACGCATTCATCTAGTGGAAGGAGCAACTTATAATCTACGCACGCCGTGTACGAACTTATAACTTCCGCGCCGTATAACTGCGGCGCGAAACCATGGAGATAGCTGCCAGCAAAGCGATGTAAACGACGCAGATACAGATTGCATTCTTCCCGCATCAAAATAATAGCGGCTAGCTTGCCTTATAATTTAAAAGTTAAATCTTCTACCACTAACTTGGTACTAATACTGAAAAGTCGCTTCTATTCATGTTATCTAATTGGACCCGGTGAATTCACGTAATTAAGAAGTACGGTCGGGCTTTGCGGCAGCAATGGAATCCCGGGCCAAACTACGGGAGTGCATAATATACAGTACTGGGGAAGCTCCCCCAATGAAATTCACGAAAAGTAAACGTCAGTCCTGTTTTACAAAAAGCGAGCTGTACTGAAGGTATAAGAGTGACAATTGCTGGTAGGAATAATAGCGGAAGTGCAGACGTTTTCAGAGATTTTAATACATTGTTCTTGTTTTCGTATGCGTAAGTGCCACGAACCAGCATTTGCAGTGAATTGAGGAATAATTTTCTCTTTGGCAGCTGTCATAATAAAGCTCGGTAAGGTTTAATGTGCCTACGAATACTAATATGTGACACTCATACTAGCGTTTCCATGTTTTGCCGGATTCTGTCGAAAATTTTGTTGCCGCGCCCAGACAGATCAAGCGCGGATCAACAATGCGTTTTATTGCACTGGGCACGGTAAACAAAAATCACACAGAAAAGATGCGCCAGCAGCATACAGGTTTCTTCAAGGTAACTTGTATAGGGAATAAGAAATGGAGCTGCGGTGTGAATATTTCCATTCACTCATTTGATATAACAGCTAACGAGAGCAGATTATAAAGAGTACTCTTTCCCAAAATCTGCTATTTGTTATCACCATTCCAGTCAACTCCCCGGGGGTTGGAACGACTCAACAAATACTAAACAGCTTTTTATAGAGCTGTCGATGTCGATGAATGTGCCTAATAGATTTTCCATGTTTCCTGCCAGCTTCGAAGTACGAATTCACTACGAGGAGAAGTGACGTTACAAAGTATTTTTGCGCTGATTCCGCGCGTAATAGAGCTGCATGAGCGATCTCCTTAGTTAGAAGTTCATGCGGCCCTCTTAGCCATGCGTTTGTTTGTTTCACGACGTCATGTGCAGTGCAGAAAATTTGGTGCTTATACATGGAAAGGTACAATGCGCCTTACGACAAAAAAAAAACTTTTACATTCGCAACGCCCATAAATCTTTCTTAAGATAGTATATTACAGAGCATCTGTTGACGCCAATGTAAAGTCAACAAAATAGTAAAGCGCCTCCAAGGCAATGTAAGAACGATACTTATCAGTTGCGAAGATTTAGGCTCTATCGTAGTTTTGCCACTGCCAGTCTAAGTGTCTGGCGCTCCACACAGGGCGACAGTAGCGACGCCACCTCGAGTGCCTAGATTTCAATCATGCTGGCCAACACGTCATGTAGAGCGCATTGTGAAAGAACTTTTCAACAGCTTGGATTTATGAAGGTACTTTAATCATAACCCCTAAAATAATTTCATTATTAATAACAATACCACCACTACTACCACTACTATTAATATTAATCGGTATTATTATTAGTCATCAAAATTGCAGAACCCTGATTTTAAGGGTATAAAATGTTGACTTTATATCACGTAAAGGTATTAAATGTATTTTCTGTTAACACTACTGCGATATTCCTGTTGAACGCGACACTGAAAAAATATACAAATTCTGCAATTCCAAAATTACTATATATGTTCTAGCTTCATCCGTACCGATAACTTCATCACAAATATGTTTTACGCGTAATGAAGTTGTAGAGGCCATCATGCAATCTTTATCTTTCTCGTCCTAGATAGCAAACATGTGACGTAAGAGTGCGAACGCTTTAAGGTACGCACCTCTGGCATTCGTCGAAATCGGCGGTTTGTGGCGCAAGTGCTGTGAGTCTGGAAGGTCAAATACAGGCACTCACTTAATCAAGCAGAAAAAATATACACCCAGAAAACTTCACACATTTAAGCTTTCAGCTGCTTCAAATAAAACCCCCAATCCGTAGTGGTGCTTGGCGTCCGATAGAAAGCACAAAAGCGTAAGTGCACTGCGAAACAAGACCGTTAAAACATTTCAAGAGAGCGAATGAGTAGAAAGCGCAAGTACCGTTTACTTAAATTGCAAAATTTCGTAACTAAAATATCCAAAGAGATTTGCTGCAAAGGCATAATATCAGTCACAGGTTTCGGCAGACATCTGTACCGCTTTGCAAGGGGAAGGTAGGTTTCAGTGAAAGAAGAAAGTGAGAAGAAGTTACTGTAATGGAGTGCTGCGGAATCATTTCGACCACCTGCGGATCGTTATCGTGCGCCGACATCCGCCGCCTCAAGGACGCCTCTGGGTTTCGGCCGCCGCGGTTGGTCACAACCGCGTGGTCCGGTTCAGCGGTGTAACCGTACAATGTGATATGGTTTCGTTAACCACTGTAAGCCAAGATATCCTAAACCTTCGGTACGCATCCTATGTTTTTAACCATTCTAACTCTGCTTAAGGAAACACACAACTCAGCTTATGTAACCATATGTTCAGGAACACTTATAAGTGCTGGGGTCACTGACAGATAAATGAAAATGGACATCATGTTCGCATTAGTTTGGACAAGGAGGACAACAGAAAAAAGTTTTATAATGCTTGTGCAGCTACTACATTGATTCTGGTGTCACAAATATGATATGTTCAGATATGGTAACTAATTTTTTCTTAGAGGGAGCCTTGAAAAAGGTAATAAGTAGCTGAATGCCCTAAAATTTGCATGACGATGAAAAAAGAAACTGAGAAAAGAGTCACGCCATTTTTAAACATTCAGGAACGCACTAGACTTAACAACTAAAACGAGGACTGTGAAGGATATAAATACGGTATCTTTATTCCTGCTCTCGCAAAATAAGAGAGGGCTTTCTGCCTACGATTATCATTAAGGAAAGGAAAGCGTAGTGGTATGTGTAAAAGGTAAACTGGAATATAGGACATGAAAGACGCGATATCTGTCACACTTTCCGTTGTAGCCGCAAAGAAATGAAGGAGGCCTGGAATAAAAGGTGGAGTAGAGAAAGATAGGTACAGTAGGTGATCGCGTGAAAGTAATTTCGGTCACCTGAGAATCTCTAACGTTCACTGACATTGCGCAGCACGAGATTGATTTGCAGTTTGCATTCATCGGAACGCTGCTACCGCGGTTTGGTTCAAGCACTGGCACGCCGGTTCAGAAGCCAACTGTGCTGGTTTTAGGCATCGAATTCGCGTCTGAGAATTTGGAAACTTGAGCCTAATCGAGGCAGAGTATCGCTGCCCACACGCGCTGCCGTTCCCCAGAGGTTCTCCTGCAATACGCTTATTTCCGTGCCCCTACTAAGAGAGATATGTTGTATGCCCTATGCATTACAGGTGTGGTGCAGGTAGCAAGCGCCCCGCCTCGTGGTAGTTCTAATAGAATAAAAATTCCGCGGAGAAAAACGTTTTGCTGAAGCTGATGCTGCACCTTACGAGTAGACGCACCAGCGTGTTTTACATCGCCTGCTTATGCTACTGCCTTTCTTCATATATATTTTATTTTAGTTCGTCTTTTGAGGAAATTGAAGACGCAGTATCTGTCTGACTTCGCAGTTCACACCTCATTTTTCGAAGAACGGTTTAAATTTGGAGGTGCATATGCCATCGATTCCATTCCCCATTAGAAACTAGCATCCATCTAGATTAGCAGATGGGAGCTAAATAGGACGCAAAATAATATCACACCAACCTAGCGCTATAGAAGAAATGGTGGCATGACAACAGGGGTACGAAATTACGTGGCTATTTTATTTTCATGCCTGAAACGGTGCAAAACGTTTCCCCGACAATTCTGTGGTACGGCAACAGTGACGTCTTCTGGGTACGATCAGCGCGGTGCTCTATCGCGCATTGTTTGCCTAAGGAGCACGCGTGGCGGCTACAAGTACTCATGCCTCTGTGCGTTCTACAATACACTAGCGAAGCCGGTAGCTCACCCGGTGTATGGGAAATCTAGTATTGACTTTAAATACAGTACACGTTAAAAAGCATCAAAAGTAACATGATGTCTATAGCTTCATGCACTTCGGAACACAGGTACAGTTCTAGCCTGTACGACTGCTAAAGTACAATACAAGGTAGAGTTCTGAACCTGTAGTGCCAGTGCAAAAGCAATCATACGTGCGCAAGAGCCGAGCAACAGCCTTGCATATTCTGTTCTTCACTGCTTATTAGCCCACAAGATTGAAACAATAGCTTGCACGTGCCCTGTGTTAATTACTTTAAACATAACTTTCTCGCAATATTATAGGTCTAACCTGGATGAACTCAAGCGAATACCTTTTTATTGCTAGCCGGGATTAAAAGATAATCGATGAAAAACGTGGTGCGTTGACTCTGGCACGTCATAAGCAGTCGGAACGACTAAGGCCAAAATAGTTGGCGTAGATAAAATTCTGTTGATCATAAACAATTGTAATCTTCCTCGAAAGGGTACAAGCTATGCGGAGTTCTCTTTTTATTGTAGTTCCTTTGTTTTGCACTCAAGCAATAGCATGCATTCACTGAAGAAAGGGTGCATTTTAGGCAAAAGGGAGGCCCCTTGTTAAACAGCGCCGCAAACAAAGCAGCAACACGTTGAGTAAATAAACTAGGCCATATTGCCAAAAAACTTGCAAAAAATATCCTTCTCATAATATATTTTATCTGGCGCCACTGTTGTAGGCGTTCGTGATTGGCCTTCGCTTTGTTTCATTTCGTTTAATTTGAAGTTCTGTCAGATGGGGTGGGGGCCTAGCAAGGGCTATGCGCCTCAGGTCTTCGTTTGGTTTGACGTAACGAGAGAGAAAATGGCATGGCCGGCGTGAACGGCGTGGAAGGTGCGGAGACATGAGCTCTTTTCAGTTACATCCCGTCGTGCTCCCGTGATGAGCACTGTCATGAGGTTGCCACGTGAACTGCCGTGCTCCCACACCTATACCGGCCGATTCTTTTTCCGGTGATGATTTTCTAACATTCACTTGGGAATATTGTGGAAGAAGGCCAGGTCGAGACGGCAAGGTCGAGACGGCAAGGCAAGGGATGCCGTATCTGGTGTTTATTCCGATGGACAAAACCCAAGCGCGGCCAGCCTGGCCGCTCCTAATCAACCGATGTACCGCGGCGCACAAACGGCTTCAAACGAAATACATGAACAACTTCAGTTCCACGGTGGCGTCGGTCGGCTGGGGGATCAACAGGTGTGACTCGGTAGTTTACTGGGGACGTTTGGTTGATGACCTTGTAGGGACCAACATAGCGGCGCTGAAATTTGTCACTAAGGCCAGGGGTGCGCAGCGGTGTACAGAGCAGTACTTTGTCACCAGGACGAAAAGAGACCACGCACTGCTTCGAATCGTTGCGGCTCTTGCGGTCTTGCTGGCACGCTTTTGTGTTCAGGAGGGCAAGATGACGGGATCGGGCCACACGGGATAAAAATTGGGCTGGTAATGATGAGGAGTAATCGGGCGTAGAGAAGAAGGAAGTGTCGAGGATTGTAAGTGGGAGGACGGCAGAAAACGAGGAAAAATGGGGAGTAACCAGTAGTCCGCTGTACTGCAGTATTATAGGCGAATGTGACGAATGGTAGAACAGTATCCCAATTTCGATGATCCGGTGTGATGTACATGGATATCATATCCGATAGGATGCGGTGAAATCGCTCAGTCAGTCCGTTAGTCTGGGGGTGGTAGCTTGAGGTTGCCTTATGGAGAGTGGATCACGCACGAAGAACTTCGGATACGACTGTCGATAAGAAGGCCGTCCCGCGGTCACTTAGAAGCACCCGAGGAGCGCCATGACGCAATACAATTGACCGCAAAAAGAAATTAGCTACTTCTTCAGCGGAACCAGTCGGTACAGGGGCCGTCTCAGCATAGCGTGTAAGGTGGTCGACAGCTGTTATAATCCAATGGTTACCCCCATCGGAGAGAGGTAGAGGACCATATAAGTCGATGCCGACTACGTCGAATGGCGTGGCGGGACATGGAAGAGGCTGTAGGAGGCCAGCGGGCGAAGAAGTCAGCCGCTTGCGATGTTGGCCCAGGGGGAACGAAGCGACGTATTTAGCTACGGTAGAAGATAGGCCAGGCCAAAAGAATCGTCTTTTCACGCGGTCATATGTTTTGTCAAAACCAAGGTGACCGGCACTAGCGTCATCGTGGAAAGCCGCCAGTATACGTGGGCGAAGCACACGCGGCACGACTGGGAGCCAACGATTTCCATCAGGCAATACACGTAGCGGCGTAGTATGCCATCTTCGAGCTTGAAATTGCGAAGCTGTCGGCGAAGCCTATCATTGGGCGGGTTCGAAGCGCCGATAAGGCGCTCGATGATGGGCCGGCAGTAGGCATCAGCTAATTGCTGCGAGCGGAGTGCGTGTTTGTGCTCAGAATCGTCAAAAGAAAATGTTGTGATATGCGTCGGGGGAAGAGACGGTCGGCTGTGGGCAGAGGTAGAAATGCGTTGCGAAGAAAAACAGCAGGGTGATTCCGTAATTGGGCAGCGAGAAAGAGCGTTGGCGCTTTGGTGTTGGCGACCCGATTTATAAACGACGTCGAAATTGTATCTTGCAGGCGTACAATCCAGAGGCCAAGTCGGCCTGACAAATTTTTCAGTGAAGACAACCAGCAAACAGCATGATGATCGGTCACAACTGTGAAGTGCCGACCATAGAGGTAGGGGCGAAACGTTTGAACAGCCTAGACAACGGCAAGATATTCCTGCTCGGTTGTGGTGTAGTTTTTGTCAGCTGGAGTCAAGGTCCGACTGGCGAAGGCAATAACTTTCTCACACGAAGTTGCACGCGCTGCAGGACCGCGCCAAGACCGTGACAACTGGCATCAGTGTGCAGTATGGTAGGAGCGCTGTCGCTGAAGTGGCCAAGAACGTGATCTGATGTGAGGGCGTGCTTTAGGTCCATAAAAGCAGTGTTGCACTGTTCAGTCCACACCAAAGAGCTACGCGCTTTAAGTAGTTCATGAAGTGGCGCCGCAATAGTTGCGAAATGCCTTATGAAACGCCGGAAATATGACGCCAGGCCGAGGAAACTGCGCAAATCTGCAGTCCGTTGCGGGCGAGGAAAGTTCAAGACCGCGCTGATTTTATCAGGGTCTGGACGAATGCCGTCATGGCTAACCAGATGTCCCAATATTTTAATTTCCTTCTGTGCAAAGTGGCACTTCTTGGTGTTAAGCTGAAGGCCCGCTGAAGAAAGGCACGTCAGGACTTCATTCAGGCGCGTGAGATGGTCGTTAAAAGTTGCCGAAAAGATAACAATGTCGTCCAAGTAACATAAACAGGTTCTCCATTTTAGGCCACGAAGTACCGTATCAATCATTCTTTCAAATGTCGCTGGTGTGTTACACAGGCCAAAGGGCATAACACTAAACTCGTAAAGTGCACCGGGGTTGCGAAAGCGGTTTTTTCTTTGTCGCCCTCATGCATAGGTATTTGTCAATAACCTGCGCGAAGATCGAAGGTCGAGAATTATTCGGCGCCTTGGAGAGAGTCAAGGGCGTCACCTATTCGCGGCATCGGGTAGACATATTTACGGGTAAGTTTGTTGAGTGCGCGATAATCAACGCAAAATCGTACCGATCCGTGCTTTTTTTTAACTAATACTACTGGGGAGGACCATGGACTTGTTGATGGACGAATAGTATCGCGACGGAGCATGTCATTCACATTTTCTTCGATTAATTGTCGTTCCGAGAGGAAAATCCGATAAGGTCGTCGGCGTACGATCGAGTTACCTTCAGTAATGATGCGGTGGTGTTCAACACTAGTCCGTCCCAGTGGTGGCGAAGTGGCATCAAAAGTGGCTTGATGGGCTTTAGCAATTCCAGCAATTCTTTGCGTTGGTGCGGCATGAGGTACGGACGTATTGTCTTCGAAAGCATGAGAAGAGAGACGTGCGATGAATCACGTTGCTGGGGTAACGGGGCGGTGAGCACCATCATAGACATAGGGTGAGCATCCACTATGCATGGCAGGGAAGTTCCTTTAGTCAGCACGAGGGATTCACAGGATGTGTTCGTGGCAGCTACTATCGCTGAGCCGCTGCGGAATCGTACAAGACTTGATGGGAAGGCAATTCCACGTGCAAGATGACGATGAGATGGTGCGATGAGTACATCCCCGTCAGTGATGTGTTCCGAAACAACGGTAACAAGCTTTTAGCACTGTGGAGGCAATACAGTATCAACTGCGGCAATGAGGTAATGACGTCATTCAGAAATGTCAGATGAAAAATCACTGTCTGTCATATGAATGACACGGTCGCCACAAGAAATTAACGCTGAAGCGGTCGACAAAAAATCCCACCCAAACATCATCTGATGCGCACACGGTGAAAGCACAGCAAACTGTACATGGTGACGGACGCCGTCTATAACAATTCGAACTGTACGCTTTTCTGAAGGATGCAGAGGGACGTCATTTGCTCCACGAAGTTCTGGTCCATCATATGGTGTCGTTACTTTCCGGAAACGGTGGCACAAATCAGCGCGAATAACAGAAATTGCAGCCCCTGTGTCAATCAAAATTTCGACAAGTAATCCTTCAGCTAAAACGGAAATCATATTGTACGGGCGATGAGGAGGACTTTTGATAAGTTCGCAGAGTGCAGTTTCACCTCCAGAAACTGCATCGCTTAGCTTTCCGAATGACGGACAGGAACAGTTGTTGCTGGTCGAAGTGGAGAAACAGAGCGGCGGTATGGGGAAAGGGACCTGCGTCAGGATACATGGGCACCACTTGGTTCAGATGAGGATACCGGCGGTGGAGAGGATCGACAAGGTGGGCTGGGAATAGGTCGTCGCTGATAATATGAGGGTGCGTCACTTTCGAAGGCGTCGTAACCACGCCGCTCGTTCTGAATGCGTCAACGACAGAAGCGGGATGTACGTCCTCGTATTCCACAGTAATAGCACACTGGGCGAGAGGGGCGCCAAGGTGCGTAATAGGGTGGCGTAGGCTGAGCCGTCGTCACGGCGTTGATGTGGTTGTAGGGCGATACCATTTTTGGCAGCGGGACGAAAGGAGGGGGTGATGCTGCGACGTGCGCGTAAGTCGATGCTGGGCAGGGTGCAGGAGGGTCGGACGCCATAGGTCGGGCGATGGTTGCCAGCTCATCTTTAATGATGTTGCGGAGACCGGCGTCATTAGAAGGTACGGAAGAATGATCGCACCAGTGTCGACAGACAGGCTTGAGTGCTTGGAGCTCCTCCAGGATGATGGCTCGAATCAGTGCCCGCAGATCTAGGTCAGCAGAAGTCGGGCCAGTAGCAATGCCGGGCTGCAATCGGGAGGACTGCAGCTGGTCGATACGTTTGCAGGTCGCAATAATGGCGTCAACAGTAGAAGGATTCTGGGCAATCAGGGTATTATAAGCCACAGAATTAATTCCTTTCAAGATGTGATGTACGCGTTCAGGTTCCGGCATGGTGGGACTAATACGCCGGCAAAGTGCAAGTATGGCCTCTATGTAAGACGCGTACGACTCATCGGAACCTTGAAGGCGAGAGGCGAGCTTGTTCTTCGCGACCTCAGTCCGAACTGCTGGGTCCGCGAAATATTGGCGGAACTGCTGCTTGAATGTGTTCCAGTTAGTGGTGTGGGGTTCGCGGTTAATAAACAAGGTTCTGGCGACCTCAATAAGGTAGAAAGAAACATTCAGAAATTTTACAGCATCGTCCCACCGGTTGTAGTTACTGCAGCGTTCATAGGTGTCCAGCCAGTCATCCACGTCTTCATCGCGACAACTAGCGAACAGCGGCGGGTCGCGTTGTCGTGTGGGCACAGTCGGAGGGGGTGGTGCAGCCGAGGTAGAGGGTAGTGCCGAATCGTGGGTACTCTCGGTAGACATAACGATGGTGGCAGGCAGTAAACAGCGACCGGAACGTAGCTCCAGCGAGAGGCAGGGCACAAAACGGCAAGGGGATCAAGTCTCACCTCCACCACGTGTGGAAGAAGGCCAGGTCGAGACGGCAAGGTCGAGGCGGCAAGGCAAGGGATGCCGTATCTGGCGTTTATTCCGATGGACTAAACCCAAGCGCTTGCCGAAGCCGGCGCAGCGGGACGATGATGATGGTATGTACAAGAGGAAGAAGAAGATCATGGTATGTACAAATGAAAGCAGATCCGTGGAGGGCTCACAATATTTTCATTTGTATTAGAAGTTTTCTGGAGGCCAACAGGACAACTTGTCGCTTCATCGTTGCGAGATAAGCACGAAACAGATGTGGAAAAGTGCGACAGTCTTCCACGGATCTCTCTGAAAAAACCCCTAGCGACCTTCTAGTTCATCAGTCGTTAACCAGTTAATCAGTAGTTAATCAATATTATTTAGTCGGTTCATTTCGTTGCAGTTAAAGGTTTGTTACTATACGTATACTTTACACCGAGGATGCAGCGGTGGCGTAGCGGTAGAACATACGCCTCGCATGCAAGAGGACCGGGGTTCAAATCCCGATGCCGCGCTATTCTCCACCGGATGAAAAAAAAAATTCGCGTGTCGATGGAATTGCATAAACAGGTTTGGGGTGCGACCTGACGCCGGTGAACACCTCCGGCAACGCAGTCCCTCAAAAGAAATGGAGTTGGCCACCCTAGTGCAGTAATTGGCCGCAACCTCCTATGATAAGCTCCATAAAACCCCGGCCCTCAGTCACCAGCGGCTGCGGAACAACTGACCACGGCGGCGGTCAGACCTGTGACGCAGCAGGGGGTGCTAAGAAAGCCTGGCTCCGCTGCACAGGCCGCCATTGGAAACTGACCCTGGCAACGTTTAATGCTAGAACCTTAGCTAGTGAAGCTAGCTTAGCAGTGCTGTTATAGGAACAAGAGGGCATGAAATGGGATGTCATAGGGCTTAGTGAGGTTAGGAGGCCGAATGAGGCATATACTGTACTGAAGGATGGGCATGTACTGTGTTATCGAGGCTTACCAGAGAAGCGACAACTAGGAGTAGGTTTCCTTGTCAATAAGTATATAGCGGGTAATATAGATGAATTCTATAGTATTAATGAGAGGGTTGCAGGCATCGCAATTAGGCCTAATAAGCGGTATAAACTGAAGGCTGTACAGGCCTATGCACCGACATGTAGTTATGATGACCAGGCAGTTGAAAGCTTCTATGAAGATGGAGAATATTGTACTAATGGGCGATTTCAATGCCAAGGTAGGGAGAAAACAGGCTGGAGACAAGGCTGTAGGTGACTATGGCATTGGTTCTAGGAATAGCAAGGGGGTTACTAGTTGAGTTTGAAGAGCGCAATAACTTACGAATCATGAATACCTTCTTCAGCAAACGGAAGAACCGGAGATGGACATGGAAAACTCCTAACGGAGAGACTAAAAATTAAATCGACTTCATAATGTGTTCAACCCCCGCCAATATGCAAGATGTAGAGGTAATTGGGAAAGTGCGATGCAGTGACCACAGGATGGTGAGGTCCCGAATTAGCCTAAATCTGAAGAAGGAACGCAACAGATTAGGAAGAAAGAAACCCATCAACGAATTAGCGGTGAGGGGGAGGGCAGAAGAGTTCAGGATCTCGCTACAGAATAGGTTTTCAGCTCTAACTGAGGATGGCGACATTACCCTAGAGGGAAGGAACAATAATTTCAGAGATATCATTACTGAGTGCGCGGTAGAAGTAGGCGGTAGGAGAGTTAGAGAGGATACCGGCAAGCTGTCTAAGGAGACGAAAGATTTGGTTAAGAAACGCCAGAGTATGAAAGCTTCCAATCCAACAGACCAGATCGAATTGGCCAAGATATCAAAGCTAATCAATAAGCGCAAGGTGGCCGATATAAGGAAGTATAACATGGAGAAAATTGAGCATGCTGTAAAGAACGGGGGAGGCCTTAAAGCGGTAAAGAAGAAATTTTGCACAGGCAAAAACCAGATGTATGCGATAAGGGACAAGGCGGGCAAGGTCATCACTAATATGGAAAAGATAGTCAAAGTAGCCGAGGAGTTCTATAGAGATCTTTACAGTAGCCAGAGTAGTCAGGACCGTAATGAGATTGGCGGTAGGGAAAAACAGTCAGATGTTCCACCAGTTTCGTGCTAGAAAAACTGGCCACCCTGTATACGCAGTGCCTGGTGTCATCGACGGTACCGGAACCGTGGAAGAATGCAAACATTATCCTCATTCACAAGAAAGGGGACTCTAAGGACCTTAAAAATTCCAGACCAATCAGCTTACTGTCTGTTACGTATAAGGTATTTACTAAGGTAATCGCTAATAGAATCAGGACAACCTTAGACTGCAATAAAGCAATAGATCAAGCAGGGTTACGGAAACGGTACTCTACTGTCGATCATATCCATACCATCAATCAGGTGATAGAAAAATGCTCGGAATATAACCAGCCCTTATACATAGCATTCATTGATTACGAAAAAGCATTTGACTCAGTTGAAACCTCGGCGGTGATGCAGGCATTGCGAAATCAGAGGGTAGACGAGCCGTACGTGAAAGTGCTGGAAGATATATATAGTGGCTGCACAGCAACCATAGTTCTGCATAAAGAAAGTAACAAAATTCCCATAAAGAGGTGTTAGGCAAGGAGACACAATCTCCCCAGTACTATTCACAGCTTGTTTAGAGGAAGTATTCAGAGACTTGGAATGGGAGCAGTTAGAGATAAGGGTAAATGGAGAATACCTCAGTAATCTGCGATTTGCTGATGACATTGCCTTGCTAAGCAAATCGGCGGATGAACTGCAAATAACGATCGATGACCTAGACAGGAAAATTGGAAAGGTAGGCTTGAAAAGCAATATGCAGAAGATTAAGGTAATGTTCGACAGCCTCGGGAAGGAACAGCAGTTTACATTATGTATTGAAATACTGGAAGTAGTAGGCGAATATGTCTACTTAGGACAGGTAGTTACCGCAGATCCGGACCACGAAAAGGAAATTACAAGAAGAATACGATTGAGAAGGAGCGCATTTGACTAGCACTCGCAAATTATGACTAGCAGCTTACCGGTATCGCTCAGGAGGAAAGTATACAAAAGTTGCATCTTGCCTGTACTCACCTATGGGGCTGAAACGTGCAGGCTAACCAAGAGAGTTCTACTTATGTTGAGGACAACCGAGAGGGCTATGGAACGAAAAGTGGTAGGGGTAACATTAACAGATAGAAAGCATGCAGAGTGGGTTAGAGAAGTAACTCAAGTTACCGACATTCTAGTAGAAATTAAGAAGAAATGGACATGGGTAGGACATGTAGTGCGAAGAGAGGATAACGGATGGTCGCTGAGGGTAACAAACTGGATTTCAAGGTAAGGATAGCGTAGCAGGGGGCGGCAGAAAGTTTGGTGGGCGGATGAGGTTAAGAAGTTCGCAGGGGTCAAGTGGATGCAGCTAGCACAGAACCGGGTTAAGTGGAGAAATATGGGAGAGGCCTTCGCCCTGCAGTGGGTATAATCAGGCTGATGATGATGATGATACTTTACATCAAGTTATTTGGACTCACGCCCAAGTTATTTTGATGGTGAACTCTCCCAAGCGTAGTCGTATTCGCATTTACAATTCATCACTTATATTTCCGTTACACTCGAAATTTTGTACATCACAATTTGTTTCCATTTGATTTCAAAATTTAGAAATACAAAACCAACGAGGTTAAATGAGCTTTCATAAGGACGCATTTCAACTCAATGTTAGTCGTAAATCGTAAGCCTGGAACAAATCGGCCCTTAAGACTCGGAAAACAAATCTGGGTTGGGCAAGGGGTTGGTGAAGACGTTGCCACCAAATCCTGGTGGGGGGCTCTTTTCCCTTCGTCATATTTATTCAGCTCAAATGGTGTCGCTTCCAGATATAAAGTATTGGTGATCAAGCAGGCTCAATTACGGCAGCGATCGTACAGAACTTCACTCATTTCGCCTTCAATTCGTTGCACTTACGTGACGGGGTCGCGAAAAGGCTGAAAGTGATGAAGGCGATCAGGGCGACCATACCGATGCCGAGGGCCACGATCATCCCATGCATCTTCTGGTCATCCAGCAGGCTGGGTTGCATGAAATGTAAGGTGTTAAGCGGTCACACTGTCTTAAATATTCAGGTATTTCACTCGCGAACGGACGAGCAATATAGTAACCCGAGACTAGCATAAGGTCAGTTGTTGAGCTGCAGATGCATAATAAAATGCAAGTTAAACTCAGCAGAACTAATAAATGTCGTAACGAATCCAAGATGAGCGTTGATAAACTAGATAGATGGCTCAATCAGCATGCGTGCTCGTCATGTGGGTCAAAAAATGCTATTGAATTAGGTTTCGGTTGCTGATAGGTCGCCAGAGTGATGACTTCATAGTGCAGTTGACCTATTGAAAGTTTTTGGACTTCCGTTTTTACATCGAACACCATGTTTTGTTTCTATTAGCGCATATAAGGCGTTCGAAAAGTGTGATTGCGCTTTTAATAGTTAGAAAACCTATCTTATGCAGTGAAAGCTACCAGTAGCACGTTATCAACTCTGTCGTCAAGTCGAACTCTACACCACAGTTTACGAATCGATAATGGCGTGGACAGATACATCTTTCGTGATAAGTGCTTTATAATGAAGGTAGCAATTGCTGGCTTAGAGTATTTGCATGCCAAACTCATTTATCACTATGCTAAACGATGAATATGAACACTTTGGTGTTTCGAGTGATTACGTTATTGGGGGGGGGGGGGGGTAGGGGAGGCAGAATTAGCGGCTGGGGCGCTGCAAACCAGTGGCGCGGCAGTGGATAATAATAAGGTATGTAAGGTAAGTACAGAATTAACTACAATGATAATTCATAAAGTCAGCACCACTGGTTTTGTGTTTAATTTCTGACGCTGCCATGTAAATGAAGGTTAGAGGAAGGGATGAAAGATGTCATTGGTGTTGAAATCCCACACACAATGAACATGGTTTGTGAAAAGAGGAGGGGAAGTATGGACAGACAAATTGAAAACATTCAGAAAATGAGTTAATCTTTGTCAAGGATCTATAAACCTTTCTAGCTGAGGAGGATGCACCAGTAGGGTATATGAGGGCTGAATTTGGAACGGTGGGGAGGTTGGAAACGCGTAAATGCATCAACTATTACTAAGCATGAAGGCTGCAAAATGTTGGGTGGTAAATGGTGATACATTATTCCAGCGCACAAAGGAAAACAAACAAACGGAAGTCTCGGTGAACGGACAAATATTCTCTAAACAAATATACGGCGAAGTAAGGATATTGATAAAATGGGGAATGTAACCTTTAAACAGTTTGTCGATGTAACAATGCTTTGTTCTTAGTTTCTTAGTTTATTAGTTCATAATAGCCATCTCTCGCTCTCCGTACTTTGCATTGATACTCTTCGAGATTTTGTTCTCCTCGGAGTAACACATTATTTATACCAAAGGTAAACGCAGTGTATACAGGAAGAAAATGTCTTTTGCCAAACTGTTGACTAGTGGACTGAAGCTCCGCAAACATTTTCTTCTTTTTTTGTCTTGTAGTTGCACGTTGTTTCTGTACGGGGAGTAAAACATTAAGAGCTCGGCCAGTATTCAGTGCTAGTTTTGAAGGATGCACGTAAAAAAAAAACGTGTATTTAATAAATGAGGAAACAATACTTCTATGAATGTTAAGAGTGCTTTTTTATTTTGAATATTTATTCTTGCGGTCTTATCAGCGCTGCAGAAAACATCTACCTGCATTTTTATTGTAATAAACGTTTTTTATTAGGTTTACTTACGCTTTCAGCCATGACGCTATAATAGTTTGAAAATGTTTATGTACTCGATGTAGGAACAAGTCCGCGAACACCAAAGCCGCACTTTCTAATATATAAATTTAAGCTTCCCTGTTCACATTTGTACAAAAGCGAAAAACAAATTGAGAGTAAAGAAGCGTTACCAGGTTTGTTCCCACTTCAATAAAGTGTCCTTAGTTAAGGGATAGAAAATAATACATTGTATGGTTATAAAGAAGATACTCTGTTAGCAATTTCATTCAGTCTTCCTTTCCTAATCACTCATGTGTAAGCAAAAGGAAACATTTTGTGTTCAATCCAATATGTGGCTTTAGGACGACGTAATATATAGACTTGTCTCGATTTTGGAGTATGGGGTTTAACTTCACACAGCGATATCGGCTATAAAGGAGGCCAAGAGCTTGAGAGAATTCCATCATGTTTGTCCAGCACAATGAATTTTCGTGCTTCGCCTCCATCGAGACGCGATCACAGCGGCGGGGATATAGATGAAAAGTTGTTGAGCGCCTTAACCAGCGAGGTAACGCGGTGGGCAATGAAAATTATTGAATGACGCGAATATAAAACGCCTGTAATTCCGTCCGTCATGGGTTAGCTTGGGATTTTATTAGTGCGCTAAACTGATGAAGTAATTTACAATACCATATTCGCATGAACGTGCTGCTTCTTCAGAATGCCTCTAGCAGAACGAGGTCGATCCTCAAGCGCACGCTTCAGTTTTGGTTTTATTGCCCAGGACAGATATAACTGATGAGGCTTTGCGCCTTTCTCAGGTCACGAAGGACACTTTCCATTCTTTCTCGTTTCAAAAGATTCCTTGCTGACCGCGTTTGTCGGAGCCATTGAATTATAGAGCAGAGTGATAAAATCAATAGCGTGCGCCAAAAATAGAAAAAAGACTAGGCTCATATTAAGACCTTGAATTTTGTTTTTGCCATTTCCTAATAACACTTAGATCTGATACCATTATTCACATTGTGAGTTATAAATGCGAACCTCTAGGAAAAATAGTTTGCTTTTCATGCCATTCAAGTAAAAGAAACTACACCCGCACCGGTTTATGCTGCACATGAAAAACAAAAACAAGCTTTATAGAATAATCATTTCAATTATGAAAAAGTCTTGATAGGGACATGACATCTGCATGCCTTCACTGCCTTTCAAATGCGCTGCAGTAGACAGAGCAAAATGCTTACTCTGCTTCTCCTTGGAGCTGTAGGAGACTGCTCCACAGAAGAAGAATTACGAGATCAATTACGAATTAGGTATAAATTTTATACCATCATGCAAAACTAGATCAAATATTATTCCCAACAAAAAGCGCATAATAATTACAAATGGGTTACAGCTTATATTAAGAGCAATGAGCTAAAATCATAACATATGAAACTTACAAAACTACAACAGTGCTTGAACTTACCCCGCTGCTGTTCGTCCGAGCTGCTGTCCTTTTCTGCGAGAAGTACATTGCAAAGCGAATGTTTGTAATGTCAACTAAAAGATAGGAAAGGCTCTATGACGTTAATCCTAAATCTAGGCTTGCGAGGAATAGGTATGTACCAAAAAGGTACACAGACCACCTATCACTGCTTCCGTGCAGTAAAGGCGGAATAATGAATGCATGAACGTGATGTTTTGATTATGATTTCGGTTCTTTTATTTTTTACTTTTAATAACTTCATTATCCCCACTGCTGACTGTTTTGCGCATTTACGAGGTCCACATTGATGAGTTCCTACCATTCAGCGTTTGTTACAGCCGGTGGCGTACCGTCTCGAATTCAGATGGCCCATAATTATTTCGTACTCTATCCGGACATTTTCATTTTCCATTTTATGTCAGTTACTCTCCTTCATGTACAGCAAGTGTGCCAAAAAAGTTTCATCAATCCGATTATTCCTGACCTCTTAAGCATCGGGAGCCATAAGGCTGCGTTTCTATTGAATTTAAAGCCGGTTGCTAATTTGTCATATGGGTATTGACGCCACAACCATCCTTGACTAACCTAAGCTTCTGGGGAAAACCATTTCCGCAAAAACGACGCAGATAACTCAAGAGTTTGGTTTTGATTCAGCATATACAATTTTGCCTAATAATATTATCCTACTTTATTTATCGCTTCGATGTTGCATTAAGTTAGATGACATCATGAGTTCACGGGGGCTGTGTTATCACGTCTGCTGGACAAACATAGTTTTTTTTTGCCGATGAGCGCCGTAAAGCTCGTCTCAACAATATTTTGGAAACACGTTTTAACAACAAAACACCAAAAGGTAATGCCCACCTAATGTGAATGCAGCAAACTGGAATGAAGTGAGTGTGTGTTAGTACCATGCTGGTATGATTTTATTTTGGACGTATTTAACAAGGCTTACGATTCGATAGATCGTTTTAGCATTTCGCATTAGTATCGCTTTTATGACGTGCCGCGAAACGACAACGACAACGTCCACAGTCAATGGAATGTTCTGCGATCAGTCGTTGCACTTCTGTAAGCGCACGCCCGAGCGTCGGAGAGAGAGCTTCGTTGTCGTTTTCTTTCCTGACCGTCACGCGCGTTGAACATGGTTGTCGTTGTCTTCAGAGCATCAGGCGCTGAACATATCAGAGCCCAATACCCGTTTTACACTTTGTTTATTCTTGTGCTTCGTTTTATTTTCGTGGCACTAGTACGTGCATTTGTTAAGCCAGTTCTCCCCATAGCTATACTCGGTACCCGTGCCTATCATGAGCATACTATCAATAACCAACCACGCCGTGGAGGTGCAATGGTTAAGCTGTTCGACTGCAGTGCCCAAGGATGTGGGATCAAATCCCAGCCGCGGCGGTCAACTTTTAGTTGACATAAAAAGCAAGGCGCCTATGTTCTCTGCGATGTCGGTGCACGTTGAAAACCCCAGGTGCGCGAAATTCCGCAGCCCTCTACTGCGGCGTGTCTCATGACCTTAGTCGAATCGGGACGTTAAACCCCACAAGCAAACTAAACCATTATCAATAACAATCACAAAGATTGTCGGCAATCTGGTAAGCTTGCAAGTGAAGCTGCTTATGGCTATTCTGCACGGGCAAGGTTCGAAACAGAGTCGAGGATGATAGGTTTATTTAAATTTCCCTTGAAACATTTTGTTCCGCGAGAACCGCACCGTGGAAAAACCATCGATGCTATAGTCGCGCAACGAGCAGCCAATGGGCTGTTTTCTCTATTTTGCTGGCCTCGCAACACAGCTGTGTTCCATAAAAAAAATCTGCGAGCTTGGGCACTAACGCAGCATATGGTCACAAGTGAACTATTGCGCAACAAGAACTTTATGATTGATCCTTCCCTGCATTCTCACCGCTATCGAGCACATTCGCGTTTTTTTATTCAGTGCTTGAATAAGCCAACCGAGACCACAAACAAAAAGCGAGATTGTGAGCTTGGAGCAAAAACCTGAAAGCCGCCCATTCGTGGGGATGGGTGAGCCCTTAAGAGCGGAAGCATACAACAAGCTCGCGAGCATCAATGAAAGCATATTTTTCTATGCATCACTCTATTACTGGGAGAAGTAGGTTCAGTAATATGTAACTGGCGGCTAAGCAGCAGTAAATGGCTGGCGAAGTGTTGACAAGGCTACGATTACACATCAAAACAGTCCCGTACAAATGTATATCCAAGGGAATAATGGTGTACACTGTGCCGCTTAAAATAATAAGGCAGCCTTGTGGCAGCGATTGCAAGCAGCGTGTGGAGATTTTGTTGAAATAGGAACAGGCATAGTTGACGCCTTATAATTATTATATCATGACTTAGTATATTCGAAACATTCTTATTTTACAGCGAGTATACTCAATCATGCTATTATCAGCTGCGCGTTACCACCAGAAAAAGGACGCACGAATGATCTGCTCGAGGCTGCCTGATATACGCAACTTTCGCTGACAGCTTTTGGGGACATACTTGGAGAAAAAACAAATATTTAATACTTCGCAGTATCGAGGCAGCAACACTACGGGTATTACGCCAAGCATCCGCGGCAAACTAGTGGGCGTTTTTGAACAACGGAACGAACAGTGCCCTTCTTAGTCACCGCATGGTGCTTGATTCCGCTAAATAAACATATCGTTATGGAGGTGGGTTTATTATTACAATTAACGTTATGTTTGAAATCAAAACGCGTTTTATGACGTAATTAACCTATGTCCCTCGAATCACGGTGGGGTGCAGCAGCGATGAATTTAGAGCTAAACACTGCTGTTGCCTTGACTATCAGATATTTTGCAATTCGGTGACAACACACACTAACCAGGGCATCACCCTGATCCTGCTGGCGGAAAATAACCAACAGAAGATTCGGACTGTGCCTACCTTCGTGCACCATGGCCGGGCCTCGCTGCGCGTCAGCTTCGTCTTCTCCACGCGTTACGGTCGGTCACCCTCTGGTGGAAGCATGACGAAACGTTGCGAGATATAGGTTACGAGAGGAAGCCGTTGAATCGCGCTTTGCTACCCTGAAAAAAATTTAAAGCATCGCAGTTTTTAAATCAAAAAATGTTGTTTGCTGTATGGAAAATAAGTGGCAATACTCCAACGAAAGAGAAGGAAGTTTCAGCAACCAGAACACAGCTTGATGATTGGGTGATGTCTATACGAAACAGAGCGGCATGCCACAAGCAACGTGAGTTTTAATACGACAGCGTTAAGGGCCCCGTGTCGCAGAAAAGTCGCTGTCGTCGTCGGCGGCCGTCATCCCGCGTCGTCCGGCGTCGGCCGTGAGCGAAATATCCCAAGAAGCATTAATAAATAAAAGCGATTAGGAAATATTGCCGATCTGAGGAATCGAACGGGGGCCTTCGGGGTTCGAGATGAGCACGCTAAACACTCCACCACGTCATCCTTTTTTTTTGTTTATTGCCTGACTTCGGCACAACACACAAAACCACTTACAGGGCACAATGAGCATTCATTAATACAACAATCAGCCAGGTGGGTTGTGGCGTCATCATGCTAAAATTCTCTTAGGGTCACTAATGGCTCCAATCTTCCGAGCCACTCGGGAGAATCAGGAGCAAGTTTCTGAATTTGAATATATCTATTCATGCCTACCCGAAAATAGATGTGTGCTGGCCGTGCGTTAGGATCGCAATGATATCCTGCCATTCTCGAGCGCCAAATACAGTGGAGGGTCATTAGCATAATAAGGTCAAATGGTACCCCATCCTCATTTTCTACTGGCAAGTACCTAATACCATGCGAGTCTAATGGAAATTCCTTTTTTAAAGTCCTTTGTAAAATATCCCAAAAGTATACCCCTTCCCAGCAATGTAGGAAAACATGATCTATAGTTTCTGGCTGTTTACAAATTAAGCAATGCGAACCCCAAGGTAAAAATAAATTCTTCCTTTCCAAGAACTTCTTTACTGTCAGTGTTTCCGTGTGTAACTTAAAGAAAAAAGTTTTTTCATTTGACGGGACCTGCATCGCCTTCACCCGCTTAAGTACGTCGCGTCCTGGTCCTCCACTGTATAAGGCCCTGTACATTGGTATGGGAAGAACTACGTCGCACAAATCCTTGTACAGCTTCTTCCTGCTAATACAAGATAAATATTTATAGGAAAACCGAACAGACAGGAATCGCACACTAGCGACAACTTCTCTAAAATAACCAAAAATGAGTCCCGATACACTTTCGGTCGAGACAACAAAGTCCGGCAGTGCATTTTCGAGCCTTAATGGCACACAGTACGCAAAAATGGATCTTTTACATCGCGAACAAAAATAAATCTGCTGACAATCTGTCGTAGAAATAAATGCCCCAAACCCAGTCCACCGTCCTTCACCCGCCTAAACAAACTTGTCCGGCTACATCGTTGCCATTCTGCTGCCCACACAAAAATGGCAAATATCCGGTACAGTCTGTACGTTCATCCTTGCACAATACAACACTTGCATCACGTACCACAGCTTCGACATAAAAAAACATATTGCACACTGTGGCCCTGGCGAAAACTGACAATTGTTGCCCTTTCCTACCCTCCCCCTTTTCCCGCATGGCTTGTGTCTGTGCCCTCCAATACGATTCGCTGTCGCGATAACTATCTAGTGGGACTCCCAAGTACTTTACTGGTTTTGTCACCCAGGACATGTTTGCGAACTTCTCGGGCGTCGTTGGCCAATCTACGTGCCAAAGCTCCAGGGAATTTGACCAATTAACTTTACTACTGGAAACCTTTGTGAAATATTTTACAGATGACACGGCCTCGATTACCCCGTCGCGATTCACTGCGAATACAGCCACATCGTCCGCATATGCCAGCAGCTTAACCTCTGCAGCTTGCAATTGGAAGCCACGAATTTTGTCGTTTTCTATGATATTTAAACACAGTGTCTCGATGTAAATACAGAATAGCAGAGGGCTGAGGGGACAACCCTGGCGCACCGATCGCTGCACGTTTATGGGGGCCCCCAAACTCTTATTTACAATCGATCTTGTTGTGCAGCATCGGTACGCCATGGCCACTCCCCCGCGAATGACGGACCCTCATTCACATGGTCGAGTATGCAGAACAGGATTTCATGTGAGACACAATCAAATGCTTTCTCCAGATCCAACTGAAGGATGGCTACACAACTGTTTTTGTGATCACAGCGCTCAAGCACACTCCTCACTTTATGCACATTGGAAACAATGGATAGACCCTTGATCCCACACGTCTGGCGTGGTCCAACTAACTCTAGAATTACTGACTGTAGTCTACGGGCTAGAATTTTCATAAACACTTTGTAGTCTACATTCGTGAGTGCGTTAGGGCGATATGCTGTAACCTGTTGTAACTTATCTGCTTCATTGTATTTAGGAATCAACACTGTGTGGGATTTGCCATACGACGGGGGCAATACATTTACTTTGTAGAACTCGTTGGACACGGCTGTCAGTACCGGCACTATTTCATGTTTGTATGCTTTGTAGAACGCCGCGCTTAACCCGTCGGGGCTGGGAGATGTTCCCGAGTTCAATTTTTCCATGGCAAGCTCGCCCTCTGACGCGGTTATTGACAGCTCCAGCCTATCTTTCTGCTCATCATCTAATCGCGGTAAAGCGCCCAGAAACTTTCCTTTGAATGCGTTTACTTCCACGTCTTGCTTTGTAAACAACGTTCGATAATATTCACGTAACGCCTGCTGGATATGACCACTTTCTCCAGATAACGTCCCGCCCCATTCGATCAGTTCAATGTGGTTTCTCTGAGCACGCGTCTTCTCGATTCCTAGTGCTCGTTTCGACGGTGTCTCCCCAGCAGCTATATCTTGCGCCTTCGCCCTCACAAGCGCACCACGATAGCGCTCTTCTTCGAACAGTTCAATCCTGTTTTTATTTTCCTAATATCGTCCCTCCATTTACCAGGCTCTTCGCTTTCTTTTTCAAGTAGTCATGCCAGCAAGGATCTTAAATTGTCCTCCTCACGCTTCTCTTCTTGTCGTATACAGCTTGACCGTTCGATTGCTGCTATCTTTATTTGCTCTTTGCAAAGTTCACACTGCTGCCATATTTTCATCTCCCCCCTAGAATATATTTTTTCAATTTCTTCGCTTGCTTTCCTACTAAAGATATCGTCTGTAATGAGCTTATTATTTAATTTCCACGTCTCCCAGATGGTTTGAAATGGACAAAGGCGCGTCTATTGATCGCGGTGTTGTCTCACAAATGGCCCTTAGAGGAGTGTATTGTGGCGTATAACAATATTTATGAGCATGTATATTACAGAATTACAGAACACGCAGTTAGGCGAGTGGCAAATTACTCTTCCGCTGTACTTCCTCTTCGCTTGGCGTGCACGTAGCGCCTTCGAGATCTTCATCGTGCCAGTTCGGATCGGCAACGATGTTGGCGACGAACTACGACTACAACTTGAGGCCCGCGCGTTTCGGCAAGGTGGCTGGCAGCGGTTCTACGTCCCAGAAGGATTAATAAATAAAAACGAGTATAGCAAGTTGCTCGATAACGCGATCGCGTTGCATTCTTAAAGGCGAAGCTTAAGTGTCCTCCAATATTTTTGGCATTTATTGCAGCGCTTTATGCAATCTGAACATTTCAACCTGTCCGCAAGACTCCTGGAAGGTGCAGTGTAACCACATCGATAGTTTTAGAACCCATGCTTAACCTTTGTCGTCTGTCTGATGTTTTATGATAGGCAGCAAAATACCCTGATTTTGCCTTCTCGAAACAAACAAACAAAAAAAAACGAACGATACGAAGCCTACCAGATGAGGCGGAAATTTGCTTTGAAGAAGGCGCTTTTGGAGGTCCTCAGTGTCATCGAGTGCAACGAGGAGGTGCAGTCAACGCAAGCTGCACAAAAGATTGCAGTTGATATTTACATCTTTGCACTTGCATGTTTCGTTTAACGTTTTAGCTGTTTTAATCACACTACATGAAACCTAAACCCTTCTAGTACACACACCAGTCACCACTACACATACATTCTACATCCACTTCCCAACGCCGGTCAAGCTGCTGTAGCCGCTTCCAGTGTAGCGTATTTTGTCGGAATTCCCCTACCGCGAGTGGCGCCTGGTGCGGCGTCTCTCTTAGGAATGTGTAATGAAGCTTATCCCACGCGCCGGCCGTGTATACAAGGCGGCCGAGGAGGCAGCGAGTATTTTGTCGCCGTGGGCATGCTCGTCGGACCGTGGTGCCCCCCCGCGCCGCCAATGACATATTCCTTGACTTCCAGCTGTTTTCCTTCCTCTCAACGCCCTCCGGCGTCCTTACAATAAGGAAGACAATTAGACGTCTTTGGAGGTCGATAAAAAATAAACAGAAACTCAGTACAACAATTCATACAAAGGCGATTTTTGTGTTTCATCCTCCTCCTTTTTACCGCCAGATCTGTATTGCGATGCCAGGAAGTGATGCCATTACAGGGTACCAAAATTGCTACTTTCACCTTGCAATACGAAAACATTGTATGCAAGGATTGGTTTCAGAAAAAGGACATTTTCGTGTATCCGGTGGGTGCCCACTATTGTGGTATTCCTGATATAATGAATATTATTTCCTTAATTGCAACGGAATTCTTTCTGAGAAGTCATGCAAAGGACCTTGAAAAAGCAGATTAATTTACCTCACGTTCAGAACGATGCCTCATCGCAATGCAATGTTTTCGCACTGGTGGATATGTTTTTTATTCAAAAATATATGTTATGGAAAAGATTAATAATGCATCGCCAATGTGAGTAATGTTTTCTGACGAAATCTCATTTTAGCCAAATTATTGTTACACTGAGGTAAAGGGTATCAGCAGACGGGCTTTAAACGCCATTACAATCTTTTTCTTTAGCGTTAGGCAGTGCTCTAAATGGTAGGGTACCCTCAGCAGAGTGACCTGGCGGACAAAGTTGACATTTATGAAAGCGAGTAAGGTATCAAATCCTGTGTGGCACAGAGGATTAGCGGTGTATATTTCAACGCGTATATTAAACGACGTATAAAAAAATGCCCATAAGAAAAGGTGTTAGGTAATTAGACACGATCTCCCCAGTCCTATTCACAGCTTGCTTAGAGGAAGTATTCAGAGACTTGGAATGGCAGCAGTTAGGGATAAGGGTAGGCGGAAAATACCTCAGTAATCTGCGATTTGCTGATGACATTGCCTTGCTAAGCAACTCGGGGGATGAACGCAGGGGCAAATGCAGCAAGCAGGCGACTTCACAAGTATATGTTAGGGCGTGGCAACAGTAAAACAATGGGATTGAGCTCACCCAAATCATTGGATGTATTCTATGTATGAGTGATATAGATTTTTAGGAACGTTCAGATAACGTTTTGAGCCGGAACCACTGTTTTACGTTTTGACAGAAGTAACACAGGAGAAAAATGTGGTTGGTGAAGGGATCTGCCTTATCTCCAGTCTAGTGCCCTGTTACTCCGTATTTTTGCAATACCTTTCATGGCGTTTCATAAAAGCTCGGTAAATATTCCATATAAATATAGCATACTTTCACTGTAATAAATACGATGTTTAGAGAATAACTGAAGCCGGCCCGAAACAGTGGGTGAAGTGCTCGGCCGTGGCGAAGAACTGCCGTGGTTCCAGTCCTGCTGCGGAAACCATTCACTTGTAACTATTTTAGAGTGCAACTTGCTGGCGCCCGTTCCAGGGTTTCGCGCCGGCGTGGGCCTCATAGCCAGCTCCGCTCCCCTTTCAGCTCCCCAGCTCAGCCCCCTCTTCCTGCGTGGCGCTCACCGCACGTGTTATGTGATTGCTGCGCGCGCTCCCCCGTTCATCGTTGCTTATACCTCCGTCTTCCCCCCCCCCCCCCCCTCTTCCTGCGTGGCGGTGAGGTTGCTATCCGGTTGCCGAAACGCCGGCTTGCTATCAGCGGATCAGGGAGCGTGCATCCCAAGCCAAAACGCAGAGTCACGTTCCCTTCACTCGCTAGCGGCGTCAGCGGCATCAGTCAGGCGCTGCTATCCGTTCGTTGCGCAGAGTTCCTATGGGCCCACGCGCTGCCTCCCGCAACCTCCCGATAACTTAATTGCTCTCTTCAATTCTTTGACCACAAAGGCTCTTTCAAGACCGCCAAGAACTGTTAGTGGACTGTTTCTTGAAGGAATACGTGTGAAAAATTAAAAAAAAAAAGTTGTCTGTAATTGTACGTAAGTGTCTTGCTCGAAAGTTTTGCGTCAGTCTATCAAAAAGGAGAAAAAGTTGTTGAGCTGCACTAAAATTTCGCGTTAGGAAGTAACGTAATCATCGGCACATTTTATTATTCACGTAATCACGTTGTGGGATTTATCGCGGACAAATTTTGCGGACAGGCTCTGCAGACCACTTCCGTCCTCAAATTTCATGTCTGGTGAGTGAAATAAAGCTTTTGCCTTGAAAACCAACTCCCTGTTGTGTAAAGAGCCAGCATCAACGCTTCCTCGCTTATTCAGAGACAAAAAAAAAAGAACAATCAGCGGATACATAAGAAATGAATTAAACAATCGTATTACCCCAGAAACCTTTGCAGAATCTCAAGCTTTTTAAACAAAAGGTCCACTGTGTCTATTACAAATATATTCACTAATTTGAGAACAACTTGTTTAATCTGTCTCACTAGACCACCTAATTAACTTTTGCTTCCTTGCATTCCCGAGAATACCAGACTGCGATTTTTCCGTACCACTCCTGTAGACTGTGGGATAGCTACAAGCGCTGCATCAAGAATGCAAGCCGTAATTTTTTATTTAGCTCGTCAACAAACCGAGTTTTCAACTCAGGCTGGCTTCACACTGAAATAGTGCCCAGTTCCCGCAGCTTCCACGACCTGGGTTTGTTTAGACTGATGGATCGTGAGGCTGTCAGGCTAATAATGACCGGCAGATGATCACTTCCAAGAGGATTATCAAGGACGTGCCATTTAAAATCAGTAATATTAATCGTAAGCTAAATGATAAATATAGGAAACACAAGCTGGGGGTTCCTCCGCGACACCAACGCTCAGTTTCTGGAGGAGCGGAGAGGAACTACAAAATCTACGCGCAACCGCGACCGCGCAGCGCACGGCTGTCTGTGGAGTCTATATGCAGCCCGCTCGCGCGGGAGCGCCTTCCACGAGCAGCCATGCGTGCACGCGTAGCAGCAGAAGGTGAATGAGAAGGAAGGGGAACGGGCGCGTGCAGAGGTGCGCAAAGCCGGCGGTCTTTGCCAGTAGGGTTTTTTATTTTTGCTTTTTTCGGTTCCGTAGCTGAAAAAGAGGCTGGATGGAAACGTGCTTCTTATCGGTGCTATCGAATGCCTGAAATTATGAATAATTGATCGACGCGAACATTATTTTCAAAGAACGCTTGTTGGAAGGTTCAGACATAACAAAAAAAAAACATGAACGCGAATTCGCTACTGGAAGGAAAGAGGCAAGCGACAGGTATTTTGAAGAACTTGAGCGGTGCCTATTGAGTTAAGCTGTGGGAGAGTAAAGAAGTCCAAACCAGAAAACAGCATTCAAAATTGAGATTTTTTTTGAAAGCTCATTGCTATTTACTCATATTGCACCATTCTTCTTAGAAATAGACAGTGACTACGGTCTCCTGATAAAAAATCAGCCTGCCGTCACATTTGAATTCGCGTGCCCCTGTGCCACTGGCAGGAGCTGCCAACTCGAGTCGCTCCTTTCATATTGGAGGGTGATATCATAATCAGCCTTCCACAACCGTTTACATTCCATTACCCCTAAGACACGCAGGTACGCCATACGGCTTGGCTGAAGCATGACTATATGTTGGCTGGTAGCTTAGGCTCTTACGCTCGTAGCTTACCACACTTAAAGATGAGCTTAAGCGTCCCCAATAATGGCGCACCTTGCACTGATGGATCGTGATAGAGGAATAATGTAGAAGGCAAAAGCAGCTCCCACCGTTGCTTTCACAATTCAACTAGGGATAACCAGAGCTAAACCACAACAAATTTTGCTTTGGTTCCTCAGCTCACAAAAGTTACCTCTAAACTTTTTTTGCCAATTCAAAAGCACCGAAACCTCTGTCCCCGCTTTTCAGTCCTAGGAACAGTGCCTTCTTCTCGTGGAGACTCATTGATGCGCGTGTACAAAGAAATGAGTGCGTTCCTTTACTCGGAGAAGGCCCACTCAATCCTCTTTGATGGCAGGCGTATTTGTCAACCCCAGAAAAAGTCAACGAAACTACACGTCATCTACAAAGACCCATTCGCTTCAGCAAGGTGACCACTATAGCTACCGACAAGCTATCGGAAAAAGTCAACGAAACTAAACGTCATCTACAAAGACCCATTCGCTTCAGCAAGGTGACCACTATAGCTACCGACAAGCTATCGGAAAAAGTCAACGAAACTAAACGTCATCTACAAAGACCCATTCGCTTCAGCAAGGTGACCACTATAGATGCCGACAAGCTATCGGAAAAAGTCAACGAAACTAAACGTCATCTACAAAGACCCATTCGCTTCAGCAAGGTGACCACTATAGCTACCGACAAGCTATCGGAAAAAGTCAACGAAACTAAACGTCATCTACAAAGACCCATTCGCTTCAGCAAGGTGACCACTATAGCTACCGACAGGCTATCGGCGCTGTGGAGATTGTCTTCGCCGCATTTTTTTATATTTCTCTTACAATGGCACAAAAAACACCACCTTACCCTTTGCTTCATGCCGGTAGCGACCAGGGAAAGTTCGCTGCTTCAGCGCTGCCACCCGAAATCAGTGATCTGTCTATAACGATGAGGGTTTTTTAAAGACCTCAATCACTGACGAGAAGTCGACGCATGCCATTTTACGACAGTTTTCTCTCGCCTAAGGGTCCTAAGTTAGTTTTCTATAGGCAAACGACTTCAGGAGAAAATGAATGTAAATATATATTTTATATGGTTGTAGTTATTTCTGAGACGACGGCAGTTCCTGTGTATGAGAAACGCCATTTTTATGTGTAAGAATGCCCCTGAACTTGGGGTTCAGGTTTTGGTCCTGTTATTCGGGTTTTCTTTCTCGTTTTTTTTTCTAGAGAGTTTATTTATTTACTATCGTGGGGGGCCAGAGACATTTGTCACCCGTTAATAATTAGGGGTATTACTAACAATGCGCCCTTAACGGTGCGCACACTCCCAGACACCCCTAGAGTGAGTGGGTGTAGCTCTTCCGGGCGCTCAGCCGGAATGCTACTCTGTAGTGACAGAAGGGGGTGGCCGTTTGGTGCCCAGCTGTCGCCGGTTCAAGCCAGAGTAAGGTTCGGAGTCAGAAGTAACAAACGAAACAAACTTTATACACAGCAAGAGACGATACAGAGGAATACACAAACACTAAAATTGCACAGACGAGAGGTTCACAGAATAACAAATGCTAAGCATGCAACTACAGAGGTGTTCGATAACATAGAGGCTTTACAACACAGATGAAACACGAGAGTTACATAAACAAACACCAAATTGTTTACCGGGCACTGTTGCAGTCCGACGCCTCCCGTCGCTCAGCCGGAATGCTACTTTGTAGTGACAGAAGGGGGTGGCCGTTTGGTGCCCAGCTGTCGCCGGTTCAAGCCAGAGTAAGGTTCGGAGTCAGAAGTAACAAACGAAACAAACTTTATACACAGCAAGAGACGATACAGAGGAATACACAAACACTAAAATTGCACAGACGAGAGGTTCACAGAATAACAAATGCTAAGCATGCAACTACAGAGGTGTTCGATAACATAGAGGCTTTACAACACAGATGAAACACGAGAGTTACATAAACAAACACCAAATTGTTTACCGGGCACTGTTGCAGTCCGACGCCTCCCGTCGCTCAGCCGGAATGCTACTTTGTAGTGACAGAAGGGGGTGGCCGTTTGGTGCCCAGCTGTCGCCGGTTCAAGCCAGAGTAAGGCTCGGAGTCAGAAGTAACAAACGAAACAAACTTTATGCACAGCAAGAGATGATACAGAGGAATACACAAACACTAAAATTGCACAGACGAGAGGTTCACAGAATAACAAATGCTAAGCATGCAACTACAGAGGTGTTCAATAACATAGAGGCTTTACAACACAGATGAAACACGAGAGAGGTACATAAACAAACACCAAATTGTTCACCGGGCACTGTTGCACTCCGACGCCTCAAGAGTCACGATGTGGCCGCCATACAAGACGAGCGCCGCTCCCTTGCAGGTCCGTGGGCTTTCCAGCAGCGGGTGATCCCCGGGAGTCCAGTCCAAGCACTGCCGAACACGCTGCAACCACTCACTGACTGACTGACCGACTACACAAGCGGCGCGGTCTCTTTAAATAGGGTGCGCCGCGTCTGTCTGTTTGCACGCGCCAAAGCTAGCGCGCACACACACTTAGCTTCGCTGGTAATAGTGCTCTCTCTTCCTCCCGTCGAGCCGCGCGTCGTCATTGGCCACGACCCGTAGAACATTCTGGAACTTTCTGGCGTATTCCAGACTGATGAGTCCGCGTCATCGCCGGGTGATGAGAAAGAGGGCGACGGCGACGCGTGCAAAGCTACGCGCTCTCTCGCGCGGGGAAGGAGGTTTTTCTCGAGCTTTCCACCCGACGCCGCGCGGGCCTCGCGCCATGCCGGCTTGATGAAAATGTGCGCCGATTTCGTGACAGCATTACAGAGGGCAGTGGGCAATATATAATGATTAACAATAAGTGCAGTTACAAGCATAAAACAAAACAAGAACCTCCTCATCATAACATCATCATCATCAGCAGCAGCAGCCAGACTATACCCACTACAGGACCAAGGCCCCTCCCATATTTCTCCAATTAACCCGCTCCTGTGCAAGCTGCATCCACTTGACCCCTGCGAACTTCCTAACCTCATCCGCCCACCTAACTCTCTGCCGCCCCTGCCAGCGCTTTCCTTCCCTTGGAATCCAGTTCGTTACCCTAAGCGATCATCGGTTATCCTCTCTTCGCACTGCATGTCCTCATTATACAATGTTTACTAAATATTACTTGATCATTCAGTGCATCAAGGCGTTATAAAAATCAGATTCTCCTAATCATACAATGTTAGTTAAACAGTTTCTAAAAGGTGCGTTATCATTAATAGAAATGATTTCAGCAAGAAGGTGGTTCCATTCACTAAACGAACGCGGGATATAATACTGATAAAAGGTGTACTGTAACAACGACGCAGGCCAACATTGTGAATGCGATCAATACGATGGGAGCAATAGAGTGGTTCAAGAATCAGTTGAGTATGCAATATTGGATGGTGGAATAGGTTATGAAATAATGCTAAGTGAGAAAGGTTACGGCGATACGCTAAAGAGGATAATTCAAGGCTAATATTCATTGTTGATATGCTAGCTATTCGGTTATAATTGGAAAGGATGAAGTCAGTGGAATCATTTTGGAGGAGAAAATGGGCTAGTGGGACATAACAAAGTAAAAAAGATGCCACACTCATGAAGTGTATTCAAGTTTTGGGTGTATAAGAGACTTAAAAGGCAGCAATTTGAGAAAAGCTGGACCACTGGAAAAGTTACGGCGGAGGTAGCCAAGCATGCGATTAGCATTTTTCATAATATTGCTGCATTCGTGACCCGGTCTGAAAAAACCTCTGTTGACTTTTGATCCACAATTTAACCTTATCGAAGTTTGTGGATGGTGTCCCTGTCTCTGCCCTTATTGAAACTGGTGCCCAGCTCGGTCCTTAGTTCCTCATTTCATCGTCGACTGAGGAAAGTCCTGACACCCACCGTTCGTGTCGCCAATGGTAGCCCTGCTGCCGTGCTTGGTATGTGTAGCACCCGTATAATCATTGCTGGTCGTCACACACCAGTCTTATTCACCGTACTCCAGGAATGCCCCCACGACCTGATAATTGGCCTTGACTTCTTGACCGCTCACTGAGCCCTTTTTGACTGCTCAACCGACATTCTACGATTGGACCTTCCCCTCTGCTCTGAAGACCTTTCCACGCCACCTCGCCTCCACTCAGCAAAATATTCCCGCCTCCCTCCGGAAGCGGTTGTTTATATTCCTATGTGCCTTTTGCCACTCGTGCCCGATGGAGACTACCTGGCGTACCCAATTACAGACGTCGTCCTGCGGCGTCACGTCATTCTCCCACACCCCATCGTACACGTATCTCAGAATCGCGTCACTCTCCCAGTCCTAAACTTCAGTTTGGCTACGCGGTGCCCATCGATTTCAGAGTGGTGTTACCCATCGGTGCGTGGTTTCCATTCGTAACAATATAATTATTGTAAATAGTCCAGTATAAATTAGTCTTAATATAAATCCTTGGGTACTTGCAAGCAGAAACGGATTCCAAAGCAATTTTATTCAGGTAGTAAGTCCTGAGGCCGGAATCTGTAAGAGATACGTAGAGATAGATAGTTTTAAGTTCCGTGAGCCATGTAATTCACTAGTTTAATACAGCAGTCAAGTCATTCTGTAGGACTGTAACGTAGCTAGCGTTCCTTAGTTCGCAGAAAATAAGGCTTTCGTCAGCGAAAAGATGAATATTAGAAGTCACGGGCCGAAGAAGGAGTTGTGTTCACTGCCTCCTAGGAAGCATTGCACTTTTGGGGGGAGTCGTTTTATAGGTTGCAGGCTTCTCCTGTGGGTGGGGTGAGAAGCCTTTTGGGCTGCTGGCTGTGGGACCAGCGCTCCCTGTTTCTGCAATGGCAGGACAGCTTTCGCTGCTGCTGCCAGTAAAGGAGATGGCCCTGCGTGAGGCTTATCCTCGGCGGAAACCGAATGCTGCTGTAGTGTGCTGATGCATGCTCCACCACATGGGCATATATTGGTTTGGCTATGAGCCAAAAATTTCCCGGTCCAACAAGATATCACTGGTGTGCCTCTTTAAATGTTTTCTTTTACTCTATTGTAATGATGTTCTTTTCCTTCTTCCAAGGACACGACCGTGAGTATGCGGCGTGCTCACCCCTACAGTTTGCACCATGTGGTGCAGATTCACATTCGTGAGAGGTATGGTCATTTGAGGCACATTTTGCGCATGTTTGTCGGCCAGGGAAGCTCTGGGACCCATGACCAAATCTTTAGCAATTGAAGCAACGCCTGGGGTTTAGGATGTAGGGTAGAATGTCTACTTTGATGTAGCCGACTTCAATAGATTGAGAAAGTTTGCTTGAGTTAAAACTGAGAACTGTGTGCTTGGTTGGTATTTATTGGTTGTTTTTTCGGGTTTTGATATTGTGCACACCGATTACATTTTACTCGGAAGGCCTTCTAGAAGTCTTTCGGTGAGGGACAGAAAGTCGTTCTCTCAGATCATGCCTTGGACTGTGTTCAAAGATCTGTGGACGCTGACTGTTATCTGGATGTCTCTTAATGTGGCTAGTTGTTGAAGGTTGCTGTACTGATGCTTGCTTTGGAGCAAGAGATCCCCGCTATCCAATTAACTAACTTTGTATCCGGGGCCTACTATGGTTGCGAGAGACTTGGATACTGCAAAAAAGATATTAGCCCGGACTGTTTAGCAGGGCTTTGACTGTGGGTTACATGGTATTTTGGGAAGATTTTATGATTCGGGGAAAAGAACTGAGCTTATACATCGGACCGCCTTTTCTTGGAAAGGCGATCAGTTCGTTTCGAAGAAGAAGCCATGAAAAAATTTATGATGTTCGGCCGCAGTGCTATCCGCCCATCATGAATCCCAACGAGAGTACGGTACAGGAAGTACTGCCCACCTCAGCAGTACAACGTAACTATAGCCTAATATGGCGTAACCCAGTGTAGTCAACCACACAAGGTTGTTCGTTGCCGCCTGGAAGTAACAAGCAACCAAGAAGAGAGTAGTCGACAGGATAGTTGTAGGATAGAAGATAGGAAAGGGAAAGATAGAGGAAAAGGCAGGAAAATGCGACTGTCGGTTTCCCCCGGTTAGGTCTGCCCGGAGGTGCCGTCTATGGGAAGCGAGGGTCAAAGTGGTGTGTTGCAGTCGCCGAGGGATCTTAAAGTTCCAAACACTGGGTATAACCTCAACCAACAGACGTAAGGCCGCGATGGCCCTTTCTTTAACATTTCGGCGCGCGCGCCGCAGAACACGGCGATGTAATGTTCTACTAGGTTCGAGAACGCGACGCGACCGATTACGTAATCTCGGCCACCGCGCAGCGCCTCCTCGCCCTCGTCGTCATGCGCGGCGTCCCGCGTGCATTCCCCCACACGGTCCCGGCCCTCCTCCTCGCTTCGCGCGGAAGGGCCGCGTGTGCTTACCATGTTCGAGTAAATTCGAGGCCTCTCCAGAGAGCCGAGGGGGGGGGGGGAGGCATAGGTTTGGTAGCGCTAAGTGGTTTTCCGCTCCTCCTCCGCGCCTAGAAGCTTCGAGCGCGCCGCGCAGCCATCGACGGTTCTGGTTCTGATTCAATTCTCGCTCGGAGAAGACAGCGTAGCAGGCAGGCCCCGACTGAGAAGTCGTAAAAAGAGCTATGCGCTCCTTTTGCCGTTAGTTATTCGCTCAGTCTCTTTTGTAAAGTGTGTCGCGTCTCTGTCATGTAAATAAGTTTTCTTTATCTTGTGTTTGTGTCGTATAAAGTTAGTTTTCGTTTTGTTACTTCAAGTTCCTCGTCCTGCGTCTCATTGTGTGGTTGTGTGTGAACTGCACGTCGTCTGCCGAATCGAGGAGCGCCTTGGAGAGTTGCGGACGATTTGATGAACCGGAAGAACCTGACCTTTTACTGGCGCAGTCGACAGTACGATTCGGCAACTGCAACACTCCGCAAGCCCAGCCCGTTACTCGAGCCGTCTCAACGTTATCGGCGCTCACCGAAGTCTGCCGGCCGTTCAAGGTGGAAGAGCTTCGCCGCGTGCAAGGACCTAGGGACCCCAAGAGGAGACAGTTAGAGGCAGCGGCGAGTTGGAGTGCCAACTAGCGAGGAGCGACGCGGCAAAGAAGGAGCAACCGTTGCTGAGGTGCTGAGATCTCCCGGTCGTTCGGGGTAGAAACTTCATCGACGTGTGCAAGTACCCAGGGACCCCCAGCGGTGACGGTCAGAGGCAGAGACGATCGGAAGTGCCCCACAGCGAGGAGCGACGCGGCAAGGAAGGCGCAACCGTGGCTCAATTGAGCGGGATTTCTTGCCTCCGTTGGTGTGCGTGGCTCAGGCATTAGGAGAGGGAGGTGCGCAGTGTCGACGTGTAGTTAGCTCGATTAGTTAACATGAACACCAGAAAGTCAGTGTTTTCCGGATGGACCAGTGTGTCCGTTAGAGTCCCCGTAGCCTCACTGAGACGGAAGAATTGCGTAACAAAGACGAACAGTAAGGACCTAGCGAAGCGTTGAGAGACAGAGGCGAAAGCAGAGACTGAATTAGAAATCAGAAATATGGAGATAGAAGCCGAGATGAGAACGATAGCAGCTAAGTTGGAAATCGCAAAGATGGAGGCAGAATTGAGAAAGTACGAATTGGAAACTCAAAAAGCGATAGCTGAAGCTCGAAAGGTACCAGCAGAGGTCCAGTTATTAGAAATAAGACAAATGCCCCTCGGACGCCAAATCGAAACAGGTATTCAAGCAGAAGGAACTAAAAAGAACCCCTCGAAAGAGCATCCCCGAACAGTACTTGTAGGGAGCGTGTCAAGTGAATAAGCCGAGGGGTCCAACGCAGCAGCGAGCGAGCCGGCGAAGACGACCTTCGCTGGGGAGGCCGATTCAGACGACGTATGCGGCGCGTCGCCGGCCAAGAAAGTAAAGAACGCCAAAACAACTGCTGAAGCTGTAGCGGTAGAAGTGCCCACGTGCGCTCAGATTACCGAAGGCGTCAGCGTTCAGCCAGGTGCACGGGAAGACGCGCGGCAGCAGGCGACCGAACTCCAACCCACTGTAGACAAGGTAATTGAAAAGCGTAAAGCTGTCGCGTGTTTACAAACTGATCCTGACGCGTTAAAGGCAGAAAATGCGGGTGAAACAACGACACCGGGCGCGAGCGCTTACCAATAACAGGGCGCCACAGTTGGTTCAGTGACAGCGGTCACGAGCGTCGCGATCGGTGAGATCCGCGATCTTACGTTGACCGCTGCAGACGCTGTTTTTAGGGCGGAAGTATCAGCAGCTGTCGCAAGCATCGAAGTCAGCATCCCGAGAGGCACGGAATTAGCCACCGCTCGCAACTGTGAACCAAAGACACTCCAGGATGTAGCGAGCACCCCGCGCGAGGATGAGCTTACAGGGGGTAGCATAAGCGAAAATCGAAGAGCCACCGGATACGTCCCATCCCTCTGGCTCTAAAGAACAGGGCATCATCGCCGGAGGTTTATCGACAGCAACACCGCAAGTTGAGACCGCCGCGAAAAAACACGAAGCGCCTGCTACGAACACGTTGACCGCAGAAGATGCGGTATGTAGGAGAGCGATCTCATCAGCGGCCGTAAATATCAAGGTCAGTGTCACGACAGGCGCTGAATTGGCCACCGTGCGCATTCGTGAACCCGAGACGCTCAGTAAAGCGACGAGTCTCCCATTCGAAGGCGAGCGTTTAGTATGCTGCATTTTTGCAGAGTTACACGAGCCGCATGATGCCGTGCCAATCACTAGCTTTAACGATTGTCGGGATGAAATAAATTCTCCACTTGTGCCTGAGCAGCGTTGCACCGGCGGGCGTGAGCGGTCGTGCTCGCCTGCGCATGAACGTGTGTGCGCTCGAGAGCATGGAGTGACAAGCGAAGCGTGCAAAGACCACTTGCCGGACTTGACCACATGTGATGTGTGCGGAACTCCAGGATCTGGGACTTGCCGCGAACGTTTTGCATGCTGTGCAGTGACTGTGCGCGAGAGAAGTGCTTTTGAACTTTTTTCACGTGAACTTTGTGCGCTGGGAACTGTGACCAGCTTTGAACGTTATGCAAGCCACAAAGCGACGGTGTAAAGGAACTGTGCATGTAGATTGTGTTAATAGAGGAAGTAAATTCGCGGCCTTTTGTATATGTTCGGTTTGGCTGGGCAAAAAAGCCAAGCAATCCTCTTATGGTGGAGTGTGTAAGGCCGCAGTGGCCCTTTCTTTGATGTTTCGGCGCGCGCGCCGCAGAAAACGGCGATGCAATGTTCAACAAGCTTCGATAACGCGACGCGACCGAATACGTAATCTCGTCCACCGCGCTGCGCCTCGTCGCCCTCGTCGTCATGCACGGAGTCACGCGTACATTCCCCTACAGGGTCCCGGCCCTCCTCCTCGCTTCGCGCGGGAGGGTCGCGCGTGCTGACCATGGGCCGTATTACAGACGGCTCACACTCACAATCACACTCGATAACGCGACGCGACCGAATACGTAATCTCGGCCACCGCGCTGCGCCTCGTCGCCCTCGTCGTCATACGCGGAGTCACGCGTGCATTCCCCTACAGGGTCCCGGCCCTCCTCCTCGCTTCGCGCGGGAGGGCCGCGCGTGCTGACCATGGGCCGTATTACAGACGGCTCACACTCACAATCACACTCACACTCACAATCTTCCTATGGGCCAACGGCAAAACGGCGGGAGTGGCCTTTCTACACGTCATCGACGTCTGCTTTTTACGCAATGAACACACTTGAAGTGGTGACGTCGACTACGGGCCAATTGTGAGCGAGGGTTGTGAGCGACGCGAGCCGCTCACAATTCGTTTGTGAGCGCGCTCACAAAGTGAAAATGGACGCCATCCTTTATGCAGCGGCCGGCGTGGTTGTGAGGCGGTCGAGGCGGTCGCGACGGCGTCGACGCGAACGACGACGAAGGAGGGTGTACGAAGACCCCTTTGACTTGGCCGACGAAGTGTTTCGACGAATGTTCCGCCTCGAGAAGGAGAGAGTGCAGTGGCTGTGCAACGAACTCGGTGATGAACTGACAAGTGTGCGGCCAGGTGCGCTGTCAGTGCGGCGGCAGGTACTGTGTGCGCTACGTTTTTTCGCCACGGGAGGCTACCAAGCCGCCGTTGGCAATGAGGCGTATATCGGCCTCGCGCAGCCGACGGTGAGCAAGTGTGTACGACGGGTGGCGGAGGCTATTTGTAAGGTTGGCGCGCAGAGGAATTGGGTGCGGTTTCCTCTATACAACGAGGAGAAGGCGGCGGCGAAGGAAGCCTTCCTTCGCCACGGCAGCATCCCCGGCGTCGTCGGCTGTGTCGACGGCACGCTCATTGCCATCAGAGCGCCCCGGGCCAATGCTGCACACAAAGCCGCTTTCTGGAGCCGCAAGGGGTACTACGCCCTTAACACAATGATAGTGAGTACACTTTTCTTGATGCACTGCTCGGGTAGAGTGCACCCCGATAGTAGAAGCTAACGAGTAGTACGCTTCTGTTGTACTTGCTTTCAGATCTGTGACGCCAACATGAGGATCACCGCAGTATACCCCCGTTGCCCCGGATCGTGCCACGACGCCTTCTCGTGGCGCTACTCATCGCTTCATAAAGAGGTCGAGGCAGGCCTGCTGCGTGACGGCGAGTTTCTTTTGGGTAAGCAGTAAAAGAACCTGTCGGTCTTCGGACGATACATTGGCTAATATGAAAAGTAACTCACTTCCTGTGAAGCTATAATAAGCAAATACATGTTAAATTACGAGCAGCATATCTCACGTGCATCGACGTCTTTGGCTTGCTTCTATTACAGTTGAAACGCAGGACATACTACATTGTAGAACTGCATGTCTAGTTTAAGAGAAAACAGTTGAAAGCGTTTGTGTGGTACTTGTTTTAGTACGAAAGTGCCGCATCGCTTACAGCAAATTAAAAGTTGCAAGGTTGGCCTTGATGCGGTGTTTGCTTAAATATGACATTCATGCATTGTCTGCATATCCATGGATGTCATGTTTGGCAATTCCTTAGTGTGGGGTACTTCTTGTGAACCTTGCGTTGTATACTGCAGCATGGTGCGAGACTGTTGTGGGCGTAGGGTGTACTTAACTGCATGCCATATTTCAATATGCAGGAGACAGCGGCTACCCGTTGGAGCCATGGTTACACACTGCAGTTCCAGGGCATCCCAGTCCGAGCTCTCCCGAGGGGTTATACAACGCGGCACACGGCTCCATGCGGTCGGTGGTGGAGCGTTGCATTGGCGTGCTTAAAAGCCGTTTCCGGTGCCTGCAAAGGTACCGGGCGCTCCACTACCAGCCAGACCGTGCAACATACATCATTGCATCGTGTGCCGCGCTGCATAACCTCTGCTTGGATTGCCCCGTGCCCTTGGATGAGGAGGAGGCAGCTGGCTCCGACGACAATGGGCCGCCTCTACGTGCCGGCTACTTGGTGGGCTCCCGGTCGCGCCATACGTACCTGCAAGGTAAAGCCGTGCGCAGTCATGTTGTGACCCTGTTCGCAAAAACACCTCTTCAAAGGCTTGCACACCTGCGTCCGGTACGTCAACAACTGCGGCGCCAAGTGCAGCATAGCAGCCGGCCATGACCACCTCCTGTCCACCTCCTGTAGCTGGCCAACTCGTCGTCAACTTTGCCTCAACCTCGTGTGCGTGCAAGGAAGCCTGCCGTGGCGAAGAAGCACATGGCCACACCAGCTGCTTCACTGGCAATGCACGCGGCTGGACTCCTCCCATTTCATCGCCGAGTTCATTGTACAGTCGGTGGACGTCCTCCTTCTCGAGACCTAACATCCGTCGAAACACCTTGTCGGGCAAGTCAAAGGAGTCTTCGTACATCCTGCTTCGGTGTTGGTGCAAACTGTATCGGTGTGAACTGTGGCGGCTACTTGGTGGGCTCACGGTCGCGCCATACATACCTGCAAGGTTAATCGTACACAGTCGTGTTGTAAGCCTGTTCACGAGAACACCTCTTCAAAGGCTTGCACACCTGCGCGCGGTACGTCAACAACTGCGGCGCCAAGTGCAGCATAGCAGCCGGCCATGACCGCCTCCTGTAGCTGGCCAACTCGTCGTCAACTTTGCCTCAACCTCACGTGCGTGCAAGGAAGCCTGCCGTGGCGAAGAAGCACACGTCCACACCAGCTGCTTCACTGGCAATGCACGCGGCTGGACTCTCCTCCCATTTCATCGACGAGTTCGTTGTACAGTCGGTGGACGTCCTCTTTCTCGAGACGTAACATCAGTCGAAACACCTTGTCGGGCAAGTCAAAGGGGTCTTCGTACATCCTGCTTCGGTGTTGGTGCAAACTGTATCGGCGTGAACTGTGTGTGTGATGGAATGAATAATGAATGAGAGGATGAATAAATGAACAAATCGCAAAGGAGGCAGCAACTGCTTGTAATGCATGGTTCATAAGCAATCAGTATGCAGCTTTATTTAGCTGCATTTCGTAAATCTGGATATTCCGCAGTAAAACAAACTGTTTACTGTAACATTGGCAGTAAATCCTATAAACCTTAATAAATTGTACACAAAATGTATTGCACAGACACAGATATTAAAAATAGCTCTCATTATTACAACCCGTAACAGCACTCAATAGTTTACGCATATTCTAGATTGAGAGGAGCAAATGATGCAAGGATACCGGAAAATGACTACAAGGCCACACTAACCTGTTCGTTACACTTTTAAGCAGGACAAGAAGCATTACACATGGAAATATGCAACGCAGAGCATAGAGTTCGCAAATTAGATGGTTACTATTACAAAAGCACTCCCCGCGCGTGGCATCACTACACTGTGTGGACAAAGTTATCACAGCACGGCCACATAAGTGACACTTTGCAAAACAAAATTGTGCAAGAAAACATTTCCCACCAACCAAAACCACATAATTTCTTGCCCAAGCCGACCGCGGCAGGTACTATTTGTGTGTTGTGGTACTGGCGTTCCAACTGTATATCACACTATGGTCACCTCCTGTATTTATGTGTAGCTTGAGCATCACATTTCGCTCTACATTCGTGTAGCTCAACGTCGCCATGTAAGAAGGTACACGAAGACACTGAGTTCTCTTGGCTCTATCACATGCCTGTCTGCTCTGCTCATATCACTTATATGCTTTTGATACAACAAAACAGTTTTGCTCCACACTCCTACCGGAAAGCATATGGAAAGCGAAAAAATAAAAAAAAACAAGATCACATAAAAAAAAATGCTTTCACACTACTGCACTTCGCGACACTTCAGTGGTCACGGGAATATGTCCATTGTAAGCTCGCATGATATACATCACCGGTTATACATACTTGAGAAGGAGCGGCACATATTTCAAGAGAAAAAAAAAATGACTAGAGGTCACAAGGACAGTTATCACAGCTTGAGAACACTCCAGGACCAGGTAAGCTGAGGTGAATAATGCAATAAGATGACCTGGCACTGTGTACAAATGCTACGCTAATCAGTGGCCACATTTCTGCCCACCTGCAAAACCTGTATCATGCACAGAATGCAAGCCTTGCTGATGCCAAACACTGTACCAAATCGAGGATAAGGCTGCACAAGTGTATACATAGTATGCAGTGTGAGATTTACAGCTCGCAGCGACTAACGAGTTTAAAATTGTCACCGTTGTACAAATCGTCGTAAATATCACCGATGCAGAGAGGTTACATGTGCACTGGCTTTGCCAATCAAAAGAAAAGCAAACACCCAAGAAGATTGGTTGCAAACACGACACGCGCATTGCAATGCACGCAAAGAACACTACACATAAGGGCCTACCGCAATAATTCAGAAATAGGGAGCACTCGACTACTAAACCCAAAGACGCAACAATTCCAGGCTGTGGTGGCTGCTTTTCGATGTAGCTGAAAGCAAGACGTTCATTCAGTGTGCGATGTCTGTGCACACATCAAGAATCCAGCCGGTGCAAATTTACGGAGCCCTACACTACAGTGACCTGCACATCCTGAGTTGCTTTGAGACGTTAAACAGCACAAACCAAATCATAAAAGTGTAATCAAGTTTGAGCACCTGGCAAAAAGATGAAAACATACAAAAACGTTGACATAAATGTTTCTGCACCTGGCAGAGGGTAACTAATGTAAAAGATACTGAACAAAAACTATTCTGCGACTGGCAGGTAATGTACATAAAAAAGTGAATTTAAAAGCTTAAAAAACTACATGAAAAAAAAAATTACGAAGATGTGGAAGGTGGCTGCAGCTGATTTCGAAGAAGCAGGGTGACTGCCCCCAAGAGCTGTACAAGCAGTTCATGGAAGCGGGAAGAGTCGCCCCTGGCTTCGCGAATAGCTGCCGCCACCTCCCGCATGGCAGCCTCGATTCCACGCAGGGCTTCACATGTTTCATTCCTAGATGCAGCCGCAGCTTGATGTTCCTGCATAGAAAAAGATGCTGAATTTAAAACCAGACCTGCCAAGTCTTGCACAAGAATCTCTTTGCTTTTATTCTTAAGGACAGGTGCTGTGTCATCATCATTAGCCTGAATGTACCCATCACATTACAAAGACTCCTTATATTTCCCTCCAAATAACGTTGACCCTGGTTACGGTCTTGTAACTTCATAGCTATGTTGTCCTTTCTCATAGCTTGCCATGCAGTCCTGAATTTAAGTACATCGTTGCTTGTTAAGTGTCCATGCTTCTCTCCCTTAGGTTTACGCCGATATCATAATTGAGCTATACTAGGAACCAACAATTCATGACATCATAGTGCAAGCCAAATGAGGTCCGTTGCAATATATAATTGTATGCAATTCCCTTCCGTGATACAGATTTGTGGTCACTACCTTTTTCAAAAACATTTATTTTTTTAGAGTCATTTCCACCACCTAGCAACTCATCCTTAATTTCAGTTCCTTGATGATGCTATTAGCCATTCCTTACTCTTCTGCATAATACAAATTACGAACATTTTGCTTTCCCTGCCTAGGTCAATATTCACCCATTGCAATTAATCCCCCGATATGCTTAGCAAGGCATTGTCATCTCAGAGTAACAGGCTACAGAGCTCTTCTCTATTTACTCATAATCCTAACAGTTGAAAGCCTCAGAATAGGACAAGCAGTAAATGGTACTTCACAAGTCATGGCTGCTTCAAAACATACTTTCTTATGCGGATGTTTACAAGTGCCTTTAAGGAGGACAATGCTCGCTTTGGGACAGTGATGTGTACTGGGATCACTTCTCACAAGAGACTGTTGTACAGAGGTGTAGTATGCAAGACAACCAATAGAAGTACATGCACATTTCATATGTAATGCCCTATTATATGAATTATTGGTGTGCACTGTCTGTACGTGCCTGCCTGTTCTCCGTGATCACAGCGTGAAGTGCGGCCAGCACCTGCTGTTGAAAATGAGCCCCCTGCTGGGTCCTGGCCTCGGTGAGGGAAGCCGATCGCTCGGCTTCCCTTAGCAGCTGATCCAGTATCTCAGCGTCGTCAACAGGGCTCGGGTGCGGAGGGGCCGCAACGGTAGGCTGCTCCTCGGCTAACATAGAGGAAAGTGCACTTATCATACAATGCAATCAGCAAACTGTTGTAATATCCTTGATAATTAGTGAAGTGCGTAGGGACAGTAGCAACACACAGACACAATTAGTGACGAAACAATAGTGCAATTCTTCTAGAATGTTCATTGTGGCAATTCATTGAACCATTTGGACACAACACTAACCCTACTGCAAGAGAAAAAACTGGAACACGGTGCAAATGCCAGGGATGAATAGTTTCTTGGCCACTGTAAACTGCTTGTCACTCTACTGTCCCTCTTAGAAATGTTTTTATATTCTTTTTGCACCTTGCAAAAGAGTGAAGCGGAGCATAGGTAATCAAATTCACACTCACGGGTCGCGCCACTGGCACTCTCCTGTAGCTCCTCCTGCTCCTCACTGAAGGGGCTTCCGACAGAGGGGCTCGTCAGGGTGTCCTCTGGATGAAATTATTTCACAGGACATGACTACTTAGTTAACTGCAATAAGTATGCATTACAGCAGGATTATACGTGAGAGACAATGTAAAGAGAAGCATCACGGCTATTACTTGGCAAGAAAAGGGGATGTACACAAGTACAGGCTGCATTGTCAGGGAGCATTCCTTCACCTTCCAAATAAAACCATAAACAAACATAACAAAGTGTACAAGTTTTAAGACACACAAATCGCTTGGTTAAATGGTCTACCTACCCGCTGCCGAGCTCGCCTCCGTCTGAATTCCGCTTGGCGAAGGAACTGCTGCTGTTCCGGGCTGCTGTGACGGGCCAGCTTGCTCTAGCGGGCCAGGCTGGGACGCAGTGACACAGCGCAGGGCGCTCATTATAGATCTGTTCATTATTGGCATGAAGGAATATTTTCAACTACCTACAACGTGACCACAGTTTTTAAATGGCAATGTGTACCCACCTCCTGGCGGGTCCTCGGGAAGAATTCCGTGGGCCCCACGCCAGTCGCGCTGGCTGCCCCAAGCAGAGCCACGACCCTGCCAGACAGCCCGGACAGCTCGCCACCGCCGGTTCCCCTGCGACAGAATAAAAAGTAGCATGAATAATTTGCACTATACGGTCACATACTGAAAGACTAACCTCGCCTCGGCTCTGAGGCGCGCCGCCTCAGCTCTTTTTCGGCTACACATCATGTGCCAAGTGTGGCGCAACTTCTCAGTTTTTACAGCCGGGCCCTCTCTGTTGAGAGCTGCGGCAAGCTGCTGCCACAGCTCTCGCTTCTTGGCCGCTGTCAGCTGCGGCGTCAGCTCCGTAGAGGCCCGCGCCAAGATGGAATGCTGTTCCATGAACTGCACCAGCATCTCCTCTTGGGCGCGGGACATGCGGGGTGCCTTGCCAGACATTGTTTTGACCAAATAACTGATTTGTCCGTTATTTTCCTCATATTTATAGCAGATTTGAAACTGCATCAGGGAACTACATGGAATTAGGTCTAATAACGGGGATTTATAGTTGATTTCACTAGGTTGGGTTCTGGCTGGTTGGTGCACCATAAGGAGGTGCATAGGCATTCGTTGCACTGAAAGAGATTACAGTTAGGACCAATTAAGAATGATAAAGGCTGTCGCCAATGTGTATTTTTTTTCTGCTCGTCCTTGTTTCTTCACGCGATCGTTCCTAACTACCCAGCTGCATAGGAACTCGTACATACAAACAAGAAGTGAGTACGCGTTCACACTTCTTACACACGCTACATGCTTTACGGTCCTCTTTTATTTCCTTAAGGTAAGCTAGCAAAGCCACAGTCACGCTCTAATATGAGTTCTTTTCTTTCAATAGTAAGCGGCAATGAAAAACACTCACCTCCACAAGTTGTCTTCGTCCATTTATGTGTCAAGCGCTCCATGAAATTTTATCACTGTAGGCCCTGAACTTCGGCTACTTTGTATTAGATATTTAGCATGCTTATGGCACTCGCGCAGTACTTCAATTTCAGACGACGCTAAAAAAATATACCACCTTGCTTGGGAATCAGCTTTTTCTGCGGGCCGCCATGTGCACGCCTTGACGCCGCCGGCGCACCCTTGCGGTAACCAAAGTTATCTAATAACAAGTATTATTGCATAAAAAAGAACGCTTGTACTTGAGCTCAATGTTAATCAATACTAAAAATAGTACCTTGTCAAAATAAACCTAAGTTTGTTTTATTTATTGCGTATTATTTGCATCGTGTTACAAAAAGTTAGGAGACGGTCCCTGCTCAGTTTTGTGCCACACTGTGGCAACAGCGTTTGCCGAGGATTCAGAACTACCGGGGCGGAGCCACGCCAAAAGTCACTGGTAATTGGACGATTTCGCATACTCGTCACGATTGACGTCTCAAGGCTGCTGTCACAGCTCCGTAATCTTGACGTCCCGCTCACAAACTTGTGAGCGGAGTCCGTAATTCGGCCCCATGTTCGAGTAAATTCGAGGCCTCTCCAGAGGGCCGACGGGGGGGGAGGCATAGGTTTGGAAGCGCTAAGCTGTTTTCCGCTCCTCCTCCGCGCCTAGAAGCTTCTGCGCTGGCCATTTAAGAACGCGCCGCGCAGCCATCGACGGTTCTGGTTTTGATTCAATTCTCGCTCGGAGAAGACAGCGTAGCAGGCAGGGCCCGACTGAGAAGTCGTAAAAGAGCTATGCGCTCGTTTTGTCGTTAGTTATTCGCTCAGTCTCTTTTGTAAAGTGTGTCGCTTCTCTGTCTCGTGCAAATAAGTTTTCTGTATCTTGTGTTTGTGTCGTATAAAGTTAGTTTTCATTTTGTTACTGCAAGTTTGTCTTCCTGCGTCTCATTAGAGACGTTTAGTATAGTGTACACAGACACACGCACAGGAATAGCGCTCGCCAAAAATAGCGTGATGCGCACTGCGCATGCGCTATACGATACCCGGGACCGAGCTCTCTCGTACGATCGGCCAGCGTACGCCGAAACTTGAGTTTATCGTGCCCAGCCCTCACGTACGATGCGAGATCAGCGTTGACAAGATGGCGGCGTCCAGGCCGCCCGCTTCAGAGTGAATTTGTCTTCGTTACCGCGTTTTAGGGCGCGCTGCCGCCTATAAATGGCACACGGGGTATTCGCTTTGCCTCGTGTAGCATTCAGCTCAAATATTTAGTGAATAACTTGCTTTGTTTTTTATGTTGAACGGCCGTAGCCAGTCCCTAAGCCTGACAAGTAGCGTTGCTTTGTTGGCATGGCAACGCCATGAAGCGGATCGCCTTGGCTTGACTGCTTACACGTGTGTATCCGTAAAAAGCACGGGGCTGAAAGGAGGCCGGTACTCACCATGACGGCAATACAAGGTAAAAGTAATCAACGTGGCAATACTATCGTTGGGGAGTACAACGAAACTGCTGCAACACAGAAACTGGCTAAAATCCCGATGCGACTCGGCTAGTTTTGGCTTGGGAGAAAAAAAAAGCCTGAATGTGTTTTTCCATTTTAAATCGAGATGTCGCCACTGTAGTTTACGTTCGCGCTTTCGTACGGCCAACTGAAAGCGCCGATGCAACACGTGGAGTAGCGCCCCATAATTTGCTGGCGTTTATCGTACGAAAGCGTCCATACGCTATACTAAAATTCTCTATTGTGTGGTTGTGTGTGAACTGCACGTCGCCTGCCGAATCGAGGAGCACCTTGGAGAGGTGCGGAAGATTTGAAGAACAAGAAGAAACTTACCTTTTACTCAAGAGTATCCCATTTTCTCCAGACACGGCGATGTCAAGCGCGGCTAAGCATGTGTACTCGGGGTGCATGGTGTCACATACACTAAAAAAATATTCGTCATTTTACCGAACTCCCGCTGCTGAGTTTTGGTTGAGCACCGACGCCATCAGAATAAATGGCGCCACGGTGTCAAGTAGCAGGAAAGGGAGAACAGACCAAAAGTCATAAAAAACAAACACAATGCTCGAAGCGATATGATGTGATCATCCGCCGCCATTTGGGTTACGTCACACAACCAGTGATCCGCATTTGGCCTATCGAAATTATAGTTGCGTTTTGCTCGGCGTCGGGTGAGAACCAGCATGCCGCTGCGTCCGAAGGCGATGTCTCCTGCACCGTTTTCATCGGCTTCCCTGGTTCCTTTGTGTGTGATGCGCCATTTTGTGTTGTGCTTTGCACAAAGACGGCGTGGTTCGGAGTCGGCCCCGCACACAAAGCTACAGTCTCCAACAAAGTCCGAATGATTACGGCAAGTGTACTGCGTGTTTTCTATTTATTTGAAGACTTTGGGGAGCTTATGGTGCAGGATACAAACGTTGTTTGCCGAGCTTATGCGAAACATGCCTCTGAAGGCATCCGGCGTGCCCTCGTATCGTGCTCCATATGATGACAGAAGGCTGTCCGGTAGTATTCGGTAAGGGAAAGTAGTAGGTGCGAGGTATTTGCATAGAGAACGTGCAGTTTTCGTGCGTATTTGTGCAAATCTTGTCTGGTTTGGTTTGTGCGGCTTGACGTCACAAAGCGTCTTGGAATTTGGGAGATGCCGTATGTATGGAGTTCTGGGAAACATTGACCACCGCTGTAGATTAATGCGGTCACTGCCATTGTACAGTTAACAAGCTCCTTGCGTGCTTTGCCCCCATCGAAGTGTGGCCGTTGCTGCTGCGCCTGTGGCATCCAGTTCGTTGCGCTCCCGACAACTTTCTGAGCGTTGTTATTCTTTTTCGCTTTTGCAAAATAATTACTTCGTTCTGCCGAGCTGTTTTCGACAAAAGTGGGGTTCTAGGCCCAAAGCTCGGAGCGTCGGGCCAGATTACTCGCGGATACGAGCCCGGCCGCGGCGGCCGTGTCGTGATTTGAAGAGGTGATTAGGAAGAAGTTGCTGTGGAGATGTGGTTCCTGAATAATTGTGCTAATGGCGTGGCGCACGCCACGGATGCTGACGGCGCATTGCGGGAGTAAGTTTTGAAGCGCGCATTGACCGTACGATGGGCGATACGTTGTTCTCGGTGATTGAAGAGCAGCAGTCACAGAGGGCTCTCACGTGTTCAAAAGCACAAAGCCTATAGCAGCAGGCTGAAAGATTGTGTTGACAGGAGTGATGTCACGCGGCTCATATTTTCACCAAGAGCGGCACCAAGATTTCTTCTTGGTGACGCTCATAGGGTCGAACTGCTCAAACAACGGGACCTAGCGCCCGCCTGAACACCTGCCGTCCCTCGGCGCTGCTCTTGTGAGCTATCATATAACTCGCCCCTGTGGGCCACAGTGCGGCCGCAGTGCCCCAGCTTGCCCTTCGTCTACTGTGACCACAAGCAGTCCGTAGAGAAAGGTGTTTGGTAATAATACTTTGTCTCTTTTTGCTTTTTGCGGGGTGATGTTCTCTGGAAGCCTCAGCCAGCTTTGCTTTGTACTTTAGTAGGCGAATGTACGCGCGGAAAAAGCCGCGTGCCAAGCATTACACGATTCCAATCAACATCACAGTAGAGCTATCCGCTGCTTGGCTTTGCCCAGAGAGTCGCAGAGAGCCGTCTGCGTGGCAGCCCCGCCCCAATAGTCATATGCGCAGAGAAAGGTGTTCGATAACAAGATTTCGTCTTTCTTCGGCCGCAGGGGCACCTTCTCTTGAGCCAAAACAAAGTCAAATATGGTATGAATTCGCGGTGCCATTACTTTTAAATAATTTTGTTTCTAGAACTGGAAGATATCATAAGCATTTTTTTTAGGATTGGCAAAGTTGTAGGTATAATCCTTATGGGTCTCTCAGTTTTCATTTTCCAATCGAGTTTATTTTGTGTGCTTATATTATTATATTTTCTTGAGAATAGATAGCCTCATTTTGTAGAAGCAGTGCTCTTCCTAGAAAAGCTTGTTCGAAATCAAGAAAGGCAGGTAGCACCATGCTGATAGTTTTTGCTTATCTTACAACTGGACTGTTATATAAATATAGAAACAATAGTGCTTTATGTTAATACTGCACTGAAACAAAAGTAACTAGCATAATGGTCCACCAGATTCATTTAATATTTGTCACTGTACTTATGCAAAGTATGTTGCAACTCATAATTGTTTTGTGTTCCCGTGATGATGTTTTATGTGAAGTAATTTGGTTTTCACATGCAGGATTAGACATAGGGGACATCCATCCAGTTGTGCTGGCAGTAGATGAAGAAGAGTGCACTAGCATTGCAAGCATGGAGAAAATATTGGCACTACTACTTGGACCGTTCTTCGCTATCAATATCTTCTATCTACCTGGCGCCCTCTTATGTGTTGTTTTCGAAGAAGTAAATGAGTTTCAAATGATGGAAAAAATGTCTTCATTAGGGATTGTAATTTCTGTACAGGTTGCATATTTAGGATATAAGTGCTACTATAAGGATAAAGCCCTTTGGTTACTAGGGAACAAACAGAATTTCATCTCTAGTTTGTGAGCAATTTAATCATTGCTGAGGCTTTGTATATATATGGGTTCCGTAGAACAACTTGCATAACTGATATTTTTTATTTTAATGATTAGGAAAGGGGAATAAACACTTAAAACGTTGAGTAAACATGCCATCATGAAACTGTTTGATGGCATTCGCTGAAGGGACTTGAAGAGTAACTGCTGGTTTATTCTTTATTAGTTGTAGCTGGCTATTATGCGTAAACATTTACCTTAGCCGGTCATTAGTACGGCAAGATGGCAGTCTTAAATACTTTACACTAGTATCATGCATATTAGAAATGTATTTTATATCATGTGCTTAATACATTTCTGATTTTCACAAAAATTTCTGAAAATGTACTGTCGCACTCAATATGCACTAAAACGCACAGGATGCGGTAGGAGCTAAGTTCGTGGCACACATTGACTATAACCTTGCTCACAATTTATTTATTCAGTTGAAGAAATGAAGAACAGAGTTCGTTTATTATTTTTACAAGTTTCATGTTCTCCCTAAATGCTCACTGATTTATTACTGCATGGATGCCAGAACTGATTCACTCGGGATGCGTTGCAACTCATATTGAGCACGACAGTACATTCTGTTTAGTATGTTGAAAAGGAAGCACTCAATTTGCTTATGTGATCCAGTAGTGTGAAAACGGTGTTTCATTGCTGTCACTCATCATCATGAAGAGGCTGCTTCGATTTCGTTAGCTGCATCTTGATGTAAATTTATACTGTTTCCCTAACTGCAACCTGCTCCTATTAAAGATTAACCTCTTTTCCTCTTGAAGCATGTATAGTAGGAAATCATTGTGAATAGTTGAGAATAATAACAGTGTGAACATGTCTGCCATCAGGATACCCCAAAAATGTTTCTTTTTAGCAATGGAACATACTAAGCCTCAAAGGAGATTCGGCAATGTAAACATTCACGTCATTCTAGACAACTATGCCAAAGTATACGAGTCGCAGTATATGACAAAAAAAGGAATTTTGAGTATGTAAAGAATTATTTTCCTTGCCTCCTGCTTTCAGATTATTTTGCTTTGTTGTGTTGCAAAAGTGATATAATTGTTAAACCTAGCTTGCGATTATTTTGCAGTTATCTCATGCGCACGTACATCTTCCATATATTGGTATAAACTGCGCCATATTCTGTGGGGAACGATCTCCCATCATCCCATCGCGGCAGCACGAGCGCCACCCCTGATCTCACCGCGACGCGCGGACAAAGCCAACCCACTTCAGCATCGGGACCTGGACGCGAGCGGACGTCTCGTCGCGGCACTCCGCAGTCACCGGCGAGGTGAAGCCTCGTGGGACTTATCCCGCTCGCCCGTCTTGTCCGGCCTCGGAGTTTATCCCCTGCCCTAACGTGGGCGAACAGTCGCCTGTTGCCTTGCTGGTGCGTCAGATGACCTGTATTCAATGGAGTGTTTTATTGCTAGCTGGCGTTGTTGTTATTGCAGCAATAAATGCCTGTTTGTTGTCAGCGCGTGTTGTTCCTTTGTTCCCAAGAGCACGGCCCGGCAGTGGTCGGCGTGCGCTCGGTAGCGCACGCGATCACTGGGTGGGGTCGATGGTTTTGACTGTCAGCCGCGCCTAAGCGGAGAAAGCGTATTTATCCCCCTAGTACAACCCCACATCTGGCGCCTAACGTGGGGCGCTCGGAACACTGGACGACTGTTTGTTCGTGGCAATGGACGTTCTTTGTCCGGACATGACAAGTTCTAGGCCTAGAGTGAATTTTGATCGCTGGGCCCTGCGGCATGCTTTTTTGAGTGCGAGATGAATTTTGCTGCAGCATTTTTGAACTTTTCGACATGCTCAGCGCGTTTTTTGTGCCCTTTGGAGAAGTTTTGTTCAGTTTGAAAACCACATCGAGGAAGCGCGAGGCCTAATGCCCGCGTAGTCGCCAAGCCTGTAGCGAGTGAGTATGGAAGCCGCGTGGGTAGTCCGAGTTTTCTGTACATATTTTCTCATCTGTCTCTTTTGCGACTCCGGGAGTCGCGGGCTCCGGGAGCCGAGTGGCCTGGGGCCACGGGTGCCAAGATGGGCTTGCTGGCACTGCAGCTCGGCACCGGGTGTTCCGACACCGTCCGGGATGGTGGGCGCCGATCGCAAATGCGCTTCGTACGGTGAGCGAAGAAGGACCAACCCATTTTGCTGATATCTCTTGGCGGCTGTGTGCGCGTAGCCATTTTCCGGGCTGTTTTCTTTTTTTTTGAATACGGTCTTTGTCATAGCGGTCGTTAGGCCTAAGGCTTTCGTAGCTGCCTGCACCACGCCAGAAGAAAGGAACGTGGTGTTGTAAAGCGGGAGTACATTGCTGCCCACTTGTTTTTTTATATCCTCGCACGAACTGAGCAGACTCGTTCAGCTCACGAAAGGGCTTTGTTAACTTGAACTTTGCATTTTACAGCTGCATGACACGTTTTGCTGGCGAGCTTTGTACGGAGCCACGAGGCCCGTGCGGACACCGGTGCTCCCTACCATGACTTTCTTTAAAGGCATGTGAAGAGCGTTCTGGTTATGCAGGTTCACCGCAGCCACCCAGGCTTACTGGCCTCTGCACATCATCTCGCTGCCACCTGCTGCGACGGAGCTGCCTGTATCCTGTTCGGCACATCCACCCGGGGCAGTCGTGGCGAGACCAGTCAGCAGTCACATCTGGCTGCTGCTATCCTGGCCTGCATCTTACAGCGGCGCCACATCTATGAACTTCCAGCCGGAGTTTTCGACCGGGCCCCGCTGCGTACCGAGCTGCAGACACTGCAGCCCCCTGACATGCCAGCTATCCTGCCGAGACCTTCACGCAACCGTCGGCGTATCGCGGAAGTCTGCGAGAACGTCGTCGGTGCTACCTCTGTTGGAAGCTCCTGCCTCAAGTGCAAGGTCATGAAGACATCTCCATAGCATGTACTTACCGGCGCGTGGGTCAATTTAAGGTGTGGGGGATGTGGGGAACGATCTCCCATCAACCCCTTTAAAGTTAGCTTCCCCCCCCTCGCGGTAGTTACTTTAACTACCGAGAGATGGCGCCAGCGTCGCGGCAGCACGAGCGCCACCCCGGTCTTCCCACCGCGATGCGCGGACAAAGCGAACCCACTTCGGCATCGGGACAATGGCGGAAGTAGAATGGTGGCGAAGGCTGGGCCCAAAAGCGGTTCAGCGGTACCGCAGCATAGCCACAGGTCGGGGGGGGGGGGGGGGGGGGCAATCACTTAGATTAAGAAATTTTATTACTACAAATTAAAAAGTATCGATCGACATAAAAAGAATAGACATTTTGATAACTTCGCTTGTGAATGAGGTAAAGTATTTTATACATACATTCTCAATTTAAAAAAAAAAATATTGCAACACTCTTATCGCCCAACCCCCTTGATGTTGCATCGGTCAGGAGGCGCTGCCAGAAGTAACCAAGGCAACGAAGATAACGAAGCTGACGAAGCACGAAACGGTTTCTTATCGCGGTCTGCTGCTCGTGTGCTCTGGTGCGGGCCTTGGTGCGCCCGGGAAAGCGTAATTTAGATCGCAAGTCTGAAAATGTCCCTTTTACGAAGATTTCGACGTCCTTGCTGGTCGCTGCTCTGTCGCCGTTTGGTGAGATTTAATATCCCCCTGCAGCCGTGTTTTTTTGGTTTCGTCCACTTCGTCGTGCGGGCAGTGCGAAGTCTTTTTGCAGCAGTGTATTGCGCTTAGCGTTTTATCGCAAGATGAGCCCGCACAAAGTGAGGAAGCGATGCTCTGTTGCGCGTTGCGACGGCGTGGACTCAACCGTCGGTGTCTTACCGCTTCCCGACTGACTTTCACCGGTGAGCAGATTTGGAGGTTGCACA